>NC_143564.1:82207500-82867083 GCF_054136105.1 Typopeltis vanoorti | reverse complement strand
AGTGGACATAAGAAGGATGTAAGGACGAATATCAGGATACTATTGAGAAGAATGAAAGATAACAGTGTAGTAGGAAAGGTTGTCAGTGTGTTGCCAAGGTATGCTGATGATGAGATGCGACAGAGAGCCAAAATCATGAGAAGGGATTGCCGTTTGTTGCATTTAAATGGCTTTGGAGTGAGTGTACTGGAGAAAGTGTTACTGGATGGAAGTACAGTCTGTGATGCATGCAAGAGATCAGAAGAAAGAGATGATGGGAAAAAGCAGGAGTGTTACTGAAGAGCAAAATGCTTGGCAGTGGAAACAGTAGCAGTGTAAGAGATGAAGAGAGAGGAAAAAAACAGGAATGCAAGAGGAAGAGGGAAACAGGGGGGGAACCTCAGGAGGACAGGGAGATATGGCATAGGAAGAGTGGATACTAAAAGTGGCAGTGAATGTGGGTATGAATATGGAGTATATTGCAATGTGGATGGGGAAGTTGAGACTGAGCAGATATATGTGGTAAGTGGTGATAAAGGTGATTGGGCAGGTGTGGTGGGGAAATTGCAATCAACACATTGCTTGGACAGGACTGGCTATACACCTAAAAATGAACTGCTGTGTTTGTTTACAAATGCCAGAAATATCAGAATTAACGGGGATGAAATGGTTTCAGCGATCGAGTTTATCCTCCCCAAAATCATTAGAATAAGTGAAACATAGTTGAATGAAAATGAAATCGTAACAGGAATAAAAATGCAAGAATACAGCATTTTTCACAAGGATAGAAAGGAAAGGGGGGGGGGCTGCTGATGATAGCAAGGGAATTAAGTCCATGAAAGGGGGAAATAGTGACAATGGTTATGAGGCAGTGTGGTGTAATGTAGAGGTTGAGAGAGGAAGACATATTTAGTTGGATGTAACTATAGGTCTGGGAATTGGAGGATGGTGATGAAGAAATGTATAAGCAACTTGGATTAGCAAACAAAGGAAGGGTAATTATTATGGATGATTTTAATTATGGCGGTATAGATTGGAATGAAGAGACTGCATTAGGGAATAAGGAAAATTAATTTCTCAACTTCTTGAGAGATCAGGTGTAAAGGAGGGCATGCGAGGATTGAGAGTTCTAGATCTCATCATTTCATCAGAGGATGTAATTGTGAGTTCAGTTTCACACTTTCCTCAAGTTGGTGAGAGTGATCATGAAGTGATCACCTGGGCTGTAGCTAGCCATATGTGGATGTCTGTGAGAAAAGGATATATGTGGAATTATAAGGCTGGTGATTATGACAAGCTTAGGAGACAGCTTGGAGCTATAACATGGAATGAGGAGTTGAGCAGTAAGGAAATAAATGCTACATGGGGAAAGTGAACAAAGAAATGCATCAATGTGTGAATGTATTCTGAAGGCCAAAAGGTAGGTAGCTGAATAAGGTAGGCGTAAAATGGATGAATGTGGAGCTTAGGCAAGAATTCTGGAAAAAGAAAGCACTTTGGAGGAAGTACATGATGAATAATTGTAATAATCAGTCACATGAAGAGTATAAAGAAAAAGCCAGGAGAGTGACTTAGTTAGTAAGGAAAACAAAAATAGAGTATGAACAGAAATTGGCAAATCAGGCAAAGAAAAACCCTAGAGTTTTTTTAAATATATGGCAAGTAGAAGGAAGAATGATCATAGTAAGATAAGTTAATGGATGAAAGTGGTAGAATGGTAACTGCTGCAGAAGACATTATTGAGATATTCAGTGATCAATTTGTAGGTGTTTCATCCTGATCAGGGTGAAATCATGAGGAAATTAAGTGTAGAGAACATACAAAATTATGGCTTAATTGTGAGTGAGCAGGAGGTATTTGAGGAAATAAATAAACCTGATGTCAATAAGGCAATAGGATTTGATGATATATCACCACATATCTTAAGGAATGTTCCAGGGAATTGGCAGTAGCATTGGCATGCCTGTTTAATAAAAGTCTTGCAATAGCACAAGTTCCAAGGGAGTGCATAAAGGTGGTGATAAGATTAGTTTCGAATTATAGGCAAGTCTGTATATCTAGAATTGTGGTGAAGGTACTGGAGAGATTGGTGAGAAGTAGGATACAGAAATGGGCTGATAACAGCAGTATTCTCTGTGGTTATCAGCATGGGTTTGTTAAGGGAAGATCATGTTTCACTAACTTATGTACCAGAACAAGGTGACAAATACCTTGGACAGGGGAGATGCATATACAGTAGTGTACTAAGATTTTGCAAAGGCTTTTGATAGACTGCCAGACGACAAGCTCTTAAATAAACTGAAACAAATGGGATTGGATAACAGACTTCTGAGTTGGATCTGTGACTTGCTGCCAGATAGGTATCAGAAAGCTGTATATGGGAATGCAATATCCAAAAAGAGGAAGGTCACTAGGGGTGTGCTGCAGGGGATCAGTTTTGGGTCAATTGTTGTTCAATTTGTATGTTAATGATATTTTGATGGGTTTAACTAGTGATATGCAGCAGCTGTTTGCAGATGATGCAAAACTTGGGAGAGCAATGCAGAGTGAAGTGAAGTTGGTCTTACAAGAGGACTTGAAGAGATTGCATGAATGGGCTAGTAAGTAGAACTGTCAGTTCAATGTTGCAAAGTGTAAGGTTTTGAGATTTGGTAAGCAACCATGGGATGCAAAGTATACACATGGTCAGGAAACTTTAAAGGAAGTAGAGGAGATGAGAGATCTAGAAGTGATGGTGGACAAGGACCTGAAATTCAGGGGCCACATTGCACAAGTTGTGAAGACATCACAGGGTCCTCCACAATGATGTGGAGGACTGTGACATGCAGAAATAGAGGTTATGATGTCATTGTATAAGACCTTGATCAGGCCTCATATGGATTATTGTGCACAGATTTGGTCTGTGAGTTTTCATGGTGAAGACGATATTTTGGAAAGTGTCAAGAAAAGATTCACAAAGGTGGTCAGTGGTCTTTGGAATATGAGGACAGATTGAGATAATGTAAGTTGCAGAGCCTCGTGAATAGGAGGAAGGGGGGGGGGGGGGATATGACCAAGACATATAAGCTAGTCAGGAGTTGTTATCGGATCGACATGGAAAGAGATTTTTCATAGAATGGGGTGGAAGGTAGAACAAGAGGCTATTGCTGGAAACTGTATAAGGAAAGTGTGAGCAGGAGTGAGGAGTAGGTTCTTTGCATGGAGTGTGGTTGGTGAGTGGAATGGATTGCGTTAGGGTATTGTGGGTGTAAACACATCGAATCAGTTTAAAGCATGGTTGGATGAGCATTGTGTGCAATAGTGTGTACCGCCCACAATGAGGCTCTGACTCCATAGAGGTCAGATGTTAATAATAATAATAATGGGCTGGATAACAAAAGTTAATTTGGAAGAATCAGGATATCAGGCCTCAAAATGACTGTCCCAGGTCTTTGGCAAATTAATACAACCACACTTGTTCAGATTGGGAGAGTGCCTTATAGCTAGTGTTGGTTCTAAAAATAGTCTCTGAGACATATGACTTCTGTGTAATATTGATGCATTCTTCCATCTAATCATGTGGTGAGTATCCAGGGCATAGTCAACTAACCCAACTTGCCACACAGATGATTGCGCATATTTTTTTTTTTTTTTGTTGTTGTTCTTCTAGGGGGAATGTTAACTGATCTACAAGTCTGTCCAACATAGGCTAAACTGCAGGAATAAAGAAATTTATACACTGCAGGATGTGCAAAAAGATGAAGTTGATCTTTAATAGAACACATGAAGGTACCTAGCTCAAAAAGAGGTTTTAAAGTTGCATGGAGATCATATTATTATTATTATACAGGTATCCTGATGAAGTCAGAAGACTCATTGGTAGATCCATTATTCCCGCAATACCAATTATACCTCTCCTTAAACTCATTCACTGATGAAGCACCCACAACCACATCTGGCAATCAAGCCCACCCATTCATCACCTTCCAAGCAAAAAATCTAGCCCTAAAATCCTTGCTAACTACAGTCCTACACAACTTCTACTGGTGACTTCATGTTCTCTCTCTCTCTCTCTTGCCATGTACTGAAAAAAATCTTCAATGTCAATCACATAAAACCTTTTTAATAACTTAAATACTTCTATCATGTCTCTTCCTTTTCTTTTTCACCTATTAGCTAATTTTTGAAGCCTTCAGACCATCAATATATTCTCATAGGAAGTAGTCCACAGACCTACCACAATCATTGTCACTGGCCTCTTGTCCAGAACTTCTTCATCCTCACAGAATCTGGGAGACCAGATCTGCTGTGCACAGATCCAGATGTGGCCTTATGAAAGTCATATATAGGGGAACAATAACTCTCTATTCCAACTTGAGTGTTCTTCAACAACCATGTAATCTGACAAGCTGTTTTGGTTACCTTCAAGTATGTCCTCTAAACTTGAACTCCCTGTCCACAATCACACCCAAGTTCCTTACCTCATCAGTTTCCTTCAGTTCAGTTCCATCAATTTAGTACACAACTTCTGATCTCTTCCCAAAGTGCATCACCTTACATGCAGGATTATACTGAAGAAAACAAATGTGCTATTTAGGAGTTGTTACAGATCTGAAAGATGATTTTTTAGAGTTAGCAATGCCTTTGAAGAATTCTCCTAACCTGAGCAAGTATGGTTGCATTAATTTGCCAAAAATTTGGGAGACTGTCATCCTAAGAGCAACTCCCACATAGCTGTAATGATTTTTTTTCCCACCATTAGAGGGTGCCATAAATAGGACTTTAGATCTTTGGTACACTGCAATTTTATTGTTTTACTTACTCACTGTCATGTTGTGCTCTGATGATGCTGATTTGAAATTCAGCAAAATATGAGCAGTTAATAAAATATCTTTTGATTAAATTGTTTGGAGTTGTTAATACCGTTAAAAACTTAAGTCATGTCTGACTTCATAATTAACCCATATGTTATTGTGTGAAATTTCATTAATTGAGGCAGTTTATAGTTGTACACTTTACACATTTAAAGTCTAAGAAATACTCAAATTTTAAATCTAAATGAGACAGTCACATTATGCACTGCATGCATACTAATACCAAACACATGAAGAATAAGATTAAGAGTTTTTAACAGCGATTAGTTTGACCACTGTTAAATCTTATATATATATATATATATATATATAGGTATTACTGAGACCTGGGTGGATAAAGGAATAGAGGATTCTTTAGCAACCAAGTTGATGAATGTTCTAAACTTTGGTTGATAGGTAGAAAAGAGCCAATATGACATAACATATAAATTATTAAAAGGAGTTTAACATGATAGATGCAGAAGAAATTTTTCAGCACATGACAGATGATAGAGGGGGGGGGGGGGGCAACGAACAAGATTTCACCCTAGAAGTTGAGTAGTAAGAATGAGAAGTAGATTTTTGCATGAAAAGTGGTGAATAACTAGAATAAGTTACTAGAGGCAGCTGTGGCTGTGAATTTGTTTAAAAGTAGATATGATAAACATTGCTTGAATAATAGCATGCAGCCCTTGCAATAAGTCTACGAACTCCGTGATGCCTGCATAATAATCAAGATCCTTCTTTTATGAAAAATAGTAAAAAAAAAAAAGGATTAACATATATTAATAGAGATTTTACCAAATCAGATTAGGGTAATATAAGGCTAGTAGTCTGATTAAATAGCACATGGCCAAGATAAAAAATAAAATAAAATAATAATAATAAAAAAGCAATTTATCATTTTGTCACAGTGTCATTACTTTTACAGTGTAAATGTGTAATTTTTGGAATTCTAAATTTTGATCTTTGTCCTTGCAACATGATGATTGCTGTTCTGATAAATAATACCCAATCTGTGGTCTAGTAAGAAAAATCTACAAAAGCATGCTTTCATTTCAAAAAAAAAAAAAAATTCAAATTTATTTTTTGAAGTCCTGCAGTCCTACTTTTGAAAATCTAAGATAAAAAAAAAAGTATGCTTATATATGTATGCAATTAAAATGAAAATTAATTTTAACATTCTTTTATAATGATATGGTATGCTAATTGTACTTTGGCTATAACTAACTTCAGTAAAGCAGATTTTATTATTATTATTATTATTTGTCATCTCCAGGGAGTCTAAAGACTCTTCGAGGGGAGGGCATCTACTCTACAACTCTGTCTCCACCACTCACAATCCACCAATTGACCGCAACTACACCAATGCCATCTATTGCTGCACACCACCACTAGTATTTCTGCATACAATCACAAACATCCAAGCCCAAGACGGAATTCGACCCCGCAGCCTTTTTTTCCCGCTGGGGAGCAGATATGCTAACTACTCAGCCAGCCAAGCTGGCATTTATTACTGGCAAATCCATGAAATTCAGATATAACCGATATTGACTGTACTAAGGAGGAAATAAAGAACTAAAAATAAACAAATCTTCCATAAAGCAAAAGATATCATGGAGGAAAGGGTTTAAGTAAACAAAGACATATGATTTAATTTAAGAAGAGAAAGTAATGCTATCCTCAGTTGTTATTCACAGCACAGATTGTTATTTATACAATAATCAGCAATTTGGAAATGTTTGCAAATAAATTAATTATTGTCATGCATATGTGATTCTACTCATCACAAAAAATTCATCTGGATATTTTTCACTAACCAGTTGTCAAGTATATAAAATAAAAAGTGGATAGATGAGAAATTCTGAAAATAAACATGGTAATTCTACAAAACCTATTATAGCTATTCATCTAGATTTAGCTTGTGAAAAGAAGGTTAACATAATATAATTTTTTTTCATTTTACAGGTGAACTTATAGTTCTTTTCTTTTATTTTATTAATATGTTCAACAAATATCCTTTACCTAGAGCTGAATGTGGGCAAATGAATGATGGATTATCCCTTGTCTGTCTGTACATCTCACCTTCCCACCAACTTGTTCCTGTAGTATAATTTTTAATCTCAGTTTATACGGACACAAATTAACAGCATATTACATAATGCTGGAAAAATATGAAGATTACATATGTGGAATATGATTCTTGATTTCTGCTCTCATACACATCTTAGAAGAAACAAGTTTTAGATAATCAATACATACAACTGATTTTTTTTTTCCAATTTTAATAACTTACATCCATATAAAGGAAAGATTTCATTTATAAATATTATGTGACCAATTTAAAAAAAAAAAAACAGAAACTATACCTACTGGTTTATTCTCTTTCAATAAAAAAATTACAACTAGCAATTTCAATTTATAATGGATTTTTTTTTTCCTTTTACCATGATAACCACTCATTTGCATTTATATTATGAAACAAAAAAATATTATTATTAAACATGGCTTTGATGATAAACTGTTATCATCAAAGCCATGCTTAATAATAAAATATCACAACAGAAATTAATGCATGTTTTATATTTTGAAATAAAAGTTTTAATCATTTTCAGTTAACCAAACAGTTTGAGTAAGTGTCAAATAATAATTGAATAAATGTACTGTATGATGAACATCACTATTTTTGACTGCTACTAACAAAGGTGTTCAAGCTTTTACATATGAGTATACATGATAAATTTGCATTTGGAGAAGGGTGCTAAACTATTCAGGACCATTGACAAGTAAAAATTGCATTGTGAAAATTCATGACAAACATCAGCCAGCCAATATGAATAATTATATGAAAAGAATTGCCTTTCAACTATGTTTGCTTACAATTGTTAATGACTTAAGTCCTATGCTTCCATGGTCTTAATAGTATTCACATGACTGGCTGGAGAGTGGCAGAACAGAAAGACTTTGTAACTTGGTTCAGTTCATTCTTGCTTCATTAACGTCAGTAGCACTAACATATAACTCAAGAACATTTTGTGATGAGATACTCATCATGAAATGTTAGTGAGTTACATTAAATTCTTTCATTACAAAATGTACATGTATAATCAGTTAATTACATCTACACTCTGGTTATTACATGTGGTAAAATAATCTGTACCTACAAAATGAAGATACTGACATGCACTTGCCACTATTCCCTCATACTGCCATCTTTTATACAGAAATAAGCTCATAACATAAGTTCTAGACGCCTCTACTTTAAAACCTAGAGTTTGGCTAAGATACAATAGTGATGTTTACATTATCTAGCCACAAGGTCATCAAACTTTACACACCCTTCTCAGCTAAAACTGAATGCATACAATCTACCATTGAAAATGAAAACCAAAACTCACTTCCATTTCTGAATGCACTTGTCACACATCTTCCCAGAGGCAGTCTATCCTTCAGTGTCTACTGTAAGCACACACATACTGGCCAATATGGATGTAAAATCTTACTACTCCTTCACAAAAACTTTGGAGTCATTAACTCCCACAAAACATGAGCAATGACAATTTGCTCCAATGAGCAAGCTCTTAGGCACGTATTACAAATTATTAACAATACGTTTATAACCAATGGCTATAGCAAAAATAGCATCAACAAAATTCTTCACAAAAATTAAACCTAAAAATGGAAATAACACAGATTACAGTAAAACCATAGCCATTCCATACATTAAAGGGATATCAAAATGCCATACACTTTCAGTCTTAATGCTACCTTTAAACTCCTGCAAAACTGAAGAATGTATTAAATTCCTCTATGGATCTCCCTATCCTCAGCCCAAACTAGGGTATACTGAATCCAGTGCACCTGTAACTCACCTTATATTGGTGAAACAGGATGCACAAATCCAATCTGGAAAAAAAAATGCAAATGACTCATCAAATTTAACAATTTTAGTAAATCCGGCCTATCTAATCATACTCTTAGCACTCTACACTAAATCAATGGGAAAGAAACCTGTTCTTTACCCCATTCTAAAACTTGGTATGAATGCAAATTTAAGGAAGTCTATGAAATTCATGTTAGAAGTTTAATAGAATATTAACAGCACTGAGAAAGGAGGATCACAGGATCTCCTGGAAAAAAACTACCATGCTCCACCATAGTAAATTCAAAAAAGAAAGACTATTCTTTGAATATGCATCTGCACTCAGGAATCAACCTAATTAAAACAAATACGGTTGCATTAAACTTCCCAAAATTTGAGAAACTTTAATTATCAGAGACCCCTCTTTACATCCCAGGCCACCTGCAAATGCCCACAGAGGGCACACCACCTAGATAGGACTATAGTTTCACTTTGTATTGTATTTGTGTGTGTTGTTACAAAAGGTTTTTGTAATCCCCGAAGATGTCTCTGTGACGGAGACGAAATATTGGAAGTATTAAAAATTAGTTTTAATCCTTTCTCAGTGTTGTTAATATTCCATTAAACCTCGAACATGAATTCTGCTACAGACTGAGGGGGGGGGGGGGTCCCACAGAAAAATGTAGACAGTATGTGTTGAAAGACTAGAACAATGAGTGTAGGCCAAACAATCATTATGGAAGACTAACTATATAGAGACATAGATTGAAGGGAAGAAAGGGGACATGGCAAGATGGAAGTGGAATTTATACAGATGTAAAGGAATAATTACATGAAACAAAATGTTACCAAGGGAATAAGTTTGAGAGTGTTGGATCTGATAATAGAATCAGAAGATATATCCATAACCAAGGTAGACACACTCTGCCTTCAATTGTGGCGAGAGTGACCATGCAGTCTTGTTCTGGGAAGTTGCCAAACACATGGAATTCTCTGTCGAGAAAGGGTTTATGTTGAATTATAAAGCTGATAATAATGACAGACTTAGAGATCTTGGAGTAGTGTCATGGCTTGAGAAGCTGCAAGGAAAGAATGTCAGTAGTGCTTGGGAAGTGGTCACAGACTGTTTGAGAGGAGCAGTATCAGACTGCATACTCAAGGTCAGTAGGATAAACCAAATGGAGATTATTTAGATGAGGAGAGGGATATAAAGCAAGAGCTGCACAAAAAACAGAGAAAATACTGTGGAGGAAATATAAAGAAAAAGGTGATCAGCATACTCACCAGCAGCACAAAGTGCAAGCAAGAAGGGTGACTGGTTTCGTAAGAAAGGCCAAATCAGATTATAACAGAAAATTAGCTAAGCAGGCCAAAGTAAATACCCAAAATGACTTTTTTGTTATGTAGTAAGAGGAAAAATTACTATGGTAGGATGACTAAACAATGTTCATGGAAGGAAATTGACAGAAACAAAAGAAATAGTTGAGTTATGTTAAAGATACCAAGCAATTTTAAACCTGGTTTTTACTCCATTTTTTCCAAGTAAGCAAACAGACAATGTCAAGTTTGCGCTTGCAATTTATGCAAGACTAGCTGATCCCACAGGTAGTGCAAGACCAAGGCAACTCGTGGTAAAAGTGGAGCAAGCTCTGATCACTAATCTTAATATTTACCCTTAATGCCAAAACACATCTCCAAGAAGGGGATGTATGATATTTTGTATTAAAGGCAAGGGGCCACTACCCAGGCCGGTTTTGACCTTTATTGAGGTCTCATCAGTGGGAGCCAGGCTAGAAATACCAAGATTTAGTAATGCAGAGCTTGTAAGTATTTTACCAAAACAAGTTACCATAAGGTGTTATAACCTTATTAAATAAAAATCTCAGGAGGAGATATAGATGTAGAAAGTATTTTTAACTTGGGTATAGTTATGTTAAAGATACCAAGCAATTTTAAACCTGGTTTTACTCCATTTTTTCCAAGTAAGCAAACAGACAATGTCAAGTTTGCACCTGCAATTTATGCAAGACTAGCTTTCTACATCTATATCTCCTCCTGAGATTTTTATTTAATAAGGTTATAACACCTTATGGTAACTTGTTTTGGTAAAATACTTACACGCTCTGCATTACTAAATCTTGGTATTTCTAGCCTGGCTCCCACTGATGAGACCTCAATAAAGGTCGAAACCGGCCTGGGTAGTGGCCCCTTGCCTTTAATACAAAATATCATACATCCCCTTCTTGGAGATGTGTTTTGGCATTAAGGGTAAATATTAAGATTAGTGATCAGAGCTTGCTCCACTTTTACCACGAGTTGCCTTGGTCTTGCACTACCTGTGGGATCAGCTAGTCTTGCATAAATTGCAGGCGCAAACTTGACATTGTCTGTTTGCTTACTTGGAAAAAATGGAGTAAAACCAGGTTTAAAATTGCTTGGTATCTTTAACATAACTATACCCAAGTTAAAAATACTTTCTACAAATAGTTGAGTTGTTGAGTGATCATTTTGCAAAGATGTATCATGCTGGTGGTGATTTTGCAGTTGTTAATGTGACAGAGATGTGTGTTAAAATTGAGGTAAATGAAGAGGATGTGTTCAACATATTGAAAAATATTAATGTAAACATGGCAGTGGGATGGGATAGCATGTTAGCTGATGTACTGTGTCAATGTGCGAGAGAACTGGCATTGCTTCTGATGAAGTTGATGAAATATAGGAAATAATAATTAAATATTTTCAGTTATTATGAAGTCTACATTGTTAATTTCCTTAAACAATATACGATGCTGGAGAATCAACGTATAATCCTAAACACCAGGATTACAAAATAATGACTGTATTTTGATACAATGGTAAAATATTGTCAAATTTATACTCCTTAAGGATTTTAGCTACATTCTGAAGTAGAGCCAATATAAGAAAGAGAAATAAAACCCAAGCCTTCCTCATTACTGGATGTGCACCAAGTTCACTGGCTGGTAGGGAGTGAAGAAATGATGTATTAATTATGGCCATTTTGTAAGAATGGTGTTTGTTAAAAATTGACACGCTATGACTAATCTCTCATCTCATTTTCCTTTCTCCCTGTTTTACCTTGCTGTGTCGAGGGTTTATCAATCATCAGACCTCAAACCGTTCACAGGATAAGGTGGTCAGCCATATGCCCTGGTGTATTCTACGTCCGCAGTGGTGTTGAGTTCTCAAGGCTGGTTTGCCTGCTTTGCGGGATGAAAAACCCCAGATACACTGGGGAGAAAAGCCCTACTGTCCACGCCCGAGACCGGCTAACTTGGCTATGGCTGAGGAAGATCCTTCAGCTCCTCACGTCTCTGACGGGAATCGAACCTAGGACACTCCTTCCCCAGGCACGTGGTTGCGAAGCGCACAGACACTAGGCTAACAGCGCTGACTGCTATGACTAATTCTCATTCTTAATAGGATGGTTGAGTCTCATTCCTAGTGTTGAGAAACTTCCTAGTTTTTGAGTTCCTATTTTTGGAGGGTTTGTAATGGGTGTGAAGCAGACTAAGGGTGTCTATTAGATGATTTTCTGATGATAGATTTTTAATTTTCTAGATTTTCTCTTTAGGTTTTGTTCAGACCACTTCAACAACCAATATTAGGTTCATGGGAACTAAAATCTAATGGTTCAATACTTTCTTTAATTTAAAACTACTAAAAGGTCTGAAAACATCTATCTTCAGAAAACCAAAACCATAATAATGGATTCCTACTTTTCATGCCATTACAAAAACTAAACATTAGGCATTATCTCAACACTAGTAAGAATAACAGCTTGCTGTCTTATTAATGATAAAGAAGAGTTAGCCAACAAATTTCAATTTCTAACAAACTAGCCAATGCACTCAAAGCAAAGAACACCCTGCACATTCCCAGCAATGTAGAAGTCAAAATTCATGACTTATTTTTCACGGTATTAACAACACTACAAACACTTTTAACAACAAAGATGTTTTATTAACGCTAATATTTCGCTGATTTTCAAATCAGCATCATCAGAGCACAACACACATGTAAATGCGACAGTGAGTAAGTGAAACAATATAATTGCAAAAGACAAAAGATCTAAAGTCCTATTTCTGGCACCCTCTAACGAAAAAAAAAAATCAGTTATCCAGGGGTTTTTCTTAGGATAACCGTCTCCCAAATTTTTGGCAAATTAATGCAACCATATTTGTTAAGGTTGGGAGAATTCTAAAAAGCCATTGCTGACTCAAAAAATAATCTTTCAGATCTATAACGACTCCTAAATAGCACATTTGTTTTCCTCCATCTAATCCTGTGTGAAGGAGTGTCCAAAGCGTGGTCTGCCAGTTCCGACTTGCCATAGTAATAGTAGCGAATGTATCTTTCATGTTCTTCCAGGCGGATGTTCACTGATCTTCCTGTTTGCCCATAATAGGCCAAGTCACAGTCACAAGGAACTTCATACACTCCTGGGTGTGCTAAAGGGTGAAGTTTATCCTTTGGCGAGCGGATCAGAGTTGCCAGCTTGACATGAGGTTTGAAGGTGGTGCGAAGGCCATGTTTCAACAATACTTTGGCTATCTTTTCCGATGTACCTCTGATATAGGGAATAGAAATGGTCATGTTGTATTCTTGTGTATTAGGGGAGGGCAGAGTAATGGGCCTATGTAGTATTTTATCTATTTTGTAGGGATTGTAGCCGTTGGCTAAGAACGTATGGCGCAGGTACTGGAGTTCAGTGGTCAGAGCTGTATCGTTAGAACAAATGGCTCTGGCTCTGTGTGCAAGTGTTTTTAAAATGCCGTACTGTTGGACTGGATGATGATGCGATTGTTTATGTAGGTATCTTCATGTGTGTAGGCTTTCTGTAAATAGAAAAAGATAGTGATCCATCTGAAAGGTGGGTGACTAATGTGTCAAGAAATGGTAAACAGTTATTTGATTCGTTTTCTACTGTGAAGTGAATTTTTGGGTGTTGGCTGTTTAGGTAGGTGACAAAAGCATCCAAAGTGTCTTGTCCATGGGGCCAGATGGCAAATACATCATCTACACAGTGCAACCACACTTGTGGCTTGTATGTAGCTGTGGTAAGTACTTTGTTTTCAAAGTGTTCCATGTAAAAATTTGCTAACGGGGGGGGAGAGAGGGGGGAACCCATAGCAGTACCATTAATCTGTTTGTAGAATTTCCCCTCCCATGTAAAGTAACCTGCATTCATGGTAAATTGAAATAATTCAAAAATATCTGGGGGAAATTTAGACTTGATTAATTCAAGAGTGTCTATAAGTGGTACATTGGTAAATAGGGAGGTGACATCGAAACTAACCATTGTCTGAATTTTTTAGGATTAGATTTTTAACCAATGTTTTAAAATGGATTGAATTTTTTTTACAAAAGTAGAGGAGTTGCCAGTAAGAGGGGCAAGCGACTTAGCTAAATGCCGGGCCAGTTTATATGTGGGACTATCTATGCTATCCACTATGGGGATAACATAGATAGTTTGGGAGATGGTTATCCTAAGAAATTTGGGAGACGGTTATCCTAAGAAAAACTCCTGGACCTAAACAGCCAACACCCAAAAATTCACTTCACAGTAGAAAACGAATCAAATAACTGTTTACCATTTCTTGACACATTAGTCACCCACCTTTCAGATGGATCACTATCTTTTTCTATTTACAGAAAGCCTACACACACATGAAGATACCTACATAAACAATCGCATCATCATCCAGTCCAACAGTACGGCATTTTAAAAACACTTACACACAGAGCCAGAGCCATTTGTTCTAACGATACAGCTCTGACCACTGAACTCCAGTACCTGCGCCATACGTTCTTAGCCAATGGCTACAATCCCTACAAAATAGATAAAATACTACATAGGGCCCATTACTCTGCTCTCCCCTAATACACAAGAATACAACATGACCATTTCTATTTCCTATATCAGAGGTACATCGGAAAAGATAGCCAAAGTATTGTTGAAACATGGCCTTCGCACCATTTTCAAACCTCATGTCAAGCTGGCAACTCTGATCCGCTCGCCAAAGGATAAACTTCACCCTTTAGCACACCCAGGAGTGTATGAAGTTCCATGTGACTGTGACTTGGCCTATTATGGGCAAACAGGAAGATCAGTGAACATCCGCCTGGAAGAACATGAAAGATACATTCGCTACTATTACTATGGCAAGTCGGGACTGGCAGACCACACTTTGGACACTCCTTCACACAGGATTAGATGGAGGAAAACAAATGTGCTATTTAGGAGTCGTTATAGATCTGAAAGATTATTTTTTGAGTCAGCAATGGCTTTTTAGAATTCTCCCAACCTTAACAAATATGGTTGCATTAATTTGCCAAAAATTTGGGAGACGGTTATCCTAAGAAAAACTCCTGGATAAATGCTTTTTTTTTTTTTTTTTCCCCGTTAGAGGGTGCCAAAAATAGGACTTTAGATCTTTGTCTTTTACAATTATATTGTTTCACTTACTCACTGTCGCGTTTACACGTGTTGTGCTCTGATGATGCCGATTTGAAAATCAGCGAAATATTAGCGTTAATAAAACATCTTTGTTGTTAAAAGTGTTTGTGGTGTTGTTAATACCGTGAAAAATAAGTCATGAATAACCATTAACGCCTAAGCTTATCTGTTAGAGTAGAAGTCAAAAGTTTATTTCTGTTCTCTATATGATTATTTAAATAAAACTAGGCCAAAATTTTTAAGAAGTAAAAAACTAAAACAGTGTTTACTGCTATTATCAGAATACAATCACTCTTTTGATCCATTACATGCAGTCCTGTGAAATATCCAGAAGTTTATCACCCATGGTAACTGTAAGATCCCGTACTATGGATGGTGGACAGAGAAATCTACTGAGCTAAGCATCAAATAGCATGTTAGAGATAGAATATTAGAGAAGTGAGGTCACCAGCTATAATTCACTAACACTGCCTTATCTAAAAGATGTCAGTTTAATAGAACATATCAGAAATCTTACATTGCTGTTATGATAAGACTGAGAAAAAAATTTGGGAGTCTGTGAAGGTGTTATTAGAACCTGTATGCTTGAATTAATCTGTCTGAATATTTACTAGCTACATTTAATCACATACCAACAAACAAGCACAACAATGGGCACATGCTCACAAATAATTCAAATTATCTGAATCCAATATAATACTATATTCATTGTCATCATGCTAATCCTTTTACTATTTGTATGTCTCTTGACATTTTATGTCTCATTCACACCTGAAGACATCCCATGTAATTTAAGTGAAATTGGTGCTATTCATAAATAATTAGACACTGTTTTGTATAGTCATATGAACATTTCTATATGTCCATGTTCCAGAAAAGTTTAAATCTAATATGTGTATCACTCCCACATAAGAGAATGCTGAACTGACTTAAATTCCTTAATGCTTAACCCCTGCCTGCCTACACACCACAAACTGATGCTGTGTATAGCAAAGGGTTAAGAAAAAAGGAAATTGCTGGTACTCTTTTTAAAGAGCTTGAAATTGTAGTCTCTGTAGAATTCTTCATGGGGAAATGCTAATGAAACTGTAAATGGATATTGAGCAGTTGCTGATCATGCTGAACAGCATCCATGGAAGTGTCTATATAAAATACACTATGTGGGAGCACATAGTGTCTTTGGGACCACAGCTGCAGTGTCTGCAACAGGAGTTTTCAGTTAACCAACTGTCCTCTTCTGAATGGTATTAAGAATTATGAGACAGGCATTTGAGCATATCCCTTATGTGAGAGTAGTATTCTAAACAGTAATCTTCAGTGGGAGAAAAAAAAAAACTTTTCTATAAGGAGGCTGAGGATGCTAATAGAAGTGATGGTCTGTATTACGAGAGGATAGAGGTCAGATCTTGACTATTGAGTTGGGTGCAATGAAATGTAAGGTGGTGAAGAACAAAGGTTGTTTAATTTTGATGGTATATATCAGAACACAGAATTATAAGTAAATAATTAGCAAAGAGTTAAGAAAAAAGGAAATTGCTGGTATTCTTTTTAAAGAGCTCGAAATTGTAGTCTATGTAGAATACTTCATGGGGAAATGCTAATGGAACTGTAAATAGATATTGGGCAGTTGCTGATCATGCTGAACAGCATCCATGGAAGTGTCTGTACAAAATACACTATGTGGGAGCACATAGTAAATAAATAATTATTTATTGACTTATTGCTGATATTTCACTGGTGTTAAAACCAGCATATCTTCAGAGCACAAAAACACAGTTTGTCACAGTATGCGAGACTACAACAACATGGTGTAACAAAGGGACTAGTTTAACAAAATTGTAGCAACAACACAAAGACTAAAGTCCTAATTAGGTGCGCTCAATCTAAAAAAAAAAAAGAGAGAGAGAGAGAGAAAGCAGGTACTAGTTATGTCTTAAGATGACTGTCTTCCAAATTTTTGGCAAATTTATACAGCCATATTTGTTGAGATTTTGAGCATGTTTCAAGGCGTCTGTTGCTTCTAAGAACAATCTCTCTTGTAAAAGCTTCTATGCAGTAATTTTGTATTCTTCCAGTTGATCCTGTGTGCAGGGGTATCCAAAGTACGGTCTGCTAGGCCCGACTTGCCATAGTGATAGTGCCTAATGTATCTTTTATGTTCACTGATATGGATGTCCACAGTCCTTCCTGTTTGACCGTAGTAAGCTCGATCACATGAGCAGGGTACTTCATAGACTCCTGGATGTGATCAAGGAAGGATGCTGCCCTTGGGTGAATGGATGAGAGTTGCTAATTTGATACATGGTCTGAATACAGTGCGTAGTTGATGTTTATTTAGAATTCTAGATATCTTTTCCAATGTGCCTTTAATGTATGGAACGGCGACTGTTTTGTTGTGGTTCTCTGTGGTGGATAGTGGTAGGGCTTTCTTAGGAGCATTTAGTATTTTGTTTATTTTATAGGGGGATTATAGCCATTGGCCAAGAAGGTGTGGCGTGAGTGAGCCAGCTCAGCAGTAAGAGCATTGTCATTGGAACAGATTGCTCTCGCTCTGTGGGTCAGCATTTTTAAGATATCATACTGTTAAGAAGGATGATGATGTGATTGTTTGTGTAAATACTTCCCTGTATGTGTGGGTTTTCTAAAAACTGAGAATGATAGGGAGCCATCTCGAAGACGTGCGATTAGTGTATCCAGGAATGGCAGATAGTTATTAGCTTCCAGTTCCATTGTCGATTTTTGGATGTTGGCTATTTAAATGCATTAATAATGTATCCAATGTGCTGGGCCATGTGGCCAAATAGCAAGCACATCGTCAACATAGCATAGCCAAGTGTCAGTTTGAGAGTGGCCATATTGATAGCTAGTTTTTCCAGGTGTTCTATGTAGAAGTTGGCTGGGGGGAAGAAAGGGAGAGGCCCATATCTGTCCCATCTAATTGTTTGTATATTTTCCCTTTCCATGTGAAATATCTTGCATGTACTGTGAATTTAAATAGTTCAAATATATCAGGGGTAAAGTGTGACTTTAGCAGATTAAGGGTTTCAATTAGTGGTACATTTGTGAATAGTAAGGTGATATCAAAGCTTACAATAAGTCAGAGCTTTTTAAGGTATGGTGTTCTAAAATACTTTTTAGGTGGGCAGAAATTTTAACAAAGGAGGGAGAATTGTTTGTGAGAGTGACTAGTAGCTTAGCTAAATGTCTAGCCAGTTTGTATGTGGGACTATTTATACTATTACAAAAGGGCGTAACCTTGTTTGTGAATTTTTGGTGCTCCATGTATCATGAGTGTTTTAACATGGAAGGGCTTGAGTTTGTTTACTGTTTCTTTAGGCCAGGAAGTGATTTTTTTCAGCAATTTATGCACCTTATTCTTTTGAGCGTTGTTTTCATATTCTGTTGTGTCCATCACCATGGTTGCGTTCCCTTAGTCTGCTTTTGTTATGATAATCTGGTTATTATATGTAATTCTTTTAGAGCAATGATTTCCTTATGAGGGATATTATTTCTGGGAGACTTAGACTGGATTAGAATGTTGGCCATATCTAAATGTATGTTATTGGAACTTGTTTGGGAGTAATGGCAAAATTGTGCCCCCGACTTAAACCACTAATGGCTTCTTTGGTTAAGGTGAGCGATGATAAATTCACAACGACACAATCTTGTTGTAACTGTGATTGTTGTGTAGAACTATGTTGTTGGAGATGTTCAAACTTTTTCTGGTTCCGGTTTTTGACTATGATGAATTCTTTTCTAGCCATTGCATCAGTGATGTTGTCTAGAATCTCCCAAAGTTCCACATTTCAAATATTACATAGTAGTTCACGTAGCGAGTTGATTTGAATTTAATTTTGATAACTGAAGGTGAGTGGCATTATTCTGTTCTAGTTATAGCACTACACTTGGTCGTTTATAAATACATTGGGCTTTGGCCAAGTGGAAGTTGTTTTAAATTTTCACACAGTTAGGTATTAAATTGATGTCTTGGCACCTCTTTAAGAAGGCTAACCTGTTCAGTTGCCATGCCAATTTCAACTTGCACTTGCTGTATTGTCGTGTCTTGCATATGATATTGTCTACGTGAAGAATGCTCAAACGTATAGAAAAGTTGTGTGTTTGTCGTACAGGTTGTTTAATTTTAATGGTATATATCAGAACACAGAATTATAAGTAAATAATTATCTATTGACTTATTGCTGATATTTCACTGATGTTATAACCAGCATCTTCAGAGCACAAAAACACAGTTTGTCACAGTATGCAAGACTAGAACAACATGGTGTAACAAAGGTACTAGTTTAACAAAATTGTAGCAACAACACAAAGACTAAAGTCCTAATTAGGCACCCTCTATCTAAAAAAAAAAAAAAAACAGAGAAAGAAAGCAGATACTAATTATGTCTTAAGATGACTGTCTCCCAAATCTTAGGCAAATTTATACAGCCATATTCTCAGTTTTTAGAAAACCCACACATACAGGGAGATATTTACAAAAACAATCACACCATCACCCTTCTCAACAGTATGGTATCGTAAAAACGCTAACCCACAGAGCAAGAGCAATCTGTTCCAATGACAATGCTCTTGCTGCTGAGCTGGCTCATTTATGCCACACCTTCCTGGCCAATGGCTATAATCCCCATAAGATAAACAAAATACTAAATGCTCCTAAGAAACCCCTCCTACTATCCACCAAGGAAAACCACAAAAAAGTCACCATCCCATACATTAAAGGCACATCAGAAAAGAAATCTAGAATTCTCAATAAACATCAACTACGGACTGTATTCAGACCATGTGTCAAATGAGGATACCCCTGCACACAGCATCAACTGGAAGAAAACATACTGCACAGAAACTTTTAAAGTCAGAGAGATCGTTCTTAGAAGCAACAGAAGCCTTAAAACATACTCCAAATCTCAACAAATATGGCTGTATAAATTTGCCTAAGATTTGGGAGACAGTCATCTTAAAACATTTCTCTCGCCGTGTTTTTTTTTTTTTTTTTTTTTTTTTTTTTTTTTTTTTTTTTTTTTTTTTTTTGTAGCAACAATAAAATTGTGCTCTGAAGATGTTGGTTATAACACCAGGGAAATATCAGCAATAAATCAATAAATAATTATTTACTTATAATTCTGTGTTCTGCTATATACCGTCAAAATTAAACAACACGTACGACAAACACATAAGCCTTTTTTACACGTTTGAAGAACAAAGGTATTTGTGTGTGGGGGGGGGGGGGGGGGCAAAAGTATTAAAATGTTGAGTTCTCAGCGCTCCATTAAAGGATGGTATGAAGTTCAGTGCATAGATCACTGTCTGTAGAACATGTTAAAGCTTATTATGAATAGGAGGAATGAAGATTATTATCATCACTGGCAAAACTACACACACACACACTGGGTTGGAGGTCAATGTGAAAAGGTTATTTTAAGTATATGAGAAACAATTATAAACAATATAATAAAGTTCTAAGGAATACCAGCATTAGTACAGAAATCTCAAGAGAGAACATCATTACACATGTTTTAATAAGGAAATACCGTGACAGACATATGAATTCAAAAATATAATAACAGAATTGCTCACGTAAAATATTATTTAATATAACTGGTAATTAGTTTATGGAATTAACAACGCAAATGAAGTATATTAATTAAAAGTAACTTTAATGAATCACTTCTATATTTCGGCAACGTCACATTGCCATCTTCAGGAACATAAAGATATGGTATGTGCATGCAGGCACTAACACAAAGCAAATGAGGAAGAAGGCAAGAAACTAATATTGTTCCTAAAGTCCTAATGGTGCCCTCTTGTGGGCTAATTTGGTAGTCTTGGCTGTTGGGCTGAAGTTCTCATAATGTAAGTCTCCCAAATTTGGGGTAGTTTCATGCCCCCAAATTTGTTGAGGTTAGGAACGTTTTTTAGAGCTGCTGAAGATTCTTTGAATAATCTTTCGTATTTAAACTTGCTGCGATGAATTATTTTTGTTTTTTTCCAATGAATTTTATGGTGGGTATCTAAGGCCCAGAGCGGCTGTACTGGTGAAACCGGATGTAGTCTTTGTGTTCTGAAATCCTGATATTAGTTGTTCTGCCTGTTTGGCCAAAGTAGGACAATTTGCAGCTGCAAGGGACCTGGTAGGTCTAGGGGAAGTGGTTGGTCTTTGGTAGAGCGGATAAGGGATGCCAACTTTTTATATGGTCGGTAACAGGAAGTAAGGTCATATTTTTTGAGGATATTGGTTATTTTCTCAGAGGTGCCCTGGATGTAGGGGATGGTGATAGACTTGGTGTAATCTTTATTGTAGAGGGGGGGAGGGGATTGTGGTTTACTGGTTTTAGTATTTTTTGGGGTTATAGCCATTGGCTAAGAAAGTGTTGAGGATGTGGTTTAGTTCAGTAGTCAGGGCCTTGTCATCTGAGCAGATTAATTTTGCCCTGTTATATAGTGTTTTTATAACCCCATATTGTTGTGGGGGGGGGGGGGGATTGCTGGTGAATGTATCGGCCAGTATGGGTGGGTTTTCTGTAAACAGAGAAAACCAAAGATCCATTAAGCTGGCGGGTGATTAAAGTGTCTAAGAAGGGGAGGGTGTTGTTTTCCTCTAATTCTAAGGTGAACTGGACTCTGTGGTGCTGGTTGTTTAAGTGTGTTAGGAAGGAGTGGAGTGTGTCTGAGCCATGTGGCCAAATAGTAAACACATCATCCACATAACGAAGCAAAATAGTGGGTTTTTGTGGGGCGGAGCCCTGACTACTGAACTAAACCACATCCTTAGCCAATGGCTATAACCCCAAAAAAATCCAAAAAATACTAAAACCAGTAAACCACAACCCCCCTCCCCAATAAAGATTACACCAAGTCTATCACCATCCCCTACATCCAGGGCACCTCTGAGAAAATAACCAATATCCTCAAAAAATATGACCTTACTTCCTGTTACAGACCATATAAAAAGTTGGCATCCCTTATCCGCTCTACCAAAGACCAACCACTTCCCCTAGACCTACCTGGTATATAGCAGGTCCCTTGCAGCTGCAAATTGTCCTACTTTGGCCAAACAGGCAGAACAACTAATATCAGGATTTCAGAACACAAAGACTACATCTGGTTTCACCAGTACAGCCGCTCTGGGCTGGCAGACCATGCCTTAGATACCCACCATAAAATTCGTTGGAAAAAAACAAAAATAATTCATCGCAGCAAGTTTAAATACGAAAGATTATTCAAAGAATCTTCAGCAGCTCTAAAAAACGTTCCTAACCTCAACAAATTTGGGGGCATGAAACTACCCCAAATTTGGGAGACTTACATTATGAGAACTTCAGCCCAACAGCCAAGACTACCAAATTAGCCCGCAAGAGGGCACCATTAGGACTTTAGGAACAATATTAGTTTCTTGCTTTCTTCCTCATTTGCTTTGTGTTAGTGCCTGCATGCACATACCATATCTTTATGTTCCTGAAGATGGCAATGTGACGTTGCTGAAATATAGAAGTGATTCATTAAAGTTACCTCTAATTAATATACTTCATTTGTGTTGTTAATTGCGTAAACTAATTACCAGTTATGTCTATCCAATGTATAAGCCTTGCTACTAGAATATTATTTAATAGTATAATTTATAAAGCTAATTGAACAATAACTGACAATTTTAAATGGCACCACCTAAGTAGCTAATGTCTTCTTCTGGTTCCCATCTGCCATACGGCCGGGGGGAGGGTAGCTATATGCTACCATTCTAGGGAGAGATGATTATTAGCAAGGTGGTTTCCCGTTGCCTTCCTTGCCGTAAGTGTTTATGACTGTAACCTGTGTGTTCATGGGGCCGGTTTGCCTGCTTGCGGAATGAAAAACCCCAGATAAACTGGCGGAAAAAACCCTGCTGCCCACGCCCAAGACCGGCTAACTTGGCTATGGCTGAGGAAGATCCTTAAGCTCCTCACGTCATGGACGGGAATCAAACCTAGGACACTCCTTCCCCAGGCATATGGTTGCGAAGGTCAAAGCCACTAGGCTAACCGCGCGGTAAGATAACTAAATAGGTCAATTTCCTAAATTTATTGACCTAAAAAAATAAAAATAAGTAAATAAATAAAATAAATATGTGTGTAATACATTTTTTAAATTGGGGATATTGTATATTAGGACAACCAAGTTATTTTATAAACTTGGTTATTTTAACTCCTAATCCCAAGTATGCAAACAATTAAGTTTGCGCCTGAAACAAAGTTCAAGTCTAAAGATGGTGCAACACTAGGGCAACTCATTGTAAAGGTGGGTAAAGCTCTGATCATTATTCTTAGTATTTTCCCATAATGTAAAGCACATCTCACTAGAAGATGTATACTGCAATACATTATGGGTGGGGTCACTACCCAGACCGGTTTCAACCTTTTTTTGAGGTCTCCTCGGCGAGTAGCTAGACCCTAAAAATCAAGGTTATAGTAATACGGAGCCTGATCGACTTTACCTATAGAAGTTGCAACAAGGTGTTTTTATTCTTAATAAAAATCTCTGGAGGAGATATAGATGTAATAAATTTTTTAACTTGGGGATATTGTATATTAGGATAATGTATAGTTGCCCTAGTGTTGTACCATCTTTAGACTTGAACTTTGTTTCAGGTGCAAACTTATTGTTTGCATACTTGGGATTAGGAGTTAAAATAATCAAGTTTATAAAATAACTTGGTTATCCTAATATACAATATCCCCAAGTTAAAAAATTTATTACATCTATATCTCCTCCAGAGATTTTTATTAAAAATAAAAACACCTTGTTGCAACTTCTATAGGTAAAGTTGATAAGGCTCCGTATTACTATAACCTTGGGGTCTAGCTACTCACTAAGGAGACCTCAAAAAAGGTTGAAACCAGTCTGGGTAGTGACCCCACCCATAATGTATTGCAGTATACATCTTCTAGTAAGATGTATATTATGGGTTATATTATGGGAAAATACTAAGAATAGTGATCAGAGCTTTATCCACCTTTACAATGAGTTGCCCTAGTGTTCTACCATCTTTAGACTTGAACTTTGTTTCAGGCACAAACTTAATTGTTTGCATACTTGGGATTAGGAGTTAAAATAACCAAGTTTATAAAATAACTTGGTTATCCTAATATATATATATATATATTTTTTTTTTTTTTTTTTTAAGTTAGGTAATTTATTGACCTATTTAGTTATCTTACATTAGCTACTTAGGTGGCGCCCTTTGGAATTGTCAGTTATTGTTCAATTAACTTTATAAATGTACTGAAGATGCCTGTGATACACAGGCAAAAATTATACTATTAAATAATATTTTACGCGAGTTATTCCGTTATTATATTTTTGAAATCATTACAACCTAAAAGAAAATTGGTAACCCAATTAAAATAGGAGAAAGGCAAGCCAATATAATGGCGATTTGCTAGGAAGCCTACTATGACGGTCTTTATCACATGTTTTAGGAATGTCAACAGCAACAGAATAGGTTTCTCCAATAATGTTATCTTTAAGGAATGACACACAAATATATAAATAAATGCACAACAAGCATTGCTTGAGGAAGTAAGAGATGGAAATATACTGGATATAATTTTCTTTATTTCATTTCTATCTAACCATGTAGTGGCCTATGTGTATGTATATCTAATACTATGGTTTGCTGAGTAGATAGCTCTCTCTCTCTTTAACAGGCTATGAATTAAAATCTCAACAAGTATAGATGGCTGTGAATGTCTTTCAGTGGTAGATGAATTTCATTACCCAATGTGAAAGAATATCACCTGATTATTGTTGGCCTCAAGTAGCTTGAAAGAGGCATGCTTGGTCTCTCAAGCTGTGCTTCCAGATTATTATTATTACCATATTTACTCAAATATAACACATTTTTTTCCCAAAAATTAAAGTTAAAAAATCATGGTGCGAGATATATGCGGGGATTGTCAGAAACTAGTTTTTCAGGAAAAAATTATATTGATGTTTATAATTAAATTCTCAGTATTATATATAAAATGAATGCATTTAAAATTTAATTAGTAATGTTATTTATGCAACTGGCAGATATTTGAATCTTTAGCAACAATGCTTCTATAATTAAATTAAAACAAACAGTTTCATTATTGCTTGTCCTTTTATCATTTCAGAAACATAAGACCATGATTTAATAATACTGAAAATGGGTATGACTTACCAAGAATTTACGTTTCGCTATTGTGACTTCCAGTCTCGCATATGACTGGTGCGGTATTAACAAAAAATCGCGCAACTCAACAACAAAGGCAAGCCGACGACTGTTAAGTTGAAATGCTGATTCTCTTCAACCAAATTCCAAAATATCTGAAACTGCCATAACAATATTCACTATCTATTTTTTAAAGTTTTAAACTTTTTTGTGTGCATAAAAAGTGTGCGAAATATGCGAAACTTTTTAATTTCCCTTTTTTGTAAAGTTACAGGTGTGAGATATAAGTGAAAGTGAGTTATATTTGAGTAAATACAGTATTATTATTAGACCTCCAAGGAGTCAAGGATTCAACAAGGGGGGACTATACATCACCTACACCAGCTGTCATGCCTCCTTTTTTTTCTTAAATTCATTCACATTAGATGCACTCACTATTTCAACAGGCAAACTGTTCCACTCGATCACGGTTCATGAGGAAAAAAAAACTAGCTCTTATCCCTTTCTTAACTTCACACAAACTTAATTTCCATGGATGTCCCCTTGTCCTTTCTCCCCCCTTCCATATAATGAAAAATTTTATCAAATAATATCCTATAATGCCACTCAAAAGTTTATAGACCTGTATCATACATGTCTCTTTCATCCGCCTACCAGTGTCTGCAGTCTATATTCCCTCACCTATCCTTGTAATCTACATTCAATAATCCTGATATCATCTTTGTAACCCCTCTTTGCAGCTTTTCCTGTTTCTTTAGCCCTTTGGAACCTGGGAGACTAAATCTGAACACAATAGTCCAGGTGAGTCATATTAAGGCTTTGTAAAGAGACTAAACAATTTCTATATCCTTGCATGTCAATGTTAATTTCAACATCACAGTTATCCTCTGAGTTGCATTTACAATTTTTTTTTTTTTGTGAAGTTTGAACTTCAACTTTCTATTCAACATAACTCTAAGATCTCTAGCCTTGTCAGTTACTCCAAGCATAATCCTACCAATATAAATATGCAAGGGAAATAACACATCATGCCAAAGTGCATGACTTTGCATTTACTAACACTGAACTGACAGCCATTATTGTTTGCTCACAGTACAAGCCTATTTAAATCACCCTATAAATGATGTATATCAGTAACATCTCAGATTGCCCTGCCTATCTTTGCATTATCAGCAAACAATTGAACATCTCCTGTTGGATCCCTCCTAATGTCATTATGTACAGATTAAACAACAATGGTCCAAGGACTGATCCTTGGGACACAGCACTGATCACCTTAGATCTGGCAGATTCACATCCCCCATAACCACTTTCTGATACCTGTCTGTCAACCATACACTTATCCAAGTCAACATTTTTTTAATATCCAATCCCATATTCTCTAGTCTATACAACAGCCATTCATGTGGTATCCTATCAAATGCCTTTGCAAAATCCCACAGTATCATAGTGTATCAATTCCCTATATCCAACTCGGGCATAACATTATTATGAAATATGAGCAAATTGTTCAGACATGACCTCCCCTTTAGTAAACCCATGCTGTTCCCTGAAAAGTATATCTTGTGTGTACATCCATTTCTGTATAAGAATTCCTACCAACTTTTCTAAAATCTTTACAATTACTCTAGAAACACTGATAGGTCAATAAACACATCAGTGTTTGCACCACCATTGTGCAATGAGATTATCATATGTTCTTTCCATTCCTGCGGTATCTTTCCCAAGCTAAGACTCAAATTATACAAATGTCAATGGCATAGCTAGTTCAGCTGAACCTCCTTCAACACACATGATATCCCAATCTCTCCCAACTGTCAAATTCTTATCCAGGCTATGTAACCCCTCCTTCTCATGCATCTCCATCTCATCATCCAATGTAGTGATAACACTGTGGAATATGTTACATACAACAAGTTAACAGATATTGATGAAGCGAACACTCATTATTTGAACTATTTCATCTGATTCTGATACTACAAGTACCATCTGCATTCTTTTTTTTAGTTGCAACATAACAATAAAATTCTTGGGTTGCCATTAGCCAGTGCAGCCAATTTCTTTACATACTCCAACTTTTTTTCCCGTACAATACTCATAACTTTTCTAGACCAAGCTTTATATATTTCATAACTCCTCTCAATCTTATTCTCACGACATTTCTTCCATATCTTCCTCTTGGTGATTTCTTGTTTAATGAGATTGTACATCCATTTTACCCCCATTCTATTCCTTCGAACTCTAGGGACACATTCAGATACTGCATCTTTTCAAAGTTTCCTACACACTGCTGATATCTTTCCCATTCAACAACTTATACCATGGAAACCAAAGATAGTATTATTCTGACTTTGTCATAATTTCCAGATTTATAGTTCAGTGTATAACCTATCCAAATTGGAACATCCATATAGTTGGCTACTTCCCAAGTTGGTACATTTTGATCAATATAACCAGTTGGTGACTGTTTTAATTACCCTGATGAGTACTAAATGAATAATTATTATTGGTGACTTTCATTATCCAAATATTGATTGGGTATTAGAGAAAAACTCGTGATAAGAATGAAGGAGAATTTATTGAGCTGCTGCATAACTGAGACACCTTTGGATGATTCTTTCATACACTTCTTGAAAAAATTGTCATGCAACAGTTCAATAAATTCTCCTTCATTCTTATTATGAGTTTTTCTCTAATACCCAATCAATATGTGGATAATTCAAGTCACCAATAATAAATATCCATTTAGTACTCACCAGGGTAATTTGGCGATGCATTTCTTCATTCTCAGCAAATGAATTGCCAGGTTTGTAGCAACATCCAACCATATATTTCATCCTGTTAGCCTCCAGTTCATCCAGACAGCTTCGAACTCAGTGCTACAAGGGATATTATTACCATTATTGTTTTCACGTGTTTTTACCCAAACTGAACTCTCGTCATCTGATATCAGTAGTACTCCCTCCTCTCCTATCATTCCTAAAAATACTATATCCTTTGCCAGTTATAACATCCAGCTCTGACAACCAGGTTTCATTGAAGCCAACAATTTCAGGCCACAACATATTCACCAAAGCAACAAACTCCATTTATTTCTAATGCTCCAGGCATTTGTGTATAGACATAAGTTCCCCCCCCTCACTTTTTCTTATACTTAAATCTACAGTCTACTTGAGCAAGTTGGGCAACTTTCTCTTTTATCTCCCCAAACACACATACTCAAAATGCCCAAACCCAAAGTGTAGTCCATCTATTCAGCAGATTCATAAACGTGCTATTGACATTCATATCACTATTACATCTGCACATCCTAGATGAACTTGCATACACATCCTCAGCATTCCTCCCAAGATGATCTAGTTTCCCCAACTGTCTGCATTAGGTATTATTCCAATAAATAATTTCTCTGAGAACCTGATGCTAAATCAATTGAAGTGCAATCTAATCCTTAACCCACTCACAGTATTAAATATGCAATAGGTTTAGAACCTTTCATGGCTGGAATTCATATAAAAAAATCTAGATACTTATCTATATAATTATATATATGTCTATATGCTTGTTCCATCAAGATAACGTCAACAAAATATCAATGATAATTAAACTGTTTCAGATGTTGTTGTTATGATTATTATTATCTAGATACTTATCTAGAATCTAGATACTTATCTATATAATTATATGTCTATATACTTGTTCCATCAAGATAACGTCAACAAAATATCAATGATAATTAAACTGTTTCAGATGTTGTTGTTATGATTATTATTATCTAACCTCCATGGAATCAAAGGGTTCACTGTGGGAGGTCTATGGTCTCTAATGCAAAAAAGATCATTGAGCCTTGTCTTAAACTCATTTACAATTTCTGCCACACTTTCAGGCAATGCATTCCACTCGTCAATCACTCTCCATGAAAAGAACCTTCTTCTCACTCCCTTCTTATTCAGCTTCCCTGTATGGTCTCTAGTTTTATCCTTGCCTCCCTCTACTCTATGAAATATCTCCTCTGCATTAATCTGGTACCAACCCATCACAAACTTAGATGTCTCAATCATATCTGCTCTTCTTCTATTCACAAGGCTCTGTAAGTAAATTACATCCCTCAATCTCTCCTCGTATCTGATATTCCATAGACCTGAAGCTAACTTAATAAACCTTCTCTGGATCCTCTCCAATACATCCTCATCCCACTGCAAGCCAAGTGACTAAATCTGTACACAGTGGTACATATGTGGCCTGATCAAAGCCTTATACAAGGGAACCATAACTGCTTTGCTTCTGCATGTCAATGTCCTCCTCATTATTGTCATAATGTACTGAAATGTTCTTACAATTTTAGCAAAGTGACCCCAAAACTTCAAGTCTCTGTCCACCATTACTCCACGATCTCTCATCCCCTCGAACTCCTTTAAAATTTTTCATTAGTTGTATACTCTGCATCCCAATCTATTAACCAGGAGACCTTGCACTTTGCAGCTCCACTCATTTGCCCACTCACATAGTCAGATCCTATTCAGATCCTCCAGCAAGGTCACAACATCTATTTTACTTCTCATAACTCTTCTCAACTTTGCATCATTACCAAACATCTGCACATCTCCAATTAAGATATTATATAATGCATTCATCTCTTCCCTAAAAATGTGAACAAAGATATTTATCCAAAAGGCTTAGTAAATAAGAACCTTTCTATGAAGAGAAATATATAATAAAAAAAAAAAGTACTGATAATAAGGATCTCACTTGAATCCCCCCCCCCCCCAAGATGGTAGTAAGTCTATGGAATGAACATTATGAGAACAGGTTGAAGTTTTGTGGGTTACAGAAACTGGCTGATAGGTGAAAAAGCAGTGATATGATTGAGCCATTCAAATTACTGAGGAGTTTTTACAAGATTAATTCAGAGGAAATTTTTCAGAAAAGGTGTAGTGATGGGAGAACTAGGGCCCTCCATGGAAACTGACCAAGAGTGTAGTCAGTAAGGGTGTCAGAACTAAGTTTTTTGCTTGAAGAGTGGTGAATGAATGGAATAGGTTGCCAGAGTCTGTTGTGGGTGCCATGACTGTGAATAAGTTCAAAGCAAAGTATGATAGATACTGTACAAATGCTGAATAGTTATTGACAGATTGTTTAAAGCCTCCCTTGATGAGTCTAAGGACACCTTGGAGTTGTCCATAATAATAATAATAACTTCTGATCTACACAACTGCAGAAATAAGTGCTGGAACAGCAGTGTATTCAGAAGTACCTAAACTGCATAACACTGCATTAGCACATGGACTGTCTTTTGGATCTGCACACTTTCAACCCTTCCAGGCATATGCTTCACCATTTCGCGATAATACTTCATTCTGAACAGTTCTTTCTCCAATATGTCCATGTATCAATGTTGAAAGAACTGTGTAGCCTGCACTCAACATTTCACTTGAATAGTTGTACTTGGTTGAGAATAAATTCTGTGCAGGCCAGTCAAGCTATTCCATAAAACTTATCTTATGTAGGAAGCAATGATCAGGAAGTGTTGCATATCCATCAGTGTTCATTCTTCCAGGCAATGCAACCAACAGTCTGAGTCTATGCCATAAGGAGAAAAAAAAAAAAATACCGGTTAATGTTCATACATCTCAGCTACCAATATTAACATTTAAGATGATGAACCCAGACATGAGACATTGACCACATCCACACTCATCCATATGATTTGAAAAGGGAATTAGTGTAATTTATTACTATATTAATTCCAACATTCTATGGATGTGTCATGATATTCTTTATACCAGCAAGGACTGTACTACTGACCGCCATGGTTGATATTTGGCTTAAATGCAATTGTCTACAAGAAATTGACTGCTCAGCTCTTTATATAGTGTCATTCACAGGAGGCTGAGAAGATCTCCATACCACCCTTAGGTTTATCCTTTGATCTCTTTTTGCTATATTCTTGAGCCTTCCTCTGTGCGAGTCTTCCTCAGCGGATTTTGGGTGATGCACCCTTTTTAAAATCACAAACATCTGGATCATGAACATGGTATCCTATGATAACACCTTTTTTGAAGTCCATAAATTCTTCTCCATTTGCATGTCTTATTTAAAAAATAAACCAGATGTGATGATGAGAATATACATTTCAGTATGTTTCATTATAAAACAGCATGTCTCAATATTTATTTAAATGTAATTCATATAATGTACTAAGTATTGGGACAGATTACTCATCTGCTATCAGTTTCTAACAGCCTAGCAAAGAAAGCTGTACTGTCCATTCTTAAACACCAGGGCAACTACTTGAAGATGCATCTACTCTGGAAACTATAAACTGGATGGGCATCAAACAGTCCAATGTAAATTTCGATCCATAAATGTTGTTCTACTTTCAAAAGCATCTTCCAGATGCTACCTAAGGAATTCATTATACATACTACCTCACAGTGTTAGAGTGGGATTTCAATTTTTTTTTTTAAACTTCATATTATTATTATTATTACTGTAAGGACACCTCCATGGAGTCCAAAGACTCATTGCAGAAGACCCAGTTTATCCACACAATCTATCATACCTCTCCTTGAACCCATTAACAGACAAAAGCACTAATAAGTGACTTTAATAACCAATTCCATTCATTCACAACTCTCCAAGTGAAAAATCTAGTCCTCACATCCTTGCTAACCACACTTATACTCAATTTCCAGGGATAACCTCTTGTTCTGCCACTCAAGCTTGGAACTGAAACATTTCCCCTACATCAATCCTATAAAACCCTTTAAGTAACTTAATTATTATTATTATTATTATTATTATTATTATTATTATTATTATTATTAGAAACCTCCAGGAAGTCCAAACACTCATCGAGGGAGAGTGTGCCAACAGCATCAAACAATTGGTCCCCTTCCAACTACTAACCACGCTCAAACTTACTTAAATGAGCCATTAGTAGCAGAAGCTCTACCAATCGACCAACCTTTGCCGGCAAGGTTGGTCGATTGGTACCCTACGATGGAGTACCCTACGCCTTTTATATTACTGTCGCTGCTCAGTGCTTTTACTGCCACGAAGGAGATCATGTAAGGAAGTTATGCCTGTGTATACCCAAAATGTTTCTATTATATCCCTTCTTTTGCATCTATTGACCAACTTCTGCGGTTCATCAATCTATCCTCATATGGAACATTCCAAAGTTAAATTGTGATAGCTTACGTTTCCCCGGATTCACCTGAAGCGATGGCTAGTAAAATCCCCAGTATATCACCCACCAGCCATTCCATGCCCGAGCTCAGCAGGAATTGGTCCAAGGTCACAGGATTCCGATAATCAAGGAAAAAACGCCAGCCACATCTCCAGAGAAAGAAAACACATCAGTCTCAGCCCCCAGACAACAACAGACAAAGGTCAGTACCCTCTCTCTCTTATGCCAACATTGTAGCTAATACCTCCACGCAAATCACTACTGGGACGACGACTACCACACGTGCAACGTACAGCTAACCAACCATGTTTCCCGAGACAACGGAATAGTAATTTTCGCAATCGAAAATACCTCACTAGAAAAGTACCTAGATGCAGTAGTGCAGCATGTTCCACCAAAAAATATAACTCACATTTCAAGAGTTGCTGGAACCGTAGAAATGTACTTTAACAATGCATCTTGGTCTGAGCCATTGATTGAAAAGGGAATAAACATCGGAGCATGCCATGTGAATGTCTCACTAATCACGCTAGCTCCCACAAAAGTAACAGTGTCAAATGTCCCACTGGAAATAAGCCATCAAATGCTTTGCAGATTACTGCCAAAATATGGTGCAGTGACAGGTAACATCTGAAAGCTACAAGCCTCTACAACTAGGCCTGAATTTGCTCACATTAAGAGCTTTAGAAGACAAGCTCTAATGCACTTTGGTGACAACACAATTGGCTCCATGCCTAAAATAATCGATACAGAAATAGATGTAGTACCTTACGCCTTTTATATTACTGTCGCTGCTCAGTGCTTTTACTGCCAAGAAGGAGGTCATGTAAGGAAGTTATGCCCGTATATACCCAAAAATAAGAAACTGGTTAACAATACTACTAACCTAGCAGATCAGAGAACCAGAAGCAGCAAGCAGCAAACCCAAAAAAACAGAGCATTCCTAACAAACAACAAGTCTCATGGAAACAAGTGTGTTGGTGACAACAATTGCTCCATGCCTAAAATAATCAATACAGAAATAGATGGAGTACCCTATGCCTTTTATATTACTGTCGCTGCTCAGTGCTTTTACTGCCACGAAGGAGGTCATGTAAGGAAGTTATGCCCGTATATACCCAAAAATGAGAAACTGGTTGACCATACTACTAACCCTAGCAGATCAGAGAACCAGAAGCAGCAAGCAGCAAACCCAAAAAAACAGAGCATTCCTAACAAACAACAAGTCTCATGGAAACAATTGTCAGTCGAATACCAAGGAGACAAAATCAAGTGGTGGTGGCACTAACGAAACCCAACTTTCGGAAGAACCTCCGCCAACATCGATTAAAAGCAATCCTAGAGAAAAGGAAACAGAAAAAAGACAACTAACCAACCCTGATAAAGATAAAAATAACGAAGAGGAGTAAGAAAAAAAAATGGAAAAACAGCCAAAGACGAACCAGCGCAGCTGCAACAGAGAATCTTTGCCTCCAAACATTCTGGAACCCTCCCAAACAGCCTGTAGAGGGGGGGGAGGGAGGGGAAGTCTCATGGAAACAATTGTCAGTCGAATACCAAGGAGACAAAATCAAGTGGTGGTGGCACTAACGAAACCCAACTTTCAGAAGAATCTCCACCAACATCGATTAAAAGCAATCCTAGAGAAAAGGAAGCAGAAAAAAGACAACTAACCAACCCTGATAAAGATAAAAATAACAAAGAGGAGCAAGAAAAAAAAACGGAAAAACAGCCAAAGACGAACCAGCGCAGCTGCAACAGAGAGTCTTTGCCTCCAAACATTCTGGAAACCCCCCCCCCCAACAGCCTGTAGAGGGGGGGGGGTTGAAGAGATCGAGCTTCTTGAGTCCTCAGATGATGAAGAGCAAACTGGAAATGTATGTCTTCCTCACACTGAAGGCCCACTTACAAATGAGCAGCTTCAAAGCTTTCTTTAAAAAGTTTGATGATCTTATGACATACGACTACACCGCCAACATCAGTGGCGTTATCACCCAGCTGGAAGAACTGTTCTGGCAGGAAAAAGAGAAAGTAAAACCATCAATCTCAGGAAAAAAATATACTTGAATCCTAGTGGCAGCGTAACTATCCATAAAGGAAGTGAGGATTACCCAGCCAAAGAAACTAAACCATAAAATAATGAGCACCTCAGTAGACCTTCTCTCACTAAACGCTAGCAGATGTGCCACATCACTGCGAAACAGGCTCGTCATGCAGCATATCCTTGCCCACCGGCCAGAAATAGTTATGCTACAGGAAACTAACTTCCATTGCAACAGCAAAGCTTCAGATCAACGCTGGAAGAACTGGCCATATACCATGCATCACTGTCCTGCCATGCAATTTCATGAATAAGGAGTCAGCATTGGAATTCACAAAACCAGCACCCTAAAATTAAGAATAATCAATATGTTTCCTGAGTATGCAATATATGCACTCATTACAACTCAGACAGGAAAGAAAATACATATTATTAATATATACATGCCACAAAGTGAATCGCTTGCAGTGCAAGTACTAGAGGTCGTCCGAAACCACCTCAGCAAGGTCAATGACCACCTCATACTGGCAGGGGATTTCAAATGCACTCTGGATCTTGCAATGGACAGACAACAATGCTAAGAACATCAACACTCACTACCTCAGCTTCTCCAGAATGTAATAAATGACTACGAGCTAACTGATACCTTCAGACACTTGTACCCACATGAGAAAGTATTCTCCTGGAGGGCCAAAGGTGTTCCTACCAGTGTCCTATATCAGGCATGGCTCAACAGATACTACACATCTATGCACACAATACCCTACGTAAGGAGAGTCACATACCATCCATCTCATGCATCAGACCATGATTCCATCCTTCTGAGCATTTGCATTCCTGGACACACCAGACACAAAGGAGGAGCATACTGGATATTTAATAACAGGATACAGAATATCTCAGAACCTCAAAAAACCATATCAAAACTCTCATCAGAGATATACCTACTTCCCAATCAATTTCCGAGTGGTGGTCACTCTTTAAATCCAAAGTTAGGGTATTTACCCAAAAATATAGCCACCAGAGGAATTTGAATAAGCATTCAATCCTTAAAAATCTGTAACAACAACAACAACAACAGCAATTACATCATCCGGAATCTGAGGAATATCAGTCCCTAGAAGTCACCATATGCTCACACCTAGAGCACTCTGCAAGAGGAGCACTAATAAGAGCACAGCGCAAACATATTAACTTCACAAATGCACCCACAAAGTATTTCTTCTCACTGGAAAAATGCCAACGAGTGCACCACTATATCTGCTATAACAACAGATAATGGAAACATCATAGAAAATCATGACGAAATCCTCTTATATACCTTGCAGTACTACAAAAATTTATACCAAGCAAACTCAACATCTATGGATGCCACAAATATAATTCTCTCCGACGTGGAAAGACTCTCACCAGCAACTAGGCGTAACAGAGAACTCCTCATCATGCTACACGATTTGACAACTGCCTGCACCTCCTTACCTAAAGATAAATCTTGGCATTCTGGGAACAGCTTGGGCCTATCCTCTACAGAGTATATGTCGATGCCAATACCAATGGCTTCCCACTCAATATGACAACATCTGTTATCAAATTTATTCGAAAGAAAGGATACGCGACAAAATTAGGAAACTGGAGACCCATCTCCATCATAAATACCGACTGTAAAATAATATCAAAGCCATTGCCAGCAAACTTAAACCAGCTCTGAATGAAATAATAGATAGGCATCAGAGCAATTCCATGCCTGGATGATTTATTCACAAAAACTTACACCTCATAAGGGATCTAATAAGCATAGCCAACAACAACAGTGAAACAATGGATCTTGTAACACTAGAACAAGAAAATGTTTTCAACCACACTGAACACCTATACCTATTCAGCTGCTTGAAAGCCTTTGGCTTTGGCTCAGGCATCATTGATTCTATTAAGATATTGTATGCCAAAGCACACTTTTGCATTAAAATAAACAAAAGACTTACCATAACTGTACCATACAGCAGAAGTATTAAACAAGGCTGTCCACTTTCCGGTCCTCTTTACACAATTGCCAATGAGCCCTTTTTGTGTAGATTTAGCATGCTGCTTAGGGCATTCCGTCCTAAACTTTCCTACCAAACCATAATCCTGACAGCATTTGCTGATGATGTTACAATTATAGCATGCAAAGAAATGGATTTCCATAACATACAAACAGCATACCAACAATACTATGCAGCCTCAGGAGCCAAACTAAACGCTCATAAAACTGCAGGACTGTGGTGTGGCAAATGGACAAACCGAACCGATTCTGGGTCACTGGTCTGCAGAGGGGAAACAAATACCTGGGGATTTACATAGGAAACATGCCCTCTTATATGGATAAGAACTGGGGAAATGCTAAAAACATTTCAAGCAAGTACTAAGAAAGTGGGCGGCAATACGAGCCTCTGCCTCCACAAGAGGGAGAACAATAATTGTTAACCAAATAGCCACCAGTGTCCTTTGGCATACACTAAAGATTCTCACGCCACCAGTGCAATTCATCAAACAAATAAAGTCAACCATTTATCGATTCATATGAAACAAAACAAACCAGCTTTCCTACTCCAAGCTATGTACTTCTCTCAAAGATGAAGGACAAAAACTTGACCTCCATTGACAGCAGGATAACAACAACGTTCCACACTCGATTTCTCCTTCATACCCTACAACAGAAAATAGCACACAAATGCACCACTTAATATATTTTCACTTCTGCTACTAGAGGTCTCTCTCTCCACAACCTTAAGAATGACAACAGCGCACGTGCCAGTGAATCTAACAAACTTCTACAAAGATGCCCTTCGAAGATGGAAGAAGCTAAACCTCCAGCACACAGTGAAGACAGCAGCCCTTCCTGAAATCCTCATGGAACCCATCTTCAACAACACGATGGTAAGAAACCTGATCACCCAGAAAGAGATTTTCTTTCCTCCATGGAGCTGGCGAGGCATGAGGATTTTGAGTGACATTCTTTCTCCAAGCCTCACCTGGCGCTTTCCAAAATCGCTCAAAAACAACTTGGAATAAGGGAATCAGACTGAGCAGATTCACACTGTAAAGGCCACTTTTAAAGCCACTATGCCTGATAGCATAACGGAAGAGGGGCTTAGCCCTCTTAACTCAGAAGATCTGGTGCCTATCTTTCTGATAAAAACTAATAATTCATGGGAGAAACTTACACCCAGCAACAACAACAAAACCTACAGCACTCTAACACGACAGTCGAACCAAAGAGCTTTATTGGAAGATCCTGCACCATCTCACCAAACACTATTTCAATGGGACCTCCCATATTGCACAAGAGCCATCAAACCTGACGCAGATATTGAGTGGAGAATGTGGTACAATGTATTACCCACTCCAACTATATTATGAAAATTTAACTCAGATGTCTCAGATAACTGCCTGTTCTGCTACCGATCAGGAATAGTCCAGCATATCTACTTGGAATGCCCAGTCAACACCCCAATTAATCAGTTTGTCTCGAGAAACAGCAACTCTCACCTGTGGTGGTCTTCATACAGAAGAAGAAGAGTATTTCAATCTCGTCCATGCAGAGTCAAATAACCATTCATTGTGCAATTCATTCTGGATCAGGGACCTCCTCCTAAAGCTAGGAATATTATAAGGTGCAAAAAAAACTTTCCAGCTTTTTGAATCCATTCTCTCCAACAGAAAGATTTGGGTCCATATTGGTGGAAAAAAGAGCAGGCCCAGATTCCTCCACAACAGTCTTCCTCAGGGCTCTGTGTTATCCCCTTTACTTTTTAATATCTACGTATATGACTTGCCACATACCAGCTCAAGCAAGTAAATGTACGCTAATTACCTAGCAATACTACATCAATCTACCTCCTTTGTCAACCTGGAATCAACCTTGAACACAGACCTGAACATCCTGGAAGAGTACTTCAAGCAGTGGTACTTGAAGCCAAATCCAACAAAAACTGTGTCCACAGTATTTCACCTGAACAATGCAGAAGTGAATCGACACCTCAACCTTTGTGAAAAAATGGCAGAACAAGAGCCTCACCCAAAATACCTTGGAGTGAGCCTGGACAGAAGCCTAACCTATAAAGGGCATATCACCAACCTGTCCAACAAAATTAAAACGAGAAACAATATCATTTCAAGGCTTGCTGGAACAACCTGGGGTTGTGGTGCAGAAGTCCTAAGGTTGTCTGCACTAGCCATCGCATTCTCTGCAGCAGAATATTGTGCCCCTGTCTGGGAAAGAAGTGCACACACTAACGTTATAGACACCCAGCTAAACTCTACCATGTGGACACAATTAGTGGGACAGTGAGAAGCACCCCTCTCTCCTGGCTGCCTGTCCTATCTAGCATTGCTCCACCAAACCCACAGAGAAGACAAGCCACGATTAAAGAATGTAATAAAGTAATGAGCAACCCACTCCTGCCCCTGCACTAGACTCTCATAAATCCACCTATTCTTCGCCTAAAATCTAGAAAGCCTCTCAGGTCCATGGACAAACTCTCTTCAGCTGCCCTGCCATCAACACCTGACATGTGGAGAGAATACTGGTCCAACAATCTCCCAACAAACAGATTCCTGGTAGAAGGTCTCTGTGCTCTACAACCTGGTTTTATTCTTCCTAGGAAGAGCTGGTCATCACTCAACAGGATCAGAACTAACCAGGGCAGATGTGGCTACCTACTACATAAATGGGGGCTGTTAGACCACCCTTATTGTAATTGTTCTCCCGTGGCTCAGATGATTTCTCATATTTTGAACGATTGCCCAAGGGGCCAATTTCATGGTGGTGGCCTACAAGATGAGGCCTTGGATTGGCTTTCCAGACTGGACATTGACCTGCAGTTGTTCTGTGTCCCTTTTGCCATAAGAATAAATAAATAAATTCTGCAATTACCTCTTCATCACTGCAAAAGAGGTAATATATAACTTCTACCTCAGACATACAAGACCAGACAGCACAGCAACTTCACAGAGAGAGGCAGCTGACCAACTCCTTGCAGCCTTGAAACAAAAGGTGAGAAGTCGGATCCTACACGAGCATCACCACCACAAGCAAAACAACACCTTAGATCTTTTCCACCAAGACTGGAATCCACGGAATCAACTTCCTGGCTGAACGGGGGGGGGGCTGCATCATAGTCCGCTTTCCAGCATAAAAGTGACATCGCCCCCCCCCAAAAAAAGAAAGTTTTTTTTGTACTTAACAGTGCGAATATTAATCAGCTGTCACTCTCATGTAAATAGATAATATTGTCTTATATTTTATGTTCTTATACAGTATCATGTCAAAATAACTGTTAATGGCTTAAATTAAAAAAAAAAAAAAATGTAATTCACCTTATAACTGATATTTCGATGTAACATACCTCAACAAAAGTATGAGCATGTAACCTCCCTGCCTGACTGCAGAGAACCAAAAACTTATTAATCTTGTACATAAGAGTGTTATGGTTAGGAAGAAAAAAAAAAAATTCCCAAGTAGGCACCAGTCCTGAAAATAGTTCAGGTGCAAAACTGAAACTGTTTGCTTACACTTGGATAAAGGATTAAACCAAGTATATAATATCTGGGTATTTTTAAGTTATAGTATAACCAACTAGAAACACTTTCAACAACTATCTCTAATCCAGAGTATTTTTTAATAATAAGGTGCGACACCTTTTGGCAACTCGCATGTAAACATATGACTTCGGCATTCTGGGTCTAGCTCCCACTGATGAGGCCTCAATAAAGGTTGAAACTGGTCTGAGTAGTGGTCCTTCCCATAATGCACAGCATTATACATACCCATAAGGACATGTGCTTTGCATTATGGGATACTAAGGCAAGTGATGTGAAGTCATACACCTTTATCACAAGTTGCCCTGGTCCTGAAAATAGTTCAGGTGCAAACTTGTTTGTTTGGATAAATGATTACACCAAGTATATAATTTCTTGGTATCTTTAATTTAAACATTTTTTTGGTAGTGGTGAAATGTAAAAATGTAATCACAGTGGAGTAAGCCCAGAAATCTCAGAAGCCAAGGAATTTGCTATTTTCTTGCAGATCCCCCCCCCCTTCTTTCTTTCTTTTTCTGCAAAATTATCCATTTTGCTGATACACCACAATCTGCAGATGGAAGGGGAATTATTATTTTAGTAGGAAACTTGATATGATTCTCCATCAGATAATATATAATATTTTTTACCACTTCTTAAGCAAGGTTAAAGATATAAGCATTCATAATCAGTCAGATTTGTATGAGATACTATTTGTTTATTAAATTATTGATATAATATCAACTGAAAGTATACCCTGCTGCTATAAAGAATACATACATGCAAAGTGCAATGAGCAGAGAAATGTCAAATAGTGAAGATGCTTTCCTTCCAGAAGAATGAATGTACTAAAGGCATGTGGATGTAGAGATGGAAAAAATATAAAATTCAGTGGGAAAAGCGCAGCATTACATTGCAAACATATTAATGTTAAAATATTTTTCTATATAGAAAAATAATAAACTAACGTTAAAGAAAGTAACCAAGACAAAAAGAAAATACTTCTATCTACATAATTATTGTGGATCTCTATTAGTACTACTTATATATTAGTACATAAATATATTACTAAAATATTGCTGATATATATGTATGACCTTCCTGGTTGACAAGGAATTTACCTAAGCACAATGAAATATAATGCTGACATAACATCAGAACAATGTGTGACTTTGGACAGAAAGAGCTCAGTTACAATCCCATCTGAGATACAGACATCATAATATTCTTCAACTGAAAGTACATTACTAACTCATAAAGAGATGACAGGGTTTACACTCCTAGAAACTCATATCATTCCTACAAAACAGACAAATCAGTTGCAGAATACACGCATATGGCACACACGGCACACTAGATAGTATCAGATGGTTTTTCATAAACCTGATTATTACTAATGCAGACTAATTGATATTATCTCATCTGATGTGATCATTGACTGCAGGTGATATGACCTAATGTCTACATCGAAGATGAGATAATGCTACATGTTTAATGTTATTAGCAAGTTCTTCCAGATCAGAATACTCCGAGAAAATCAGAGCTGATAGCTAAGCTAAGATTTTTGGAATGACTTACTGAAGTCACTATGGGTTACTTGTGAGGTATAGAAGAAAGTGTCAGAAGAAAAAGGAAAGGATTTTTATGGAGAGTGGTATGTCAAGTTTTAAAACTGTTCTAAAATAATGACCTTCAATCAAGAGGGAGGGTGTCTTGTGAGCCTTCAACTCTTAATCCAGTATGTGTACAAGTGCAACACTGTCACCTGGAATACTGTTACCACATTCCCATGTTAACTGTGATAATGTCATCTGATGATAAGCTCCTTTACAGTTTCACTTTCAGTGGTTTTGCCAATTTGGTGCCATTCGATGCATACCTCATCTGCAAGCAGTTGTGGGAAACAAACGTCGCATGTCATATTCAAGATGGACATGCCCTACACTCTGGCTGACATATTCTATTATCTGTTAATATTCAGTGTTATATCAATGTATACTGTATTTATCATTTTATACAAATAAAAAAATGATAGATAAATATAAATAATATAATATAATGAACTGCAAAGGTTCTATTTCAAGATCATGCTTGTAAACAAACCATATACTGATCAACTACTGACAAAGATAAGCAAGCTCATAAGTTATGCTCGTGCATAGCATTCCTGCTCTCCAACCAAGAGGTTGTGAGTTTGTATCCCACCTTGGACACAAATGGTTGTAAAAGCCTGTTCTAGATGAGCATGATAGCTCAGAGTTTTTTAATGAAAAAAAAAAACAATAAAAACTGAAGTTTCAAAAGAACAACAGTTTTCATACAGTTGGCTTTGTGTGACATAAAAAACAGATTCTTATTCAATTTTTGCTAAAAAGATAATCCAAGGTATTGGATTATCTTCCCGCCACCCATAATATATATGGGTGGTGGGAAGCTGTTTTTGTAAAAATTTTAATTTATTATTTAATTAAATTTTTTATTAATATATTTATTAATTAATTTAATATAATATTAAATTAATTAAAATATTTAATTAACTTAAATATTTCACACAAATTATGTGTGCAACATAAAAATATAGATTTTTGACATAATACAGTGGAACCTCGGTTGTCGAACTTAATTCGTTCCCGAAGGCTGTTCGGAAACCGAATTGTTCGAAAACTGAAACCATTTTCCAATAAGAATTAATATAAAATAGATTAATCCGTTCTCGAACCCCAGATGATTGTTTATTTAAACCTTCACGACAGTACTTCATGCATAAGATCATATACAAACATAATGAAAATGCATAAAATCTTACATAAAAAGAATAAACACAAATAAATAGATAAAATATAGACGAAAATTGATCGCCTCTTTATTTTTGAGTATTGTAGATTTCGCCATACCGAACTGCATAGCAAGATCCAAGAGAAACGAACGCCGTTTTCATGTTTGGATATGATTTCTTTTTTCATCTCTATCATGGTTCTAACAACGTTTCTTTTCACTTTGCTGTTATCATCATTCTTCTGCAGCCCCACGGTGGCTTAATTAATAATAATTTATGAAAAAAAAATAACAAAACACATAGAAAATCAAGAAAACTCACTGCACATTCGAGCAGGTGTCTGCATTGAACGAAGGCTGCCACATAACTGATGCTTTCCCACCTTACAGCTCAGCACGCGGTTGCCGTTTGCCTGTTCCGGAACCGAAATTTTGTTCAGAAACTGGGGTGTTTTTTGTTCGGAAAATATGTTCAGGAACCGAATTGTTCGAGAACAGAGGCATTCGACAACCGAGGTTCCACTGTATATACATAAGGATTATCAGGAAATTATTATTATGAAGAGAAAGAACATACATACACATTTAATATAATGCTCTGTTTACAAGAATTTTTCTTTTGGAAAACATTTAAAATAATCATCCTGCTTGATGATGAATTTTTGTGCATGCCTCCCCCATTTCAAACAAATGAAATTTGATATGGCCTGTTAGTGACAAGTATATACTTGAGAGTAGAGCAAGTAGTGAACTCACAAGATGCCATGCCATACAATGAATATTAAATAGAAATGTATGCTCAATATTTTTTTATGCCCACCAAATTTTGATCCACTTTTGCAGATTCATTGCATTAATTCGATATTTTGTTGTGTTTTCAATTAGAGAGAAAGAACAAATAAATATTTAGCTGTTTTTTTTTTAATGACAAAGAGAAAAAAAAACCACAATAAAAACATTTTGTGGTCACTCTCAATCAAGAGGCTACACTTAAGATAAAGACTTGCAAAACAAGCAGAAAGTTACATAAAAATGGTTAAGCTCATGGAGGAAAGTTTACTACTTCTTGAAAAGAAACTGTGGAAATGCTCTGCAGAGAGATGGGAAAAGATACAGATGTGCTGGCAGAAATGTGTTGTCAGAAGAGAATAAATTTTCTGTTGTCATGTGTTGCACGAGTCAAAAGCTGCATCCAGTGTATATACAGGCATGGATGTTTCAGGATTTTGAAACATTTGAACAATTTTTATTATTAAAAAACCAAGTGTAAGTGATTCAATATAGTTCTTTGAATTAGGGAACGGTTTATTTATGAAAAAAAAAAAAACAAAACACAAAGAAAATCAAGAAAACTCATTGCATCAGGTTACTTCACCTTGAAAAGAAACTGCTTATGATGAACCCAAAAAAATGGAAAAGTCATGCTAGTGAATCTGTTCCAAACAAAAGCAAAACTAGTGAAGCTAATATGTTCATGGATTTGAATACAAAACCACATATCCTTAACCACTGTACAGCCTTAAAATGTTTATACATCAATAAATACATGATTAGAAAGCAGCTATTTAAATAATAATTTTGAACATGATTTGAAAAACATGGATATAAAGCATAAATTCTGTATGTTTCACATGGCAATTTGCATAGTTAAATAAACCAAAAGAGTAAGAACAAATGCCATTTAAAAGGCTGTACAAGACTCCATAAAAATGGTTAAGCCAGGACAGGTATCTTTCCTACTTCTTGAAAAGAAACTGCTTAAGTGGTTTGCAAGCAGCCATGAAAAAATACGTGTGTGTCAGCAGAAATGATTTTGTGATAAGGCATAAACCATATTTTTTTATCTGAAAAAAAGAAGACAAATTTGCACATTTGTATTTAAAGCTGGTTATAGTTGTTTTAAGCACAGAACTGGGATCAAACCATCTACACTGCTCAAAACAATTAGGGGATATTTTGGTTTTCTTGTGAAAATTATAAAGTTATAAAAATAATTTACAAATGTAACACATTTATTTTAAAATATTCTTAATATACAACAGTGTAGAACATGCACCTGCATACAAAATCATGTTAACTTTTTTTAAATAAAGAAACCTGTGGTGCGATCATAATTAAAAGAAACACACGTATTAACCACGATGAAATCAAAGATTTGAAATCAAAAAGTGAAGTCTCTTCAATCAAAAATTCTACTGGGCTTCACACAAAAATTACAAGACATTCAACTATCAAAAACTGACTTGTTAATCAGCTTTGACATTGTCTTCCTCTTTACAACCATTCCCCATAAAGAAAAAATAAAATTATTAACTCAAAAATTTCCGTCTGATGTAGTTGAATTGTTCAAGTTTGTTATTGCATCAGGTTACTTCACCTAGAAAGGTCAAATTTACAAGCAAGAAGGAACAGCAATGGGATCTGCTTTATCACCAAACCTAGCAAACTTGTTTCTAGAACACATTGAGGAAAAAATATTCACTTTTGAACCCAAACCAAAAATTTGGTTAAGATATGTCGATGACGTATTTGCAGTCTGGGATCATCCCGAACATGAATTGCAACTGTTTCTAGATAAAATTAACCTTCTTCATCATCGCATCAACTTTACGTTAGAAAAAGAATCTCCGCAGGGTATCTCCTTTTTGGATTTACACATCCAAAGAAAAGAAGACGGTTCCATCGCCACGTCTGTCTTTCGCAAGCCTACATTCTCAGATCGCTACATTCACAATTCTTCGCTCATCATCCATCTCAGAAATCTGGCATTATTAAATCTAGTTTCCAGAGCACACAAATTCTGCTCCTCTGAAGAATCTTTAAACCAGGAATTAGAAGTAATCAAAAATACAGCCATCCCAAATGGATATAATCCTAAAACAACTCAAAAAATCACCAGTCACTTCTCCACACATCAAACCAGACAGGAAAAAGTCCATAGGATTCCCATACCTTACGTCAAAGGTATCTCCGAATGTCTTTCTAAAATTATGAAGAAATACAATTTTGCCACTACTTACAAACCTATCAACCAAATTTACAACTTGTTACCTTCTCCTAAGGACAAACTCTTACCTTTGATGTTGCCTGGCGTTTATGAGATTCCATGCTCATGCAAATTGTCTTACTTTGGACAGACAGGTAGGTCTGTTCAAAACGCATCTCGGAACATCAAGACCACATTCATCTTTTTAAACCACAGAAATCTGGCCTCTCTCAACATGGAATTGAAAATCCAAACCATAGGATCCATTGGGAAAAGTCTAAACTTTTATATAGATCTTGATATAAACATGAACGTTTATACAAAGAAAGTTCTGAAGCTCTACTACACAGACCAAACTTAAACCGCAATAACGTTCTTACTATTCCTAAAGTATGGGAAATTGTCATAAAAAATTGTGTTAAATAATTTTTATTATTTTATTTTATTACTTCTCTAACACGTTACACATGTTTAATGAGATTCTGTTGTAATCATGTGCCCTAACTGTATGTTATTCCTATTATTGTTTTAAACTACTGTACTGATGATGTCCTAAGATACTTAGGATGAAATATTTACAATTAAATAATTTTCACTGTGGTAAATACGTGTGTTTCTTTTAATTAAAATCATGTTAAGACTTGTCGAAATGATCGCTTCAAGAGCTTGAAATTGCTCTCACAGAAGAGTGGGGAAGTATCCCACGAGAAGTGTTTGATCATCTTATCCGGTCCATGCAATCAAGATGTACTGCTGTTTTGGCTGTTAATGGAGACCATACACTCTATTAAAAATTAACAAAAGTGTTTTTGGCTATTCTTGTTGTTATTCTTGTTAAAATTATATCACGCTAAAATGTACAATTTGTTAGATTTGTAATAAATATCGAATATTTAAACAATATCCCATCAATTATACCCTATCCATAAGTAAGAAATATTTATTCGTGTATAAAGTACTCAATAGTTATAATTATCTGCAAAAATTTATAATTATTCCGACAGAAACTAAAATATCCCCTAATTATAATAAACCAAAAGGCTATTTTACCGGCGACATAAGTTAAGATTAAAGGGAGATGGTAAATCCCGTTTTATTTTATAGCCGAGTACGAAACTCGGATCGAAATCCATCGAATCCATAGAGTTTCATGCCGAAAAAACTATCGGCGAGCCCAAGTGTAAGTGATCACTTGGGTAGTACAACACCAGGGCAACTCCAAGCAAAGGTGGAGCAAGATCCGTCACTAACCTTAATATTCACTCATAATGTAAAACACAGCTCCTAAGAGATGTATATAAACTGTTTTACATTATGAGAAGAGGTCACTACCCAGACCGGTAACAATATAGGAGTACACCAGTTCAGCAATTCTATAGTAGAGGTATATGTAAGTTCGGTTCATTTAAAACCTTGATATTCCAGGTCTACCTACTCACTGATGAGACCTCAAAAAAGGTTGAAACCGGTCTGGGTAGTGACCTCTTCTCATAATGTAAAACAGTATATATACATCTCTTAGGAGCTGTGTTTTACATTATGAGTGAATATTAAGGTTAGTGACGGATCTTGCTCCACCTTTGCTTGGAGTTGCCCTGGTGTTGTACTACCCAAGTGATCACTTACACTTGGGCTCGCCGATAGTTTTTTCGGCATGAAACTCTATGAATTTCAATCCGAGTTTCGTACCCGGCTATAAAATAAAATGGGATTTACCATCTCCCTTTAATCATATCCCCTAATTGTTTTGAGCAGTGTATGAGGCATGGAGAAGCAGCATCAGCAGATAAAGCTGCAACTAACATATCTATGGGAAATTTTGATGAACTTATCCAATATTATTCACTATTCCAAGAGTTCGAGTTCAACAAAACTGGTCTCTTTTAGAAAAAGATGCCCATAAAAACATTCATTATAATAATGATCAGAAGAACTGACAGGAACAAACAGCAATGAGACATCAATTTTCAACTACCCAGTGATTTTTAAATGTGGTAATCGAATAAAAGATGTCAGTGAGCCATAAATTTTTTCAAGACTGATTTGTGAATTATTATATGCTAGCAGTGAAACAATATCTTTAGACTAAGAACCTAACAAAGAAGGCTCTCCTATTTAGAGATAATGCATCAGCTCACAGATTAAACTGAGCATTCCTCAGGATTCATAAAATCGATTTTTTTTTTTTTTTTGTCTCTGATCACCACCCTGTTTCATTCAAACAGCAGTCTTTCAACATTTCATTGCAACTTGAAGATGAATTACCATAGCTGTTAAAGCAATGTTTCATGGCAAATGATGAAAAAGGCAAGTCAACATTAAAAAATTCTAAAAATATCAACATCAGAAAAGTTACAGATATCACTGGCAAAAATATGAGAGGATGTCAGAAATCATTGTAAGCAGCATCAAAAAATTTGTGACCCAAAATTGTGCCCACTTTTAAAGGAATTCAAACTCACTGGACAACATCAAAAAGAACCTGAAAAAGTGGCAAGCTTGAAGCAAATCTTAGCCTTCAGGTAACATTGGAAGAAGTGAAGGAGTTTGTTCAGTCTCATTCCAAAGACTTCTGAATAAGAAACTTCCAACACTCAAGAAGAATTTTCTTCAGAAAATGTGTATAGAGACACCACAAAAGAATTCATGATGCAAAATCAGAAGGAAACTGTTGATGAAGACAACAAACTAGAATCATTATTATTTTCATATGATCCTGATCATGAGAGCATTAAAGGATTGCTTAGGAATTGTTTCTCAAACTGAGGCCATATGTGTGTGCTTATTGTGAATGAGATGCCAAAACTGAAAAGGAGAAAATCAATTTTTCTTTGAGACAAATGTGACTTACTCCTTTTCACCTTCAGAATGTCAAGAATCTCTCTCTTTCATATCAGGCATCCAAAAATGTTTCACTATTTACTGCACACAATCATCAGAAGAGCAGGAAAGTTCCCTTTCTCCATCCAAAAATAAACAGAACAATTCTGATCTCCAAGCAACTGTGAAAATGACCTCAGAATTTCCTTACAGAGAATGGCATCCACCAGTCTCCTAAAAGTGCAGCACTGTTCTGAGTTAAGGTTATGTTCTGCTTTAGAACAGGCTGCAAAAGAAAATGCTTTTCCATTTAAATTTTGTTATGTGCATTTATTTATTTATCTTTCTGTATTAATTATATTTCATTTTTGATCTGTTTCCAAAAATATTTCATTTCGATTTTTTTTAATTTTTCAAAATTTTTTTACAATAACATATTTGCTAGAAAAAGTAAAGCTCATGAAAGGTTTTTTCTTTTTACATATTCTTTATTAGAACATCATATATAATACAGACTAATTATAATTGCAACATTTTGATAACTTTATTGAAATAAACAAATTAAGCTGGTCCCCATTGTTTTTGGTCCTAATTAAGCAAGGTACAAGAAAACCTCGCTTAATGCAAATTAGATATGCCTGATAATCAGTTAGCGTGATTGAGTGAAATGATACCATTTCCAGCTTTAAGCAAGTGATTAATTTAATACAATTTTTTTACGTTACAAGAAATTCTGTCACCAATCAAGCAGCTGCACTTGTCAATACAGCAGCCAGTGGGCAGTGGCGGTGTTGTGGGCAGTGGTCAGCAACACTCGGAAGTTGACCCAAAACTATCATCACAAGTGCATGTACAAACTCTGTTCTCTTGCTCACTGTTCCTTCATTTTGCTTTAATTTAGATACTTCTAAGGCTTTATCATATTCAACCCCTGATATGGAACCTCTGGATAATGAAGATGTAAGAAACTTGCTTGATTCCCATTCAGAACAGTAAAGCGAGAATGATCTTCAACTAGAAGAACAGCGTGCATATGAAGAAGAAGAAGATAAGGAGTGTGAACAAGAAGAGAATGTTACAACTAAGAAGCTAACTGCAATAGAACTTGGGCTAGTTTTCAATCACATTGAGCATGCTAAGGAAATTTTGTTTGATGCTGCTCCTGATATGGAAAACGAAGCTTCAAAGTCCACTGAAATCTTGATAAAGCAATCATCAGCTATCTCAAATTGCATGACAAGATGAAAAAGTCGAGCACTATTCAAACATCTTTAATTTTTTTTTTTAACAAGTAGCCCGATCAAATGTTTATACATTAAATAATTTATTCAATTGATTTTTATTAACTTTGATGATTTTTATCCTCTAATATAACTTATATATATTTTTTTTTTCATATTTATGCTAACTGATGGATGAATTGTAATTATTCCTATTGTATTGGCTTAACGCGATTTTCATTAGTGCGCATTAATTGATGAATTAATTATTCGCGTTAAGCGAGGTTTTCCTGTACTCAATACATAAATACATGCATGTATACTACTTGGAAAGAAGTCATGGACACCCCATGGGAAAGGTGCATCTTGTCATGTAACCAGTATAAATTGGAGGAATATGATGCATCCAAGTTGGCACACTTCTGTACAGGTGAAATGGCTGCGAGAAGGGAACTGACGGAGTTTGAAAGAGGCATTGTGATAGAATGTCATGTTGCAAGCCTGCCAGTTCAACAAATTCTTGACAAATTGGACCAAGGACAAGGACCATACTAAGATGGAAGCGAGGGAGTCAACTGCATGTGCTACCCTTAGTAGACAACTGACCATGCTCACCGAACATGACCGTAGGGTGCTACGAAGGATAATATATAAAAACTGCCCTGCGTCAGCTGACATGCTGAATGTATGAAGTCTGGACATAGACTTCACATGAATCTGCACAAAAACATTCAGAACCAAGCTTACAACATGGGTTTCCAGGGTAGGACTGCAACATGTAGTTGGTTTGGGTAATACAGGATGGGCTGTAAAAGCTTGGAAAGTTGTATTATGGAGTGATGAATCATGATACAACCTCTACCGAGAAGATGAATGGGTGCAGGTGTAGCATATGCCCGGTGAACATCTTTTACCAGACTGCATAACCCAACTATGAATTTTAGAGATGGCAGTGTGATGTAACCAGTCACATGTTTCATGTTTGTACCAGTATAAATTGGAGGAATATGATGTCGGCACATCTCTGTCCAGGTGAAAAATCTGTAAGATGAACTGGAGCATCAGGTGAGATCAAGGACATATGCCACGTAATGTCCAGGACCTCATTACATACCTATAAGAAGAATGGTTCAAAATTCCCATTGTTCACTATCGTAAGTATGGCAGGTAGGATTGCTGCCATGGCTGCAATTTGTTCCTCACATTATGGTGTTCACTGACTTCTTTCCAAGCAGTGTATGTGTAAATATTATATGACAGTTTATAAGACAGTAAACTGAAATAGCAAAATAAATAATTACTTTAATTAAAACACAACATTTTGTCTTACTTGCATAACACTTCTAGGTAGAAAGTACCTAGATAAACAGACAAAGAAAGACTAACAGACAAAAAAAGAGTAAAAGATGCAGAAACAGTAAAATATGATGACAACCATAATACAGAGTTCTGATTATTTTAAATTATGTCTAGACATGCAGTGCATACCTGATAAATGTTCAATGGTTATGAATTTGGCTAGCTATAACTAGGAAATATTCTGACAAGTTGATACTAAAATATATATTCAGGTGATTTTAATCCAATGACATTTCTAGAAATTCCCAAATTCTTCTCTTGGTTATATTATAACAATGGTGTGTCAGTGACACATTTCATAAGATTTGATATCCCTCTCTGTCAAGGTGTACATGTGATGAAAGAGCTCAGGCCTCACTTCTTCGGTATTTTATATTTCTGCAATGTTCTTCAATGCTTCATTCAACAGACTTTTCTCTCTCTGTGTTCAGAGTATGGTGTCCTGCAGTCACACCATAGTTCAGTAAATTTAGGGAACAATGTCGAGGTTTCATGGATCAGATTAATAATCTTATCCTGATAAAAGGAATGAATACTAATTGATTTTATATTCTCTAAGGATTTTTACAGGTTTAATAGAAATAGAACTAATATAGGGAAGATAATAAAACTTTTGACTTTCTCATCATCGAAGTACCTTGAATGGCATGTTAGTTAAGAATTCTTGAGATAATTTGTTAAATTAGCTGTTTTATAGAAAATCGTTTTTCACAAACTGGAGTTCTTTAGTTAGTTCATTCTCATCATTAATGAAATGATGGCTTCTTGCTCCTAGTGTGAAATGACATCCAACTTTTGAGGTTTGTAACTGTGAGAAGAGGCATGGACACCTTTATGGAGTCTGAAGACACAGTATAGGAGACTCAAACTATCATACCTCTCCTTGAACCCATTAACAAAGTGCTCACAACAGACTCTGGCAACCTATTCTACTCACAACTCTCCACGTGAAAAATCTATTCCTCACATCCCTACTAATCACACTTTTACTCAACTTCCAGGGATGACCTCTTGTTCTCCACCCCCCCCCCCACCAAGTGCAGAAACATTTCCCCTGCATCAATCCTATAAAACTCTAAGTAACTTAAATGCTTCTATCATATATATCCCCTGTTTTTCTCCTATCAACTAACTTCTGCAACCCACACCCTTCAATCTATCTTCATAGGGCACATTCTACAGACCCCATATCAAGAGTCTGAAAAGGAATCATAGCAAGGTAAATTCTTTAACTGGAAAAGTTAACACTGTCAACGGGTGAATAGAAAATTATATATTTTCAGAAAAGGTCGTAAAAAAACTGACTCTAATGAACATTTATTGTTTATAGGAAATTGTTGTGAAAACAAAATGTTCAGTCTAGTAGACATGATTAAGCACATGTCAAACAAACCAGTAATAGAATGAGTCACAGAGTGAATGATTTTATCCTTTAAAGATAAAGGAAATATCTAAAGTATAGACTTATTTTAAAAGGCCTTGGATCCAATTAGTTTTGTATTAATTTAATTTTATTTACAATGTATCTAGTGTTTTAGTTGTATGAAATGTATATATATTTTTATGGGACCTCAAGTCAATCATTTTCCAGATTCTAAAAGAGAGTTAAAAGTTATTGAACCAATCAGATTGAACTCTTGTGTATTTACTTAGCACTTGGTGTAAAAACAATCTCTCTTTACAGAGATATAACATAAATGGTGTAGCTGACAGAATTTTTAAAATAACTGGAACAGCTGTTGTGATAAAATAATAACAGAATTATGATTCATTCTCTCTCTCTCTACTCCAGTGGAACTCAAAGTATATAGCTTAGTGAGACTACTTGTGAGACTCAAAGTATATAGCCTAGTCAAAAGAACAGTGGCTTTAGCTGAACACTCTTTTAGCACCCATGCTAATATCTCATTAGTCTCTATTGCACAATTCTTATTCAGTTTGTGAAACTGTTCTAGTATCTCCTTCTCATATATTTGAGTTCCTTAACTCCAGTGTAGAGGTAGCTTTGAGCTCAATGTTCTATATACCAGATTGGTAGTTTTTAACAAAACTGGCACTCAATAGATGCACAATCTATCCTGCATGTGCTACCTGCATTCAGAAGAATTACTCTTTCACATCCATTTTTCATTTATTTGCAACATAACAACAGAATTCTTTTTGGTTGTCTTTAGCTTGTAGAATCAGCTTTTTCTCATACTCAAGCTTAGCTAACCGTACAATAGCTGTGACTTTTCTGGCCTGCTCCTTATAATTTTCATAACTGATATCATCCTCGTGTGCACAGCAAACCATCCACATTATCTTTTCATAAGAACCTCTTGCTTAATATGATTCTACATCCATTTCACTCCCACCCTTTCCCTAGAGTTCTTTTAACTCTAGGGATACATATATTGCACATTGATGTATATCTCAAATACTTCCCATGCACTGGCATCTGATACCATCGAATCAAACCTAGTATTCTCCACAGTTGCTCATAATTTCATTCTGAAAATCAGCATATAAACTATTCTAAATAGAATATCCATATACTTAGTCACTTCCTGGGTCAGTACAGCATAATCACTGTGATCGACTGGAGGAGCCAGAAGAGTCATGTCTTTTACAAGATTCTTCTGTCACATGCTGTTAAGTAAGTTGCCATCCAACAGCTTCATTCTCCCCATGAGATTTCACTGCTATCAATGTTCAGATAATTAAAGCCAGCCATGATGATTAATCAGTTAGTACCCATTAAGTTTCATTAGGTTTATTTGGTGATGAATGTTCTAACAGATAAGCTTAGGTGTTGATGGTTATTCATGACTTATTTTTAACAGTATTAACAACACCACACACACTTTTATCACAAAGATGTTTTATTAACGCTTATATTTCGCTGATTTTCAACTCAGCATCATCAGAGCACAAAACACTTGTAAATGCGACAGTGAGTGAGTGAAACAAAATAATTGTAAAAGACAAAAGATCTAAAGTCCTATTTTTTGAGGGCACCCTCTAACGGGAAAAAAAAAAAAACCTCCTCTACTTTTGTAAAAAATTCAATCCATTTCAAAACACTAGTTAAAAACCTAATCCTAAAAGATTCAGACATAATGGTTAGTTTCGATGTCACCTCCTTATTTACCAATGTACCACTTATAGACACTCTTGATTTAATCAAGTCTAAATTTCCCCCAGATATTTTTGAATTATTTCAATTTACCATGAATGCAGGTTACTTTACATGGGGAGGAAAATTCTACAAACAGATTAATGGTAAACTGCTATGGGTTCCCCCCCTCTCTCTCTCTCTCTCTCTCCCCCGTTAGCAAATTTTTACATGGAACATTTGAAAACAAAGTACTTACCACAGCTACATACAAGCCACAAGTGTGGTTACACTATGTAGATGATGTGTTTGCCATCTGGCCCCCATGGACAAGACACTTTGGATGCTTTTGTCAACTACCTAAACAGCCAACACCCCAAAATTCACTTCACAGTAGAAAACGAATCAAATAACTGTTTACCATTTCTTGACACATTAGTCACCCGCCTTTCAGATGGATCACTATCTTTTTCTATTTACAGAAAGCCTACACACACAGGAAGATACCTACATAAACAATCACATCATCATCCAGTCCAACAGTAAGGCATTTTAAAAACACTTACACACAGAGCCAGAGTCATTTGTTCTAACGATACACTCCGACCACTGAACTCCAATACCTGTGCCATATGTTCTTAGCCAACAGCTACAATCTCTACAAAATAGATAAAATACTACATAGGCCCATTACTCTCCACTCCCCTAATACACAAGAATACAACATGACCATTTCTATTCCCTATATCAGAGGTACATCGGAAAAGATAGCCCAAGTATTGCTGAAACATGGCCTTCGCACCACTTTCAAACCTCATGTCAAGCTGGCAACTCTGATCCGCTCGCCTAAGGATAAACTTCACCCTTTAGCACACCCAGGAGTGCATGAAGTGCCCCGTGACTGTGACTTGTCCTATTATGGGCAAAGAGGAAGATCAGTGAACATCTGCCTTGAAGAACATGAAAGATACATTCGCTACTATTACTATGGCAAGTTGGGACTGGCAGACCACACTTTGGGCACTCCTTCACACACGATTAGATGGAGGAAAACGAATTTGCTATTTAGGAGTCGTTATAGATCTGAAAGATTATTTTTTGAGTCAGCAATGGCTTTGAAGAATTCTCCCAACCTTAACAAATATGGTTGCATTAATTTGCCAAAAATTTGGGAGATGGTTATCCTAAGAAAATCTCCTGGATAGCTGCTGGTTGTTTTTTTTTTTTTTTTTTTCCGTTAGAGGGCGCCCAAAAAATAGGACTTTAGATCTTTGTCTTTTACAATTATATTGTTTTACTCACTCACTGTCGCGTTTACAAGTGTGTTGTGCTCTAATGATGCCGAGTTGAAAATCAGCGAAATATAAGCGTTAATAAAACATCTTTGTGATAAAAGTGTGTGTGGTGTTGTTAATACCGTGAAAAATAAGTCATGAAGGTGATGAATGTTGTTTCACTAGCAGATAATTCAATAGGGCTGTAGCAACACTTCTCATATTTAAAATCAATTTTATCAAAATGTAACTTAATACACTAGTTTATACTATTCAGAAGATTCCATAATTGTTTTAAAAAAAACTAAAATCTGATAATGAAGAATTTCCTTAATTATTTTTGAAACCATAAAGTTATTTCACAAATCTTTAAAAAGCTTCTGGAGTAATATCAAAAATATAAAATATATCCAAATCTTGTAGTGTAAATTTTAAAGAGGTCATTTGAACAAGTCGGAAATAGAATATTAAAAAATTGGCCTATTTATGATATATCCCAACCAAACACCCAGTTCATAGAACTGGGTGTTCTATGAACTGGGTGTTTGGTTGGTCCAAATAACAAAGATGCTGCCCTGGATCTCTATCCCCACATTTGTTTGATGTCAATGCCATAATTCAGCAGCATGGCAGAAGATGATATGTAAAAAGAATAGCCTACCAACTCAAAAAGGTCTTTGACATTTCTACTTTAACTTCCTCCCTTCATCTGAACAATTACTATACATTACTAGTTTATACTAACTGTACAGAAAACAGAATAAATAAAAAAGTAAAAATAAAATTAAAGAAAGGCGAGGATGTGGGGGGGGGGGAAAGATTCACATAATTTATTACAAGTATGAAATTAAAAAAAAAGTAACTTACCTGTGAGAATAATGTCTGGAATACTAGTTGGTGTCTGAGGGGTCTGTGGTGTTGTCTGGTGACTTGAGGAAATTACTGTCGACTTTGAGTAAAGAGTAGGGGACTGTAAGTGAGGATCAGATGCTAAAGATGGGATGGAATAATATATGGCAGCACTATCTACATCCTGACTACTGCTTAATCCTGGTGGGAGAGGATCTGTATAATGAAGTCCACCCCTCCCTAACCCCAAATCATCTGGTGGTCCACAACCACCTCCACTGTCCATTGTTGCCAAAAACATTGCAGTATTATTGTGCGCCATACTGTTACTATTTGTACATACTACACTGTTTTCTGTCATCTGAAAAACAAATAAAAATAACAATAATAAATAATTTGCTTCAGCTGATAATGAACAGGTTCAAACAGAACAGAAATTTCAGTTTATGTAGGATTTTTATATTCTGAATTAAAAAAAAAAAGCATGCATAAATTCTGAATAATTTTAAATGCTTTAAATTCATGTAGACAAGTTTATACATTGGTTAGACATAGCTTCTAATTTTTTAGGAAATGACAACATAAACTAGATTATTATTTATAAAAACTTTAATTAATAACTACCTATATTTCAGCAACGTTACGTTGCCATCCTCAGGGATCACAAAACAATGATATGTGCATGCACTCATCAGATTCCAAATCTCAACTACCTCCTAACATGGTAATAAACCTTTTGTTGGATCCTACTTCTTAATTTATACTTTGGATCCGACATGTTAGTCACTATGATGTTCTTAAACAAAATTATAAGTTGCTAGTTGATTTCTAATTCAATATAGAGAAAATTTATATTTATAGACTGCGCTACTCTATATCTGAATTAGTTCAAGAATTGAAGAAAAACCAACTCACAACTATCCTCTTTTATATGATGTTATTATATATACTGGCCAAATATATTTAACTTACTTAAGTTTCCCGCTTTGGTTCGAATATTTTATGAATGGTGCAGTAAAAGAGATTCAGGCAAAATTCAACTTTTGATTAACAAAAACAAACATTTAATTTTAAAATCATAAATTTTACACTTAACTTCAAATCAGTAATTAAGATATCACAATCACTTCAGCTTCTCCGATAAGTACAATCAAACTCTGGCAAGATAAATCTGTTATCTCTATATCACTTTTCATAGTTCCTTAAGTTCCAAATACAATAAAAAATTGCAGTAATACCTCTTCATAAACAGACACTTTAAATTTTACTCTTCTTTTAATTCTCTGCAATAGTTACTATTAAAATCAGGGAATTCTAAGTTGAAACTCACACACTTCTCTGAACAGAAATATTAAAGTTGGAATAATCTTACCGTTAATCTTCTTCCTTCATCAACATAAACACAAACACTTTTTATAACTGTAAACACTTTTAACAATAAACAGCACTCATTAAAATAAATCTTCTAGCATTAACTGAATTAATTTACGGGCACAATACATATAATCAGATGTTCTTGTTTGAAGCACTACTGATCACTCTTGAATTAGGGCAATACACAATAATTCTTTAACTTGGGGTTTTATATGTACAGATGTTCATTCCTCCGGCATTCAGATAATTCTTTAGGGCACTATAATTCTAAACACCGCTATCATTAAACATAACCTTGTTGCCTCTATTTATTCTCTAGTTACTTCTTACTATGCTTCACATTTCAGTGTGTCCTTGAAAGGTCGGACCTGAAAATAAATCTCAACTAAAATATCGCTAGTCATTCAGCAGTCACTCAGCTATCTTCCGTTGCTTTATTTGTTATTCAGAAACTTATTAGCTAACTGCTTCTCAACTTGTAGACTTTATTTAGTTGCTTGAGTGTCTTGCCGACTTGCTATTATCGCACTGTGATTGCCGAATGCCCGATTCTAACCTAATGCCAATCCTTCTCTCTCTAATAAATCTGTAATGCTCTAATCTCCTAATAAAAAATAATTCCAGCGTTCGTCGCTTATATATCTGTTTTTCCCGCCTAAATTCTTCTCGTGATCTCTTTAACTAATTCCATTTCAGTAAACTTTCAGCTTTCTCCCCACATTCTGTTCCAAAAACGTGCTCGTTCACTTACATACGTTTCCATGACAACAAAACAAATTATAATAAAATTGAGCTATTACATAACGTTAAACTTTACAAACAGGAATAAATAAGGAATATTTACATTTCAAATAATATGTAGTTAATTTATCAAATATAAATTCTTATAATATTAACATAGTAATAAATAAAATAGCTTAATAATATTTTATCACAGAGTTTTTCTACTATTAATACATACATTCTTGATTAAATAATTAAATATTAGATAAAATTAAAGGTAGTTATATGAATATTAAATTATAAACAACTGATTTACATTAAATAGTATTTACAAATGTAGCCTTTGCCATGGTGGATTATGTTGGATTCTGAAGAGAATATTAATAATTTAAATTTCTCTTTATTCAGAATCCAACACCATCCTCAGGGATCACAAAACAATGATATGTGCATGCACTCATCAGATTCCAAATCTAAACTACCTCCTAACATGGTAATAAACCTATCATCCCTTACCCTGAAGTCTGAAGCAATTGGCACACTCGCATGTGCCACAATTTTGGAATAGCACCTAAAAAGATTCCTGCAGAAGGAATAATGATACAAGTAGAATGAGATATTTGGAGCCTCCCAACCATATTGCCAACAACATCAGACTGGATGTGGCCAGTGTTCTCGCACCAGCCAAACAACCAAAACGCAACCTATCAAAAAAAGAAGCTGAAGCTCCTTTGCCATATTGCCAACTGTGGCCAGTGTTCTCACACAAGCCAAACCACCAAAAAGCAGTCTGCGTGGTTAGCCTAGTGGCTATGCGCTTCGCAACCATATGCCTGGGTAAGGAGTGTCCTAGGCTCGATTCCCATCGATGATGCAAGGAGCTTAAGGATCTTCCTCAGTCATAGCCAAGTTAGCAGATCTTGGGCATGGACAGCAGGGTTTTTTCCACCAGTTTATCTGGTGTTTTTCATCCTGCAAGCAGGCAAACCGGTCCAGTGAACACACATGGATCACAGTCAGGAATACTGACCCAGCCATAGATCTGATTCATCAGTTATGCCGGTTCCGGAGCCCGGATAAAATTTGGGGGGACTGAGATGGTGCCGTACCTCCCCATAAAGGGGACTCATGGCTGTGTATCATCATACAATTATTATTACCAAAAAGCAACTATCAAAAAAAAAAGAATTTGAAGCTCTGCAAGAAATGAAAAGCAACAAAAAAATAATAATTACTAAAGCAGATAATGGAAATGTCACTGTCTAAACCAATCAGATTACACATATTACTCTTTACTTTTAGACTGTTCTATCTATCTCATAGAGAATATGATTCCACCAGCACACAAATCAGAACACTCCATAGGCTCCTTAACAAGGTTTTTTGCCTGAGGAGGTGACAAGCAGACTTTAAACCTTTAAACTCTAGACCTCCTCCTGGATATATGTACTACCAAAAATCCATAAGCAAAATGTACCATTATATCTCATTGTGAATGGCATTAATTCCCCCACATACAAATTAGACAAACATTTAGGCAAAGTGCTAACACAATATAATGGTAACACACCCTCACGCACAAAAAAACTCAGCCCACTTTAAAGTCAGTATAGAAAACCTCACACTCCAACACAATGGCATAATGGTCAGTTTTGATGTCTCCTCCTTATTCATCAATGTCCCACTAAAAGATAGCTTACACTTCATCCAAGCCAAATATATATGTAAAAACCCTATATAACAGGGAAAAATTGATTGATTCAGTTAACAATGCCCTAGCTATTGAACTTGACCATATCTTTAACACCTTCTTGGCCAATGGCTACAATCCCCAAAAATATTAAAACCAAGTAACCACACCCTCCTCCTCCTCCTTCAAAGCAGATATTAACCCTAAATCTATCACCATTCCATATATCCAGGATACACCTGAAAAATTAACAAAAAATCCTAAGGAAATATGACCTCACAACTAGTTACAAACCACATAAGAAATTGGCATCTCTTATCGGCTCCACCAAAGACGCCACTTCCCCTAGACCGACCTGGAGTATACCAAACTGTCCTACTATGGCCAAACAAGTAGGACAGCCAATATCAGGATATCCAAGCACAAAGACTACATCTGGTTGCATCAATACAGCAACTTAGGACTTGCTGACCATACTTTGGATACCCACCACACAACATGCCAGAAGAAAGCCACTTTATTACACTGCAGCAAGTACAAGTACAAAAGTGTTTTAGCTCTGAAAAATTTTTCCAAACCTCAACAAATTTGGGTGCATTATACTACCCCAAATTTGGACAACATACATTTTAAGATTGTTAGCCCAACAGCCAAGAGAACCCAATTTAGCCCACTATGGGATGTCATATAGGATTCTAGGACTGACTTCTGTTGCCGTTCTTCAGCCTCATTTGCTTATTGTGAGTACCTTCATGCACATATCATTGTTTTGTGATCCCTGAAGATGGTAATTTAGCATTGCTGAAACATATGTAGTTATTATGATAAATTTAGTTTAATCCTTTAACCAAGTGTAAGCAAACAAAGTTTGTGCCTGAAAATATCCCCAGGACTGAGGTAAGGTGGTATATGTCCTGGAAACTCGGAGCAAAGGTGGAACAAGCTCTCATCACTCCAATAACGCAAAGCACATCTCCTTGCGAATATGTATACTGCTATGCATTAAGGGAAGGGCCACTACCCAGACCGGTTTGACCTTTATTGAGGTCTCATCAGTGGGAGGCAGATCCATAGTGGTGATACTAAGGCAGAAGCAATGGAGAGGTCATATTTATCTATACGAGTTGCCAACCGGTGTACCACCTTATTATTAAATTACTCTGGATTTAGAGAAAGCTGATGGAAGTTTATTTTGCACTTGGTTAGACTATAATAAATTTAGTTTATGGGAGATACTGAGACAAAGAGTGATGAGAACTTGGCCCACCTCTGCTTCAAGTTGCCAGGGGATGTACCACCTTACCTCAGTCCTGAAGATATTTTTAGGTGCAAGCTTTGTTTGCTTACACTTGGTTAAAGGATTAAACTAAATTTATTATAGTCTAACCAAGTGCAAAATAAACTTCCAACAGCTTTCTCTAAATCCAGAGTAATTCAATAAAAAGGTAGTACACCTGTTGGCAACTCCTATAGATAAATATGACCTCTCCTATTGCTCCTGATGAGCGCAAGAGTTATTATTATATATTATATATGCAGAGGATATATTGCAAAAGTGACGTAGAAATCGTTCAGGAATTTCTAACCAGACTGGTAGCTTGAGCAAAGAATAATGGCTGCCAATTCAATGTAAAAACATGTAAAGTTATGCACTTCAAGATGAAAAAACTAGTCTGTGCAATGAGCAGCAAGAAACTTGAGAGGATAGGGATTTAGGGGTAATCATAGAAAGAGAGTTGAAATGTAGAAGATATATTGCAAAATATCTCAAAGAATCACACTGACAAGCAGAGATAAGAAAGTGATTTTCCTTCTGTATAAACATGTGATGTAATCATGTATGTACTACTACCCAGATTTGATTTCTTTGGATGTGGAAGTAGAAGAAAGAATTCAGAGACAAGTGACCAAAGTGTAGCTAGTTTATGGAGTACTCCCCCCTACAGACTGGAGATATGCAAATTATGAAGTTTAACTGATAGATGGAAAAGAGAGGAGCAAACATATATGTTACTAAAAGGAAATTTATAGATATATGAAAATCTATCGATAGAAAGATAGAGGCTGTCAGTAGATTTTCACTTTACAACAAATACTTGAGAACTGTAAGAATATAAAAGTCTTGTAGGCCTGCAAAAGGAATGTGACAAGGTGCCAAGAGAAAAGCTATTCAAAACATTACAGTTATATGGTGTCAATGGAGCATTATATCAAGCAATACTTAGTCTTTATTTGAGTTGTAAGTCAGCAATTAGAACTAAAGAAAGTATAGGAAGATGGTTTAATGTTAAATCTGGTGTCAGACAAAGATGTACATTATCTGCTCTGTTATTCATTATGAAGGAAAGTGGTGATAAAGCTGATATCAAAATTGAAGATGTTAATCTCAGCTCTATACTTTACACATATGATGTTATACTTCTAAATAAATCTAGTACAAGTCTGCAAAATTCACTAATTAAATTGAATAATTGTTGTAATAAATTTGGTATGAAATTCAGCAATAACAAGAAAAAAAACAATGAAAATAGGCAGAAACATTGAAAACATCAAGTGCATTATGAATGGAGAACCTATAGAACAAGTAAAACATTCAGCTACTTAGGCAAGGCTGGTAAATTAAGTATAGAAATAGACAACATAATCAACAAAGCTGGTATGGTAGGATACCAGCTTTGCTGATTGTATACACTAAATTAGCTATACAAGGCAGTGTTCAAACCTATTTTAACCTATGAATCTGAGATCTGGTTTAGAAATAAAACACTTGCCCAAAGACTAGAAAGATTTTTCTAGGTCTTTGGGCAAGTGTTTTATTATTAAAACACTTGCCCAAATACCCCTGATCTTTCTCAGGACTCTCCCATCCCACAGATGTGAGAGTCCTGAGAAAGATCAGCGGCATGAACAGATGGCATCAATGGCAATATCATAGTAAAAATGAGAATATTAGGAAAGAACTTGACATTGTTAGCATCCAGGAATGTGTTAGCAGAGCTAATCTCATGTGGTATGGTCACTTGAACAGAATTCAAGAAGAGGAAAGATTAGCAAAAACAAGTGTTCTCCGCCAGGTTGGCTGGAAAAGACCCATAGGAAGACCAAGATATAGGTGGATTGATACAGTAAAAAAGTGCCTTAGAAGACTGAAATATAAGATCTGATAATGTTGGAGTCTTGACAGATAACAGATTGATTTGGAGGAAAATTGTTAATAGGAAATAAGTAATGATGTAAGCCTTTAACGTAGTACTATCATAATATCCTGTACACCCCTTGAGGGTACATGTCAGGAATTTGATGATGATGATAAACAACTCCTTCCCATAAAACCAGGACAACAGTATTGCCATATGAAAATAACAAACATGGAAATTGTTAGAAAAAGTTCAAATTAGAGTCAACACTATATCTTCAATACCTTTTAGAAAATAGTATCCTTTATCTATTCTCTTAAGAGATCAGCTATTCCCATTCTCTGGATTTCATGCAGTTGCAAGACATCCTGATATAGGAAATCAGGATATTTTATTACTGTTTAAAGGGAAGTACATATTTTTAATAAATAAAGCCAAATGGTTATGATAAACCATGCAGTAAACTTACATGGTTTACCATACCTGACTGGCTAATAATTGGCTAAAGGACTGCTCACTAGCAAATTAAAAACTTAATACACAAAAACAGATTCAAGAGTCAGATAATATTCACTGAATCAGCCACCTCAATGACTAACATTTCTTAACCATAGCAAATAGTTTCTGCAATCTGCCAAAACTTTATATGCCATTACTGCTGCTGTCCCAGCAGAACCTGATCAGTATGTGGAAGTAATGGAAGATTTCTAACAAACAGAAAAGCAGAGCTATAAACAGTGCAAATCTGATCAAGCCAGAAAAACCTAGGCCGACAAACAGATATGCAAAAAAGGATAGACCAATCATAACATTAAGTATATTTTCAACAAATAGATACCATAACTGTATAAGTACCAGATTATATTTTGCTTTATTTAAGACAACAGTATCACTCTAATCCCTGATGCTATTCACATGATGTAGAAAAACACTGAATTTAGTTAATATTTTGATCCAATGCTACTACCAGTATTGTCTTCCACGAAATCAACATCATACCTAATAATCACCACTTAAGTAGTATTTGGTTATTTTAGATCAAATTAAAAATAAATTATTTAATCCCTTTGGTATTCATTTTTTGAATATAATGAGTTCACTTCATAAGGAAACTTTTGAAAATTTTTATATTTGGAATATATTATGCTAATATGAAATGTTAAGTTTAAAAAAAATAAATAAATAATAAAGATATGTCTATTATAATGTCTAAAAGTTAGAAATAACAATTTAAAAAAAATAGCAAAGCAGAATTTATATGAAAAGAAAAAGAATGAGCATGGAGCAGGATTTAAAACAAAGAAGGAATGTATAATTCATTTAGAAAATAAATTATTTTCTAAATGAATTTCTAAATACTACCATTTTAAACTGTTCTAACTGATGTTGTAGAGCACTAGTTTGCTGCTGATGTTGTACATAGTAATTAGTATCAGTAAAAGGACTCTTGCTGAGAGATGTAGCAGGACCAAGACCTGGAGAACTGGCAGGAGACAAGCTATGTGATACAGGAGATGTAGGAGCACTACAAGAATGATCTGCTGGACTAGTACTGCGGTAGGAACCAAGAGGAATCTAGGTAAGCAAAACAAAGTAAATGAAAAGTTCATACCCAAAACCCATTCAAATATTACTTATAATTCAAATTATGAAATATTTTCTGTCACTAAAAGATATTAAAATAAAAATTTAGAGAAAGAAAATAATTAAAAAAAATTTTTATTCAAATATTTATAATTTTTTATCATTTCTGAGCCAAACAGAAATAAAAAGCTGTTTAAAACATTACTTCTTTATTTTCTGATTATGAGAAAATTTCATGCACTATATGAAAAAAACTGTTAAGCTACTTCTATATAGACATGAAGTATATATTTTAAAACATAGATTTAATGACTTAAAAAACCGAGATAACTTATAAAGATTTTAATGAGAATAATACAACTAGTTTCAGCTTATAACAGCCTTCCTCAGGTATTCATAAAGGAAAATAATAGTAATAAACATTGAAGTATCTAAAACAACTAGAAATTACAGGTAAAAATTGCCACACATAATTGATACATAAAAAACGTATTTTTTCAAGTTGTTCTAACAGGCTCACGTGAACGCCAATATTGAATAACTGCAGCATGGCTATCTGGGATGTTATAACTCAAATTGTTCTTTAAGTGGACAGGGTTCAGCAGGATTTCCCTTGATTCTACAAATTTTCTCTCAAACTCATCATCACAGCAAAAAATATTTTCTGATCTATCCCAGCAAACGGAGTGGCTTTGTTGATCATCATTAGGATTATCTGAAAAAAGAACGACTGGATAACGCAGTTGCATGAGATCTTTTGTAAGAGATGTCTCTCTTATGCTCTTCTATACGTTGTTCAATGGATTTGTTAGTTTGTCCAAAATAAGGGATATTGCAATCGCACCGTAATTTATATACACCTGGATATTTTAGGTAGTGATGAGTAGGCTTTGAATAGCTGATTAGAGAACGGATTTTAGGAAGTGTGGTGAAGAACATCCTGATATTATATTTTTTAAGGACTTTAGCTTAAATTTTTAGAGACTGTGCTAATGTATGGAATGGAGATGCTACCTTTAAAATTAATAGTTTCTGTTGTGCACTGCCTAGGAGGATCCAGGAGAAATTTCTTAATCGTTTTTTCAGAGTATCAATTTTGTTTAAAGATAAGAGCGAGGTGACTTATTTCTTGTTGTAGTTCATCTGATTCATTCAAGAGAGAGCGTGCACTGTGCCCTAAGGTAGATGTAGTTCCAAGTTTTTGTAGTGGAAAATGATGAGAAAGATTATGCAGATATCTATTGGTATGAGTAGGTTTTCTGTATATAGAGATTTTTAATCTTTCAGAGCATCGTGTAAGCATGACATCCAGGAAACATAAGGAGTTATTATTTTCTAGATCACCAGTAAATTTTATATTAGGATGTTGGATGTTTAGATGATGAAGAAAATCTATCAGAGATGCATGCCCATGATTCCAAATAATAAAAATATCATCAACATATCGTTTCCAAACTTTTAGTTTAAATGAAAAGGAAGATATGGCTTTCGTTTCAAAATCTTCAAAGAAGATGTTACCTAGAACTGGGGACAAAGGATAGCCCATTGCCAGGCCTTGTTTTGGTTGGTAAACAGAGTCCTGATATCTGAAGTAACCAGAATGAATGCAATGTTTTAATAAAGTAAACATTTTTTTGGATAATTTGTCCTTTAGTCATGTAAGTACCTCGTCTGTAGGAACATTAGTAAATAAAGATATAATGTCAAAACTTGCTAGAATGTCATTTTCATTGATGGGAATATATTTTATATGAGACACAAAATCTGTGGTGTTTTTGATGAAAGATGAAGATTTATTAGAGAAACCCTTGAGGTACTTTTCTAGATATTTGGAAAGTTTATACATAGGTGAGTCAATTCCTTCCATAATTGGGCGAAGAGGGATGTTTTCTTTATGAATTTTGGGAACTCCATAGATGTGTGGGATAAGAAGATGTAGAGAGCATAAAGAGAGGTAAACATTATGAGGAAGTTCACTCGTAGTCTTTAACAAGCTGTTTGTTAAAGATAGGATTAATAGCTGGGTGGGTGTAAAACAGCTTTTTGAATGGAAAAGAATATCTAGATTTTTAGAGGCTGAGGAAACCACTGGTGCAATGTATTTATGGCAAGATAGGCTGGAGGAGAGACCTGATCAGTACAAGGAGAGAGAGAGAGAGAACAAGATCCAATCTTGTCTGGTAATGTGTGTATTACTGAGGATTAGGGAAGGTAAGCTGAGATTCCTTTTGTGAGAGAAAAGACAGGACTGTTTTTTGGTGAGATTGAAGGTGACTACGTTTTCCATGCTCCACTAAACAATGGCATGGAGATCAGTATTAAAGGCAGTGGTTGCAGACGACTTTGATGCTTGGAATATCTTAGAACTACATGGTTTGTTGAAGGAGTAGGACGAATGGAATGTGCTAATGTCAGCAAAGTTGTGGATAGAATTGCAGGTGATTGAGAGTAAGTTATTTGTATGAGAGCAGGTAGGTGATAGAATGGAACCCTGAGGCACACTTGAATTAGTGACAAAGTATGCAGAGAGGGTGCCATTCACCATGACATGAAGTGAACAACCACAGAGGAAGCTGGCTATCCAGTTATAGAGGGGCAGGTACACCAAAGAAAGGCAGTTTGCAAAACAGGCCTCTCCATTTCCAGGGTTTTCGATCCAAACATGATCGAAAACCCTGGAAATGCACACATCTCCAAATCTTTCCATAGCATGTGTTTGGCAGTGGATGATGTAGGCTAAAAGATTAGCTGTGAATCTGGATTGGCAGAATTCATACCGGTAGCTTCAAGATAGTGAAGAAGTTGACTACTGATAACTTTTGCCATTAGTTTGGAGAGGACAGAGGTGATGGCAATTGATCAATATTTGGAAAGTAAGCTTTTATCTCCTATTTTTGGAATAGGTTGGATATATACTTACTTTCATATGATGCGATAGGTTTCAGCTGAGTACAGAAAATTGAAGAGATGATGAAGGACAGGTGATAGCTCTGGAGCAAGTCTGATGAATAGGAGAGATGCCATTGGGGTCAGAAGACTTTTTAGTGTCCAGGTTATTTAGAATTCTTCTTATGTCTTTGTGCTGAATGATCACAAGAGACGTGCTTAGCTATTGGCATGGAAGGAGGTGATTTGCCTTCATCATCTATGCAACAGTTAGAGGAAAAGAAGTGTTGTCAGGAGGTCAGCTTTATCTTTGGGTGCTATAACAGTAGTGGCATGTGAATAAGGGGGGGGGGGAGGAGAGGTGGAAGCACAGGTGAATAAAAGCTGTATCCGATGGCTTTTGCGAGGGGCCAAAAGGCATGGCTTCCATTTGGAGAAGAGGCAAGTTTCTGCTATTGGCCTTTATTAAGTTGAATTTGGATTTACTGATAGCTATTTTACATTTATTGCTTGCTTTAGCATAGGCTGGGTATGAATCTGGGGTTTTTAATGCAAGTCACTTGCAATAGGCTGTTTTTTTTTCTTCTTCAAATGTTTTCATCACAGATCTTTTGTCAACTCTTGTCAAATCAAGTCTTGGAAAATTAATGAGAATTTTGGGTACAATGAAGGATGAAGGTCTTCAGCCAATGTGAATGATTTCTGTGACTCAGTGTAGATGTCTGGGTGAGAGAGCAGAAACAACAGTCATGCCATGGAAAGATAGAGTATTAGTTCGAGGTCATCCCACTTGGTACCTTTGTAGTGCCAAAGGTAAACCAAGTGGGAAAGTGTAGAGGATTATCAGAAATTCTGGTAGGTAGATGTATTACTGCTTATAGCAAAAACTTCAACATCACATCTAGCTTGATCAGTAGCATTGGAGAAAGGGAACCAGTTGAAATTGCAGACCTTTAGTTCACATATGATAATGACTTCAGTGTTTGGATAGCTGGATTGAAGTCACAGGTCAAGCTTCCTAGAGAGGAAGGCAAAGAGGTCCAAGCAGTTTTCAGAGTTTAGAGACCAGTAAATGCAGCAGATGAATGTTACCAAGTGAGGCAAGGAAACCTTGAACCAGAAAAGGTCAAAAGTAGGGGATACTAAATTTGGCAATGTCAGATTGCAGAAAGGCACAGGTACCATGCATGTAACCAAATGAATTGGGAAGAGTATAAATTGGCGGTTGAAAGTAGACAGGTTGATGTAGCTACAATTGTTAAGAGAAGCAGATCTGGTTGGATGTATTTAGTTACATCAACCACTCTTCACCTTCAATGGCCAAATAAGTGAGAGAGACATTTATTTTGGGATTTATGCCATGAATATATTTTAAAGTGTAAAGTGGATGTGTTTTAAGTGATTTGGAGGGGGGGGGGGGGGATTGGTGCATTTGAAATATTGTGCATTGGTTGGTTTGTTTCAATGAGTTTAAGAGAAATTTATTTTGATCACAGCATTGACATCATTGCTTGTCTGTTTCATTTTTAGTTTATTGTCAGATGAAAGGAAAGAATGACGATATGCATTATCATGACATCCATACAGAGAGCAACCAGTCTCATTACCATTCCATGACCTAGACAGTGCCTTCCACATACCACTACTTGGACTCCCTCTCCAGGCACAACCTAACAGAGTATGTGGCAGCATGATTATGCGCCAGTTGAAGCCTCCCAACTTGTTACTGACAGGTTTGCACCTATATTATACTATCTGGTGGGAGGCATGTGATACCAGCATTTTCATTGATGTACCCTCAAAATGGAGATGGTGGTTCTGGGTCTCTAAGTATGTTCGTTATGCCCTTGAAGGGGGAGGGGTATCAATCATGCTGCATGAAGAAGAGGGCGAGGACTGAGACCAGAATGCCACCTTTGGAGGCCAAATATAGCATTTGTCACTTCAGCCACTGAATAAGTGAGATGGTGGCATTTCACAAAGTGATGAAAGTTATCAACCACCTAGTGGATCTAAATGGCATTTTCTTCAACTAGAAAGGTATCCTTCTGCAATAGGAATGCTTGCTGCATTCAGCAGAGCTCCTTCTGTGGAAACAGGCAACATGATGGAAAGGCAGGATTGACTTGACAGGGAAAGGCTGTATACTGTGCATCCCTGCCCATAAGTGCCACCACAGATAATTAAGAACACAGTAAATAGCAAAGTCTACATACTCCTTAGTGGACTCAGAGGAAACATTGATCTTTCAGGGAGCATAAGAATATTCTTAATTTGTGATGTGTAAGGAAGGCAACTTAGAGGTTCACAGTATGCATAAACCTGGGCAATTTTTCTGATAAACCTTTCACATCAGGAACAAACTAAAATGTGCTAGGGTCTTGACGAGAACAAGAGTAGAGACCACAGTTCATTACTGTCCTAGAAATGAAATCTACATTATAACCATTCAAAAGGGAAGTGAATTTAATATGCAACCATTCTTATGTAAAAAGAACTTCAGCAGAGCATAATGCATGTGCACAAATGAACCAAAGTTTTTATAATGCTAGACATTTGGGAATGATGATGGATAGAAGTAGTATTGGTGCATCAGAAAGAAACCCAACATACATGTGTTGATTTTCTTCCTGTAGACAGAAAACAGATGCAGGAAACGTTTCCCATCAAGTTTCCCATTCTAGGAGCTGGTTGATGGGAATATGATACTCTGCAGGAGGAGAAATGGATTATTGAAGGGAGCAGCTGCAGTTATTTAATCTCACCCATCTAAGAAAGGAGGAGAATTAAATCACTCCAATATTACACAGTATAAAACCGTGAAGGTTTTAAACACCATAGTACAAGTTCATCTGATATATCACTTTTCAGCTTTCTGCATACAATCTTGCTAATAAAAATTAGCTCTTCTATAAAACATTGGCAATTTTCACTGAATTCTATATCTCCTAAATATGGTGTGACTGGCAAGATGTGAGTTATTAGCACGATGGAGTTCTACCAAATGTACTAGAGCAGAGTGACCTGCCTTCCCATAATATGAAAGAGTGAATGAGCTAGGAATTCTATAAATTCACTGAAAGAAAAGAGGAGGAGAATATTTCTCCTTTGAAGAGTGTAAGAATGAATATAATCTGGATGGAAGAAAGCATGAAGGTTAATCTGGTATAGAAGTGTTTCTCTGATATACCTTTCACATACGGAATGGGGACTCTAGAAACATTCTCTGCAGAAAACTGGGATGAAGGCTAAAATTATCAGTTACTTTGATGATAATGTTCAGGTTGCAGGCATTGGAAATTAAAGGTATGCTAATAAAAGACAGTTCTCTTTTTAGAAGATTGGTTAGTTAAGTGGTCGATTAGGGATTTATAGGCACAAGGACAGCAAGGTCATGGTGCACAACACCAAAGGTTACAGCAGTATTTAAGGTAATAATATGCAGCGATAAATATATTATTTAGTAAATAATATGTTATGCACATCATCATCATCAAATTCCTGCCATGTACCCTCAAGGGGTGTACACAATATGATAGTACTACATGAAAAAAATTACATCATTACTAACTTCTTATCTACAATTTTCCTCCAAATCAGTCTGTTACTTGTCAAGGTTATCATTATTAGATCAACATTATCAGATCTTATATTTCTATCATCTAAGGCACTTTGTACCGTATCAATCCACCTATATCCTGGCCTTCCTCTGGGTCGTTTTCCTGCCAACTTGGCTAAGAACACTTGTTTTGCTAATCTTTCTTCGCCCATTCTGTTTAAGTGACCATATCACCTGAGATTAGCTCTGCTAATGCATTCTTGGATGTTGACAATGTCAAGTTCTTTCCTAATATCCTTGTTTTTAATATGATATCAATTGATGCCATCTGTTCACGCCTATAATCTATCTCAGGACTCTCATATCTGCAGTCTCTAGACTTTGATCAAGTGTTTTATTTCTGACCCACCTCTCAGATCCATAAATTAAAACTGGTTTGAACACTGTCTTGTAAACAGCTAATTTAGTGTTCCGACTAATTTCTCTCTTATTCCATATGAATTTATTCAATTGACTTCCTACCATACCAGCTTTGTTGATTCTGTTGTCTATTTCTATATTTAATTTACCATCTTCAGTAAAAATCGTGCCTAAGTAGCTGAAATGTTTCACTTGTTCCACAGGTTCTCCATTCACAACACACTTGACATTTTCAATGATTCTGCCTATTTTCATTGTCTTTGTCTTTTTATTGCTGACCTTCATGCCATATCTATTACAACAGTTATTCAATTTAGTCAGAGAATCTTGCAGACTTGTAGCGGATTTATTTAGAAGTATAACATCATCCGCATAAAGCAAAGAGCTGACATTAACATCTCCAATTTTGATATCATGTTTAATACCACTTTCCTTCATAATGTGATCCATATAGATAATGAATAACAGAGAGGATAATGTACATCCTTGTCTGACACCAGATTTAACATTAAACCATCTTCCTGTACTTCCTTCAATTCTAACTGCTGACTTACAACTCAAATAAAGACTACGTATTGCTTGATATAATGCCCCATTGACACCATATAACTGTAGCGTATTGAATAGCTTCTCTCTTGGCAGCACCTTGTCATATGCCTTTTCCAAATCGACAAAACTTAAATACAGATCTCTGTTATATTCCCATGCTTTCTCGACTATTTGTCGTAAAGTGAAGATCTGATCCTGACAGCCTCTATTTGGCCTGAATCCAGCTTGTTCTTCACCAAGCTTTTCTTCCACAATTCTTCTCAACTGTTTCTCAATTATACTTGTATAGATCTTGCCAGGAACACTCAGTAGGGAAATACCTCTATAATCAGTTTTATTTTCCTTTTTATGTATGGGTACTATGAGAGCTCTACTCCAATCATCGGGAATTCGTCCCTCTGTGCTGTCATCACTGCTTGTTTCATTTAGCAGTTTTTCAAAGTAATTACTCCATACTTCAAGGATATCTTTTTCTCCGGTTTTCATGTCACCTTTATCATCTCTAACTCCTTTTACAGCACTCTTTCCTCCACTCCTAAGCTTCTTCAACAACCTCCAGAATATTTTGCCACCTTCTTGATATTTATTTTCTATATTCTTGCAAAGTCCTCCCATGACTTTTGTTTAGCTAGTTTTACACAGTGTTTAGCATTTTTGCACTTGTCTCTGTATTCTCTAATAGAACAAGCTGACTTATTTGACAGGAACTTTTGATATGCTTTCTTCTTTTCCTTCACTGCCTCTTTAACTTGCTGTGTCCACCAGGGAGTTCTGATTTTTTTATCCTTGCAGACAACCTCACTACATGCCTCTCTAGCAGAATCAATCAATGTTTCCTTCAGAGTTTGCCACTGAATCTCCAAGGTTTGATTCCTGTTCTCAAACTCTTTCATGCTTTCTTCAATAATCTTTGTGTATTTTAGTCTACAATTCACATCTGAGAGCTGCTCAACTTTTATTCGCTTTAAAACTTTCTTACATGTCATTCTTTTCAATATGAAATTCAATTTTATCCTGCTCAAGACTAAATAGTGATCACTTCCAATTTCAAATCCTCTGTACACTCTAGTGTACAGAGGATTTGAAATTGGACACTCTGTACACTCTTTACACTCTTTCTTCCTGCACCAGGGAGAAAACATCACTATCAACAATAACATAGTCAATGAGACTTTTCTTATTCCTTGCCTCTTCTCTCCATGTGAATTTGTGCACATTTTTATGTTGGAACATGGTGTTAGTAATAACCAGTCCATGTCCTGAGCAGAAATCCAACAGATATTTGACATTATTATTAGCTTTGCTCTTTTCTCCAAATTTTCCCAAAATATTTTTGTATGTCTCACAATCCTTTCCTACTCTGCTATTTAGATCTCCAACAAGGACCAACTTTTCCTTTTTCAATGTGTCAGTTGCTTTTTCTAAAGCATCAAAAAATTCCTCCACTTCTACCTTAGTAGAACCTTCTGTGGGACCATAGGCACAAATAAGTCTCATTGTCCAGTTCCCCATTCTCACATTTGCCCACATTACTCTACTTGAGACTGACTGCCATTCAAGAAGATTAGCCTCGTATTTTGTGTTGAATACTATAGGCTACTCCTTCTTTTCCTTGATTGTCATTGCCTGAATATAACATTTTGTATTTATTGCTCAGAAAGATCTCACCAGTTTTTGTCTTTTTTGTTTCAGTCACTCCTATTATGTCGATCTGGTACTTATCTAATTCCTCAGCTAGCTCCATTTCTTTGCCATTCAGGCTTCTTATGTTGATAGTACCGATCTTTAACTCTGGTGATGTTGAGTTGGGGTTTGTTTTCAGATTTGTTCCAGTAGCTGACTTTTCGCTGTTCGCCCTGGTTCCCTGGCGAAAACAACGGGGGCCTTGTTTAACCGGGCGACGCCCCAGCCGGCATGAAATTTTGTCATGTCGTATCATCATTTTTTATTTTGGTTTAACCAATAAGAATACAATTTGGTTGGCTAAATCCCAAATTGCCAGCCCATCCTCATTCGTTCAGTATCCAGGTAGATACCCAACAGGGTGCACCACGAGAAGGTGAAAATTGGACATTAGGTCAGAAGCCCTGGTCGGTTCTCCGCATTCCTTTAAAGGCTATGTGGAGGTCTGCACTCAGTTATACAGCTTGCACAAAAAAAGCAAATTTTAAAAAAATGAAGTTAAGCAAAAACCATACACAGAATTTATAATCAAATGCTTGCCTAAATTAATTCTTTTTAAAAAGTTAAAAACTTTATACAATTTGTCAGAATCACATAAGATCTGCCTGAGTATGTACGAGGGTGGTCTGAAAAGTTTTCGGCCTCAGCCATAGATAGTAACACTATTGGCAAGAGATTTTTTTCTAAGTTGGAACATCCGTCATAAGCATACATGTGAAATTGCAAGACATTCTATCAAGTAGTCTGTTTTATACAGCTGTTTGAGCAAAAGTGTATCTCTATTCAAGGGATACACTTGAAATTGTATCCCATTTCAAGGGATACAATATCAAGTGTATCCCTTGAAATGGATAAAACTGAGTATCGTGCAGTTATAAAATTCTTCGTAAAAGAAGGTTCAACACCAAAAGAAATTCATTCGAAGTTCATAAAAGTTTATGGGCACTCCTCTCCTTCATTTTTGACAATTAAGAAATGGGCTTAATTAAGAAATTAACAAAACGTGGCCGTACCAGCCTTGAAGATGATCCAAGTGAGGGACGTCCAAAAAGTGTAACAACACCAGTAATCATTGATCAAGTGCACAATATGGTATTGGATGACCGGCGAGTCAAAGTGTGTGAAATTACTGAGAATATAGGCATTTCAAAAGAACATGTAGGATATATCTTGCATGAAGAATTGAAAATGAAAAAACTTTGCACAAGATGGGTGCCGTGCTTGCTCACAGCAGATCAAAAATGCACTTGAATGAAAATCTCTGAACAGTGCTTGGAGCATTTTAACAAGAACAAAACTGATTTTTTGTGTGTCAATTTATTACTATGAATGAGACTTGGATTCACCATTACACACCAGAATCTAAACAGCAGTCAAAACAGTGGACAGAAGACAGTTGTTCATTGCCAAAGAAGACAAAGTTGGTTCCATCAGCAGGAAAGGTCATGGCATCGGTGTTTTGGGATGCTAAAGGCATTTTGTTTATTAATTATCTTGAAAAGGGTAAAACAATAACCAGGAAATATTATTCCGATCTTTTAACCAGACTAGACAAAAAAATTAGTAAGAAAAGACCCGGTTTGCATAATTAAAAAAATCATCTTTCATCAGGACAATGCACCTGCCCACAAAAGTGTTTTGGCAATGGGAAAATGAAGGGATCTGCACTATGAAATGTTGGAACATCCACCCTATTCACCAGACTTGTCTCCCTCTGACTTCTATTTCTTCCCAATAAGTTTGTTTTTCCATTGTTAGGCCGAGAACCTTTCGGACCACCCTCGTATATGGCCCAGTCAGATTAGTAAAAATTTTATTCCATTCCCAAGTGAAGTGCTGACACTCCACCAGAAATTAGCAAATGGCAAAATACATGTTGTGCTGTTCACATACTATGCAGAACCCATCAAGAACAACTTTCTTTCTTCTGTTTCTAACACTGACTAGATTGTCAGTGTTTAATTTTAGACTTAATCTCATGCAAATTGTCTTGCCATGATGATTGCTATTAGTTAATTAGCTTTGATCTTATAAACTATCTGTAGTCTCTAGCAGACTGCTAAACAGTAAGTGTAAAAAAAGTATGAGCTGATATGGCAGTTGCATCTGCAGTCTCGTTTCCTTTAATTCCAATGCAGCTCAGAATCCAATATAAGTGAACACTGAAATTAAGGATTATGCAGCTGAATTGCATGCAACTCAGCTGCATAATTACCATATTTACGCAAATATAACTCGCCCTTGCATATATCTCGCACCCAATTTTACTTTATGAAAAAAGAAATTAAAAATCACAAACATCCTGCCGTGGGCATGGATGTTTGTGATTGTTTGTGAAAATACTGGTGGTGGTGGGAGCTAGATGGCATCAGTATAGTTGCAGTTGGTTGTAGTTGGTGGATTGAGTGTGGAGACAGAGAGTTGTAGAGTAGGTGCCTTCCCTTGATGAGTCTTTGGACTCCCTGGAGGAGTCATGTAATAATAATAATAATAATAATAAAAGTTTCACATATACCTCACACACATTCACCTATCTATTTCTTAAAGTTAAAACTTTACGAAATAGATAGGTGAATGTTATAATGGCAGAAATAGTAAAAATTTTTTGGATGTGAAGACCGATGTGGTCATTATTCCTGGTGGTCTTACACCTTGTCTACAGCCCTTGGTTAAAACGTCAACAAACCATTCAAGGACTACATACAAAAATTCTATATATAGTTGATGGCAGTCAGCGGCTATGACCTTACTACAGCAGGGAAGAATAAGAGACCATCATTAGAACTATTGTGAAACTGGATTTTAAGAACTTTGGATATGATTTCACCAGAAATAATTGTCAAGAGTTTTTTAAAAACTGGCATTTCTAATGCCCTGGATGAGAATAAATATGAAGCTATTTGGATGGATTGACAATACATACAAAGAAACTACTCTCAAGACCAGAAGTAGCGATAGTGAATAGGAGATTCTTGGTAAGTCATACCCATTTTCAGATTTAAAAAAAAAACATGGTGATCTTATGATTCTGAAATGATAAAAGGATAAGCAATAGCAAAACTGTTTGTTTCACTTAATTACATACGCATTGTTGCTAAAGATTCAAATATATAGCGTGATGAAGGTGAGTGGCTGATTGCATAAATAACATTGATAATTAAAATTTAAATGCATTAAATTTAAACTAATTTGAGCAATTTATTTAGTCATCCATATGGAGCTTTCTCCCCCATCCGTTAGGAAAGACTGAGCCCACTTAATGAGTGATTAAGTATATGTATTTTATGACTGTGAATTCATGTGTTCATGGGGCTGGTTTGCCTGTTCTGAGGGACGAAACACCCAAGTTTCCAGGTGAAAGAACCCTTCTACCTCCATACGAGACTGGCTAACTCACCTTTAGTTGAAAGAGACCAGATAAAGGTTCCTCATGTCTTGGACAGGAATCAAACACAGGTGTTTCCGAAAAAACAGCTTTGTCTATACCAACTGAGCTGCAGAGCTTTATGTGAGCATTTAAAATTATAATGAATACTGAGGATTTAATTATGAACGTCAATTTAGTTTTGTCCTGAAAAACTTTAGTTTCCAAAAATCCCCACAAATATCCCACGATTTTTTAACTGTAATTTTGAGGAAAAATGTACAAGTTATATTCAAGAAAATATGGTACTGTGATCCTGTGGGATTTATTTTATTTTGTGTGGGATCCCCCCCTTACCTCAACCATCTCTCTTAGGAAAGGTTGAGCCCTCCTAATGAGGGATTAAGTATGGATTTTATGACTGTAGATTCATGTGTGTGTGTGTGTGTGTGTGTGTGTGTGTGTGTGTGTGTGTGTTCACGGGCCGGTTTGCCTGTTTTGAGGGACGAAAAACCCGAAGTGAGTTAGCCGGTCTCCATATGAGGCCGGCTAACTCACCTTTAGTTGAAAGAGACCAGATAAAGGTTACTTACATCATGGATGGGAATTGAATCCAGGTATTTCTGACCAAAGGGTAACGTCAATGCTGACTGAGCTATGGAGGCTCATTGGATATGATAAAGTCAGAAAATATAGCAGCATAACTAAAATAGGTCTCAGTTCTTGAACTGTGAGTGTAGATGGGTAGGAAATCAGAGTGCTCTGCTCTGAGTACCACACATAACTGCAGAAAGACAGATGGAGTGTGAGATTTCCTTATTTGGCACAGTGAGAGGTAGCTTGATGGAGTGCAAATCTACAATGGAGGAATGCTATTATATCTGGTGCAGGTGATGTTTTCAACATTCATGCCAATAACTTAATAATCACTTTAATACATTCGCTGCCACGGTCCTCAGGGATAGTTTGTTACTGCAGCAAGCACTTTCAATTCTTTGAGGTCAGTACGAGTAATCTTATAGCAGGCAGTAATCGACATATGAGTATATTTGTAGTTGGCTTGTGAGGGTCATATACCAACTACAAGTAGACGCACGTTCGCTGCTACGCTCAGCATGCCAAGCACTTTCAATTCTTCAAGGTTAGTACAAGTAATCTCGTTGCCAGCAGTAATCGACATATGAGTATATCGTAGTTGGCTTGTGAGGCTCATAAACCAACTATGAGTATACTAGTAGTTGGCAGCAAACGTGTTAATACACATATCGAAGGGATATATGACAGCCTGATGTGATTCTGAGCATTCTACTGTAGAGAAAAAAATATTAGTCCACATAGGATGTTCTTGAAGAGACTATTTTTAGGGCATAGTTAAGGGAACTGTTTCCATCAAAGTGAAAGAGCAGACATTCACTTCAATGTAAAGACTTTTAAATGAGCAATATGCAGCAAGCACCAGTAGCTATTCATATACCATGATGATGATGGATAGGTTCTAGCCAGCGGAGTGTGTTCTCCATTGCAGAGACGTAAATTTGCAACTTATAATCAAGCTTTGATCAAATAAATGTGTGATAAAGGCAAAGCAAGGAAAATGAATCTGCACCCTAATCTGTAACGGATAAAGTGTGAAGAATATTCAGTGCTCTTTTGCACTTTTCTCTTAGCAGACACAGAATGAGAGTTCCATGGCCAAAATTAGTCCCAAGAACTTGGTTTCTGTTGCTACTACAATAATAGTTTGTCCCATCCTTACCTCTAGGTCTAGGTGAAGAATGCATTTCTGGTAGAGGTGTACACAGATACTTTTTTTCTGCTGAAAACTTGAGCCAACTGCTAAGAGCAAAAGAAGAGATATTATCAATTACTTGAAGTTACATTTGAAAAACCCTTATATTACAAGAATGGCAGCATACTATGAAGTCATTGACAAATAAAGCATCATCTACTCTAGGAGGAAGCTGTTCAGCAATTGAGTTCATGTTGAAAGCGAGGACATCACAATTAAGACAAAGCATTGGGGAGTTGTTTCAGGAGTTGACTGTAATAGGTCATGTGACCTACGTGCTACATAGAGAAGCACTCATGATCATAAAGTTTAGGTATGTTGAAATTATTGGATGGTGGAATACATGTGTTTAAGCCACTTTTAATATTTTCATAACTGCTACTTTCACAGCATAAGATTTCAGGACAGGTGGCTAGTTTCTTTTCTGCATCCTGATATATGTTTAGTTCCGTTTCTTTTTTTTTTTCTTTTGTATTTCCTTTTCATCCTTTCTTCTTTAAAATGAACAGTAGATGCACACTGGATGTTCTCCCTGACAGTAGATACATCTACATTTTTTGCTGAGCAAGATTTATCACCATACACATTGCTATTACATCAGGCACAGGTACTACAGCCATGACAAGTAGATTGGGCATGCCCATATTTTCAACTTGCACATCTTAGGGGAATAGGGATGTAGCCTAACAGGATAATTGAGATATCCTGCTGATACGAATGTCGAAGGTTTGGATGTATCAAAAGTAAGGATGATGTTTCTGGTGGAAACTAGGTGACGATCCTTACATATCAGGATTTGCCTCGTACCTGTCACTCCTTAATTTTTGAGCTCTGAACATATCTCCTCATCTGGAAAACCAAGAAGGGCCCATTCTGATACCACACCTCTAGAAGAGTTGAGTATGGTGTATAAGATGTTAACACAACTGATATTCTACTCATTGATGTTACTCTCAGTAGTTTTTCCATGTATTGCTGACTGCATGCTTTCATAAGAATATTACCAGAACAGTTTCTTAACTGTTCTAAACCCTACTGAATAAAATAGGATGACATTTTCCCTATTGGCTTTTCACCTGTTGCATGGGTGATTAGAAACAGTGATACATTTATACTGTGTCAAATGTCTTTTTTTTTTACTTTTGTTATCAAATGATGTACTGTATCTATAGTATCTGTACTTGGTTAGGTCTTGTGGGGCTCTTTGAAAATCTGAGGATGAAGGATTCATGCTCAAGGGATTTTTTTGTTCAGTGCCAGAGCTCCATCCACAATGGAGCCACATATGGATGCCCGCTATCCAGCAAGCAGTAAACAAGCTCCAAAGTGGAACGTGAGGATTACTCCAGACATCATATTAGCACCACAGCAAGTCTTGGGAACAATCTCCAGACTATGTAGGTAGGAGACTTATTGCAATACTGCTAATTCTTGCTAATACTGCTAATAGATGAGCAAAGAAAGTAAAGAACAGGTACCAAAGGATAAAAGAAACAGGAGAACACTGAGGAGAAGATGGCAGGATGGTCTTGAAAACAGTGGCACAGCAATCAACTAAGCCTAATATTTAAGAAGAAAGAATATAATCTATATATACAATTTATATTATGATTTTAAATGTTAATCCTCTCAAAGTTTGAAGACTAATTGAATACTAGAGAAATCAGACAAAATCTGTCTGAATGTATGGGTCTCAGACAGGTTATTATAAGCACTAAAATAATTATTACATTTATTGAAAAAATGAGAGAAGTCAATTAGGATGTACATGATGGATAATGTAGAACCACAGAACTAACACATAGGTTGCCCCTCAATAGGAAGGAATGTGTAAGATGACTGATGTATGCAGACCTCGGCAAGAACAACTTCCTCTGTACAATCCCTACAACGACTAGACAGCCATAACTTAATTTCAGACTTCATCTGGTAGAACGTTTTGTTAATCTATATATCTTTGTCTTACACTTGGTTTAACATCAAGCTAGCATGCTGTACCTCCTTCAATTCTAATAGCTGAATTACAACTCACAAATAGAGTACGTATAGCCCAATATTATGTCTCATTTACACCATACAACTGAGCATTCTGAACAGCTTTTCTCTTGGCACCATGTCATATGCCTTTTCCAGATATACTGAACTTAAATACAGATCCTTGTTATATTCCCATGATTTCTCAATTATTTGTTGTAGAAATCTGATCCTGACAACCTCTATTTTATCTGAATTCAGCTTGTTCTTCTCCATGCTTCCCTTCCCTCCCTTCCAGAATTTTTCTCAGCCATTTCTCAAGTATAAATAAATCTTACCAGCAATACTCAGTAAGGAAATTCCTCTGTAATTCTTATATTTATTTTTTTTCCCTTTTTATAGATGAATACTATGAACTTTATTCCAATCACCTGGAATTTGACTATTTGACCAGTTCTTCTGAATTATGGTGTGTAGCCATTTTAAAAAACTTTTATGTCTCCATACTTCATCATTTCTGGCTAAATATTAACTATTCCACCGCCTTTCCACATTTCAAAGTTTTGATGACTTTGTTGTACTCTTCAAGTATTAATATGTATTCCTGATTGTATTTCTGTTGAGTGTTTTCTCTCACCATGGTGAGAGAAAACACTCAGCTTTTTTCTAGATTGTCTAGAGTAAACATCTTTTTACTCTAGACAATCTAGAACATCTTTATTTCAGTTTTTTTCATGTCAACTTTATCATATCTGATTTCTTTTAGAGCACCCTTTTCCCCATTTCTAAGTCAGTCTATAGCTAACAGAATATTTATTTTTCTGTCTTTTACCAGCAGATTTATAAAGTAATCTGAAAACACACCACAACTCAACATCACCAGAGTTAAAGATCGGTACTATCAAAATAAGAAGCCTGCATGGCAAAGAAATGGAGCTAGTGAGGAATTAGATAAGTACTAAATCGACATTATAGAGGTGACTGAAACAAAAAAGACAAAAACTGATGAGATCTTTCTGAGCAATAAATACAAAATGTTATATTCAGGCAGTGACAATCAAGGAAAAGAAGGAGTAGCCCATAGTATTCAACACAAAATATGAAGCTAATCTTTTTGAATGGCAGTCAGTCTCAAGTAGAGTAATGTGGGCAAATGTGAGAATGGGGAACTGGACAATGAGACTTATTTGTGCCTATGGTCCCACAGAAGACTCTACTAAGGTAGAAGTGGAGGAATTTTTTGATGCTTTAGAAAAAGCAACTGACACAATGAAAAAGGAAAAGTTGGTCCTTGTTGAGGATCTAAATAGCAGAGTAGGAAATGATTGTGAGACATACAAAAATATTTTGAAAAAATTTGGAGAAAAGAGCAAAGCTAATAATAATGGCAAATATCTGTTGGATTTCTGCTCAGGACATGGACTGGTTATTACTAACACCATGTTCCAACATAAAAATGTGCACAAATTCACATGGAGAGAAGAGGCAAGGAATAAGAAAAGTCTCATTGACTATGTTATTGTTGATAGTGATGTTTTCTCCCTGGTGCAGGAAGAAAGAGTGTACAGAGTGTCCAATTTCAAATCCTCTGTACACTAGAGTGTACAGAGGATTTGAAATTGGAAGTGATCACTATTTAGTCTTGAGCAGGATAAAATTGAATTTCATATTGAAAAGAATAACATGTAAGAAAGTTAAAGCGAATAAAACTTGAGCAACTCTCAGATGTGAACTGTAGACTAAAATACACAAAGATTATTGAAGGAAAAATGAAAGAATTTGAGAACAGGAATCAAACCTTGGAGATTCAGTAGCAAGCCTTGAAGAATTGATTCTGATTGATTCAGCTAGAGAGGCATGTGGTGAAGTTGTCTGCAAGGATAGAAAAATTAGAACCCCATGGTGAACACAGGAAGTTAAAGAGGCAGTGAAGGAAAAGAAGAAAGCATATCAAAAGTTCCTGTCAAATAAGTCAGCTTGTTCTCTTAGAGAATATAGAGACAAATGCAAGAATGCTAACAGTGTGTAAAACTAGCTAAACAAAAGTCATGAGAGGACTTTGGCAAGAATATAGAAAATAAATATCAAGAAGGTGGCAAAATATTCTGGAGGTTTTTGAAGAAGCTTAGGAATGGAGGAAAGAGTGCTGTAAAAGGAGGTAGAGATGACAAAGGTGACATGAAAACGAAAGAAAAAGATATCCTTGAAGTATACAGTGATTACTTTGAAAAATTGCTAAATGAAACAAGCAGTGATGACAGCACAGTGGTAAAAAACACTCAACAGGCATAGAGTCAGGAATACATATCCATACTTGAAGTAGAAAAAGCCATGAAAGGCTTGAAATGTGGAAAGGCAGCAGGAGTAGATGATATTCGACCAGAAATGCTGAAGTATGGTGGTATAAAAGTCTTACAGTGGCTGCACTGCATAGTTCAGAAAGCCTGGACAGAGGGACGAATTCCCAATGATTGGAGTAGAGCTCTCATAGTACCCATATATAAAAAGGAAAATAAAACTGAATGTATTATAGAGGTATTTCCCTACTGAGTGTTCCTGGCAAGATCTATACAAGTATACTTGAGAAACGGTTGAGAAGAATTGTGGAAGAAAAGCTTGGCGAAGAACAAGCTGGATTCAGGCCAAATAGAGGCTATCAGGTTCAGATTTTCACTTTACGACAAATAGGCGAGAAAGCATGGGAATATAACAGAGATCTGTATTTAAGTTTTGTCGATTTGGAAAAAGGCATATGACAAGGTGCCAAGAGAGAAGCTATTCAATACGCTACAGTTATATGGTGTCAATGGGGCATTATATCAAGCAATATGCAGTCTTTATTTGAGTTGTAAGTCAGCAGTTAGAATTTAAGGAAGTATAGGAAGATGGTTTAATGTTAAATCTGGTGTGAGACAAGGATGTACATTATCCCTTCTGTTATTCATTATCTATATGGAGGAAATTAATACCACTTTCCTTCACATTATGAAGGAAAGTGGTATTAAACATGATATCAAAATTGGAGATGTTAATGTCAGCTTTTTGCTTTTTATGCGAATGATGTTATACTTCTAAATAAATCCGCTACAAGTTTGCAAGATTCTCTGATTAAATTGAGTAACTGCTGTAATAGATATGGTATGAAGGTTAGCAATAAAAAGACAAAGACAATGAAAATAGGCAGAATCGTTGAAAATGTCAACTGCATTGTGAATGAAGAACCTGTGGAACAAGTAAAACATTTCAGCTACTTAGGCATGATTTTTAGTGAAGATGGTAAATTAAATATAGAAATAGACAACAGAATCAGCAAAGCTGGTATGGTGAGAAGTCAATTAAATAAATTCATATGGAATAAGAGAGAAATTAGTCGGTACACTAAATTAGCTGTATACAAGACAGTGGTCAAACCAGTTTTAACTTATGGATCTGAGAGCTGGGTCAGAAGTAAAACACTTGACCAAAGACTAGAGACCGCAGATATGAGAGTCCTGAGAAAGATTATAGGCGTGAAAAGATGGCATCAATGGTAATATAATATTAAAAATGAGGATAGTAGGAAATAACTTGATATTGTCAGCATCTAGGAATGCGTCAGCAGAGCTAATTTCGGGTGGTATGGTGACTTAAACAGAATGGGCGAGGAAAGATTAGCAAAACAAGTGTTCTCTATCAGGTTGTTAGGAAAACAACCCAGAGGAAGACCAAGATATAAGTGGATTGGTATGGTACAAAGTGCCTTAGACGATAGAAATGTAAGATCTGATAATAATAATAATATTGGAGTCTTGACAAGTAACAGACTGATTTGGAGGAAAATTGTAGATAGGAAGTTAGTAATGCTGTAAATTTTTCATGTAGTATTATAATATCCTGTACACCTCTTGAGGGTACATGGCAGGAATTTGATGATGATGATGAGAATTTATCAAATCTTCTGCTGAATTGCTATTTTTTTATTTTACTTAGGCCATCCTGAAATTTTCATTGTTATTATATTATCTAAATCATTTTGTAAGTTTTGGTGTACTTCTTTTTATGTGAGTATTATCTGTCCAACAATCTGTAAGTAATCTAGGAATTCTTAAAAATCTATTTTGTAGTTTATACTTGCAGTTTCTTTTATATCTGTTTTCATAAACTTTAGTATTTTATAAGCATTAGGTGCTATTTTGTATATATAATTTTCTAGGTATGATATAAATTTTTCCCGGTTTTCTAGTTGTCTCTTTCTCATTTTTCTTTTGGTAATCTCATTTGAATATATAATTGAATATATATATATTCAATTTCATCATCTTGTGTTTTTACTACTTGACCATCATTTAAAGTTTATTTAAATGATGGTCATTTAAATTCCATCCTGCCTTCATTTTCTTATATTTTTTCTAAATAGTTATTAATCCTCTTTTGGTATACATTTAAATTGTTCAGCAGGTTTACTTTGTAATTATTATTATTATTTTATTTTTTTTTTAACAAATTTGGTAGAAATCTTAACTTTGCCTGCACTTTAAATAATGATCTGTATCTATTTCTCTTTTACTTTAATGTCTAGAAAGAGACGTGCTATAGAAGACGTGCCATGTTTATAGAAGAATTTTAAAAAATTACTTAAAGAAAAAACTGAAAAAGAATGAATGTTTTAAAACAATTAAAAACTGTTAGGGAGTTTAAGTAGTTTTAATGGTGTTTGCTATAATAGTAAGTCAAATGAACACTGCAAACTCATTATTTCTGAACTGAATACATTCTCTGGCAAAGTAGATTTCACTCACCCTTCAGGCTTAGCATTCGTGTGTTAAGTCTTAAGTGCTGGGATGACATCATCACTAAGAAAAGATTAAAAACTAATTTTAATGCTTCCAATATTTCATCTCTGACACTGAGACATCTTCAGGAAGTACAAATAACACTAGTAACTCACACACGACAACAATACTCAATGAAACAAGTGGATAACTTAAGTCCTATCTAGGTAGTACCCCCCCCCTCTATGGACATTTGCAGGTGACCTAGGATGTAAATTGGGACCTCTGACAATTATTGTTTCCCAAATTTTGGGAAGTTTTATGCATTCATATTTGTTTAAATTAGGTTGATTTCTGATTGCTCAGAATCAGAAATCAACTGATTGCTCAGAATCAGAAATCAACTGATTGATTTATGATTCTGAGCAATCAGAATCAAAAATCAATCAAATAGTTGAATTAAGATGTGTAAAAATATTTATGTAGCTCCATAAAGACTAAGCATTTTTACATGAAATTTTGCCAACGTCAATGCCCAATAAGAACTGTAACCTGTACATAGATGTTTTTTAAATGTAAATAATCCCTATGGGAATTGTATATGCTCTCTACCAAATAAGGGAATATTCTAGAAGGTGAAGGATTCAGGCAATATCTTGCCACTAGTAAACAGCGTATTTTTAGCTCCTTATAAAGACATCAAATTTTGTGTGTGTATTCTACATGGAAACGCTCAAGGTCAGTGCTAGGTGGACCGACAAAAGCTTCAAACAAATGTCTGCTGCCAGAAAAAATAGGATTTCGGGAGGTGGAGAAAAACAATGGAAGGCTCAGTCAGAGAAAGGGATCAAGGGTTTTCATCGAAATGTTCGGGGGGTCCCATATCTCCGTGCAAGGATTCGTAAGTGAGTGAATAAAAGGCGTTGGTGAAAAGATCGCAGGCATGGATGGATTTCGGTTCCAGAAGTTTTCATCGGTGACCCAGAGATCATTGGTCAGTCGGCAGTTATCCGTCAGATGTATGCCATCAGGAACATGACTTCTGGAGAAAGTATGCCATAGGCCTAAAGGAAGGATGAGAGGAGCTGATCTGCCTGGCAACGAATAGACCCCTGATGACAACTCTACGCCGGGAGATATGGTCCAAGGAGAAGGAATCTTCAAGCGGAAGGAAATTGCTCCGTTGCCTTCTATGCACATGCAACTACTCCGTAAACTGAAGAACCTCCGCCCGTGTCCCGGGAAGATACTGACTCCGCAGGCCGTCAACAAGTCTATCGCTGGCACAAGCAGGGAGCGAAAACCTGACACAGAAGAAAAAGGAACAGAGCTCCAGTGTGAGGCCAGATCAATAGAGGGTAGTCACCACCAAAGTGAGTGTATCTGTTTTTCCAATTTTTATTTGAGTTTTTAAGGGACCTTTTATTAGTGGACTGTAAAGTAGAGGCTGATTGATCAAAATAGGCATAATTAACAGTTGAAGATTAGAAGTTAAATAATAGTCAGGAATTTGTATGTGAAATACATCAGAGTGTAACTGTTTGCCAAATTGGAGAAATTTGCCTATAGAATATTCCCAGCATAAAAGGGAAGGAGCGTTTGTGTATAAAAGATATGGTCTATGTGCTCGATATTTAAGAGTTAACAATTAAGTAACATGTACCAATGCTCAGCGTAAATGATTTGTGTTATAATAGGAAACCTAATTAAATATGTAATATAATTTGTGTGACTAAAATACAGGAATTTAACTAATTGATTTATAAAGATCTCAATTGAGATGCTTTATTCTATTACTGCAAGCTTAGTGTAAATTGTTTTATGTGAATTAAATTTGCTGTTTAAATATTAATAGAGTGTCGCCTGATATTTAATTCTTTGATGCACTGTTCTCAAAATCAACCGAGCTTGTGAGCGGGGAAGATAGATAACTAGTACAAAATTAAAGTAAAGGGATAGCCACAACTGTATATAAGTGCAAGAAAGGATATCTACCGAAAGTAGTAATATTTAATGCCATAAAAGGAACTCCTGAGGCGCAGTCACTAATTCAAATAAATATCTAGAGATCCTTGGCATAAAAATAGGAATACTGGAGGTAAAATATAAGGAACAGAAGGACATAAGTTTAAAGTTAATAGAGGTATATGAGGGAACAAGACAATGTTAAAGATTTAGGAATTGACATAAGGATAAAGATAATATTGTAGGAATAAGAAAAAAATTTATACAAAGATAAAGGAAGAAACAACAAACAACGAAAGAGGAGAATACAGAAGTAAACAAAAAAGAAAATTTAAAAAACCATACACGACACAAAATATACAGATGATATCCTAACAGGAATGGAAATGGAAGGATCCTTTCTGTCCTCATTTTTCATGTGGACAGAAAGGACAAGAGAAGGGAGTTTTGCTGATGATAGCAAGGAAATTATGTCCAAATAAAGTATACATGAAAGAGGGAAATAGTGGCAAAGGTTATGAGGTATAAAGAACAAGCCAGGAGAGTGACTCAGTAAGAAAAATAAAACTGTAATATGAGCAGAAATTGACAAATCAGGCAAAGAACAACCCTAAAGAGTTTTTTTAGATATGTGGCAAGTAGAAGGAAGAATGATTATGGTAAGATGATGTTAATAGATGAAAATGATAGAATGGTAACTGCTGCAGAAGACATTATTGAGGTATTCAGCGATTAATTTATAAGGTTCTTTCATCCTCATCGGATGAAATCATGAGAACCTCAAGTGTAGAGAACATAGGAGAGGATGGCTAAATTGTAAGTGTTCAGAAGGTATGTGAGGAAATAAATAACTTTGAAATCAATAGGATTTGACGCATCACCACACATCTTAAGGGAATGTTCCAGGGAATTGGCAGGCCTGTTCTAATAAGTCTTAGAACAGCACAGGTTCCAAGGGAGTGGAAAGAAGGTAAAATTGTTCCACTGCATAATGGTGGTGATAAGGCTGTGGCTTCAAATTATAGGTCAATTTGTGTGGAAGGTACTGGAGAGATTGGTGAAAAGTGGGATATGGAAATGGGTTGATAACAGCAGTATTCTCTGTGGTTATCAGCATTGGTTTGTTAAAGGGAAATAATGTTTTACTAACTTACATATGTACTATAGCAAAGTGACAAATACCTTGGAGAGAGGTAATGCATATACAGTGGTGTACTTGGATTTTGCAAAAACTTTTGATAGACTGCCACATGACAGCTGTTAAACAAATTGAAATAGATGGGATTGAATAACAGATTTTGGATTTGGATCAGTGACTGGCTGTTAGATAGGGTATCAGAAAGTTGTCTATGAGGGTGCAGTTATCCTGAAAGAGGAAGGCCACTGGTGGTGTGCTGCAGCAGTCAGTTTTGGAACCACTGTTGTTCAATTTGTACATTAATAATACTGTGATGAGTTGAACTAGTGATATGCAGCTGTTTACAAATGATGCAAAATTTGGGAGAGCAATGAAGAGTCAAGCAGTTGTTATGGCCTTGCAAGATACTTTGAATAGATTGCATAAATGGACAGGTAAGTTGAAATGTCGTTTCAATGTTGTAAAGTGTAAGGTTTTGAAATTTATTAAACAACGATGGGATGCAAAGTATAATGAGGTAGAGAAGATGACAGATTTGGGTGTGGTGGTGGACAAGAACCTGAAGTTCAGAGGCCACATTGCACAAGTTGTGAAGATGTAACATCAGATAATGGCAATGATGAGAATAACCCTAGCAATCAGAAATAAAGAGTTATGATGTCATTGTATAAGGTCTTAATCAGGCTTCATATTATTGTGCACAGATTTGGTCACTGGGTTTTCATGATGACGAGGATATGTTAGAAAGAACTGACCACCTTTGTGAATCTTCCAGAGAAGATTCACAAAGGTGGTCAGTGGTCTTTGGAATATGGAGTACAAAGACAGATTTATAAAATGTAAATTGCAAAGCCTTGTAATAATAGGTGGAGGAGGGAGGGAGAATATGATTGAGACATATAAACTAGTCAGGGGTTGTTATCAGACTGATATGGAAGAGATTTTTCATAAAACAGGAGAAGGAGTAGAACAAGAGGTCGTTACAGTAAAAGGAGGGTATGAGAAGAGGAGTAAGGAGAATGTTCTTCGCATAGAGAGTGGTTGGTGAGTAGAATGCATTGCCTGAGTGTGTTGATACACTGAATCAGTTTAAGGCATGGTTTAATGAGCAATAGTGTCTATCTCTTATGATGTGTCATAGATTCTATACAATCTATGGTAATTTTAAAAAAAGATATACTACTTACAGACTTTTTGTTTTAAAAGAACTGTTCCTTACAAATCATTTACTATAACACACTTGAAGCGATATATGGATTATTCATTTATACTAGAGCATATAGTGAGCACTGATGCTCATTGCATACATTTCATAAGTGCATATATACATGTGCACATATAGAGACTAATTACTTCACATCAATTGCCTTAGTATGAAGTCATTTGCCTCTATATGCAAGTAGCCCAATCGTGAAGATCCTTCACGTGCAAACATTGTTTGCTTACATTTGGATAGAGGATTAAACAAAAAATATGATTTCTAATAAAATATCATATATACATGTATTTCATGCACAGATTACAAAACATTAGGAGCATTGAAAAGAACCCATCACATAAGTAAAGTAATAGAAAGCTAATCATACCTGAGGCATTGTTGGAGATGTGGGAGTCGTAGGCTCATATGTAAAATTCTGTGTTGTTTTTTGTTGTTGTTGCTGAGGGTAAACACCAAACTGTGGATGTGACTGAGAATAACTGTCGAGTGAAAGAGCATTTGTGTCCACCGTTAAACCCTAAAATTTAAACCATAATAATTTATCACCTATTTTATGTTTATTTCAAACATAAATGAAAGAAATGTTTCACAAATAATAAAGTAAAAGAATCAGCAATCAAATATGCTGCTCTGATTAGCCAAATGGATATCATATACATTCTCCAACAAAGAGGTGTGGATTCAAATTTCACAGTGATGCGGATGTTTATCAAAATCATTAGTTGGCAGATGAATTTCATCACTCAATGTGCCACTACATTCTTATCAAAAGTTTGAAAAATTTTGAAAAGTTCTGTGTTTGATCTATATAGCAGGGTTTCTGGATTCCTTGGCTTATTCAGGACAAACATACTATTATGTGATGATAATAATAATAATAACTTCATTGTATTAAATATAATTTATCTTTAACCCAAATTGTATAATAATTTTTTTTTTTTTTTTAGTTTTTTTTTATTCTATGCAATACCATATTTAACAAATTTCAGCATTTCTATAATAATTAACTACTGCAACTTCACACTCTTTAGACTTGAATACCTTACTATAAATTAAAGATGCCATAGAAAATTCTGCCAAGAAATTATATTCTTGGTTTAATTCTTTATCCAAGTGCATGCAAACAATGTTTGCACATGTATCTTCAACTAGGCTACTTGTACATAGAGGCTAATTACTTCACATCAATTGCCTTAGTATGAAGTCATTTGCCTCTATATACAAGAAGCCCAATCATGAACATCCTTCACGTGCAAATATTGTTTGCTTACATTTGGATATAGGATTAAACTAAAAATATGATTTCTTTGAATATTTAATTTATAGTATCACCAATTGAAAAGGTTGTAATATAAGCTTCAAGGAAGACTGTTTTTCTGAGAATGTTGAGGTAATAAGTAAAAAGCAGAATGAAAGATTGCACCAAGATATAAAGGATATAAAAAGGAGGTGTCTGGGATCGCGAAATGCTAGCATGACATGCTCATCATTTGATACCCAGAAAATAATTTGTACAGTTGGAAAAATCATTTTCTGGGTATGAGATGGGCATGTTATGCTAACATTCAGCCAACCCAGACAACTCCTATCTCTTTTATATCTCAAAAAATTTGAAAAATTAAGATGTAATATAAGATTCAAGGTAAGAGTGTTCACTCTGCTTTTATTTATTACCCCAACATTCTCAGAGAAATACTCTTACTTTGAAGCTGATATTATAATCTAATTTTTCAAATTTCTTGAGTATATATTTTCAAATATGCTTTGGAAACTAGAATTTTTTTGTTCTTAAGGAATTCTTGTATTAATTTTTTTAATATCAATCAATACCACTTCTTTGGTTATGATAAGTGTTCCTTCAAAGCATTTATCTTCTATCAATTTCATGGTATGGTCTTAAAAATTCTTTTTCTTTGCATATGATATCTAAACAACTTGAAAATTTGTAGAAAACATATTTAAAACATTCATCATTCTCTTTCTATTCTTAGCAATTAATCAATTAATGTTTAACAATAATGCTGTCTCACTATAACTGAACTGCCATCGAAATGCACACCGAGAACTTTCAATTTTCCAGAAATTATTTATGTTCATTATAGCACCCTTTATCAAGAAGTTCAAGGTTTTCCTAAGTCTGTTCAACCAATTTTAACCAGGTAAAAAGAATGAATACTGGGAGACAGAAGCAGCAAAAATTCTCCTATTTTGTAGCAAAACATTTTGAAGCTTCTGTTAGGGAAGTTAATTAAAACACTCTGTTTACGTGGATCACGTACCTCCATGCCTAAAGTACTTAATGAGGAAAAAAAATCATGTCACAGTAATACTGCAAGTCATAAGCAAAGTATGGTAATGAGATGGAAACCTTTTTTATTAAAAGAATTATTTGGACTGAAATTCAACCTGCTGTAATTCAGTTCACATTTTCAGAAGTATTTAACAGGATAGTGTTGAAAATTTATTTTTCACTTGGTTAGACTATAACAAATTTAGTTTAATCCTTTATCCAAGTGTGAGCAAACAAAGTTTGCGCCTGAAAGTATCTTCAGAACTGAGGTAAAGTGGCATAACACCGGCAACTCGTTGCAAAGGTGGGGCAAGCTAACATCACTCCTATCTCAGTATCTCCCATAATGCAAAACACATCTCCTTGCAGATATGTATAATGTTATGCATTAAGGGAAGGGCCACTACCCAGACCAGTTTCGACCTTTATTGAGGTCTCTTCAGTGGGAGCCAGGCCCAAGAGGAGATACCAGGCGGAAGCATTAGCAAGGTCATCTCTACTTATAGGAGTTGCCAAACGGTGTGCCACCTTTTTATTAAATTACTCTGGATTTAGAGAAAGATGTTGAAAGTTTATTTTTCACTTGGTTACACTATAATAAATTTAGTTTAATCCTTTATCTAAGTGTGAGCAAACAAAGTTAGTGCTTGAAAGTATCTTCAGGACTGAGGTAAGGTGGTACAACACCGGACAACTCATTTCAAAGCATGAATTCCATGCTATAGCTCCAAGCTGTCTCCTAAGTTTGTCATAATTACCAGCCTTATACTTCTGCATATATCTTTACCTCACAGAAGTCTGCATGTGGCTAGCGACAACCCAAGTGATCACTCCACAATCACTCTCACCAACTGGAAGAAAGTGCAAAACCTGACTCACAACTACATCCTCTGAAATGATCAGATCTAAAAATCTCGATACTCGCGTGCCCTCCTTTAAATGCTGCCTGAGATAGTTATCTCTCAAGAACTCGAGAAATTCGTTTTCTTATTCTCAAATGCTATATCTCTTCATTCCAATCTATACCACCATAATTAAAATTGTCCATAACAATTACCCTTCCTTTGTTCAATAATTCAAGTTGTTTATACGTTTCTTCATCACTCTCCACATTCTCTGGCCTATTGCAACATCCAACTAAACATGTCTTCCAGTCAACCTCCACTTTACCGCACACTGTCTCATAACTAGTGTCACCTTTTCCCTCTTTCATGTATAACTTATTTGAACATAATTATCTTGCTATCATTAGCAAAACTCCCCCTCCGTTCTTGTCCTTTCTATCCTTGTGAAAAATACTGTATCCTTCCCATTAGTATATCATCTTCATTCAACCATGTTTTATTTATGCCAATGATTTTGAGGCAAAGAAATTCAATTAGTGAAACCAGTGGAACAAACAGCAGTTCATTTTTAGATCTATAACCAGTCCTATCCTAGTCACTTGTTGGTTGTGACTTTCCTACCCTGCCTTCCCTTGCCCAATCACCTTTATCACCACTTACCACATATATCTGCTTGGTTTCAACTTCTGCACCCACACTGCAATATACTCCATCTCCATGCCAATCATCTCCACACACACACATTCACTGCTACTGTCAACATCCACTCATCCTATGCCATGCATCCTAGTCCACTCAGGCTCCTCCTCCCCTCGTTTCCCTGTTCCTCTTGCTTTCCCATGCTCTCTTTATCTCACACATCACTACTGTTGCCACTGCCAAGCACTTCTGTGTCTTCAAACCCCTCTCTTCCGATCTTTCATTTCATTTCTCATTTCTGATCTCTTCATTGCATCACACACTGCTCTTTCATCCAGCAACACCTTCTCCGGTACACTCACTCCAAACCATTCAAATGCAACTCATCACACCTGTATAATTCCATTTCCCCATCAAATGCATGTCACACATCCACAAACCATACTCCCTTCTCCTTACGCAGCTCTGCTAACATACCATTCATGATTCTGGCTCTCTGTCTCAACTCACCATTGTCATACCTTGGCAATACATTGACAATCTTTCCTACTATACCATTATCTTTCACTCTTCTCAATAACCTCCTGATATTTCTCCCCAATCCCAGATATATGAATTGCCTAAAATTCACAAACCTGATAACCCTCTCCATCCCATAGTGGATGCTATTGATTCTCCCTCTTTTAAGAGTTACATAAATAATTAACTAAATCTTTAACCCCCAATTACTGGTCATAATTCATCCTATATTAAAAATGCCACCCAGTCCAAATATTTAATTCAAAATTTAGTTCTAAATAATATTATCATGGTGGTCTATGACTATCAGGCAATGAACTCCTCCTTTTCTTTGGTTGAAACCAAGGAAAAGAAAGAGTAGCCATAGTAATCAATACTAAATATGAAGCTAATCTTAAATGGCAGGCAGTCTCAAGCAGAGTGATGTGGGCAAATATCAGAAGAGTGGAAACTGGAGAATGAGACTTATTTATGCCTATGGTCCCACAGAAGGTTCTACTAAGGTAGAAGTGGAGGAATTTTTTGAGACTTTAGAGAAGGCACTGACACAATGAAAACGGAAAAGTTGGTCCTTGTTGGGGATCTAAATAGCAGAGTAGGAAATGATTCTCAGACATACAAAAATATTTTAGGAAAATTTTTGGAAGAAAAGAGCAAAGCTAATAATAATGGCAAATACCTGTTGGATTTCTGCACAGGACATGGACTGGTTATTACTAACATGTTCCAACATAAAAATGTGCATAAATTCACATGGAGAGAAGAGGCTAGGAATAAGAAAAGTCTCGTTGAATATGTTATTGTTGATAGTGATATTTTCTCCCTAGTGCAGGAGACCAGAGTGTACAGAGAATTTGAAATTGGAAGTAATCACCATTTAGACTTGAGCAGGATAAAATTGAATTTCATATTGAAAAGAATAACATGCAAGAAAGTTTTAAAGCAAATAAAAGTTGATCAGCTTTCAGATGTGAACTGTAGACTAAAATATACAAGTTATTATTATTATTTGACACCTCCAGGTAGTCCAAAGACTCATCGAGGGAGGGGCACCTGCTCTACAACTCTGTCTCCACCACTCAATTCACCAACTGACTGCAACTACACCAATGCCATCTACCGCCGACCACCATCACTAGAATATCCACAGACAATCACAAACATCCATGCCCACGGCGGGATTCGAACATGCAGCCTTTTGGCTGGAGAGCAGATACGATAACCACTCGGCCAGCCAGGATGGCAAAAAAGTTCCCATGGCAGGAATTGAACCCGGGCCTCCTGGGTGAAAGCCAAGTATCCTACCACTAGACCACATGGGAAAAACATCATTCAAAAAAAATGAAAGAGTTTGAGAACAGGGAACCAAACCTTGGAGATTCAGTGGCAAGCCCTGAAGAAAACACTGATTGATTCAGCCAGAGAGACATGTGGTGAGGTTGTCTGTAAGGATAGAAAAATCAGAACTCCATGGTGGACAGGAAGTTAAAGAGGAAGTGAAAGAAAAGAAGAAAGCACATCAGACCTGAAGATATTTTCAGTCGCAAACTTTCTTTGCTTACACTTGGATAAAGAATTAAACTAAATTTATTATAGTCTAATCAAGTGCAAAATAAATTTCCAACATATTTCTCTAAATCCAGAGTAATTCAATAATAAGGTGGTACACCTATTGGCAACTCGTATAGCTAAATATGACCTCTCCAATTGCTTCTGCCTTAGTATCTCCACGTTTGGGTCTGCCTCCCACTAACAAGATCTCAATAAAGGTCAAAACCGGTCTGGGAAGTGGCCCTTCCCTTAACACCTTGCGGACATGTTCAGTAATAACCATGTCCACAAGGAGATGTGCTTTGCATTATGGGAGATACTGAGACAAGGAGAGATGAGAGCTTGGTCCACCTTTGCTGCGAGTTTCCTAGTGTTGTACCAGCTTACATCAGTCCTGAAGATATTTTCAGCTGCAAACTTTGTTTGCTCACACTTGGATAAAGGATTAAACTAAATTTATTAAGAAAGCATATCAAAAGTTCCTGGAAAATAAGTCAGCTTGTGCTCATAGAGAATACAGAGGCAAATTAAAAAAAAAGGGATAAACACTGCGTAAAACTAGCTAAATAAAAGTCATGGGAAGACTTTGGTAAGAACATAGAAAATAAATATCAAGAAGGTGGCAAGATATTCTGGAGGTTGTTGAAGAAGTTCAGAAATGGTAGAAAGAGTGCTGTAAAAGGAATTAGGGATGATAAAGTTGACATGAAAAATGGAGAAAAAGATATCCTTGAAGTATGGTGTAATTACATTGAAAAATTGCTAAATGAAACAAGCAGTGATGACAGCACAGTGGTAGAAAACACTCAAAAGGCATGCAGTCAGCAATACAAATCCATACTTGAGGCAGAAAAAGCCATCAAAGCCTGAAATGTGGAAAGGCACCAGGAGCAGATGATATTCGACTAGATATGCTTAAATATGGAGGTATAAAAGTGTTACAGCTGCTGCACTGCATAGTTCAGAAAGCATGGCCAGAGGTACGAATTCCAGATGATTGGAGTAGAGCTCTCTTAGTACCCATATATAAAAAGGGAAATAAAATTGAATGTGAGAATTACAGAGGTATTTCCCTACTGAGTGTTCCTGGCAAGATCTATGAAGTATACTTGAGAAACGGTTGAGAAGAATTGTGGAAGAAAAGCTTGGTGAAGAATAAGCTGGATTCAGGCCAAATAGAGGCTGTCAGGATCAGATCTTCACTTTAGGACAAATAGTCGAGAAAGCATGGGAATATAACAAAGATATGTATTTAAGTTTTTGTGAATCTGGAAAAGGCTTATGACAAGGTACCAAGAGAGAAGCTATTCAAAATGCTACAGTTATATGGATTCAATGGGGCAAGTCAGCAGTTAGAATTGAAGAAAGTAAAGGAAAATGGTTTAATGTTAAATCTGGTGTCAGAAAAGGATGTACATTGTCCCCTCTGTTATTCATTATCTATATGGATCACATTATAAAGGAAAGTGGTATTAAACCTGATATCAAAATTGGAGATGTTAATAACAGCTCTTTACTTTATACAGATGATATACTTCTAAATAAATCTGCTACAAATCTGCAAGATTCGCTGACTAAACTGAATAACTGTTGCAATAGATAGGGTATGAAGGACAGCAGTAACAAGAGAAAGACAATGAAAATAGGCAGAAGCACTGAAAATATCAACTGCATTGTAAATGGAGAACCTATAGAACAAGTAAAACATTTCAGCTATGAATATGTGAGCTGGGTCAGAAGTAAAACACTTGATTTTTAGTGAAGATAGTAAATTAAATATGGAAATAGACAACAGATTCACCAAAGCTGGTATGGTCGAAAGGCAACTGAATAAATTTATATGGAATAAGAGAGAAATTAGTCAAAACACTAAATTAGCTGTATACAATACAGTGTTCAAACCAATTGTAACTTGTGGTTCTGAGAGCTGGGTCAGAAGTAAAGCACTTGACCAAAGACTAGAGACAGCAGATATGAGAGTCCTGAGAAAGATTAGAGGCATGAACAGATGACATCAATGGCAATATCATATTAAAAACAAGGATATTAGGAAATAACTTGACATTGTTAGCATCCAGGAATGTGTTAGCAGAGCTAATCTCAGATGGTATGGTCACTTAAACAGAATGGGAGAAGAAAGATTAGCAAAACAAGTGTTCTCTGCCCAGTTTGCAGGAAAACAACCCAGAGGAAGACCCAGATATAGGTGGATTGATACGGTACAAAGTACCTTAGACGACAGAAATATAAGACCTGATCATGTTGGAGTCTTGACAAGTAACATACTGATTTGGAGGAAAATTGTAGATAGGAAGTTAGTAATGATGTAAATTTTTCATGTAGTACTATCATATCCTGTACACCCCCTTGAGAATTTACATCAGGAATTTGATGATGATCTATGATGTCAGCTCTTTATTTACAAATATCCCCCTCTTTCCAACACTTTATCTTTGCTGAAAGAATGCTTCTTACCCTACATATCACTGTTTTTTTTTTCTTTCTTTTTTTTTTCCAATTTTGCCATCCTTGCTGGCTACTTCTCTTGGAAGAATACCATAATATATATATATATATTATATATATAAGATACAGCATTGGGCTCTCCCCATCTAGCCAATTTCTTTATGAAATATTCTGCAAAAACAAGCTCTTGATAATGTCATTCTCAAACCTCCTATTTGGCTAAGATATATTGATGATGTGGCCACATGGCACGGACACATCAGACTCCTTCCTCCTACACCTCAACAGCCAACATCCAAATATCCAGTTCACCATAGAAAAAGAAAATAATAACAGCCTACAATTTCTAGATACTCAAATCACACATCTTCCAAATGGCATTCTTTCTTTCTCAGTTTACAGAAAACCTACCCACAGATAGATACATAAACTCCCCCACCCCACCCCCACATCAACAATATGGTATTATCAAAACCCTTGTCAACAGAACTTCCAACCTCTGTTCCACCTAGGCTTCCCTTTCAAGCTGAACCTCTCCTTTATTCGCCAGGCCTTCTTGTCCAATGGTTACAATGCTTTTTAATAAAGATCAACAATTGTTTTTCCCTCACTTTTTCTCATATCCTTCTCTACAAACACACCGCAGTAATGCTACTACTATTCTCCATATCCAGGACACCTGGATATATATATATAATCTCTATACTACTTTTAAGCCTCATCTAAAGCTGGATGCCATTATCTGCTCTCGTAAAGATGCACTCCCTCCCCTCTCTGCTCCAAGTGTTTGCAAGGTTCTTGCAGATTATCTTATTATGGTCAAACTGGGAGATCTGCCAACACATGCCCAGAAGAACACAAGAAACACATCCATATATATATATATATATATATATATATATATACTCAAAAAACTTTTCTTAGAGTGAGCAGCAGATTTGGTAAACCAGCTTAATTTTAATAAATATGGTTGTGTTAAGGACCAGAATTTGGGAACTAATTCTTAGGCCTCCTGCCCAGAGCACCCATAGAGGGCATTACTCATAGGACTTCAGGCTTTTTGTCTATTTTTTTTTTCACTTATTGTCTTCCACTAAAATTGTAAAAGCATGCTTTTACAATTTTGAGATTGTATCCTGGTGATGTTTCTGTGAGAGAAGAAATATAAGATCCAATAAAACTGTACTTTATTGTTTCTATATGCTGTATTATTCCAGCATATTCATTAAATCAACCTAACGAGTTTAAACCAGCACATAAGCCTGAATACTACATTGTTAATTCTCCTTGCCACATATTTTTAACAAATTTACAAATTCCAAAGGAGTAGAGAGCATTAAGACTAAGGTTACAAATTATGGATACCACTCTCCCATACATAATAGGTTGTGTATGGGAGAGTGGTATCCCAAAAGAGTAAGGTTACTAGTGGTATACAGCAGGGACCATTATTGAACGACTTATGTTAATGATGTTAAGAACAGATGCAACTGGTTCTTAACAGATGATAAAATGTTGGATAGAACTACGCAGAGTAGAATATATATCATATTATGGCTTTAGAGTAGGAACTGAATAGACTGCGTGAGAGGAACTATGAATTTAGTGTTGCAAAGTGTAAGGACTTGAAATCTAGTAGGCAAGGATGGGATACAGAATATACAATTAATGGGAAAATTCTGAAGGAGGCAGAAGAGATAATAGAGATATGGAAGTGGTTGTGGACAAAAACTTCCAGTTTAGGGATCATGCTGCTAAAATTGTGAAGACATCACAAAGATTTTGGCAATAATGAGGAGACCCTTAATATGTAGAAATAGAAATGTTATTCTTTCATTGTATAAGGCTTGATCATGACTACATATGGACTACTGCCTGGTTTCCAAGTGAAGGAGGTTATTTTAAAGGGCATATATATGATACATACAGAAAGAGAAAATATTCAATGCAACAGCATTAGGCTTCTGGAATATAGGATATGAAGACAGATTGGAGAAATACAATATTTGCAGAGCTTATGAACAGAAGGAGTGAATATGACTTGAGATATGCAAGTTGGCAAAGGAATATTTACCAGATTAAGGTGGAGGGTTTTCATAGAGAAAGTAAGAGAATGGAAGTACAACTAGAGACCATCCCTGGAAATTGTATAAAAAAAATGATATAAGCAAGGGAGTGGATAGCAAGTTCTTTAGAGAGAGTGACTGGCTGGCAAGTGAAATGCATTGCCAGAGAATGTGAGAATGTTGCAAGTACTGAAACTGTGAATTTCATGTTATTTATTATTATTATTATTATTTTGTGAGTGTCGCCCTCCTGTAATGAGTATTTTGACTTCATTGTAATCTGAATGATGACAATAATAATAATATTTGTACATTTTCGTCTGTTTCACTTCTAAGACTGCTCAATGATTATTTTTAAACCATATATATATTTTTGTTTTATATGATACCCGTTTTTATCCTGCTCAGAACAAAATGATAATTACTTCCTATTTCATATCCTCTGTATAGACTTGTTTCCTGAATCAGTGTAAAGCTATCACAATTAAACAAAAGCACAGCCAATAAGACTTTTTATTTATTTCATGGTTCTCTCTCTCTCTGTGTGCATTTATGAACATCTTTGTTGAAAGATGTATTAGTAATAACTAGTCCTTATTCTGAAGAGAAATCAAGTAGATTCTTCCATTATTATTAGCATTGCTCTATTCTTCAATATTTTTTTTAGATTTATTTCCTACACTGGTGTTTAGGTCTCCATCATGAAGTAGCTTTTTCTTTTTAGTATTTGGGGGGGGGGGGGGGGGAAGAGAGTAGTCAATTAAGGATCAAAACCAAATAGTAAAAAGTCAGCTACTGGCACAACTGGGAGGAGACCTTCACATCACTTTTAAGGAATGCAGAGAACCAACTGGAGCTTTCAACCTAATGTATAATCCTCACCTTGACATGATATGTTCAGTTAATAAGTATCCACTGGGTACTGAATGAACGAGAATAGGCTGGCAATTTGGGACTAGCCAACCAAATTGTACTCTCTATTGGTTTAAACCATAAATACATATGATGGTACAACATGATGAAATTTAATGCCAGCTGGGGTATTGCCAGGTTAAACAAGGCCTCTTCTATTTTTGTCAGGGAACCGGGGCAAACAGTAAAAAGTCAGCTACTGGAACAAACTCCAACTTAACATCTAGAAGAAGAACAAGGACAAACCCAATGTCAGGAAAATTGAAGTTAGGAATCACAAATATCAGGAGTATTAATGGAAAGGAAATCAAACTTGTAGAAGAACTGGAAAAGTACCATGTGGACATAATTGGCATTAATAAGACAAAGAGGACAAAAACAGGTGAGATCTTACTAAATACTAAGTATAGGATGTTATTATTATTATTATTATTATTATTATTATTATGTGACACCTCCAGGGAGTCCAAAGACTCATCGAGGGAGAGTGTGCCAACAGCATCAAACGATTGATCCCTTCCAACTACTAACTGCACTCAAACTTGCTTAACTTTTTGCGAGCCATTAGTAGGAGGCTCTACCAACCTTTGCTTATATTTAGACAATAACAATCAAGGAAAGGAAGGAGTAGCCATAGCATTCAACACCAAACATGAAGATTACTATTTGAAAATGGCCTTCCAATCAAGAAGTTTATGTGACAAACTTCAAAATGGGGAAATGGACAACAATAAAACTTAGTTATGCCTATGGCCCACAGAGGGTTTTCCTAAGGAAGAAGTGGAGAAATTTTTCAAATCATTAGAGCAAGCAGCTGACATGAAAAAAAGTGGAACAAGTGGTCCTCGTCGAAGATCTAAACAGAAGAGTAGGAAATGAATTCTACCAGGCATATAGAAACATTTGGAGAAAAGTTGGAGAAAAGGACAAGGCTAATAATAATGGTAAGTATCTGCTGAATTTCTGCATAAGATAAGGACTAGTCATTACTAATACCAACATAAAGATGTATACAAGTTCATGTGGAGAAAAGAAACAAGAAATACTTCAATGACTATGTCATTCTTCATAGCTCATAGGATTACTTGGTTACTGAAGAACACACTAACATGCAGAGATAAAGAACTTATTATTCCTCTTTATAAGATGTTGATATGTCCAAATCTGGATTACTGTGCTCAGGTCTGGTTGTATGGATACCTTGGAGATGAGGAAGTGGCAGGAAAGATTCAGAAGCAAATGATCAAGTTGGTGAGTGGTGTAAGGAATGCTTCCTGCATTGATAGATTGAAAGTTTGAGGATAAAAAGAAGTTGGTTGATAGGCAGGGAAGAGGAGATATGATAGAAACTAAATTGCTAAAAGGTTTTTATAAGATTGATGCAGGGGAAATTTCAGCAGTGGGACAGTGGTGGAAGAACAAGAGGTCATCCCTGGAAATTAAGGAAGCGTGTGGTTAACATGAGGGTGAGGACTAGATTTTTTGCTTGGCGAATGATGAATGACTGGAATGAGTTGCCTGATTCAGTTGTGAGTGCTTTGTCTATTAATGAGTTCAAGAAGAGGTATGACAGATATTGTGTGAATAGTAATGGTCTCCTGCAATCAGTGTACTGATTCCATGGAGATGCCCATATAATAATAATATCTTAATGCTGGTTCAGGATAGCAGGGTGCACAGAGGATTTCAAATGGGAAATGACCATCACTTAGTTCTAAGTAGAATAAAAATTAATATCAGACTGAAAAGAATAGTGCATAATAAGAGAGTTTTAAAACACATTAAAGTTGAGCAGCTTATAGAGGTAAACTGCATACTCAACTATACAAACATTGGAAAAAATGAAACAGTTCAAAAACAAGAACCAAACCTTAGACTCTTAGTAGCAAACTCTGAAGACAACACTGATTGATTCACCTAGAGAGAGATGTAATCAAGTTGTCTGCAAAGATAAAAAATTAAAACACAATGGCAGACACAAGCAGTTAAGGAAGCAGTCTGGAAAAAAGATAAGCATACCAAAAGTTCCTATGGCAAATAAGTCGCAGATGCCTTAAAATAATACAAACAAAAATGCAAGAGCTAAGCTATATATGAAAGTAGATAAAATCAAAGTCATGGAAAGACTTCAATAAGAATATAGAAGATAAATATCAGGAGGGTGACAAAATATTCTGGAAGGTATAGAAAAAACTTAGAAATGGAGGGAAGACTACTGTAAAAAGAATCAAAGTTGATAAAGGTGACATCGCACTGAAGATAAGGATATCCTACATGTCTACAGTAATTACTTTGAAAAACTGTTAAACAAAACAAGCAATGACAGAACCATACCAAAAAATTTTCAAGAGGAATACAGAGAGGAGTACATATTAATACTTGAGATAGAAAAAGTCATCAAAAACTTGAAATGTGGAAAGGCTGCTGGAGTAGATGATATTCAAACAGAAATGCTTAAGTATGGAGGTATAAAACTTTTATAAAATTTTGCAGTGGCTACACTGCATAATTCAGAGGGCCTGGTCAGAAGGTTGAATTCCCAATTATTGGAGTAGAGCTCTCATAGTACCCATCTATAAAAAAAAGAAATAAAATTGAATGTGAGAATTACTTAGGAATTTCTCTACTTAGTGTTCTAGGTAAGATTTATGCAAGCATACTTGAAAAGAGTTTGCAAAAACATTTTGGAAGAGAAACTGGGATTAGAACAAGCTGGATTCAAGCCAAATAAAGGTTGTCAAGATCAAATTTTCACTTTATGACAAACAATTCAGTACTCATGGGAATATGACATGGATCCGTACTTGAGTTTTGTAGATGTGGAAAAGACATATGACAAAGGTGCCCAGTGAAAAGCTTTTCAAAGCACTATAATTATCTGGGGACAAATGGAACATTATACAGAACAATACATAGTGTGTTTTAAGTTGTAAGTCATAAGTTAGAATTGAAGGAAATACAGGAAGATAGCTGGATGTAAAATCAGGAATAAGACAAGGATGCATGTTATCTTGGTTTTTAACTTGATTTTTAAATCTACTTGATTTTTAAATTTGAGATTTAAAACTTGAGATTTAAAAATCAAGTAAAATCATGCAAAAGTTACCCAAGAGCTGATGTTGATAGTGACCACAATTTGGTTTTATCAAAATGTAATCTGAAATTTAAAAAGTTGTCACAACCAAGGAAAAGGTCCAAATGGAACATAAGTAACCTGAAAACAGAGGAAAACCATAGAAACTATAAACAGCAAACTGATGAAAGCATTAAAACTGGAGAGAGGGAAAAGAAAAACATAGAGGAAAAATGGACTCATTTGAAGGATACAATCATCAAGGTTGCCAATGACTGCATAGGATTAAGGAAGAAGCAAATAAAAAAAACCATGGATCACCCAGGACATTCTAGATCTAATAGATGAAAGAAGAAAATATAAAACCTCCCTAAAGGAAGAAAGCAAAGACAAATATAAACATATAAAAAATATGATAAATAGAAAGTGTAAAGAAGCAAAAGAAAATTTACAGAGAAATGTAAAGAAATAGAAGATCTAACAAAAACTGGAAGAATCGATAAAGCTTATAACATTATAAAATGAATAAGCCAGCAAAACAACACATGAAGTATAATTATCAAAAATAAACAGGGGAACATACTTATAGATAAGGAAGAAATTTCAGAAAGATGGAAGGAGTACTTAGAAGATCTATATAGTGGAAAAGATTTAGATGCCAAGGCCATAGAAGATGAAACAAGACTTGATATGGAAGAAATTGGTCCAACTATATTAAAAGATGAATTTGAATGGGCACTGAATGAATTGTCAGCCAACAAGGCACCAGGCACTGATAACATCCCCTCAGAATTAATAAAATACTCAGGAAACATAACTAAGTCATACCTTTTCAAGATCATAAAGGATATTTATGAAACAGGGATCATCCCCAAAGATTTTGCACAATGCTCTATCATATCCATTCCTAAAGTAAATAATGCAAACAAGTATGAAAATCATTGAACAATAAGCTTAATATCACATGCTTCAAAAATACTACCCAAAATTATACAAAAAAGACTAACAAAGAAGGTTGTAGAATATGTTGGCAATGACCAGTTTGGATTCAGGAAACAGCAGGGGACAAGAGAAGCAATCCCAGCTCTAAGAACAGTTATTGAAAGAAGATTGGAGAAGAATCGAAATACTCTGATAGTCTTTTTTGACTTGGAGAAAGCCTTTGATAGTATTGACTGGAATCAAATGTTTCACCTCCTAAAAACAATAAAGATAGATTGGAGAGATAGAAGGCTCATATTTAATCTTTACAAGCATCAAGAAGCCCTAATAGAAGCAGCCAACAATACAACAAAAACTGCAATAGCAAAAATACGTAGAGGTGTAAGACAGGAGTGCTCTCTTTCACCCATATTGTTTAATCTGTACATTGAAGATGCAATAAATAAACTGAAAGAACTAATAGAAACCGGAACTAAGATAAATGGAATTGATATTAACTGGCTATGGTTTGCAGATGACATAGCAGTTTTAGCTGATTATGAAAACAAACTGAAAGCCACCCTAACAAAGATGGAAGAAATCTTCACACAGTACAGCCTAAAAATTAATTATAAGAAAACAAAATTATTAATTACAAGTAAAGCAAATCCAATGAAAATAAACCTGGAAATAAATAATAACCTACTACAACAGGTATCCTCTTTTAAATATCTTGGAAGTCTTATCACAGAAGATGGAAGAAACCAATCAGATATAAAGCACGAATAATCCTAGCCTAAAAAGCATTCTATAACAGAAGAAACATTTTTACCAGTAAAGGACTTAGCATCCAGCTCAAAAAAAGGCTAGTGAAAACATACATATGGAGCATTGCATTATATGGTTGTGAGGCCTGGACTCTAACAAAACAAGACATGAAAAAGTTAGAGGCATTTGAAATTTGGTGCTGGAGAAAGATGATGAAAATTAGTTGGAGAGAAAAGAAAAGTAATGAAGAAGTTCTGAATATAGTTCATGAAGAGCGGTCATTAATGAAACACATCAATAAGAGAAGAAAAAGCCTAATTGGACACCATTTGAGGCATGGGGGACTGATTAGAGAAATGATGGAAGGGACTGTAGAAGGAAAGAGGCCACGAGGCAGACCAAGAATTTCATATATAAATAACATAATGATGCTAACTGCCGCTAAGAGTTATGAAGAGATAAAAAGGAAGTCACAAGATAGGATGTTGTGATGTGCTGCTATGTTTACCAATTTTTGGATTGATGCACCAAAGAAGAAGCATGTTATCTTATTCCTCATATATAATGATCACATTATGAAAGAAACTGGCATTAAACCTGATAACAGAATCAGATATATCAAACTTAGCTCTCTGCTTTTATACAGATAATATTGTACTCCTAAACACAGGCAGTACAACTGTCCAGGATTCTCTAACTAAACTGAATAACAGCTGTAAGAAATTTGGCATGAAAATCAGTAATAAAAAGACCAAAAATATCAAATTAGGCAAGAACATGGAAAACTTCAGCCACATTCTGAATGGGGAACCTATAGAACACGTAAAATATTTCAGCTATTTAGTCACAGTGTTGGGTGTAGATGACAATTAAACTAGAAAATAGACAACAGAATAAGCAAAGGTAGAATGGTAAGAAGCCAGCTGAATAAAACAGAGTAAGAGGGAAATTAGCCAAAAGACCAAACTAGCAGTATACAAAACAGTGTTCAAACCAGTTTTAAGTTATGGATCTGAGAGATGAGTTAGAAACAAAGCATTGCTCAAAGCCTAGAGACCACAGATATGAGAGTGCTAAGAAAGATTAGGGGAGTGAAGAGATGGCATTAATGGCACAATCATATTAAAACTGAAGACATGAGGAAGGAACTTGATATTGTTAATAATCAAGAACATGTGAGCATAGCTAATCTAAGGTTGAGTCGTCACTCAAACAGAATGGGAGAGGAAATGCTAGCAAAACAGATGTTTAATGCCAAAATGGAAGGTAAAGATACTCAGAAGAAGACCAAGGTTTAAGTGGATTGAGACTGATTCAGTCAAAAGTTCCTTAGAAGAATGAAATGTTAGATACAACAACATTGGATTGAGGACAAGTTAACAGACTAATCTGGAGGAAATTTGTGGATAGGAGATTAATAATAATGTAAACTTAATCATGTAGTGCTGTCATAGTAGCCTGAACAACTTAAGTATACATATAAGAAAATGGATGGAGTTGCTGATGATCTTTTTTTAACTCATTTGTAGAAGAGTTAAAAAAATATCATCAGCAGCTTCATCCATTCATACACTGCTAATGTACTATAGGTTGTAAACCTATACTACATTAGCAGTGCATGTGGGCACAGATTTTTTTTATCATTATTTATTTATTTATTGTATTTTTTTAATTTATTTTTTACTTGAAATCCTTGTCTAAAGACGAAATACGGAACTTTTTCCAGCCACTGCAGTTCTGTAATAAGCTGGGCAGAGGTATCACACTAGGGGATGAAAATCATCTACCATGTAAAGACAATTATAAACATTCATGCCAATGGTGGCAGTCAAATCTATTGTTTGGAGACTGGTATTGTTAACAACTCAAGCAACCAAGCTGGCAACATCAGCCATCCACTCTAATGAATGAAGCATTTCCTCTACCCCTACCAGAATGCTATATAGGATCATGGGCACACAAATTATATTGCTGATTTCTAATTCTAAAATTTACTCACATCTCTACTCTGAAATCATCTGCCATTCAAGAAGATAATTTCTGCATTTAGTATTGAACATTATTGCCACTTCTTCCATTGCCTGATTATAATGTTTCATTTGAATAACAATAGTTATTATTCATCAGTATTCATAAAAGTGAATCTCACTTTCATCCTTATATGGATGAAAGTGAGAGCCTGGCAGCTGCTGCAGAGGACATATTCAAGGTGTTCAAAGTAAGCAGTTGATCAGGATGTTCATTCTCAGTGTGAAATCAGACGTTCAAGAGTAAAGAATGAAATGTGAGAAGACTTAGTGGTGAGCAATCAAGAAGTATATGAAGAGTAAGTAAGCTAGATGTCAATAAGGAAATAGGACTTGACGACATATCACCTTGTGTCTTAAAGGAATGGTCCAAGGAGTTAGCATCACCCAGGGCCTACCTGTTGAACTGGAATCTTGCAACAGCACAAATCTCAAAGGAGTGGAAGAAAGGCAAAACTGTTCCACTTTACAAAGGCTACAGATATTAGATACAGAATACAAAAGTGAGTCAATAACAGTGGTATTCTTTCTGCTTGTCAGCATGGGCTTATTAAAGGGAGGTAGTGTTTTACAAACTTGCTTATGTACTATAACAAGATGGCAAATGTATTGGACAAAGGAGATGCATATAGAGTGGTATACTTAGATTTTGCAAAGGCTTTTGATAGAGTGCCACACCATAAGTTGGTCGCCAAATTGAATCAGATGGGATTGGATGATAGTGAGTTGGATAGGTGAATAGCTATCAGATAAGTATCAGCAAATTGTGTATGTGTGGGGGAAGGGGGCACTATCTCAAAAGAAGAACGTTACTAGTGGTGTGCTGCAAGAATCAGTTTTGGGACCATTGTTATTTAATTTGTATATTAATGATGAAAAACTGGAGAGAGAGAGAGTGATGAGGAATCAAGCAGATGTTGTGGACTTACAGGAGAACTTGCATAGATTATATGAGTGGGCAACAGTGTGGAACTGTCAATTTAATGTTGCCAAGTGTAAGGTTCTGAAATTTAGTAGGCAGCAATGGGATACAAAGCATATACTTGGTGGAGAACTTTTGGAAGAAGTTGAGATAAGAGATCTTGAGTGGTGGTGGATCTGAAGTTCAGAGGTCACACAGCTGTGAAGACATCACATCAGATTATGGCAATGATGAGGAGGACTTTAACTTCTAGAAATAAAGAGGTTCTGGTTCCACTGTATAAAGTCTTGATCAAGCTTTGTGTAGAAAATTCACAAAACCTTGAGAATAGGAGGAAAAGAGGGGGATATGAATGAGATCTTTAAAATGGTAAAGAGTAATGGTAATGAAGGAAGTGGAACAATGGGATACCTGGAAGTTGTATAAGGAAGGTATGAGCATGGGGCATAAGGAGTAGGTTGTTTGCATGGAGGGTAGTTGGTCAGTGGAATGCTTTGCATAATATTAAATCAAGTACTGTAAATAATCAAGTACCCCAAGATCGCACTGACATCTGTGATCTTAGTTGCTTTGGTGGGTTATTACAAATCAATCGTATTCATCACATATATAAAGATAGCTATTTATATTTATAAAAATAAATATAAATTTGGGAAGCGAAAATGGAATGTAGAGTACAAATGGTGGGTATATCTTGAAGGAGGTAGAGGAGATGAGAGATCTGGGAATGATTGTAGACAAGGACCTAAAATTTCGGGGACATATTGCTAAAATTATGAGGACTGCACAGTGGAAAACAGAAATGATGCGGAGGGCACTGACTTGTAGAAGTAAGGATGATTCTGTTTCATAAGGCTTTGATCAGGCTACATATGGATTCCTGTGCACAGATTTGGTCACCTGGTTTTCAAAAAGATGAAGATGTAGTGGAAAAGGTCCAGAGATGATGGACTAAGGTGGTTTCTGGTCTCTGAACTGTTGAGTATAAAGACAGATTGGGAAAACACAATATGCAGAAACTGGTGGATAGGAGGAGGGAGAGGGGATATGATTGAGACATATATGTTGTTAAGGGATTATTACCAGGTTAATGTGGAGGTTTTGCATAGAATGGGTAAAGACAGGGAGAAAACAAGAGGTAATCCCCTGCAAGATACATATGCTCATATAAGTATGTGCTTGAAAATGAGTTAAGTCTATCAAATGCACAGCGTTCCTTGTGAATCTGGAAAGCATCTTACAATTCTAAATACCACAGTATAGCTTAGTGGCCAGTGGGCTTCACTGAAATTTTTAATGTGGCCTGCACTGTCTGAAAGGTTGAAGATCCCTGCTTTAAAGGCTATGTGGAAGTCTCCTCTCAGTTATTGCAGGCTGCATTAAAAATTTCAATGAAGCCCAAGGGCCACTAAGCTATAATGAGGTATTTAGAATTGTAAGATGCTTTCCAGATTCACAAGGAATGATGTGCATTTGATACTTTACATAAAATCCTATAAATATAAACAAACTCAGCTTTAAGAGCGTAGATAGGAGCCGGGTTCATGATAAGTAAATACAATCAATACTTGAAAAAAGAAAATTTAATGGAGAAAACATTCATTTTTTACAATGTCAATAGGCAACTTGGCAATGTTTTTCCTTGACCAGCTTGTCGATGTTGGCATCAATGTTAGAAATCACTATGCACAGAGTATTCTCAAGATGTTAGACCGTAATCCAAGTTCTTGGCTTGGACTTCACATGCTACATTCTGGAGAAGAACTGCTCACATAAGTATGTGCTTCCTAACAAAGCACACATCTTCAAAGCATGCCAGCAAAGATTAGGGAATGCATCCTCAGAAATGTAATCTTTGTAAAATGTAAGCAAGGACACATTGAATAATTTTTTTCTCAAAGAAGAGTTGTTTTGGAGTTCAAGCAGCTCCATTTGTACTGAGCATGGCACTTCGGCAATATTGACACTGAATGGCATTGAAAATAAATCTAAAGAAGACTGTTGGTTATGAAAATCACTAAATCTCTCTTCGAACTCACTTCGCAACAAACTAATTTTGTAGCGTATTCATCAAGAGACAAACAGTTGGACTCAGCGAGAAGCTGAAAATGAGTTAAGTCTTTTTTTTTGCGAGTTGTGCCTCCCAAAATTTGAGTTTGGCCACAAAGGCTTTGATGCGATCAACCAGAGTGTGCACCAATTGTGCACACTCTGGATTGATCACATTAAAGCTGGATCTTTGGATTGAATCTGCATATTTAGGTCATTCATATGCAGTGATATGTCAGTCACAAAGGCAAAGTCTGTCATCCACTTCGGATCGTTAAATTCTGCAATTAGATTCCCCTTGATTGCAAAAACTGCTGTATTTCGCTCCAGACTCTTTTAAGAACATTCCCTCTGCTCAACCAAAGCACATCACTATAATAAACCACATCGCCGTGATCTGCTTTGCACTCTTGGGTTAAAAACTCTTGGATTTGATGATGATTCGATCCTCTTGCCCTAATAATGTTGACGACAGTCACAATAACTTTCATGACATTCTCAAATCCAATAGTTTTTGTGCACAAATTCTCCTGGTGGATTAAACAGTGGTAATGGACAAACTCTTCTCCTTCTAGTTCCGGTTCTTTCCGTAGCAGTGCAACAAACCCTTCATTACTTCCCACCATAGCAGGGGTACCATCAGTTACCACACCCGCAAGGTTGGCTAAGCTGAGGTTGAAACGCTGGAGAGTTTTCTTGGGGGATCCAAGAATATCAGTGCCTTTCGTTGTTCCCTTCATAGGTATGAGTGGTAGCAATTCTTCTGTCACACTGAATTGTTGATCAATGCCACTGACAAAGATAGCCAGTTGTGCTGTATCCTTCACATCTGTGCTCTCATCTAAAGCAAGTGAATATGATGTAAATTCGGATGACCATTTTTTTAAAGTTCATTCAATGTACTTAAACTAGTACTTAAATACTGCTTGGCGCTAGTAGATGGCTGAAGAAGAATGTCTATTTCATGTTTATTTTTATAGTATTTTATGTAAAGTATGAAATGCACAGCGTTCCTTGTGAATCTGGAAAGTATGTTACAATTCTAAATACTGCAGTATAGCTTAGTGGCCCGCAGGCTTCATTGAAATTACTTTTTATTTAATCGTGCTATAATGTTAAGTAGTTATTTTTTCAAAATGGCCAGAGGGCCACCCAAAGAGCCCCATGGGCCACAGGTGGCCCGTGGGTCATGCGTTGAAGACCCCTGCATTAAAGGAATGCAGAGAACTGACTAGGGCTTCTGACCTAATGTCCAATCCTCACCTTCCCGTGGTGCACCCTGTTAGGAATCTACCTGGATACTGAATGAACGAGGATGGGCTGGCAATTTGGGATTTAGCCGACCAAATTGTATTCTTATTGGCTTAAACCTAAACATAAAATGACGGTACAACATGACAGAATTTCATACCAGCTGGAGCGTCGCCTGGTTAAACAAGGCCTTAGTGGTTTTCTCCAAGGAACCACAGCAGACAGCAAAAAGTCAGCTACTGGAACAAATCATAAAACCCACCCCAACTCAATATCACCAGAATTCAAGCTCAGTACTATCAACATAAGAAGCCTGAATGGCAAAAAATTGACCTAGCTGAAGAACTGGATAAGTACCAGATCGACATAATATGGGTGACTGAAACAAAAAAGGCAAAAACTGGTGAGATCTTACTGAGCAATAAATACAAAATGTTATATTCAGGCAATGACAATCAAGGAAAAGAAGGAGCAGCCATAGTATTCAACACAAAATATGAGGCTAATTTTCTTGAATGGAAGGCAGTCTCAAGTAGAGTGATGTGGGTAAATATCAGAATGGGGAACTGGACAATGAGACTTATTTGTGCCTATGGTCCCACAGAAGGTTCTACTAAGGTTGAAGTGGAGGAATTTTTTGAGGCTCAAGAGAAAGCAACTGACAAAATGAAAAAGGAAAAAATTGGTCCTTGTTGAGGATCTAAATCGCAGAGTAGGAAATGATTGTCAGATATACAAAAATATTTTAGGAAAATTTTTGGAAGAAAAGAGCAATGCTAATAATAATGGCAAATACCTGTTGGATTTCTGCACAGGACATGGACTGGTTATTACTAACATGTTCCAACATAAAAATGTCCACAAATTCACATGGAGAGAAGATGCAAGGAATGAGAAAAGTCTCATTGACTATGTTATTTTTGATAGTGATATGGAACACATTCAAAGAATGAAAACAGAAAGATTACCAAAACAAGATTTAAAGTACAAGCCATTAGGAAAAAAGAAAACCAGGACGTCCTCTTAAACGATTCAACGATGACTTCTAAGGCCAGAACAGGCCATGCTAGGCCTAAATCCTTGATACGCATGATGATGATGTTTTCTCCCTAGTTCAGGATACCAGAGTGTACAGAGAATTTGAAATTGGAAGTGATCACCATTTAGTCTGGAGCAAGATAAAACTGAATTTCATATTGAAAAGAATAACATGTAAGAAAGTTTTAAAGCGAATAAAAGTTGAGCAGCTCTCAGATGTGAACTGTAGACTAAAATACGCAAACATCATTCAAGAAAAAATGAATGAGTTTGAGAAAAGGCAACCAAACCTTGGAGTTTCAGTGGCAAGCCCTGAAGAAAACACTGATTGATTCAGTCAGAGAGGCATGTGATGAATTTGTCTGTAAGGATAGAAAAATCAGAACTCCATGGTGGACACAGGAAGTTAAAGAGGCAGTGAAAGAAAAGAAGAAAGCATATCAAAAGTTCCTGGCAAATAAGTCAGCTTGTGTGCTTAGAGATTATAGAGACAAATGTAAAAAAAGCTAAACAAAAAGTCATGGTAAGACTTTGGTAAGAACATACAAAATAAATATCAAGAAGGTGGTAAAATATTCTGGAGGTTGTTGAAGAAGCTCAGAAATGGAGGAAGAGTGCTGTAAAAGGAATTAGGGATGATAAATGTGATGACATGAAAACTGGAGAAAAAGATAACCTTGAAGTATGGTGTAATTACATTGAAAAACTGCTAAATGAAACAAGCAGTGATGACAGCAGCGTTGCAAAAAACACTGACCAGGCATGCAATCAGGAATACATATCCTATCCATACTTGTAGTAGAAAAAGCCATAAAAAGCCTGAAATGTGAAAAGGCAGCAGGATTAGATGATATTCAACAAGAAATGCTCAAGTATGGAGGTATAAAAGTCTTACAGTGGGTGGACTGCATAGTTCAGAAGGCCTGGACAGAGGGACAAATTCCAAATGATTAGAGTAGAGATCTCATAGTACCCATATATAATTCTCACTCTGTAATTCTCACATTCAGTGAAAATTACAGATGTATTTCTCTGCTGAGTGTTCCTGGTAAGATATATGCAAGTATACTTGAAAAAACGGTTGAGAAGGATTGTGGAAGAGAAGCATGGTAAAGAACAAGCTGGATTCAGGCCAAATAGAGGCTGTCAGGATCAGATCTTCACTTTACGACAAATAGTTGAGAAATCGTGGGAATATAACAAAAATCTGTATTCAAGTTTTGTCGATCTAGAAAAGGCATATGACAAGGTGCCAAGAGAGAAGCTATTCAAAATGCTACAGTTATATGGTGTCAATGGAGTACTATAATCAAGCAATACTTAGTCTTTATTTGAGTTGTAAGTCAGCAGTTAGTACAGGAAGATGGTTTAATGTTAAATCTGATGTCAGATGATGTACAAGGATGTACATTATCCCCTCAGTTATTAATTATCTACATGGATCACATTATGAAGAAAAGTGGCATTAAAGCCGATATCAAAATTGGAGATATCAATCTCAGCTCTTTGCTTTATGCGGATGATGTTATCCATCCATTCATGTGCCGTCTCCTATCTAGGAGGTTGACTACCATGATGTTACTCATGTTAACTAAGGATGTAAAAATGTGGTGAGGACCCTATCTCTTCCACATATTGCCGTAAGTATTCATGACTGTAGCTGTGTGTGTTCACGGGGCCGGTTTGCCCGTTCTTAGGGACAAAAAACCAGAGTTTCTGGGTGGAAAAAACCTCTACTTCCGTATATAACCAGCTAACTCACCTTTAGTCAAAAAAGATCAGATAAAGGTTCCTCACGTCATCGACGGGAATGGAACCCAGGTCTTTCCAACCCAAGGGCTTTGTCTATACTGACCGAGCTACGGAGGGATGATGTTATACTTCTAAATAAATCCGCTACAAGTCTGCAGGATTCCCTGAATAAATTGAATAACTGTTGTAATAGATATCGTATGATGATCAGCAATAACACGACAATGAAAATAGGCAGAAGCATCGAAAATATCAACTGCATTGTGAATGGAGAACCTATCGAACAAGTGAAACATTTCAGCTATTTTTAAGCATGATTCTTAGTGAAGATGGTAAATTAAATATGGAAATAGACAACAGAATTGACAAAGCTGGTATGGTAGGAAATCAACTGAATAAATTTATATGGAATAAGAGAGAAATTAGCAAAAACACTAAATTCGCTGTATATAAGACAGTATATAGATAACTGTCTATACATAGTGTATATATATATTAGCTGTATATATAACAACTCCATAATGACTACTGAATCCTGATATGTAGTGTTTACGCTGTTATTCCTGATATATAGTGTTTACGCTATTTAACTTTATTATTACACTGTTTATTATTTTGACTAATATAAAGAATGAAAAGATTTTTTACCAAAAAAATCTACAAACACTAAATATGCAGAAAGATGATATTCATTTACTTTTTCTATTGCTTGGTTATATGGATATGATCTACTGTAGAATTCAACAGATCTTCTATTTTAGAAGATCTAGTGAAGCAAGAAATGAAGCTCTGAAGGCTGCTTGTTCACATGGATGTGCATCAGCCAAAAATCTTGTGATTCTATTTAATATAATGAACATAAAGATTTTGTAAAAAAAATGTATCGTATTAACAGAAGCTAAATCAAATTCATGTTGTGAAACAACTATATAAATATGGATGAGAACAAAATTTTATTTGCTATAACAAAACGAGGAGACAAAATTTTGGAGTGGGAGAAAGTTAAGGTTTTAACTACAATCATTTTACAATGCACACTGCTACTTGAAAAGTAAATAAATGCTTAATATGTTATAGGCAAGACAATATGATCTCTACTAAAGAGTGATAAATCTGGAGCTAAAAACTGTGGCTGAGGTTAATAAAAGAAAGAGGAAAAAGGATTGGCAGAAACAGTACATAAAGCACAGAAAATGATAATCTGTTAGTCAAAATTCAAAGAATAAGGGGAAAAAATAAGATCTAAAAGAACATGAAAATATAAAAATTAAATTTCAGAATTATTGTACAAATTTTAGAATGTTAGGGCAGCATGAACAAAATATGTGATGTCTGTACCAAACTTGTAAATGTCAACAATCAGTCAACTTTATAAATGAACACCTATAATCACAAAAAAGGAAAGGACACAAGTGATGAATTGCTGGCCTGTATTAGTCAGCCTAAGAAGAAGTAACTGCACAGTTGGTGTGAACATGACAGCTTCCTAAATGGACAGAGAACTGATAATGAACAGGTGCCATAAGATGACATTCTTCTCTTAAAACTGTATATTGAATAAATATCATATTTCTCAGGTATTTATTTCCTGGAGATGATGGAGCAGGGGAAGTGGTCCTTTCCCCCCAATAAAATTTACTATGACAAATCTCGTGCTATGACAAACTATTTCTTCTTACAGGTTTGCTAGTGAGCATCTACATATAATGAAGATAGTTCTGCAAAAATGAAAGCATCCATATAGCTCCTCACTAACAAAAGGCATGCTGACTGAAAATATACAAACAAATGGTTGTACAAACAAGTAGTTTTAGTAGTCTATTTTGTTTGGAATGCTTCTGAATAAAAAAATAAAGGAAAAAAAAATTAATAAATAGCAGGTAAAAACCAGTAGCTTACACTAGTCACCTTATGGATACAGAATCCACTACCAATATAAACTTGTCTGTTATAGACTGGCAAGTCTACAGCAAAAAGAAGAGAAAAACACCAACTACACTTATGAATCAGAGAAAAATGAATCATAAAAGATACTTTAAAAGTGTCATAAGAATAGGCATATGCTTAACAAACATCCTAATTAAATAAGCTGCATGAAACTGCTACATATCTGTGAGAATCATTTTCCAAAAAGCAACAAAACGAATCACCTTTGACTGAAACCTCCTGGGCACTAGGACACTAGCTGATTATTTCCTTATTCATTCTCTATTGCATGCTTTTCTGCTCTAACTTTGAAAATGATTTAGTAATTGGAGGTAAAATATTACTTCTCATACCTATTGTGCTGTGATAAGTCATTAAAACATAAACAACAAGGAAAAGTTGTCATCATCATGCTCAGTATATTATGTGAATTGCTAAATGAAAGTTAAACCTTTTCAGCAGTGCTGGCTCTAGGGTTCCTGGCACCCAGATGCAATTTTAAGTTGAGCACCCATTAATTTAGCGTCAAAAATAAAATCGGTAGTGTAAGGTACTCCCTGTAACATAATGCCATGAGTGAGTGCCTGCCATCTAGTGCTTCCACCAGCTCTATACTATACATAGCAAAAAAAGAAGTTGCAGTTTTTGCTAAATGTTATTAAAAGTCGGAGTATTTATTATAATATATTTAGTGCATATCCACATTTAATAAACACTAATATTAAAATGTGTTTTTATTTTATTTTTTCTACTCACTTCAGTGCCCCAATGCAACACATCACCTGTTCACTGTGTTAAGCTGGCAATGCCTTTCACACAACATACGCTGTGTAGGTAAGTGTTATTAGTTTACTCAGTTCTTTAATCATGAATTCCTAAATTTGCTATACTAAATCTGAACTGAATCCATGAACAAATAACAATTAGATGCTGCAGGTTTTTATATAATGGCATTAATAAACAAAGATTGTTTTGTGATTATAGTAAAATAAGAATATTAATTTCATTGCAGGATTGAATTTTTATCATTTTTAATAAAGGCTGTATGGAAGTAAGAATACAAGGGATATACATGCTACAATGAAATTTCATTGAAAACTCCATCTAAATCAATACATTTAAAATTGCTTTCCATTCAATTTTTCTATGTAGTCCAAAGCAATTTAAGACAACATGAAAGCAAGACAATTATATCAGCAAATACTGGAACTGGATTGTCATATTAGATGAAAAGTAAAGAAACCGACTAACACCAATATGTTTTCAGACATCTAAAGTGCAAAACAACTCCTTGTGTGAGCAATGCATAGTCTGAGTGCTTCAAGTAAATGCTGTAATGAACATTGGTTTCATTTTGCTTAATGTGGAATTTGATTAACACAGCAAAATTAATTGTGACAATCCTTTATACATGCAACAACAGTTAATGGGCCTATAAATTTAATTAATGGGCCTTTAAATTTAAAGAGACTAAATATAAAGAAGACAATTCGAAATTCGCAGCAAGCAAAGGCTTGAAACTGGCTTGAAAATTTTAAATATAGGACTGGATTAAAGAATGTGAAAGGTGAAGCTGAAGTGTCAATGAAGATGTTGCATCTGCATTTCCTGCTGAGCTGCAGAAAATTATCGAAGAAAATGATTACAATTATCGTCAAATTTTCAACACAGATGAAACTGGCCTCTATTGGGAAAATATCCCATCTAAAATTTTTATATGTGTATGTGTATATATATATATATATATATATATATATATGTATATATATATATGTAATATATGTAATAAATTTTTTAACTTGGGGATATTGTATATTAGGATATTAGGATAACCAAGTTATTTTATAAACTTGGTTATTTTAACTCCTAATCCCAAGTATGCAAACAATTAAGTTTGCACCTGAAACAAAGTTCAAGTCTAAAGATGGTATAACACCAGGGCAACTCATTGTAAAGGTGGGTAAAGCTCTGATCACTATTCTTAGTATTTTCCCATAATGTAAAGCACATCTCACTAGAAGATGTATACTGCAATGCATTATGGGTGGGGTCACTACCCAGACCGGTTTCAACCTTTTTTGAGGTCTCCTCAGTAAGTAGCTAGACCCTAAATACCAAGGTTATAGTAATACGGAGCCTTATCAACTTTACTTATAGAAGTTGCAACAAGGTGTTTTTATTTTTAATAAAAATCTCTGGAGGAGATATAGATGTAATAAATTTTTTAACTTGGGGATATTCTATATCAGGATAGCCAAGTTATTTTATAAACTTGGTTATTTTAACTCCTAATCCCAAGTATGAAAACAATTAAGTTTGCGCCTGAAACAAAGTTCAAGTCTAAAGATGGTGCAACACCAGGGCAACTCATTATAAAGGTGGGTAAAGCTCTGATCACTATTCTTAGTATTACTATAACCTTGGTATTTAGGGTCTAGCTACTCACTGAGGAGACCTCAAAAACGGTTGAAACCAGTCTGGGTAGAGACCCCACCCATAATGCATTGCAGTATACAACTTCTAGTGAGATGTGCTTTACATTATGGGAGAATACTAAGAATGGTGATCAGAGCATACTTGGGATTAGGAGTTAAAATCACCAAGTTTATAAAATAACTTGGTTATCCTAATATATATATATATATATATATATATATATATATATATATATTAGGATAACCAAGTTATTTATATATTATATTTATTATAACTTGTTTATTATTATTTATTATTAATATTTTATTATTAATAATAATTTTAAAATAAAATAAAATAAAAATTATTTTATTATTAATATTTATTATAATTTATTATATTTATTATATATTATAACTTGGTTATATATTATAACCAAGATATATATATATATATATATAAAGCAGTGCAGCCTGGCTATAAAGTATCAAAAGATCACTTAAGTGTTATGCTTGGATGGAATGCTAATTGAGATTTTAAATTGAAGCCCCTGTTTGTCTATCGAACTCAGAACCCAAGGGATTTAAAAGGATATAACAAGAACTCTTTACCTGTAATTTGGTGGGTGAATCAGAAGATTTGGGTTACCCAAAGCCTATTCGAAGATTGGTTTAAGTTTTATTTTTGTTGGGCAGTTGAAGTTTATTGGAAGAGAAATAAGTTCGTTTTTAAAGTTTTTTGCTTTTAGATAATGCATCTGGTCATGTAAAAAATTGTTTTAATGATGTGTGTGAAAATGTGAAAGTTTCATTTTTTCCACCATCATTGCTACAACCCATGGACATGGGCGTCATTGCAATTTTCAAAGCCTATTTTCTTAAAAAGACATTCTCAAAAGCAGTAAAAACAACACCGAGAGAAAATGCGATTATGCTCCAAGAATTTTGGGAAAATTTTAACATTCAACACGCAATTGAAAACATTCACGCTTCATGGGAGCAAGTGTCTTCTAGCTGCATGAGAGCTGTTTGGAAAAAACTTTTGCCAGAATGAGCTAATGACTTAGGTGATTTTCAAAATCCTGTGAACAATGTGGTTGAAGAATTTGCTGCAATTGGTGAAGCCCTTGGTTTTGATGGTGTTGATGCAGAAGATGTTAAAGAATTATTGGATTCAAATTCAAAAGATTTCAGTGACAACGATCTTCTTGAAATCGAACAACAACGCACATATGAAGACAACAAACAAATGGAATGTGAAGATGAGGTTCCAAAGGAGATAACAATCAAAGAACTGGATAGAACATTTTGCAGTTTAGAATTGCTTAAGCAGCAAGTAATGGATATGGATCCAGATATTAATTGAAGAATGCTTGTTTGCCGAGGTCTAGAGAGTCATTTTGCTTGTTATCATAGAATTTATGCTGAGAAGAAAAAAACTAAAACTGTTCAAACGACTCATAATAACTTTTTTGATAAAAAATTGCAGTAACTAATAGGTACAAGCATTTATTAAACATTTACTCTGCATTCATTTTTTATCTTTCTTAAAAGAGTACCATATAAAACAAATTACTAATACAGTAATCGATCATGCATGAATTGTAATTTTTACCATTGATTATTATATTTGATTAATGTTATTTTGATATATGCAAGTAACATTGAGGGATTAATTAATAGCATTAATCAAGGGATACCTGTAGTTTTTTTGTTGTTTTTTTTGTCATTTTTCTAATGTATTTTTGCACATAGTCTGGAAATCCTGCTCTAGAGACCAAACATGGAACTTCAGGTTTTCAAGGGAGATGAATGTCATCAGGGGATGACATTCATCTCCCACCTAAAGACAATCAATCACAAACATCCATGTCTGTAACAGGATTTGAACCTGCGACCCGTGGGTCGTAGAGCAGGTACACTATCCCCTCGGCCAACCAGGCTGGCAAATGATGACATATATTTACAGGGTGTTCGGGATAAATTTGACAGTTTCGTAAGGAAAAAGAAAATCTTCTTTGTATCTATTAAATTTAATGAATTGACAAAAAAACATTACAGGCAGAGTTAATTACAATACTATCAACAAGATTTACTCAAAATAACCACCATTAGCATCGATCACAGCTACAATTCTGCTTCGGAACCTCGAACAAGCTGATGCTACAGTCTCCCTGGGAAGGGCCGCAAAAACTGTTTTAATTTTATCCATTAACTGGGCTTTTGTATTACTGGAAGTGCGATTGGTGTCTTTTTCAACTGCGCCCCATACATAATAATCCATGGGGTTAAGGTCTGGGGAGTTTGGAGGCCAAACATTTGGACTGGTGAAGTCGTAGAAATTTTCAGACAACCATTTTTGACTTTTCCCAGAGGTTGGCAAGGGGCCGAATCCTGCTGCCATACATACGGCCTACCATTGGCTACCCTTGTTATCCAGGGCTTGACTACAGTTAGCAACTCCACGAACAAAGCCCGAATTCCAATGCCAGGGTTCTTCAACACCTGTTCCTGCAGATTTGCGAGGAATTCTGCTGTACGAACGCAATCAGATCGTCTGCTAGGGATCTTTCTTCTTGCTACATCCTCGTAGTCACCATTGCAAGTCTCTAGTTCATGCCTGATTGTTTTTACTGTATTCAGGGAGCATTGGGCAGCAGTCGTAATATCCTTATTTTGATGGCGGGCACGAATCATCATGATACAAGTTATTCTCTTCCATGATTCAGGTGGGTTCCAGCTATCCATCCTTTCTGACATCTTGTATATGAATGAAGAAGGGTCCAAACTTTTAAATGAAGAGAAGTGTGTGTTAATACATGTAACTTACGGAAAAATATAATTAATTATAAATATGTCAAATTTATCCCGAACACCCTGTAGATGACAACATTAGTAAAACTTTCACTTTTTTTGCAGTCCTTATAACATAGCTCACAGTGGACCAAAACAAACTTTTTGGCAATATCTACCCACAATGCCATGGAATACAAAACAGACTTTGCTGACATGCTGCGTTTATACTTTTGTTTTTGTCTTTTATTTTGGTTTGTTTATATATTTTTGATTTTTTGCTGTTGATTTTAAAATTTTGCTAATTTGAATCCTCATAAATAGAGGAAATGTAAAATGAGGCCTTGTATATTTTCAAACAAAAACAAAACAAAAAAAAAATATATTTTTACCATTGTTATTCCTATTCTTATTATTTATTGAATTATTCTTTGAATGGTTCTCACGCATATGGAATTACTCTTCAAGCAACGATAAAGCACCATTAATCACTTTATGGAACTGCTGCACTTATTGGGACATATCATCAAAAATGGAAGGGGGACTTGGGCAATGTAGGATTTTGCATAATTTGTCGAGTCCTACCCATGAGGTACTGATTTGGGAGGTGGTCAACAGGAAAAGTTGCTGTCAAGAAATTATATACATAGAATTATAAGGTGAGTGATTATGAGAAGTGTCAACATCAATACCACAGGTTGATGAACTGTGAGGGACCCCACAATAGTCCATGACCTCATTACATGCCTACAAGAAGAATGGTTAAAAATTCCCATTGATCACTATTGTAGGCTTGTGGAAAATATGCCCCATAGGATTGCTACAGTCACCACAGTGAAAGGAGGTCATACATCTCATAACATCTTATTAAGGTGAGCGCAATGGCAATTCGTTCCTCACACTATAGTGTCTGTTGACTTTTCCAAGCAGTAGTTAGCATATCCACTCTCCAACCAACAGATTATAGGTTCAAATCCCACTGTGGGCATGGATTTTGTGGTTGTCTTACCTTGTTTACTGCTATAATCTTTTATATGGCACAGTATGACCTTTGCTGTCTTCCATTAAAACCATAAATCATCATCCAAGCAGTATATGATATTGCACTATTAGAGCTCAAAGGAAAAATTAAATAAAGTTGTGTAGATAAAAAAATAATTTAAAATAATCATTAATTGAAAAAAAAATAAAAAATGAACAATTAATAGTGATCTCTTCGCGAAACTTGGATATTGGCATGCAATCTATAAGTTTTAATGGCACACTAGGCACAGAATTCTTCGGTCCAGGTTTGGACAATTTCGCAGCGTTTCATGTTTCAAAGACAATCCAATATGAACTTGCTCTGATGAATAACTTTTGTCTGGTTCCAAAGAACTCTATGCCTAGTGTCAATAGTATGAGAAGCAAAGCCAGATGGGTCAGATTTCAAAAATGTAATACAGTCTTGATGTACTTCAATTCTAATCAAGGCAGAACAGCCAGTCTATCCAAAATAGCAAAGATGACATGATCAGGGCACTTAATAGACTCCTGGTAAGGAAAGTGGTGGTAATATATCATTTGTAGATGGTAGGAAGGATGACTGTTTCTGAGCTGGTTCGAAGGAAATGTATTGAATGAATTTACAAAGAATCCCCCCCCCCCACCCACACACACACACCAATAGCTAATTTTAACACGGAAGACTTTGAGCAATGAGCTCTAGATTCGCCAGCCTAAAGTGTCGCTCAGATATGCTGATGAGATGTTCACTATTTGGCCCCACAGCCACGAAACATTAAATACTTTCCTAAGCCACCTGAACAAATAACACATTCAATTCACCACTGAGATCAAAAACAACAACTCACTTCCTTTTCTAGACACGTGTCACAGGCCTTCCCTCTGGCTGCCTCTCCTTCACAGTCTACCACAAACTGACACACACACACACACACAGGCCAATGCATGCATAAAAATTCATACTGCCATCAACACAAAAACTAGGGGTGATCAGCACCCTCAAACAAAGAGCCCTAACAATTTGCTCCAATGAACAGGCTCTGAACCAAGAATTTGAAATTATTAGCAAAACATTTGTAAAAAATGGATATAATAAAAAAACAGTTCATAAGATCCTCCATAAAAATGCCATTAAAAGCAAAAAAAGATGACATGAATGCCATAGCCATACCATACATTAGGGACATTTCAGAAAAAATAGAAGACTAATTAAATACAATATTAAGACAACCATCAAACCCCCTACAAAATTAAGAATTTTACTTAGCTCTTCCAAAGATTCTCTTCCATACCTTACCCACCCAGGGGTTTACAAAATTCAATGTACCTGTAAACTACCAGGTTACATATTACAATTGGAAAAGATGAACACAAACACCACATTAGATATTGCCACTATGGTAGAACTGGCCTGTCAGACCATGCACTCCAAACATGTCACAGAATTGACTGGAAAGGCACCAAGTCCCTACACTGTACCAAAACCTAGTTTGAAAGAAAATTCAAAGAAGCCTGTGAAATGCTGAACATCATCCAAATCTGAACAAGAATGAGGGATTAATTATTCCAAGAATTTGGAGGACCCATCCTCAATCCATATAACATCTAGAACAACCCAAAACAGAAGAAAATCTTAATACAAGAGGACTTTACAAATTGTTTAATGTAGGTTTTTTTTTTCCCACCAGAGGTCAGGCTAGGGTAGGATTGACAAACATTTAGATTCATCTTACTTTTTGTGTAGTGTCATGTAGCTTGTATCCTGTACATCTATATATTTTCCTGATAATGATCTCAATACAGAGGTCGAAACATCAAATGTTACTTTGTAATGATAATTAAAGTAATAATTCTAGCAAGTGTGCTGTGTCCCCATAAATTCTTCACTATGAATACCTAATTTTGCATTATCACCATACAACTGAATATTTCCTTTCATGTTACTTCCTATATATCATTTATGTACAACAGTAGTGGTCCTAGCACACCACTAGATGCCAGCTTTCGCCTGGATTCTGCTCCTCCATATACTACTTTTTTATATTTATCCAGTAGCCACCCTCTTATCCACATGACCAGTGTCATATCCATCCCCATTTCTTCTAATCTATGTAAAAAAGTTCCATGTTATATTTAGTCAAATACGTTTGCAAAATCCAGCAGAATCATCACGTATTTTCCTTATCCAACTCAGCTATCACTCCATTATAAAAAGTTGGTACGTTACTAAGGCATGACAACTCTTCACAATGCCATGTTGCCCTCAGAGTATCATAATTGTATCCACCCATTCCTGAATTCTCTTTTTGGCCAATTTTCAAGTACTTTTACCACTCCTCCTGAGATACTGATTGGTCAATAATTTGCTACTGCAGTTTTAGAACAGCCCTTATGTGGGGGAATTACTTTGCCCTCTTCCCCCCCCTTGGAACTCTAGCAGAGCTGAGACTTAAATTAAAGAGCCTAGTCAGGGGCACTGGCAGTTTCCTTACACATTCCCCAAAATGCAAGCTGATTTCATCCAATTTCACATCTGTATTCACATTGAAATTCTGCAATATACCAAGAACCTTAAATTCATCAACCTCTGTTCCCACATAAGTCTCTATCATATATATCACAGCATTAACCTCACTTGTATGATATACCCTTGCAAAGTGGTCAATCAGTAACTCAACCATTTTATCTGCTTCTGCCACCTTGTGAGGAAGAATAATCTTACTCATTAAGGTTATTCTTCCTCTCGCTTGCCACATAGTGAAAGAATTCTCTGGGATTTCTGGGTTCATACTGGTCAGTATAGTAAGTGGCAAAATAAGTATAGTAAATGTCTGATCCTTGCACTGTACGAGTTGGCTAGTCACCTTTTATGAAACTCATGCTTAAGGATATTATTCATTCATCTACCTCCTACCTGATTAACCCTCCTTAGCTTACGTATACAATTTAATATTGCTTCCTGCAGATGCCCCTTAACTATCTTCCATGCACTACTAACATCTTTCCCTTCAGAGTTGTGGAGTTGGAGTCAGAAGCAATTCTTGGTTTACTGGAGTCAGAGTTGGTAAAAATGTACCGACCCCGATTCCTAATGAATTTAAATTGTAACATAAATAATATGTTAAAATTTTCTATTTCACAAATAATAATTTGATTACCTATTTTTCCAGGTTATATTTTATTAATAAACCAGGATATATTAAATCAAGTTCTTTGCAAATTTCAAAATAAAATAAATTTTATGATAATATATATTATTAGTAACATAATAATATATATTAATAAATAGAATTAAACTCAGCCCCACAAAAACCTACCATACGGCTTCGTTATGCTACTCTTCGTTATTCGCTACGTTGATGTTGTGTTCGCTATTTGGCCACATGGCCCGGAGTCACTCCTCTCCTTCCTAACACACTTAAACAACCAACACCCTAGAATCAAGTTCACCCTGGAAAAAGAGAAAAACAATAACCTCCCCTTCCTAGACACACTAGTCACCCGCCAACCTGATGGAACCTTGGTTTTCTCAGTTTATAGAAAACCCACCCATACAGGCAGATACATTCACCAACAATCCCATCCCTCTCCCCTCACAACAATATGGGGTTATTAAGACACTATTCAACAGGGCAAAAATAATCTGTTCAAATGATCAAGCCCTAACCACCAAACTAAATCACATCCATGACACTTTCTCAGCCAATGGCTACCCCCCCAAAAGAATCCAAAAAATACTTAAACTAGTTATCCACACACACACCCTTCCCCGCCCCTTTCACAAAAAAGATTACTCTAAATCCATCATCATTCCCTACATCCGAGGCACCTCGGAAAAAATCAACAAAATTTTAAAAAAACATGACTTGACCACCTGTTACAGACCACATAGAAAATTGGCATCCCTTATCCACTCCACTAAAGACCAACCACTTCCCCTAGACCTACCTGGTGTATACCAGGTCCCTTGCAGCTGTATATTATCCTACTTTGGCCAAACAGGCAGGACAGCAAATATCAGAATCTCAGAACACAAGGATTACATCCGATTTCACAAGTACAGCCACTCTGGGCTTGCAGACCATGCTCTGGATACTCGCCACAGAATAAGATGGAAGAAAGCCACAGTAATACACCACAGCAAGTTCAAATATGAAAGACTATTCATGGAATCAGCCTCAGCCCTTAGGAACATGCCAAACCTCAACAAATTTGGATGCATGAGACTGCCCCAAATTTGGGAAACATTTATCAGAAGAACTTCAGCCCAAAGGCCAAGAGCTACCAATATAGCCCGCCAGGGGGCACCATCACGACTTTAGGAAAATGGTAGCTTCCTAGCTTCTGTTCTCATTTGCTGTTATGTAGTACTTGCGTGCACTTGTCTTTGTATTAAGTTCCCAAGAAGATGGCAACACGACGTTTGCCGAAATATCAGAAAGTATATATTAAAGTTTATTTAATTTATATTTCTAGTCTACGCTGTCAATTCCTTAATTATTAGTTATCATGTCTAACCACCGTATAAGCCTCTCTACAAGAAATAGAATTAAAAAAGCTACAATGGCATAGTTATAGCTTTTAGGTTAGAGTTCTAAAAAAATAGCCTGATGATTCACATTGGCAGTGATGAAGTGTCTTATATGTTGAGTTTTTTCAATCAACATAGGAAATAAATAATTAGTATATTTATTTCCTATACTTATATATAAATAAAGGAGTCAGATTCGAAGGTATTTTAAATTGAGGAGTCAGAATCAAAATCGGAGTGGAAGGTTTTATGTACTGGCTCTACAGCCCTGCTTCCCTTGCAGGGTTTTACGCCATGGCATAGTCTCAAGCTTCCTCCTAAGCTTGTCAATAATCACCTGCATTAGCATTATAATTCCACATATACCCCTTCTTTAGAGAATATCTGTCAGCAAAACCAAAGGCAATATGGTCACCTCAGTTAAGGATAGCTCTTCTGATACTACAACCAGGTCCAATACTCTTGCAGGTCGAGTCCCTTCCATCACATGATGCTCTAGTAATTATCTGTCAGTAGGTGTAAAAATTCAATTTACTTCATCCCATATAATCATTCTTATTTCCAATCTATATCTCCATAGTTGAAGTCCCCCATAACAATCACTCGAACTGCACTCATTTTACTAATTTGCTGATGCATCTCTTCCAAATCATCCCTGTACCCCCCCCCAAGCCTATAGAAGCAATCAACTATATATTTTGTCTTATTGGTCTTGATCTCACACCAAACCGCTTCAAGTGAACAACCATCGTCCCATCTATCTCCTATTCTTTTTGGCTGCAATTCATCAGAAGTACCTCCCCCCCCCCCATTCTATCTTCTCTATCTTCCCTGAAAACCAAACCCTTCACATTCTATCCCTGTAACTACATCATCTGTTGTTAGCCAAGTCTCACTAATGCGTATAACTTTTGGCAAGGTTGCACTACCCAATGCCAAAAACTCCTTCCTGTTGTTCCTGATACTTCTGATATTAATATATATAGAAACTGCAGCATCACTTTAGGCCCCCAACCACCTTTTCTTCCTGAATTGACTATCCTATTCAATATTTTTGCTTGAGAGACCAGATTCTGCACTTGTTGGTCATTCTCACTCTCTGCCTTCATACACATTCATCCGCATCCACCCTAATTGCTTTAGTTTTCCTGAATCTGTGCTTCAGCATTCTTGCTGAACAAACCCCTCTCTCTCTCTCACACACACACACACCTAAACCATTTAGATGCAGTTTGTCTGCTTTATACAAATCCTTCTTTCCATCAAACACAGGCCAGCCATAGGTTCATAAACATTTAGTTCCTGATCCTCCTGGCATTCATATATAAACATAATAAATTACTTCCAGGTCTTTTATTTTATTTATTATATTTTTATTTTTGGTATATCCACCTCTGTAGTCTGTATCAGACAACTTGCAGATCTCTATTTCAATCATCCTTTCATCATAATCACCTCTATAATTAAGCACATTCATATCATTAACCTATACTTGCATAACTTAGTCACTCTTATATTACATGTTGATTCCACCATTCCTTCCATCATGATCTGTTTCCATTTGATCCCTCACCCACATTAAAGTCATGCTAATAAATAATTTCTGCAAACTTGTGATATCAAATACACTTCAAGTGCAGACCATTCCTCTTATATAAATCCATATAAATCCACAAACTCACTCCATTCATCTATAAACTTGCAACTATTCCTATATACATACAGCCTGAACATCAAATCATTTGGCATCATAGCCCTTCTTAATTTTGCACATCAGCACAAAAATGCTGATTGTAAAATAATTTAATACTAACAGCATGAAATCAATGGAAATGTGCACTTGAAGGTGTGTTGTGCAGCCAATTATATATATATATATATTCTGAATATTGTGAACATTATTAGTTGGAGCTGTTATTCCACAAAGCATGTAAGAATTATGCTGAATGCAATTATGCTTTTTGTTAAGTCAGTAATTGCTTTAAATGTGTGTTTAATATAAGCTACAATGATGATAATTCCAACCATTATGTGAAAAAGAAGATTTATTGTATTAATGACAAATGTTTAAGTTTGTTATGTGTCAGTGTGGTGTACTATCTACTTGAATGTGTGTACACACGTAAATAACTTATTATACTGCTTAATTTTTAATATACATAAAAAAAAAAATAATAAAATAAAGATTTTTTTTTCATTCGCCATCTGAAAGCATAGTTTAAGTACTGCACTATACTGATCATTGTTTTTGTGTCCTATTAAGAACTACCAAAAACATTACTTAAAAGTCCCAAGCAAAAATTGCTTAGCATTAATGCTATACTCACAGCTGCAAATAACAGATATTAAAAAAATTCATTATAACAACTAGCCTTTAAGGTTTATGACTATGAATGCAAATGTATACCATATTTATAACAATTTATAGTGATTGTCCAAACACAATTTGATGGTGAGATGATGAATGCTAATTTTTCTTGATGTAAAGGAGCAATGAAGTGGCCATGATTGTCATATAGGTTAGTACTCACCTCTGCTCAAACAGCATGATGCCACTGACCATTGCAATATAGAAAGAAAGTAATATTGAAAAATGACACATAATTCTCAATATTTTGATATCTTTATCCTTATATGCTAATAATAATAAAAAACATCACATTTATCACATTTCTCCTTGAACATAATTCCTAAAGGCAAATTATTTAATCCTTCACTTCACACCACACATACGAGAAAAACCTAGATATCACATGCTTCTTATACACTCACTCTCTTTCCAGAGACGATTCCCCTGTTCATTCCTCAAGTCTGTTTATTTTTTTAAAGTCAGTCCCACTCACAAAAGTTTGCAATATGATCTTTCAGTATTATATTATAGAAAAATATATTATAGAAAGATATTTAAATACAATTTATCAAAGTTGTCAATTAGTCAATGACCTACGGTAATGAAACCTGGAGTCTGACTAAAAAACATAAAGAAACGTGGAAAAAGCCATATTTGGAATAACCTGGTTAGATAAAAATAATAATATCTGGACAAGGAAGCAAACAAAGGTAATGGATATTGCATTAGTAATAAAAAAGCAACAAATGGGTGGGACATGTTATGAGAATATCTGATAACAGATGGACAAAGAGAACAACAGAATGGATGCTGAGAATTGGTTATCAGAAGCCAAGTAGACTAGACCAGTGTTAAGATCAGGTGATGAGATAAGATGTTATCAACATTTATGGTTGAAAGATGAACAAGATCAGCCAAAATGGAAGAAGCATGAAGAGGCATTCGTCCATCAGTGGAGTGAAGAAAGCTGTTGTTGATGATAAATCCAATGATCCAGCAACAAAGCTAGTCACTTGATTATGAATAGTGCCAATCTGATCTTATATTAATGCTAAGCTTGCCCATTTTTAAAATGAAGAGCTTTGACAGATGGAAGTTTCTGTTTAAATTTTATAAGGAGAGCTAACATCATCATCTTCAAATTCCTGATATGTACCATGAAGGTGTGTGCAGGTATTATGATAGTACTAAATGAAAAGTTTACATTCTTTTAACTTCCTACATCAATTTTTCCTCAAAATTAGTCAATTATCTTCAATATTGTAAGATCTTATATTTTGACCTTCTAAGGCACTTCTATCTTCAGTTTTCATCAGTCTACTTAGATCTTGGTCTTCCTCTAGGTCTTTTCCCTATCATCTTATCAGCAAACAACTGCTTTGCTAATCTTTCCTCTCTCATTCTGTTCAAGTGACCATACCACTTGAGATTAGCTCTGCTTACATGCACATTCCTGAATGCTGACAATGTCAAGTTCCATCCTAATATTTTTATTATTAATGATTCTGACATTGAAGCCACCTGTTCATTCATTCTCTTGCTCTCTTTTTTATTAAGTCTCATGTCTATAGGTCTTCTCCAGTCTTTGATCAACTGCTTTACGTCTAAACCCAGGTCTCTGATTCATAATTTAATATTGGTTTGACCACTATATTGCATACTGCTAGTTTGATTTTGAGTAATTTCACTCTTAATCCATATAAATTTATTCAGTTGACTCCTGACTATACCAGCTCACGAGATGAGCTGGTATGGTCGGGAGTCAACTGCATAAATTTATATGGATTAAGAGTGAAATTACTCAAAATCAAACTAGCAGTATGCAATATAGTGGTCAAACCAATATTAACTTATGAATCAGAGACCTGGGTTTAGAAGTAAAGCAGTTGATCAAAGGATTAATCATCAGGAGTCGAGGGTTGATTAATCATCGGACCTCAAACCATTCACAGGATAAGGTGGTCAGCCCTATGCCCCAGCGTATCCTATGTCATGTAGTGTTCTCAAGGTCGGTTTGCCTGCTTTGCGGGATGAAACACCCCAGGAGGATAAACTGGGGGAAAAGCCCTACTGTCCCGGCTAACTTGGCTATGGCTGAGGAAGATCCTTCAGCTCCTCACATCACCAACGGGAATCGAACCCAGGACACTCCTTCCCCAGGCATATGGTTGCGAAGCACACAGCCACTAGGCTAACTGTGCGGACCATACCAGCTTTATTCTGTTATCTATTTCCTTATTTAATTTACATTCTTCACTAAAAATTGTTCCAAAATTGCTGAAATGTTTTATTTGTTTTATAGGTTCTCTATTCAGGATGCAGCTGATATTTTCCATGTTTCTGCCTATTTTCATAGTCTGTTTTTTTATTGTTGATTTTCATACAAAATTTATTTTATTTAGTTGAATTAGGGAACTTGGATTTATTTCTTTGGTTATTCCTAAAAAAGGACACTAGTATAATAACATTATTAATAACAATTTTTGCCCTAGTATCAGGAGTATTTTTAGTGTGACTTTCAAATTCAACAAGAACAGAAACCAGTATATCATCATCATGCATATCAAGGATTTAGGCCTAGCATGGCCTGTTCCGGCCTTAGAAGTCATTGTTGAATCGTTTAAGAGGACGTTTTCTAATGCATACAGCAAACTGGAATGTAAGAGAAACCAGTATATTCAACAAGGAAACATGAATTGCACATACATGATGTAGAGCATTATGGTCTAATTATATTAATTCTAGTAAAAACAAGATTTAATAAAAAAATATATATATATTTAAATTTAAGTTAATTTTGGAATCTGTGAAGAACTATTTCGATTAAAAGGGATAATTTCAGTCCATCATTTCTATTTAGATTCGGTTGATGTAGCAGGCTCTCACAACTCTCTTTGTATAATCATACAAAGATATTATTACTTTTATAAAGAACCATAATTTTCTTCCAAAGAATTGTGTCTGGTGGTGATATGCTCCACAAATCCTGATTGTTCTGGCTCATGGAACTTAAAATGTTCACCACAATGCATGGCTACAGATCTAATATAACACAATAATCCACACTGGCAAGGGAAAATGTCCACACCCCAGTGTGGACTAAAGGCAGAAGTATCTTTAGCAGAGCCTAATTATCTTGCTGATAATTAATAATTCTCAAAATAAAAAATAATTCTTTCTTACTAATTGCTTTATAATTTGTAAAGCAATTAGTAAGATAGGTGGACTTGATGTGATTTATTTCTTTGGAGAGCTGCAATTCAGTGGAGCAAAGAGCATGTCCTCGATGTACTCAAGTTTTAACTGTGCCAGATTTTTGATGATTATGATAAGTATGAAAGAGGATGAATCTTGTTGTTGATTATTCTTTTCTAACTCAAGAATGGATAAGATGATGAAAAGTTGATCTACTGACAAACTCTTGTAGGCCTGTATGGGACCTAAATCAAACCATCATCCAAATATCTGTACCATAAGGATGGCTTAGGAAGAATGGTATTCAGTATACATTGTTCAAATCTATCCATGAAGTAGTTAACTACTGTGGGAGAAAGAGGACTGTCCCTTGATGGGCCCTCAATTTGTTTGTAAGGTTTATTTTGGAATGTGAATTAATCAGAATGAATGAAAAAGTCAAATAGGCTGACAATATCTGCTGAAAAATCTTGCTTGAGACAGTTAAGTGTTTCATCTAAAAGAACATTTGTGAATAAGAACACAATATATAGGCTGAAAAGGACATCACCTGGCAAAAACAAACTGTGATATCTTTTCTTCAAAATGAAAAATATTTTTTGACACATGAAGAGGAATTTCCTGTTAATGCCGAAAGCAATTTGGAAAGGTGCATTGAAATTTTGTAACATGGAGAACCAATGAAGTTCACCACAGGACATAATAGAACATTTGTTTCATGGATTTTTGGCAGTCCATATAAATGAAGAAGATATCCATGGTAACATCTGAGTTTATTCTAGGTTTCCTCATCCCAATCAGAAACATTAATTATAATAGCGTTTAATTTCCTAATCTGGGTTATAGTAGGTTCATTAGCACGAGGATGCTACATAGAGAAGTCATGTAACATTAAAATTAATTTTCTATAGTATTCATTTCAATCTTGAACTACTAATGCTTTGTCTGCCTTTGTAGAAGTAGTAATAATAATATAACAATCAGGTATAATAATAATATTATACAGGTATCTCCATGGGGTCAGAAGATTCATCGTGAGAGATCCATTTATTCACACAATACTCATCATACTTCTCCTTAAAATACTCATTTATTGATGAAGCAATCACCTCTGGCAATCCATTCAACACCCTCCAAGCAAAAACTTGCTAATCACACTCTTACACAACTTCCACTGGTGACCCCTTGTTCATGTACTGGAAAAAAAAAGTCTTCAGTGTCAATCCTATAAAACCAATTTAATGCTACAGACCATCAATGTATTCTCATGGGGAGCATCCAACAGACCTACCACAATCTTTGTTACTCACCTATGGATTCTCTCTAGGACTTCAACACCACTGAATCTGGAAGTCCAGCTTTGTACACAGTAGTCCAGATGTAGCTATTAAAGCCCTATAATGGGGGAAAATAACTTCTCTCTCTCTCCTTGCTTGTTAGCATGTTCTTCAACGTCCACATAATCTGATATGCTGTTTTGGTTACCTTCACAATATGCCCTCTAAATTTCAACTCCCTATCCGGCATCACACTCAAGTCTCTGGTCTCATCAGTTTCCTACAGTTCAGTTCTATCAATATATTACACGTATTCCTATAGTGTGTCACCTTACTCTTGGCGATGTTAAACTGGCAGCCATTTACCTTTCGCCATACTGCTAGTCTGTTTAAGTCTTCCTGCAAGATCTCTACAACCTCATTATCATTGTCAGCAAACAACTGAAAATTTCCTGTCAAACCATTTCCTATATCATTGATATACAAATTAAACAACAGATAGCATTCTCTTTAAGTTGCTCTATGGTCTATCAATACTGTCATCTATTCCAATCATGAACAAGAAAGGAAGTTTACAAGCTGGAATAATGATTAACATGTTTATGCCACATCATTTACACTGCTTTGTTATATTAATTTGAATAAGTCCTGTATTATCTGACCCTTGATTAATCTTGATAACTGATATATATTTATTTATTTATTCTATTAAGCATCAAAATGAGTTACGAATAGAATATAAGTCTCAGTATATATAATAAAAGACTTTACATTCTGAGATTTTTTCTTAGACCAGTGTATTTGACTTAAAATGGACTTAAAGTGGACTTAAGTCAAATACCTTAATTCCAATTTAAAATAATCCGAATATTAAAGGAATAAAAGAAGATTGCCCATTGGCATTTCATATATTCTGAGCTATTAAAAAATAAATAACAATAAATGGCTCTCCTCTTGCCAGTCTTATAACAGAGTCTGTTAGAGGATTGCCAGGAATTTTTCAAAAAAAGCAATAACTACTGATCACTTCATCCAGGTCTACAAATTATGAAAAACCTTACATGCCATGCAAAAACTTGCCCAAGCCTGCACCATTCTTTTTCTTTATTGTTGCTGTTTTTTAAAAAACCCAATAGTCAGTTTTATAATATGTTTAATAATGATGTGGTTGGAGAAGTTATTATTTATTAAATTTAAAAAAAATATATTCTGTTTTGTCCATTCTGCAGCTACTCACCATCTACTTGCCAATGGTGAGTGGGCGAGCATATGTGTCAAGTTCTGCTTTGTCTATCTATCCATATTTTATGTGAATCCCATCCACGAAAGGCTATAAACCTGTAGTGCATTATAATACTGTGGATAGAATAAGGGTTTTTTTTTTTTTTTACATAATCTTGAAACTTACTACAGAGATTTTAAGTGGCTTGAAAAGCCACTTCAGGACTCTAACAAATAGAATTGTGCAGTGGTCTCACAGTAAACAATGAAATTCATCTTCCACCTGAAGACATTCATAAATATCCATGCCCATAATGGGAATGAAACTTGCAAAATGTTGGTTGAAGTGCAGGTATGCTATCCACTCTGTCAAGCAGGCCAGCGATTATTATAACTATTATGTCAATCCTGCCCATTAATGGCTAGAAACATATAACACATTCAGTATCATGAACAGGCTAAGGATTATAAGTTGAAAGTAACCAAAGATGGCATAATTTTGAGTCAATTCAGGTTTAAAATGTGCACAAATTCACAAGGAGAGAAGATGCAAGGAATAAGAAAAGTTTCATGGTGCAGGACACCAGAGTGTACAGAGGATTTGAACTTGGAAGTGATCACCATTTAGTCTTGAGCAGGATAGAACTGACTTTCATATTGAAAAGAAGAACATGTAAGAAAGTTTTAAAGCAAATAAAAGTTGAGCAATTCTCAGATGTTAACTGTAGACTAAAATATACAAACATTATTCAAGAAAAAATGAAAGAGTTTGAGAACAGGATCAAACCTTGGAGTTTCAGTGGCAAGCTCTAAAGAAAACATTGACTGATTCAGCCAGAGAGGCATGTGGATGAACTTGTCTGCAAGAATAAAAAAATCAGAACTCCATGTTGGACACAGGACATTAAAGAGGCAGTTAAAGAAAAGAAAAAAAGCATAGCAAAAGTTCATGGCAAATAAGTCAGTTGTGCTCTTAGAGACAAATGTAAAAAAGCTAAACACTGTGTAAAACTACATAAACAAAAGTCATGGGAAGACTTTGGTGAGAACATAGAAAATAAATATCAAGAAGGTGGCAAAATATTCTGGAGGTTGTTGAAGAAGCTCAGAAATGGAGGAAAGAGTGCTGTAAAAGGAATTAGGGATGATAAAGGTGGCATGAAAACTGGAGAAAAATATATCCTTGAATATGGAGTAACTACTTTGAAAAACTGCTAAATGAAACAAGCAGTGATGACAGCACAGTGATAAAAAACACTCAACAGGCATGCAGTTAGGAATATATATCATCATCGTCAAATTCCTGCCATTTACCCTCAAGGGGTATACAGGATATGATAGTACTGCATGAAAAATTTACATAATTACTAACTTCCTATCTACAATTTTGCTCCAAATCAGTCTGTTACTTGTCACGACTTCAACATTACCAGATCATATATTTCTATCATCAAAGGCACTTTGTACCGTATCAATCCACCTATATCTTGTTGTTCCTCTGGGTCGTTTTACTGCCAACTTGGCAGAGAACACTTGTTATGCTAATCTTTCCTCACCCATTCTGTTTAAGTGACCATATTACCTAAGATTAGCTCTGCTAATGCATTCCTGGATGCTGACAATGTCAAGTTCTTTCCTAATATTCTCGTTTTTAATATGATATTGCCATTGATGCCATCTGTTCATGCCTCTAATATTTCTCAGGACCCTCATATCTGCGGTCTCTAGTCTTTGGTCAAGGGTTTTACTTCTGACCCAGCTCTCAGATCCATAACTTAAAACTGGTTTGAACACTGTATTGTTTACAGCTAATTTAGTGTTCCGACTAATTTCGCTCTTATTCCATATGAATTTATTCAATTGACTTCCTACCATACCAGCTTGGTTGATTTCTGTTGACTATTTCCATATTTAATGAAAGTAGCTGAAATGTTTTACTTGTTCCACAGGTTCTCCATTCACAACACAGTTGACATTTTCAACGATTCTGCCTATATTCATTGTCTTTGTCTTTTTATTGCTGACCTTCATACCATATCTATTACAACAGTTATTCAATTTAGTAAGAAAATCTTGCAGACTTGTAGCGGATTTATTTAGAAGTATAACATCGTCCGAATAAAGCAAAGAGCTGACATTAACATCTCCAATTTTGATATCATGTTTAATACCACTTTCCTTCCTAATGTGATCCATATAGATAATGAATAACAGAGGGGATAATGTACATCCTTGTACATTATCAAGGGATAATATACATCAAACTAAGTATTGCTTGATATAATGCCCAACTGACACCATATAACTGTAGCATATTGAATAGCTTCTCTCTTGGCAACTCGTCATATGCCTTTTACAAATCGACAAAACTTAAATACAGATCTTTGTTATATTCCCATGCTTTCTCCACTACTTGTCGTAAAGTGAAAATCTGATCCTGACAGCCTCTATTTGGCCTGAATCCAGCTTGTTCTTCACCAAGCATTTCTTCCACTATTCTTCTCAACCGTTTCTCAAGTATACTTGCATATATCTTACCAGGAACACTCAGTAGGGATATACCTCTGTAATTCTCAAATTAAGTTTTATTTCCCTTTTTATATATGGGTACTATGAGAGCTCTACTCCAATCATTGGAAATTCGTCCCTCTGTCCAGGCATTCTAAACTACGAAGTGCAGCCACTGTAAGACCTTTATACCACCATACTTCAGCATTTCTGGTAGAATATCATCTACTCTTGCTGTCTTTCCACATTTCCAGCCTTTGATGGCTTTTTCTACTTCAAGTATGGATATGTATTCCTGACAGCATGCCTGTTGAGTGTTTTTTTACCACTGTGCTGTATCACTGCTTGTTTCATTAAGCAGTTTTTCAAAGTAATTACTCCATACTTCAAGGATATCTTTTTCTCCCGTTTTCATTTCACCTTTATCATCTCTAACACCTTTTACAGCACTCTTTCCTCCATTCCTAAGCATCTTCAACAACTTCCAGAATATTTTGCCACCTTCTTGATATTTATTTTCTATATTCTTGCCAAAGTCCTCCCATGACTTTTGTTTAGCTAGTTTTACACATTGTTTAGCTTTCTTACATTTGTCTCTGTATTCTTTAAGAGCACAAGCTGACTTATTTGCCAGGAGCTCTTGATATGCTTTCTTCTTTTCCTTCACTGCCTCTTTAACTTCCTGTGTCCACCATGGAGTTCTGATTTTTCTATCCTTGGAGACAACTTCACCACATGCCTCTCTAGCTGAATCAATCAGGGTTTTCTTCAAGGCTTGCCATTGAATCTCCAAGGTTTGGTTCCTGTTTTCAAACTCTTTCATTTTTCCTTCAACAATTTTTGTGTATTTTAGTCTACAGTGTTTTTTCACATCTGAGAGCTGCTCAACTTTTATTCGCTTTAAAACTTTCTTACATGTCATTCTTTTCAATATGAAATTCAATTTTATTCTGCTCAAGACTAAATAGTGACCACTTCCAATTTCAAATCCTCTGTACACTCTGGTGTCCTGCACCAGGGAGAAAACATCACTATCAACAATAACATAGTCAATGAGACTTTTCTTATTCCTTGCCTCTTCTCTCCATGTGAATTTGTGCACATTTTTATGTTGGAACATGGTGTTAGTAATAATCAGTCCATGTCCTGAGCAGAAATCCAACAGGTATTTGTCATTATTATTAGCTTTGCTCTTTTCCCCAAATTTTCCCAAAACATTTTTGTATGTCTGATAATCACACAAAAGCAGTAATAATGATAAACAACAAGATGACTGAAACCGGGAATACTGAATATATAAGAAAAATCTGGTCAAACCATTTTAAGACTATCTTCCACCAAGGAAACAAAACAACAATGCCAACAATAGAAGAAAATAATGATCACCCAAAAATTTTACGAGAAGAAGTTAGATACGCAATAAAACAGATGAAAAACAATAAAGCACCAGGCATTGATACTATCCCTACTGAACTGTGGTCATATGGAGGTAGCATATCAATAGAATATTTAACAACCCTATTCAATAAAATACTACAAACAGGAGAGATCCCAGATGACTGGAGAACTGGAAAGATCATCCCAATATACAAGAAAGGAGACAAAAGAGACTGCAGAAATTACAGACCAACCAATTTACTCCCTCACACCTATAAAATATTCATAAGAATTATACAAAATAGATTAAAAAACACCTACGAAGAAATGATAGACATAGAACAAGCTTGTTTCCGAGGAAACTATTCAACAATAGACCAAATTTTCACATCGCACCAACTAGCAGAGCTCAGCTGGGAAGACCATAAAGAACTATATTGTTGTTTTGTGGACTTTAAACAAGCATTCGATAACATCAACAGAGAAATCCTTCTCAAAATTCTACTAGAAAAAGCAATAGACAAATATATAATACAGTTTCTGATAAAATATTACTCTAAGACAAAGGCAATAATTAAAAAGGACACACTCACAACAGAACCCATAGAGATCCAAAAAGGAGTAATGCAAGGATGCCCATTATCCCCATGCTTATTCAACATATATCTAGAAGAAGTTGTAAAGAAAGTAATAGACAATGAGCCTGGAATCAATGTCAACGGTTTAAACATAAATAATATCGAATATGCAGATGATCTCATCCTTCTTGCAAGAACCCCAAATGAACTACAAAAGTTGATCAACAAGCTAAAAGAAACCTGTAAAACATATGACATGACAATAAATATACAAAAGACAAAAGTGATGAAAATAGGGAGGAACAGAACTACCATCTCAGCCACCCTAAACGGAGAACAAATAGAACAAGTAGACAACTTCATATACCTTGGATCAAAACTAACAGAAACAATAGATGAACTCAAAACAATCAAACACAGAATAGCGATAGGATGGACCACCTTGGGAAAATTACAGAAAATCTGGAAAACAAACAAGATATCTAAACAAGCCAAAATCAAATTATATGAAACGATGATTATACCAACAGTCATCTATGGAGCAGAAGCGTGGACAGTTAAAAAAAAAAAAAAAAAAACAGAGGAGAAAAAACTGCTGACATTTGAAATGAAATGCTTAAGAAAAATAAATAGAACAAGTTGGATAGAAAAGAAAACAAACATCACAGTCAGACAAGAACTATTGTATAAAAAGACAATAGAAAAAATTAGAAAACAACAACTGAGATGGTTTGGACACACTGTACGCATGGATGGAGACAGACTTCCTAACGTCCTAATCAATACTTTTCCAACTGAAAAAAGAAGACCTGGAAGACCAAGAATTACCTGGCTGAAACTAATAAAGAACATCTCAGGATGCAGAACATATAAGGAACTTTTTCGAACAGCAAGGAATAGAGAAGACTGGAAGATCCTGCTCAAGAGAAGACTCAACCCATCTTAGACAGAAGAGAAGAAGAAGACAATCACTTCCTACTCTGCTATTTATATCCTCAACAAGGACCAACTTTTCCTTTTTCATTGTGTCAGTAGCTTTCTCTAGAGCCTCAAAAAATTCCTCCACTTCTACCCTAGTAGAACCTTCTGTGGGACTATAGGCACAAGTAAGTCTCATTGTCCGGTTCCCCATTCTGATATTTGCCCAAATCACTCTACTTGACACTGGCCATTCAAGAAGATGAGCCTCGTATTTTGTGTTGAATACTATGGCTACTCCTTCTTTTCCTTGATTATCATTGCCTGAACATAACATTTGGTATTTATTGCTCAGAAAGATCTCACCAGTTTTTGTCTTTTTTGTTTCAGTCACCCTTATTATGTCGATCTGGTACTTATCTAATTCCTCCACTATCTCCATTTCTTTGCCATTCAGGCTTCTTAGGTTGATAGTACCGATCTTTAACTCTGGTGATGTTGAGTTGGAGTGTGTTTTCAGATTTGTTCCAGTAGCTGACTTTTCGCCCTGGTTCCCTGGCGAAAACAACAGGGGGCCTTGTTTAACCGGGTGACGTCCCAGCCGACATGAAAGTTTGTCATGTTGTACCATCATTTTGTATTTTTGTTTAACCAATAGGAATACAATTTGGTCGGCTAAATCCCAAATTGCCAGCCCATCCTCGTTCGTTCAGTATCCAGGTAGATAACCAACCGAGTGCACCACGAGAAGGTGAGGATTGGACATTAGGTCAGAAGCCCTGGTCGGTTCTCCGCCCTCCTTTAAAGGCTATGTGGAGGTCTCCTCTCAGTTATACAGCTTTGACCCTTAAGCACCCCTCAGCCACCCCTTAAACCACCCCATCAGCGATCAAAGGCCTGAAATGTGGAAAGGCAGCAGGAGTAGATGATATTGGACCAGGAATGCTCAAGTACGGAGGTATAAAAGTCTTACAGTGGTTGCACTGCATAGTCCTGAGGGCCTGAACAGAGAGATGAATTCCAGATGATTGGGGAAGAGTTCTCATAGTACCCATATATAAAAAGGGAAATAAAACTGAATGTGAGAATTACAGACGTACTTCCCTACTGAGTGTTCCTGGTAAGATTTATGCCAGTATATGTGAGAAACAGTTGGAAGGACTATGGAAGGGAAGCTTGGTGAAGAACAAGCTGGATTCAGGACAAATAGTAGATATCAGGATCAGATCTTCACTTTACGACAAATAGTTGAGAAATCATGGGAATATAACAAAGATATGTATTTAAGTTTTCATAGATCTGGAAAAGGCATATGACAAGGTGCCAAGAGAGAAGCTATTCAAAATGCCACAGCTGTATGGTGTCGGTGGGGCATTATATCAAGCAATACTCAGTCTTTATTTAAGTTGTAAGTCAGCAGTTTAGAATTGAAATACAGGAAGATGCACAGAAAAAAATGTAATTGAAAGTAAGGGAAGATGATTTAATGTTAAATCTGGTGTGAGACAAGGATGTACATTATCCTCTCTGTTATTCATTATCTATATGGATCACATTATGAAGGAAAGTGGTATTAAACCTGATATCAAAATTGGAGATGTTAATATCAGCTCTTTACTTTATGCAGATGATGTTATACTTCTAAATAAATCTGCTACTAGCCTGCAAGATTCTCTGACTAAATAAATAACTGTTGTTATAGATATGAAGGTCAGCAATAACAAGACAAAGACAATGAAAATAGGCAGAAACATTGAAAATATCAACTGCACTGTGAATAGAAAACCTATAGAACAAGTGAAACATTTCAGGCACGATTTTTAGTGAAGATGGTAAATTAAATATGGAAACAGTCAACAGAATCAACAAAGCTGGTGTGGTAGGAAGTCAACTGAATAAATTTATATGGAGTAAGAGAGAAATTAGTCAAAACACTACATGAGCTGTATACAAGACAGTGTTCAAACCAATTTTAACTTATGGATCTGAGAACTGAATTAGAAGTAAAGCACTTGACCAAAGACTATGAGAGTGCTGAGAAAGATTAGGGGCATGAACAGATGTCACCAATGGCAATAAAAACGAGGATATTAGGAAAGAACTTGACATTGTTAGCATCCAGGAATGTGTTAGCAGAACTAATCTCATGTCACTTAAACAGAATGGGAGAGGAAACAAGTGTTCTCTGCCAGGTTGGCAGGAAAAAGATCCAGAGGAAGACCAAAATATAGGTGGATTGATATGGTTAAAAGTGCCTTAGAAGATAGAAATATAAGATCTGATAATGTTGGAGTCTTGACAGGTAATAGACTGATTTGAAGGAAAATTGTAGACAGGAAGTTAGTAATGATGTAAATTTTTCATGTAGTATAATCATATCCTGTACACCCCTTGAGGGTAAATGTCAGGAATTTTATGATGATTCATCTAAACATGGAATGAATTATGTATGCTTTGATGGAGCACTGAGCAAGCAAATCCTGTACGATTTGTTGTGCTTGTTATATATGTATTTATTTTTACTTTTTATAGAAAGTAGAAATTCTTTCTTCTTTTTTTATTCTTCCTAAGAAGAGAATTTTCTTTTATTCAGTAATAACTAGTGACCAGTGTACACTTTTTTAACATAGTAAAAAATCCTGATATGTGCCAATATTTTGTGGTTATGGTACTACTTGTGAAACATAGAAAGATTCTTTTCTTTATTGAAAGGAATAAATGGATTTTTATTCATGATGTCAGTTTTTTTTCTCCCAAACGCTGAGTGAAAATGTCATTGTCGGTGAGATGAATTTCATCAACTACTGTGAGACCATTGTCCTGTTTACTGAAGGCTTGAAAAAGTTCCATATTTAGTCTCTAGAGCAGGGTTTACAGACCATGTAAAAATAAATATATTTAAAAAAATACAAAAATATATAACATTGAAAAAATAAATTAAAAAAAAAAAAACTTAGCCCACCCATGGTACAAATGTACTACAGGTTTGCATGTAACATTTCGTGGATGAGAGCCACATTAAAAAAATAGTATAGTGAAAACATTCCCCCACCCCCATACTGCACAGATGCAAGTAAAGCAAAGTAGAATTATTGTATAGTACAGAGACAATTAGAATAAAATTCTACCGGTATAGTGAAAAACTAAAAGAGAAACTAAAAACAATAACTAGCATGAAACTGGCATGCCATAAGTATATTGAAGTATATTGAAAAATTTGTAAAAATGCACACACCCAATGCTGAAAAGACATAATATAATATGAATTTCCCACCTGATGTGCAGCATGTATGAGATACAGGTTAGCATAAACACATTATAAAGCCTCTCCTCTCACCCGCAACCCTTTCCTTTGTGCAATGCTTTCTACTTTCTTTCCATCTTTCTTATGATAATCAATTTCTCAACTTCTGGTAAGATTTATAAGTAATAAAATAGAAAAGGCTTTTATTTTTCTCAAATCTGCCAGTTGTGTTAAACGTGTTTTCCAGCCAGTTTCCATGTTACTTAAAATGTAAAACCTGAGATTCTAGGTGAAACCTCTCTCTCTTCTGTATGAGAAGAGCTAAACCACCTTTAGCTGAAAAGTCCTTAAAATGTTATTCACATGCACATAATGATGAAAATTAAACAGTTTAACCAAAGGACTTTGGTGCTGTCAAATGCATTATGAATTTACTTGATGCAGCTGCATTTTGTGGTTTATTATTTTTTTTTTTAAAGTTAATTTTTATAATAGTTTCTTGTTTCAGGATAACACAATTTTATTTAACACATTTACAATACATGGTAAATAATTTTTGATATGAGTATAAGGTTGCTAGGATCAGTGTTCTTCCTTTCTTTTCATATTCTTATGCAAGTAGAATTTGAAGGTTTATAAAATAAAGAATGATCGTTACATTAATACAGTACATACCAATAAATGATTAACATTCTTTACCATATAATATCCAAATGCACACTGAGATAGACAGCATTATTATTATTATTATTATTTTGCAAGCCAAAGTAAGAAATGCTTAAAAAGTAATCATTTACAATTGTATGCATGTCAATTGAGAGCCACAGTACTTTATCACACAGTGAGTTACTATACATGGTATCTAATCCTCTTGGTTTAATGGAGGTATACTGAAATAAATGGATGTTGTGATGGGAGATTCAATGTTTGGATGTATGTAAAATCTGCCATAGGAATGACTGATTTTTTGGGCTTTTTTCCAATGTTAGATAAATATTCAGATAAAAGACAAAACTGTAAGAGTATCAAGCATTAGCCAATCAATTTTTGGAATTTTCCTCCAATGTTAGGTAGAAGTGTAATATTCATCTCACTGGCAAAATTGCAAACAACAGACATCAGAAAAATTAATTTTCAGATGTTTAAGAAGTCTGATGACATGTGACTCCCTGCAGTACTGTCCATAATTAACCAGATAAGGATTATTTTGGATCTCTATCCTACACTGTACCAACTAAATTAACTAAAAACTATAATCATACATAATATAATAATTTTGGAACTATGACTGAAATAATTAAAATAATCATATGAAAACTGTATAACTTATAACCTTACTTATATAAAATTTGGACAGTCAACACTCACAGATTATGTAATGTCATTTTTATTTACAAGCTGATAATTTGTCTATAGCCTGTGTTTTAAGCCTGAATGTTTTCATAACTTTTTCTGCATTCTTAATACACAAGAATCAGTTATTAAGTTTAAAGCCAAAATTTGGCCACTTAAAATTACTTTATAGTATTTTCTCTCAACTCAAATAATGTTACTAATTTTTCTAAAACTTATACTTTTATGTAATATTAAAAGAATATATTATATCAAATATTCAAGCACATCATTCATTTTGCATCTTTATTAAAAATAAAAAATAAAAACTTTCTTCAGAAAGAATACTGCTGGAAAATAATGAGAAGGCATGCAAAATAGGAAGCAGCAAAAAGAGCAATGGAAATAAGAAGAACCAAAAGATGGCTCTGAAGTAAACATGAAGCTAGCAAGTTAGCTAACCCAGCTCAAGGAAAAGCAGACTGAATGAAAAAGCAGTATGCAAGCATTATATCATTTGAACTTCAGTTTGAAATACAATATATATATATATATATATAAATATACAGACACACACACACACACGCGTACACACATTTTACAAACATATAGGAAAGCAATCTTTGGCCTCTTTAGTCCAGCATTCTATTTTCTAGCAACTTCCTTTTCTGGCATGCCTCCTGTAATCTGAGAATAAATTTCAGAATGGCTGATTTGCTTGAGTGTCATGCCAGTCAACCAAAGTTATATATAAATGTCAGTTATGTAAGCAAGTTCAGTACACTGTATTTTATGTACTTCATAATTGACCTTTTATAGAATCGACGCATATATTTGTTTATTATCATAAGTGCAAAATTTAAGAACAGTATAACTGTGTACCTACGAGGCTTTATGTTATGAAGAGAAAAGCTAGGCTTAAGTACCTTTGATAGTCCAGAAATTTCCCTAATATGGCTCCTGACTGGTCCCAAGGTTGCTGGATTAAAGAGGTTCAACTGAATTATAATGTATATTAAGAAACTGTACATACTGTATTATAAAGTATATTAAGTAAGTATATAAATAAATACATAAATATGTTGTGGTTCAAATTTGTATAGTCAATATTTCTGTTTTGATGATTCTTTATTATGATCATCACCATACAAGTAACTAAAGTAAAACTGTGATGAACTACTATCTACTTATTTCTTCACAAGAACAATCAATCAAACTAAAAAAAACATAAGCATCTAATGCACGTGTGTACACACACAGTCACTACATACATAAATTCTCAACTATTATCAGTATCTCTGAAGGTGTTCTTATGGTGGCTGTCCATACTGTAAAGCATGATATATTCAAAAATCACAGATAGGGGAAAATGCATAATACCTTTGCTATTTCTGTCAGGAAACTAAAAGGAAAAAAAAAAGTCATTGGAACAATCTCAACAAAAACTGAAAACAGGCAACCAACAATATATGAAGTACCAACAAGAAGAGGTGGGGGGGGAAAAGAGAGAGTGAGAGAGATGTGGAATATAGAACAACAACAAAAAAAAATATCATATCAAGATAAGTGGTTTTACTGAGACATCAAAATAGGTGAAGTTATTCTAAATAACAATTAAAATATTATTTATTCATGCAATATGGATGAGGGAATGGAAAGAATAGCTATAGCATTTAATAGTAAACATCTTGAATAAGAAGCTGGGTAATTTCCTTATCTCTTCTGCTTTGTGTAATAAGTAGCTTAATAAGATTATTTTAATACTGCATGGGATGTAATGGAACAACAATAACCAGGTGTTGTGTATATGCTCTTTTTCTAGAAGAATTTATTGTCTGAATATTTGTTTTCTTCCCAAAAATTATTCATCATTCTGTACCGCTAGTTCATCCAGTGAAGTAAATCTCTATAGCTGCTTCATATGCACACCATATGTGATGATCTGAGCAAAAACTAATTGAGAAAGGCAGTGAATTTAATAAGTAAAGACTTGATCAGACAATAAAATCCTTGATGATATCCTGAGAAGTCTATCTAATAACTGTCCTCTCTCTTACAGGATCATTCCATTATTTACAACATACACTATCTTATCTCTTCTGCATTTTCTATAAGTACTTCTGTGGATGTTGTTCAACCAAACTGGCATCCATAACATAGACAACAGCTGGATAATACTTATACAAAATGAAACTTCCAATTGACTTATCTTTATTCATCCACTCTACTTCTATTCTTTGGAATAAATAAACAATATATATTTTTTAAACTAATTTGATTTTTTAATAAATATTTCTTTCATTGCTCCAAGTTCAAGGATTATGACAAGTTGCTTTTCTGTGCCAAACCTTTAACCCACATGCAGTACTAACATACCATGGTTCTGCAATTTGAACAAGAAGGTTAATGTTCAAGAAGTCTTTATTGATATTTTTATTTCAATATTTTAAATAATAAAAATATTAAAAAAAAGAAAAGAAAAGCCCTTTAAACTCAAGGAGCTACACATGTCCATCGAGAGCAGGTTTTCAAAAATATCCATGTCCATGGTGGGATTCAAACCATCGAGCATGCTTACACTCCAATCTGTCGGTTGGAGTGTAAGCATGCTCGTCACTCTACCAACCAGACCAGTATCATAATGCTGGCCTGGTTGGCCAAGTATTTATATGGCCAGTATTTTGAGCATTTCAGAATATACAAAGGAAAACAGAATCAAACTATTTTTACACATAATTTGCAAATTTGCTGGGGCATTTTTCCCAAGCAAAATACATCTGTTCTAAGATGTCTTTTGCAAAATATAACCAGCTTTTCTGGTGGAAAGGCTTATATGCTGGTCATCCATAATGGCATTATGGACATTGTTAATTTAAAGAAATTAACAATGTATACTATACATTGATTAGAAAAAACTTTTAATTAATACTTCCAATATTTCAACAAAGTCAAATTACCACCTCCAGGGAACAAAGAACAAATTAATATGTGCATGCAAGTGAGGTAAGTATGACTACTAGGGTAAGTATGACTGAAGTAGAAACAACAAAAGAAAGTTGAAAGTTTTAAAATATGCCCCTTAGTTGGCTGGAATGGGTGTTCTTGGCTGTTGAGATGAAATTCTCAGGATCAGTGCTTCCCAGATTTGAGGCAGTTTTATACAACCATATTTACTGAGGTTAGGGTAGTACCTTAAGGCTGAGTCAAATTCCAAAACAGTCTTTCATATTTGAATTTGCTCTTGTGGAATAAAGTGGCCTTTTTCCATAGTATTCTCTGTGTTCAGCAATACTGATGTTGGATCTCCTGCCTGGCTGGCCATAATAGGACACAGCTTGCAACTGCATGAAACCTGGAAGACACTTGGAAGATCTAGAGACTGTGGCTAGTCTTTGGGGATACAAATAAGGGATACCACAGAATTTTTATTAGTTTTTCAGATGTGCTTTAGATATATGAGATGGTAACAGATTTGGTGTACTCTCTGTTCTGGAGAGTAGGGGGGGGCGGGGTTAATATTCTTTGGATTTAGTGACGATTGTAGTCATTGGCTAAAAGGTGTTCAAGTTCAGCGGAGAGAGAGCATTATTATCAAAAATAATCAGTTTTACTCTTTTGTACAGGATTTTAATAATTCTATATTGTTTGCTGGATGACTATTGGTGAATATACCTGCTTGTGTGTGTGTGGGGGGGGGGGATAAATTGAGAATGTCAAAGATCTATCAGGTTGCCACATAATTAAGGTGTCTAGGAAGGGGAGACTGTTTTGTTTTTGTTTTTATTTCTCCAAGGCAACTTGGATCCTGGGGTGTTGGTTATTAAGATGTGTTAGAAAAGTTTTCAGAGTAAAGTGTTATTTTCAAAGGCTTCCATGAAGTCATTTGTTGGTGGGGTGAGGTGGAGACCTCATGGTTGTCCCTTCTATTAGTCTTTAGAACTTTCCTTGCCAAACAAAAAAGCCAGAGTTCATGGTGAACTCTGCCTTTTTTTAAACATGGATAAGATATCAAAAGGAAATTTTGCTTGGATAAGGTGTCCATGTTAGTGAACAGAGAGGAGACATCAAACTGACCATTATGTCAGTATGTTAGAGTGTTAGATTTTTCTATACTAGCCTTAAAATAGGATGAGACACATCTGAAAAACTCAGTGACTAATCTTCCTCAGTGGCTATTGCTTGAATGATTAATGACTGCAACTCAAACAGGTTCCCTTTTTCAAATGCCACAGACCAAACTGGAAGTTAAGTTTAGACAGGGCCACCCCTTCTCTCTTATTTTTCACATAGTTTATGCCAACTTTGCCACCCAAAAAACACTTGCCGCCCCGTGAAAATGCACATCTTGCACCGTCGGTAGAGCCGGCCCTGAGTTTAGATATCTGTTGTAAGCAATGACCTAAAGCAAATCATTAATCTATCAAACAGAATACAGACAATCCTCTCCACTTACCTAACATTTCTTAACCAGTTCACCTTCCAGGTACACTACTCAGGTGACCTCTCATTTTGGTACATTTGATCATAATCTCATACAAGTTTCATCTCTAGTGAAATATCATCCCCCACCCCCCCACCCTCCCAAGCAACCTTGTATCCTTTGGCAGACCAAAAATGCCAAGTGAGAAGATCTCCAAGGTTTTTAATACTCCTTTCCATGATCAGACTGTGTTCACATCTAGATAGTGATTGTAACCATCTTATAAAAATACCCACATTGGAATAAGGGCTTTCATTCCCCACTTTGTTAATAAATTCCCATCCAATAACCACCAAGCCATGGTTACCAAGAACTGTGCAAGGGTGGTTTAAGGGAAACAAACAGCATATATTAAGTGGCTTGAGGAAAATATTCGAGTTTCATTCACAGCCCACACTATAGCATATGGGACTAAATACTACATATAAAAATCGAAATAACAATAATCATAAATGAAACATTTCTTAAAATTATACCAAGTAATAAATAAGTAAAACGGTATAAAATCTAAGTAGTAAAATATATGTAAAAAGAGGTATTAAAAAAAACAAATTAATAAAACGTGCATAAAAACTGTTTTTTTAAATAAAAAAAAAAGAACATATACAATAAGTTAAACTAATAAATATATAATTTATATGAGATGGTGAAGTTTAATGCATTGTAAACATTTAAAAGCTAGGGTGACGAATGACGAGTCTGAGAAAATCTGCCTGAGTGTACAGTGCTCAGCCAAATTTTACAAGTGGCTAAAATAATGACTGGCTCATTGACAAAATGAGGATAGTTGATTAAAATATGAGTGCCGGTTAGTCCAGTGTCACAAAACTCACATATGGGCATGTCATCACTCCTCAATAGGAAGGAGTGTGTAAGATGATAATGACCTATGCAGAGCTGTGCAAGAAGTATTTCCTCTGTTTGAATCCTGTGCAGGCTAGATTGCCAACATTTAATTTCAGGCTTACTTTGGTAGAGTTTATTATTAGTCTCCCTATTCCAAGATGACTCCCACTGGGATAGAAATTTTTGTCTGATAATCTGCCAGTAATCTGTGTATGGTACAGAGAGATCATGAATGTTTGGCACACGATGTGACCTAGTTGCAGTATCTGCAGCCTTCTTTTCCTTAATCCCAATATGGCTTGGAATCCAACAGAAGCATACATCAAACTGTAACTTCCATAACTGAAAGATGAGATGTTGGATTCAAGAGAGCACACGATGTTTCTAGAGTTCTAGACTTCTTGCTGTCTGAAGAGAACTTTGTGAATCTGAATATGCTGTGCACATTTGGTAGCAATGCAATCTGATGTATTTTAATGCAAGCTCTATCACACAGCTCAGCTGTAAAGTTGTTTCATGCCAGCAGGATTTGTGCAGATATAATGTTGTCTGGAAAAGACAGCAGAAGATCCCACTAGGTCATCTAATTCTTAGCTGTTTGTGTAGACAGGCACAAAATCAGCGTATTTAGTTCTGTTGAGCTATGAAGAGCCAGTGATAGACGACAGGAGGGATGAAAATTTTCCGTAGCCTGCTGAATGAAAAGCTACATGTTGGCAAGTATGACTGCACACAGTGAAAGTGTGATTGATGGAATATGATCTATGTTATTTATCACTATCTGTAGATTTTACAGGAGAACTTTTATCTACAAACAAAAGGGTTCTATGGCTGTCAAGTGTTGTAAAGATTCTCCCATTATAGATGAAAGATAGTTTGGCAGGGATTTTATTTTTGCTGTGTATAACAAAGATAGCTGTTGGCATCAAAGTGACAAAGGGTTCTGTCAATAAAGACAGGTCATTTACCCCTATGTACAGACTAGGGGTAGGTGCAGTGCAAAATACTCCAGTTACAAATCTGATGACTTGATGGTGAATAGGGTCCAGCCATCACAGAGTATTCTCCCTGGAAGAGGCATAGACTTGGGACCCATAATCAAGTTTTGATCTTATTATTACTCTATACAAATGAAGCAAAGCCCATCTATGACCATCCTAACAGGTGGAAAATAAGATGTGTAGAACATTCATTGCTTTATAGAACTTGTCTCATAACCGACATGTAAGGGAGGAAACTAAGTCTGCTGTCAAATATCAGTCCCAAGAATTTGGCTTCTGGTGCAACTGGGGCTGGTGATTGTCCTACTCAGAGAGTTCTAAGTCAGGATGAAGACCATATCTATGGCAAAAGTGCACAGTCTTCCTGTGAAAATCTCAAACCATTTGCCAGTGCCCATTTTGAGGATGGCCAATGGCTTTCTATGACCCTCATATTACAGGAATGACAGAAGCTGAAGTCATCTATATATAGGGCATTACTTCTTATCTAACCAATATATTATATTGGTTAGATAAGAAGTTCTTGATAAAAACAAAAAGATGCCCTTGAAGACCAAAATTATGTAGGTCTTTCATGTATTCAAAATCTCCAAGCAGTGTCATATGCTTTTTCCATATCAGAGAAAACCAATACTAGATTCACAGATTTTAAGAAGGCATCCCCTAATAGGTGCCTCCAACTAGACAAATCAGTAGTAGAATGATCAGAAGTCAGATCATGTTCCGAAAAAAAAAAAAAAAAAAGTTGTTTCTCTCCAGAAATCATAAAAGATGAGTGTCCCATTTCTTCTAGAACATTGCACAAACAGCTGTAATATTCAGAGCAATTGGGCAGTAGTAATTTAACAATTGCGAATCCTTTCCTGGCTTAGGATAGGCAATAATAGTTACTTTCTGCCAGGGATCTGAAAATATGCTCAAAGAAAATTCTGTTATAAAGGTGCAACAGTTGATCCATTGATGCTGATAGATGTTTATCATCTCATAATGGATATTACCTGGTTTAACAGCAGCTTGACAACATTTAAGCAAAGCAGCTTTCATTTCTTCTTGTTGTTGCTAGATTTGTTGATTTTCTACTTTGCCTTCTGGAAAAAGGAATTTGGAAGGATAAGAAGATGCTGCCGATGTTTTGCAAAAATATCAAAGAGGCAATCACTGTTGGATCTGCAACCACTGTCCAACTGTGTAACCATTATGCTCAAGGCTAGAGAACCAGTGGGTGATGCCTTTCATTTTCCAGTTTTTTCCCATACTTCTTTACTGTTGGTGAATCTTGATATATAAGTAAATTGGATCCAGGATTATTTTTGGCTGTGACACCTCATGTGTCAGGCTCAAGCTTATTTGAAAGCAATTAGGTTTGTGGTTGTTGTGGGATATCTGTGAAGCTGCTGTGCAATCATCATACCACCATAGTTTAGGAAAACATTGGAACCAACTAGATGCTTTAGTAATTGCAGTTTTGGCTGCTGCTATAATATATTCTACTACATGCTTCACTGCATCACTGATAGGAGATGAACTGACTGTTGCAAAATCAAATTCTGTTAAAAACAAAAAGGTGGACAGTCAGTTTGCTCAATTTTCTACTGTGATATAGTACAAAGTCACCCATGCAGAAAAGTGGATATCACTAAAGTGACTGCTTTCAAATAGGTTATCATCAGTTTTTGATTTAAACAGTGGGAAAAGGGAGGGTGAGCAGTTAACTTGATGACAGTGAATGTTTAGGTAGGCATATGGAAGAAGGTGTTGCCTCCTGTGTTTAAGAGGGGGAGAGAGAGAGAGAGATTGCTGTTGTCAAGCTTGCACTCAACAACGCTTCCTATGATGTTCGTTCAGGCACTACCCCACAGAATGTTTTGCTCATTTAAATTCCCATTTAAAAAAAAAAAAAAGGGGGGGGGGTAGAAAATGTGATAGGACATCAACAAGATCATCTTGAGAAATGTCTATGGTAGGAGGAAGACAGATACAGCATGTTATCGCATTTCTGACCATGAAGTAGTTGTCAGGGGACAACTACTTCTAGATTAGTGTTAATTTGGATTTGTTGGAGGAGGGTATAATTGCCCACAAGGATTCCGACTCCTCTGTCAACAGGTTGCCCTGTTGTTACAAATGATGGTAACATTATTGAAGCATACTGTTTATACTTCTGCAAAAAATCCTTGATATGTCTGTTTTGTTGGAATTTACTAAAATTTCATTGTAGGAATATTTCCATTATTTCTTGTTGGCAGTATCATTTGGCTTCCTATGTTGAGCAACTTTGTTTTCATTAGTCTTGAATTTTTTTTTCTTTTTTGAGAACTGTGAACAGTCAGTATTCATAATTTCTTCTTCTTTGGGAAAAATATCCAAGATGTCAAATTCCATTTCCTCTAAGGCACTCAGTATATTAACTTTTTATGTTCTTTGTGGGGAGCAGAGGTATCCATACTATTACTTGATAGGCCATCCAATAGTCTTCAGGCATATCTTTGATACTCTGTGGTGAACGTTCCATTATTTGTTAATAAGCGGATTTTCTCATAGTGAGATCATTTTTGGCAGAGTGAGTCCATACCAATTTTACTCTATCATTTTCTCAAAGGAGATAGCGAGCAAGTCATATCTTTCAAGTATGTTGTAGTTGCAAAAAGACAGGATCGACATCCTTGTCATTGTCTTAATGACACTTTCTTTACAGTTGCCTTCTCAATGTAAGAGAGTTTAGCAGATGCTGTTGCTACTGTTGTGGTATACTGCCTCTTTGCATCCTAGTATATGATGCATTCTTCCATTTTTAACTTTTGTATCTCCTTTTCATCCTTCCACCTTTGGCATGTTCAGGAGTATGCCAGGTGATCTCCCCCCAGAGCATTTGGGTGTTTTGCTTTTAGTCATTATTCTCGTGTTCTTTACTATCACATTGGGCACAGATAGAAGAGCCACAACATGTTTGAAAATGTTGTTGAAGGTAAGGATGATGTTTCTGGTCAGAACCAGATGCCCATCCCTACATATCAGGATTCTTCTCAGGGCTGTCACTGCTTGCATTTGCAACACATTTTTTCATCAGGAACATCAAGGGGTCCCACTCAGATATTACTCTTCTATAAAAGTTTAAAGTTTTGTGTGGGGTAACTGATTTTTGACTCCAAAGATGTATCAACTTTTAAATCAGGAAGATGGGGTACAGAAACTAATCCTAATCTGTTTCATTACAACAGACACTTCTGGAAAGGTGCTGCCTATTACTTTCACACTTCCCACTCTCCTAACACACAATGATCTGCTCTACTGGAAGTTGGCACCCAAATACAAGATACATTCTTCACTATTACCTTGTTGGAATTTTACCAAAGCTAATTGCTCAATTTTCTATTGAGCTAGACAGAAATATTAGGTAGATGCTACCTCAAGATGGAAACTATGGCAAATCTTGTGAATATGATTATAGTTACAGAAAGGGGGAAAAAAATGACCCACAAGGATTTCATATAGAGCACATATCTGGATGGAATGAAAATGCAAAAAAACTGCATAATGATTACCAGGTGTATAGACAAACAGATGTGGTTGGTAAGCTGTATCGTAAACTAGATGGAGGCTAAAAATAGTAGGTGAAGAAACAGTTACAAATTTGAACTTTAGGGAATCTTCTTAAAAAACTGGGTGGTGCTTCACATTGCTCCAGAATGTCTAGAGCTAAATCAGATAATAAACATTCTACAATCTTATCTATTTCAAAAAGACAGGCTGCCAACTCTCCTAGTATCTCTTTACCATTCACCAAAGAATGGCTTATGATAGCTGTTAAAGAAATAAAACCCGGAAAGTTTCTGGGATTTGATGGTGTCCATCCAGAATTTTTAATACATTGTGGTAAAAAGATAATAAAGTGACCAGCTTTTTTTCAGAGATATTTTAAACATGGATAGATTACCAGTGAAGGTCAACACGTTCCTTGCCAATCACGCGATGCGAGTTCTCGCCGTTCGGCCGATCACGCGTTATCGCGTGGACATCGCTATCAAGTTAAAAAAAAAAATTGGCCACCGCACAAAATTCCAATTTTCAGCTTGGCAATGAACATGTTAAACAGATGAAAATCACAGCCATTTTGGAACCAGGGAAGCCTGACGATCGAGCAGAAAGCTCGATCATCAGGCTTCTATCATAGGCCAATATCTCTTCTTAGCAATTTCTACAAGTTGATGGAAAGACTTAAGAGTTAGCAATGTGATCTTCCATACTCTTCCACGAGATCAAGCTGATTTAGATTGGTAAGAAATTGCAAGAACCAGATTCTTGCACTCACTACATCCATCAGAACAGGACTGAGAAGTACTTAAAAACTAGTGTTGTCTTTATAGACCTCACTTTAACTATGACAGTCTGGAAAAAGGAGGTAATTTACAAGTTCCTGAAAATCATCAAATGTACTAAGATGACTCAGCTACTGAACAAGATGCTTTCCAATAGGTTTATTTAGGTGGTGATGGGAAATGAGAGTAGTAAACCAAGAACAGTAAATGATAGCCTTCCCCAAGGATCTGTTCTTGTCCCACTGGTATTTAATTTGTATGTAGCAGATTTCCTCAAGTGTGTTCTCAGCCGTTTGATTATGCTGTCAATCTTGCAATTGCAAAACAACATATGACTGGAGGTTTTGAAGAATACCTTGAATGGGTAGAGAGACATGCTGAGCCAATATTTTAGGAAATGGAACTTCAATTTAAATAATAGAAGCTGCTGCTTCTATTTACATAATAAGATGATTAGCCTCACTTTAAATGAGACACTTCTACCTACTAATCCTCATCCCAAATATCCTGGAACTATTTTGGATAAAACTATTACATAATAAACATGTTATGAACAACAAGAAATAATATTCCCAGCGAGCTGGCTGTGTGGTACATCCTGGAAAGCGTATGCATCTACTCAACATGATTCTGCACTGGGATTAGTACACTCAATAGCCAAGTGCTGTTTTTCAGCTGTCTGACTGAACAATTGGTATATAAGAAACTGATACGGTTTTATATTGACAATGTGAAATTGTATGCAGTACTATTATAAATGCCTCTATTTTGGCTCCCAGTTCTAAATCATACAGAACCACCTCATATAAGGAGAAACAGAAATTTATCATGAGAGATTAATCAAATATTGAAGGATATCTCATCCTGTTCGTGATGATATAAATATCAGAAAAAAAATTGTAGAAAATAATAGAAAAATTAGCCAAAACAACCAAACTTAGTTATAAATCTGAGAATTGGCTTGATCAAAGATTAGAGACTACAGATATGAGTTCTGAGAAATATTAGAGGAGTAAATGGATGGCATCAATGGCAGAATCATGTTAAAAATAATTCTGCATTGAAAATGATTCCATAAAGAAGGAACTTGACATTATTAACATTCAAGACCATGTCAGCAGAGCTAACCTAAGGTGGTATGGTCACTTAAACAGAATGGGAGAAGAAAGATTAGCAAAACAAGTGTTTGATGCCAAGATGGCAGGAAAAAGACACGGAGGAAGACCAAGGTCCAGGTGGATTGATTCAGTCATAAGTGCCTTAAAAGAATGATATGTTAGATAAGACAATACTGGAGTAGTGACAAGTAATAGATTGATTTGGAGAAAAACTGTTGATAAAACTTAATCATGTAGTGCTGTCCTAGTACCCTGAAGTGCCCCCAAGGGTACACATCAGGCATTTAATGATGATAAATATCAGCCTCTTCTCAATGGTCAACATCATGCAGGATTTCAGCTTCCCCATACCATCTGGGTAACACTAAATAGAGTAGCCATGGCTGATGTGATTACTAGCTGCACAAATGGGGAATGTGGAACCTCTCCAGCATGTGGGGAAGAAAACCAAAATATTCATTACATTATAGAGTACCCACTTAGAGCATTCAGTGGCAATCAAGATCTTAGTGCTTCTTCTGTGAGGCAATTCAGTGATTGCAACATTTACATCTGAAATTTCATTTTTGTTCTTATTCTGTAACTCAATTCCTTTTTAAAAGTCTTGTATATTTTGCATGTCTGTATATGTTTGAAATCATTTAATTTTGTATATGATGCCATAAATAAACACAATAAACTGTTAACTAGCAACTGTCAATATGGATTCTACCAGTCAAGATCTACAGATCTCGTCTACATCACCACCTCTGGATATGAGCCATGGAAAAACCTGTGCTGCTGTTGCACTTGACATTTCTAAGGTATTTGACATCAAGACTTCTGACAAATTTTTATCCTTTGTAAATGGATTGGTTTTCTCTCAACTCATCAAATGTATAATTGTGGAGGGTGTTTTCTCTCTCTCTCCCCCCCCCCCAGGATTTCCTATAAATGCAGGTGCTCCTCAGAGCTGTTATTTCATCCACCTTCTTCATCATATAAGTTAAAACTTCCTCTCCTTGACCTCAAACCTTATTCATAGTTCTGCTGATAATAAATAAACCCTCTATTTTTACTGCTCATACAACAATGCTCAAACATCTTAAATTCGAAGATCATCTATTTTTAGTGACCTAAGCACTTATCTCCATACTGCCCTTCAATGGGAACAACCACCACAACCCACTCGCTTATAATGCTTCCAAAATACAATTTTGCTCTTCTTTACTTGCAAAAAATTCAGTTTTTTTTTTTTTTGTTGCTGTTGTTTTTTTTTTTAACTTGGATAATGCTCAGCCTAAGAGTCAACACCAGATCTCACTTCTCAGAATGATACTTATCCTCTAGTCTTTAAAGACACTTCTAAAGAATTCTTTGTTTCAAGAAACTTGGCATCCTTATTTGCTCAAAATGTTACTTTTAATTTGTCCAACTATTTGCAGAGCACCACAGATCCAAAATTCACTCAATCTTAGAACTTAATACTACCCTCGCATTGAAGCCTCTAAAAATTTTTGTTAATGTTCAGAAGAAGGCAGTTAGCTAAATGCTAAACACTTCCTCTCTTACACACACACACACACACACACACACACACACACATATATATATATAAAGCGACAGCAGAGAACAATATTAACAGATGCTTGGATAGTTTCTGTGTGGACCAACCAACAATCAATAACTGATCTTAAAGGAATAACAGGCTTGTGGATCTTGTGAAGACCATAAAACCTAGGAAGGTATAAAGGTATGAGTGAAAACTCAAATTTATTTTTATATTTTTACATCGTCATCCTAACCAAGGATCATTACCGATAAAACTAACGAGTTCATTAATCAGACTAATTCCTGAACTGGATGAGAGGCAACACTAAGTGGACTAGTCCTGGATCATTAATGTAATTTTCATTTTCTTGTAATATTTTAATATAAGGCTGCTTTAAGGAATAGCATACAAGCCTCAGTCTACAAGAGCGGGAAAAAATCTACCAGTGGTATATTTTTCAGAAAAACAGCACCTTCAGGTAATATTAAAAATTCCTCTTGAATAAATGATCCATAATAACAATAAAAGAAGGTGCCTGGAAATGGCTAATGAGCAATTCAAATTTCAGTTTGAGATTATCACAGACAAATACATCTGAAAGATTCTAAGAAAATTTGGTGAATGGTGTTGAATAACTCTGTAGTCAAAATGGATGTTAGAATTTCATAATGGAACTGTCAACATCCATGGGGCTTAAAAGAGTTAAAAATGGATCTATTAAAACTTAATTAGCAACACCAAAATGCTCTACATTCTATGAATGCCTTACTGCATCAAGAGTTACAATATGTTCAGTCAACATTCTTAACAAACAGCTTCAGAGTGACTTTTATCAATAAAGCATTCACCAGTTACAGGATCCTGCTGATTCTGCTCAAGAAGAAATTACTCTTATCCCAATTCCATATAAGGGATTATCAGAACATATTGCTAAAATTCTCAAGTCTCTTAACATTCGTGCAGCATTTCATTTAATGAGGAAAATTTTAACTTTCTTTTTTCTACCAAAGACAAACTTCTTCTATGAAGCTTTCCATGCATCTACCAGATTCCATGTGATTATAGATTATCATAATTAAAAGAAACACACGTATTAACCACAGTGAAAATTATTTAATTGTAAATATTTCATCCTAAGTATCTTAGGACATCCTCAGTACTGTAGTTTTAAACAATAATAGGAATAACATACAGTTAGGGCGCATGATTACAATAGGATCTCATTAAACGTGCTAAAGTAGTTAAAAAAAAAAAAAAAAAAAAATTATTTAACACAATTTTGTATGACGATTTCCCATACTTTAGGAATAGTAAGAACGTCATTGTGGTTTAAATTTGGTCTGTGTGCTAAGACAGTGCTTCCCAAACTGTGGGCCACGGCCCCCTTGGGGGCCGTAGGTTTTGTTGAGGGGGGCCATGAAATAATGAAAACAAATTTAAAATGTTTTAAGACTAAGTGTATTTTTTTATTTTAAAAGAAACGTATTCAACTTTTATCATTTCTTTTTTGTTATTTTTTATATTTTAATGGAAAAATTCACACATTGGTGTTGGTTCACAAACTTTGTTTTTTGCGTATTTCGGCGCTTAACGAATATTAGTAAATATTGCTTATTCATATGTTTCATTTCAAAGCAGTGGTTAATTGTATTTACTTCGATTGTTCTCCAGGGAATTTCCAAATCTTTCTGTCCCTTTCTTAACGCGTTCGTAATCAGGGACTGTTGATATTGACTTTATATACATATCAAAACTCGTTTTATATTATCACTGTCATCCGAGCTAGTTTTCTGTTACCAATAAAAGTTTCGCATATACTACACACATGAAAAAAAAGCTTAAACAAGTTCATGTGGGGATACAGTAACTCGCTTGCAGTGGTAAACAACACGCCCTCCCTAAGAGCCACTATATTGCAGAGGCAATAAAAATAAGTACTTTTATTATGCCAGTGAATAAGGTATGAGGAGTCTGTGTAATATATTTCTCAACAAATAGTGCAATTAGAGACAACTGGGATAAAAACACACTAATTAATGAACCACATGTCCTCTCATACAGAAACTATGCTGTATAGACTGAAACAAAACCATATGTTGCATGGGCAAACACAGTATCTAACTAAAACTATTGTTATTAATTAGATGTATGTGAGTTCGATTTCCCAAGGCAGCAATAAAATTCAAAGGAACGTGTTAAAATTCGTAAAAGTGTTGAAACTAAGTAATATATATGTATATATATAATGAATGTTATGGCAGTTTCACATATGGAATTCGGTTGAAGAGAGTTAGCATTTCAACTCAATTGTCAGCTATGCTTTTATCTTTCGGTTGTGCGATCTTTTGTTAATACCGCACCAATCATATGCACGTTTTAATAAACAGACTGCCTTTACTGTCTGTTTCGCGTTAGGCTTAATTACCATAAAAGGAGAAAAGTCACAAAAGTGAAAAATGTTCCTGGTCCGGGGATTCCCTTATTCAGGTAATATTCACTAATTTCATGTTATCAGTCTGTGGTGTGCCAGTATTGGTAAGTGGTGATATTATTTGATCTAGTCTACGTTAAAAAATTTAACCCTGAGATGGATAAGTGGTTGATAAAAAATAAAAAAATCCCGCGAACAATCAGAAGAAGCAGAAACAGACTAAAAAAAAAAAGGACAGTATTTCATATTTTACCAGAACAGACCATATCGTCTTCAGAACCAAAGGGTAAGAGGCAAAAAATGTAATATATGCATTTGATTTTTGCAATATTCACTGTGTATGTTTTGTATTGAATATAAATACAATAAATATTATAATAATATATCTCTATTACGATTTTTTTTCGAGGGGGGCCGTGAAATATTTTAATTTTTGCAAAGGGGGCCCTGACATCCAGAAGTTTGGGAAGCACTGTCCTAAGATACTTAGGATGAAATATTTACAATTAAATAATTTTCACTGTGGTTAATATGTGTGTTTCTTTTAATTATGATCACACCACAGGTTTCGTTATTTAAAAAAAAATATATATAGACTATCATATTTTGGACAATCAGGAAGTTCTGACTCTATTTGTCACAAAGAATGCAAATAAAGTGTACATCAAGCTTCATTTACCAAAACAGTCAGTTTCCCGAAGAATGTGTCATCTCCACTAAACATAAAATCCTTTGGAAGAATGCCAATATCTTGCATTAGAGTGTATATAGAGAGCTGTTCCATAAGAAATTTAAAGTTATGAAGCATTATGAAATCATCCTCATAAACACACCCGACAAAAAATTATGCAGAAGAGGAATGGTAAGCTGGCTGCATTAACTGCTAAAATAAAATTTTTAAAAATCCCTAATCACGGGACCCAATTCATCTTGAATGGATGAGAACTGAATGTATGGAATTACCTTAAAAAAAAAATTGTGAAATGAGATAAGTAGAGACCAAACAGTAAAAACATATTCTACAAGGAATGCAGTCAGGAATTTATATCAACCACCACCACCACCACCCGAGAAATACTGATATGTTGAAAATTCAACATAAGTCTTTGTGCCAATGGGATTGTTAACGTACATTCTTTCCACTGCTGTGTGCTGAGAACAAATTATACAGCCAAGTCAATAAACACAGTTCAGCTGAGCACTCAAATTTTTACCATTTGTACTGCTATCCCATCAGTCTCATTCCAGAATTCTTATTCAGTTTATACAACAGCTCTAGTACCCTCTTCTCATACATACAAGTTTCTTCATCTAGTCTAAAGGTAGTGTGGACCAGGCCTGTCCTAACCCATCAAACAATTAAAGCAATGCCTAGGACTGGCAAGTTTGGAGACAGACAAAAAACAGCAAAATTGTATCTCAACAATAAAAACATTTTTTGTTAGGGATAGCAAAGTAGTGCTTGCCTAGGGATGGCATATAACCTACAACAATCCTAGCATGGAGCTCTACATTGTATATGGCATGGGTGATAGCTTTTAACAAAATGTACACTTATTAGTTGAAATCTCTTCTGCATCTGCCATCGGCATACCATCTGCATTCAGTAATTATTCTTTCACATTCACTCTTTCTTTTACTTGCAATATTACAATAAAATTCTTTAGCTTGCAAAGCCAGATTTTCTCCTTATATTCGCACTTAACTTTCCATACAATAGTTGTAACACTTCCACATGTGGTTTATATTTTTTTTATAACTGCCATCATCCTTATGAACTCGGTATTTGATTGAAAATACTTAAATACAGAAGCATAAAAGTTTACAGTGACTATAACACATACTTGAGAAAGCCTGGTAACAATCTAATTCCAAATGATTGGAACACAGCTCTCAGAACACCTGTCCATAAGGAACAGAAATAAAACTGACTGTGGGAATCACAAAGGAATTGCCTACTAGTATTCTTGTTAAGATTTATACAAACATGCTTGAAAAGATATATGAAAAATTATGGAAGAGTATCTTGGAAAAGAACAAGCAAACTCTGTTGCAGGTAATGGTTGTCAGGACCAGATTTTTCCTTTTAAGACAAATCTGTCAAATTTTGAGGAATATAACAGGAATCTGTATTTAACTAGTTTTATAGTGGGAAAAGGTATATGATAAAGTGTCAATGGAAAAATTGTTTAAAATGCTACATTTATATATGCAAATGGGACATTATACAGAGCAATATCTAGCCTAATAGGCAGTTAGAATTTAAGCAAGTATAGAAAAATGGTTTGATGTAAAATCTGGTTTAATACAAAGAATGCTTGCAATCACTGTTCTTCATCAACCACATGAATCACATTATGAAACAAAATGGCATCAAACCCTGATATTGAAATTCATGATATCGAAGCCACCTTTTTACTTTACACTATGTTATACTTCTAAACAGATCCAACTCTTTGATTAAACTCTATAACTGCGGGAGCCAATTTGACATGAAAAATAACAATAAAAGGCCAAAACTATGAAAAGAGACAAGAATGTTTTAAACATTTTAGCATTTCATGCACACATACATAACTGTTTTTTCTCTCCTGTGTTTTATCATTTTCATTTATTCCATTGATATGCTATCCTCCATAGAATTTTTGACTCTTTCAAATGAAATAAAGTGCTTAGTTGCCTGCCCTGAGTTTTGACTAAAATTGTGCACATGACAGTGCAACATTTCTGTTTTATAGTTTAAAAAGTATTTTTCTGGCCTTAGCATTTATATAAAGCAGATAATTGATGGTACTCCCTCCCCCCACTTACCCAATGTATTCCACAACAGTATCTACAAGTCTGCAATTATATTAGTGCAATTAAGCACATAAAAGGGTAAGGAATTTCTGTGTGCTCCTGTGTTTACATTTCTTTTGAACAGTATTCTCTATACAATGGTCAGAGAGGCAAAACCTTGCTCCCATTCAAATTACTTATGGAGATAAAACAGTTACTTTAGTTATAAAATGCTTTTTTGGACCTTGCAATAAAAAAAGCAGGTATGTGGAAGTGATAACAATGTCTTAGAAAGAATAATTTCTAAGTGGAACAAGAAAAATTAATTTTAGAAGAGTAATTTCCACACTGACTGGTCTGCAATTTGAAATAGAATATCCAATAAAAGAAAATATACAAAATTTGTCTTCTTTCATTTGAAGACTCTGTACATTTGGCTATCCATAATTAAGCATAAAAAGAGAACTTTAATTTTGATTCAATACAGAAGCAATAAACAATAATTTACTCACCGTTGTGTGATACATAAATAGCAGCCTTTAGCTGGTTTATAATTAAATTACAGCATATTTATATTTCTGCCAATACAAGAGCCCATAAAAAAGACCAGAAATGTCTAGTATAAAGATTGCACACAGGCTAATAATTCAAATGAAACTTTGTAACTAAGGATATTTGGTTATCCTTAACAGGTGCATTTAATGTTTTTTGTTGAGGACTGTAAATGTATAGTTATCCTCTCAAAATACATTTCTTTGGAGTATTTATTCCAGATAATTAATTTCCAAGTAAAAATACTTAGGTGGAAGAGATAAGGTTCTCATCACATGTCATAAGACCTGTAGTCAACCATGAGTCACATCATGGCTGTCAATCTCCTAGACAAGAGATGGCATTTGAGTGGAATGGAAAAATACTTTTCCCAAAATTCACTATAGCACTTAGAATTATTCAAACTGTTTCTCTGATATCTATTCAATATAGTGATATCAACTATGTTGTTCTAAGCTGGAACTAATAAATGAAGTATATGTGAAGTGGTTTCAATGAAATGAAGTTAAGACAGGATGCACACAATTTCTAAAGAGAAAGACAAGATTGCATTTTTGCATTACAAAAAAGTCAAGAAATAGAACTAAGATAATGATCCCTATTGAGGTTCTGTTTATCTTGAAAATCCATATAATGAGATCAAACATAAAAGTTCAAAACAATGAAATTAAATGGTGTAAACAGAACCATATATGAACATGCATGGTTCATACATGTTATTTCTATGTGGCTCTGCTAATTAAAGTAAATTAAAGATCATTATTTTGCTTCAGTACAGGATGTTTTCAATTAAAATAGGTAATATGAAAATGAATCGAAATAGGAAGTGTGATAGGAAGACAAATACATTTATACAAAGGAAGAGAAAACTCGACCAATACACTAAGCAGCAGTGTAAGACAGCATATTCAATATGAGAGAGGAAAAAGAATAGGAGATGACATTTGAGTGGCTAGACTTCAAGAGATGGCCAGACTTTAGGAAATGGCTAAACTTCAACTTTGGTTTATTCACCAAACAAGACCAGCGTTATGAGAGTTCTGAAGAAAATTATTCATCTGTGGAAGCATATTAAAAATGTAGATATTAGAGACCAACTTAACATTGTTGATATTTGCAATTTGGCCATTTAATACAGAATTGGTCAGTCTTACTTGCTGCCATTTAAAATTAATTCCAAAAGGCAGACAGCACAAAAAAAAAAGACCTTGACAAATACAAATATAAAGAATGATTTAGTGTGTCTAATTAACAGTGCCTTAGAAAATAAAAATTTAGATTTGAAATGATGTGAATGAGACAGAGCAGAATCACAAAGTGTGGTCAACTGATGAAGGTTATCATTCTTCGAAAATATCTTGTTTTTAACCTTAATAACATGCATTCTATCAGCAGATGAATTCAGAAAATGTTTAGTGAAACTACTAATAGACTCCATATTAGTGACAGAAGAAAAAGTTCAGCTAAACTTCAACTTATCACAGGAATAGAGATGGAAGGGTATGATGTGTTTCGTGAATAGAAAGGGTAAAAAGGGAGGGAGTGCTACTGATGATAGAGAAAGAGTTATGTCCATACAAAGTAGAGATGTAAGAGGGAAATAGTGCTAGTGGTTTTGTGGTGTGAGGCAGAGGTGAATAGAATGAAATGCTTAGTTGGATGTTGTTATAGACCTGATAATGTGAATGATAGTGCTATATGCCTAATCAAATTAGCCAAGCAAATAAGAAAAGAGTGATTATTATGGGTGATTTTAACTATGGCAATATAGAGTGGGATGATGAGATAGCAAATGGAAGTACAGAAAATGAGTTTCTTCAGTTTTTGAGGTACAACTACCTCAGACAGTAAGTAACAGAGGGCACACGAGGATTGAAGGTCTTGGATTTCATCATCTCATCAGAGGATGTAATTATAAATGAGGTGTCAAATCACCCTCCAGTTGGTGAGAATGACCATGAAGTGATTACCTGGGTGGTTGCCAGCAGTGTGAGGACCTCTGCGAGAAAAGGGTATATGTGGAACTACAAGGCTGGTGATTATGAAGAGCTAAGGAGACAGCTTGCAGGTGTAGGATGGAATGAGGAGTTAGCTGGAAAAGAGATCAATGCAGCTTGGGGGATATTCAAGAACTATCTAGTATAAGCAATGTCTAAATGTATTCCAAGGGTCAGAAGGTTAAATAAGGTAGGTGTGAGATGGATGAATAAAGAGGTTAAGCATGTGATACAGAGAAAAAAGGCATTATGGAGGTAGCATAAGAGAAGTGATTATAACCAATTCCATGAGTATCATGAAGACCAGGCAAGGAGCATGACTTGATTGATAAGGGTAGCAAAAGTGAAGTATGAGCAGCAGTTAGCTAATGAAGCCAAAAAGAATCCTAGGGAGTTCTTTCAAAATGTAGCTTGCAAAAAAAGAATGATTATGGAAAGATGACAATGATTGGAGAAAATGGTATAAGGACAACTACTGCAGAAGATATAGTGGAGATACTTAATGAGCAGTTCATAAAGGTCTTTCATTCTTGTGAATGCGATATCATGAAGAGTTTGAGAGCAGTGGATGAGGAGGAGGAGAGACTGACTGTGAGTGAGGAAGAGGTATATGGGGAATTAAGCAAACACCATATTAATAAGGCTGTGGGACTTGATAATATAGCATCTCATATTCTGAAGGAATGTGCCAGGGATTTGACATATTTTTTTAATATGAGTCTTGAACTGGGTCAAGTTCCAAAGGAGTGGAAGGAGGGCAAGATTGTGCTGCTTCATAAGGGAGGAGGTGATAGAACTCAGGCATCAAATTATAGCCCTATCTGTGTGTCAGGTGTTGTGGTTAAGTTGTTGGAGAAGTGAGTTGATAACAATGGAATTATCTTTGATGGACAGCATGGATTTGCTAAAGGGAGGTCATGTTTTAGTAACCTACTTACTTATTATAAAAAGGTGACGCCTTCCTTGGACAGAGAAAAGGGGATACACAGGTTACACAGTAGTATACTTAGATTTCGCAAAGGCTTTTGATAGATTACCATATGATAAGTTGATAGTCAAACTAGAGCAGATGGGGTTGGATATTAGATTAGTGCATTGGATCAGAGATTGGCTATCTGATAGGTATCAGCAAGTTGTGTATGGAGGGGCAATATCCTGGAAGAGGAAAGTCACTAGTGGTGTGCCTCAAGGATTTTAGGGCCATTGCTGTTTAACCTGTATGTTAATGACATTGGCAATGATTTGGATATGGATATTCAGTTGTCTGCAGATGATGCAAAGTTGGGACAAATTATGAAGAACAGAGAAGATGTGGCCTTACAAGAAGATGTGAATAAATTGAGTGAATGGGCAGAGAAATGGTGATATGAGTTCAATGTTGCAAAATGTAAGATTTTAATATTTGGGAAACAAAGATGGGATGCAGAATTTATGCTTGGTGGGGATATATTGTTGGAGGTGGAGGAAATAAGAGATCTGGAGGTGATAGTGGATAAGGATCTGAAATTTAGGGGACACACTGCCAAAATTGTGAGGACAACACAAAGAATTCTGGGAATGATGCAGAGGACACAGACTTGTAGAAGTAAGGAGATTCTTGTTCCATTATATAAGGTTTGATTCAGCCACACATGGACTTCTGTGCACAAATTTGGTCACCTGGTTTTCAAAAGGAAGAAGAGTGTTGGAAAAGATTCAGAGATGACTTACTAAGTTGGTTTCTGATCTCTGAAATGTCGAATATGAGGAAAGGTTGAGAAGATGCAATTTACAGAGGCTAGTGGATAGAAGAAAGGGAGGGGGTGATATGATAGAGACATACAAGTTAGTAAGGGGGTTGTTATAGGATCAATGTTGGAGAGGTTTTACAGCATGTGGTGGGAGATCAGGGAAGAACCAGAGGACATCCCTGGAAGCTGTATAAGGAGGGTCTGAGTAGAGGAGTGAGAAGCAGGTTTTTTACATGCAGAGTTGTGAATGATTGGAATGCTTTGCCTGAGAGTGTGGTGTCTGCAAAGAATTTGAGTGTGTTTAAGGCATAGTATGATGAGCTGTGTGCATGACAAAAGGACCTCCTAGATGAGTCTTTAACTCCATAGGGTCTTGAGATAATAATAATAATTATTATATATATATATATTCTGCAATAAATGAGAAATATAACATTTAAATAATATTTTATTAATTCTATTACAATTTTTAACATTAATCTGACACACTGAAGAATGTAAGATATATATGAAGTTTTCTAAAAGAGTGACATGAACATATTCATGATTTTCTAAGAATTTGAGGTTGTACAGTTCAAAAAACGAGGAAGGCTGTTCTTGAAGTAGGGAGAATTAAAGAGGATGATGAAGTTGGTTCAGTAGAAGTGAAGATCAATTGTAAATTAAAATTGGTCAGTAGCAGCTTGCATTTGAACAATCTTAGAGAAAAGCTGAGAAATGATGAAAGCCAGTTGAGTAGAACTGCACTCATGAAAATACCTATAGAAAAGGCACATGGTAGAAACAGAATGTCTGTGCATAAGCAGTCAGAATGAGATTGTGAGATGGGGATGTCAATTAACCTGGACGTCCTCCACTGAATAAAATCAAGAATTTTTAAGAAGTTTTTTGGTAAATTACCCCAAAAATAATGAAGAGCATTTTAATGATGGATGTATTAATATAGAATTAGCAGCTGTGCAGATGAAAAGCAATGTCTTGAGCACTAACAAGTTTTTGGAGACTGAGGATACTATGGATGAGTCAATGCAAGAGGTGTATGTCACCTCAAGAAAAGACATCTGATTTTGTCTACAAATCTGGGTTTTTAACAAAGATATGGCCTGTGTAAAGTTATTTCATTATATTAAGGATGTAAAGATGGGGAGATATTAAACTGGTGAAATAATTCCTGCTGTAAAATAAGTAATTTATGATATACATAAAAGTAGTTAAATTACTGACCTAGCAGTTAATTTTAAATGTAAATGCCAGTAGCACATGTAACAAGGATAAAAAGATCTGTACCTGCGTATAAAGAAGAAATATACTTCATTATGTTCCCCAAAATGATAGAATACACTACTTTTTTTGAGTGATTTTGGCAACTGCCTTCATTATACCAAACATGCCTACTGAAAACAAATACAAAAAAGATAACTCTCTCACCTTCAGAAAATCCAGTATACACCAGTGGTATCACATAACATACAGTTCAATGGTGTAAATGATTTATGGTAACTAGTTTGTTATCATGGCAATATAATAGCTTGTTGACTTTATAAAAGTTTATTTTTTACTTTTAAATATATAAAAAGTGGCACAGAAAGGAACAATATAGGAGACTTTTATCCAGCAGAAAATGGTTGATAAAGAAGAAAGGATTTTTATAAAGGTAAAAATTTTAACAAGAAAATAGATGTACATGCATGCACACAGACACACACACAACAGAGGTACTATATATAAATGCAAATAATCTGAGCTGTTTGAATTTTTTATGTACAAAAACCGAAAATAAATACAGAAATGGAACTCACTCTATTTGAATAGTTTTTTTTTTTTTAGGAAGGGGAGGGGAATAAATAAATAAATAAAATGCTTATTTGAAAATGAACTTCATTTTAAGCATACGAGATAACACCCAGTTACCATTAAAAATGCAACTGTTAATATAGTAGCAAAATAGCATTTCAATCCCAGAAAGTATTTTATATGCTCAAATTCCATTCCACAATATCCATGATTACTGTTCAAGAGTGAGAGGAAGTTCTAAAAAAAAAAAAACTCTCTACATGTGAATAAAATTCAAGAATAGTATCTACAAAAAAAAGAGCAAGATATTGGTGCAAACACAGATGACTGGGTTTGGAAAGTTTTTCAATGTATCTCTTGAAACCAACAGCCGTGAACTGCACCTACTGCAGTTAGTCATATGGAATATTCTGAAAGAAAAAAAAAAAAGTCTTGCTCTCCGTTCTTATATGTTATTCAACTTAATATGTTGAATAACATTACAAGCAATGATAGTGTTCTATTAGAAATTCTGCTATGACATGATGGTATAGAAAATACTATCTGTCCAAATTGTTCTAATAAAGAGGCACCATTTCACCTCACAGGGACAGTCAACAGCCAATGAAAAACCTCAATAACAAAACTGAACACATTAGGGACAGCTTGTAAAAAACTACATAATGTTATGGCAAAAAGATACTGCTACCATGCCAGAGTAATAACTTCAATTTGAAATAAAAACTAATTAAATGACATTTCAACCTTATTAAGGTTATCATATGGATTGCACATGTACATATACACACACACAACAAAAAATAAATATAAACAGGATACATTACAATCATTACTAATTTGGTCGACTAGTGATGATCCTACTTAGCCTGATCTCTTGTTTAAAAAAAAAAAAAACCTTCAAGCCCTGTTACATATATATATATGACTGAAGAAAATCTGCCTGAAGAAAACTGCAAATTCAAAAGAGCTGTTACATGAGTAAAATCCTTAATCAGTGCTAATAAAAGGTAAATATAAGGGCTTCTGGGCAGGGTCTTGAATACTTTTTTCTTTTAAGTAGTGCAATATCATGATAATGATATTGCACTACATAATAATGCTAATGGATTTTATTTTCATGATCTCTTAATCATTTTTTGAAACTTTTAAAGTGTCGAAGGCATGACATAAAATAATGATGGATATTTATTGTCTTTTCTTTTAATAATATTCATAATCAAATTGAAGCATTCAACTACTTCATTCATGAAGAAACAATGTTCTGGGTTTATAAAGTGTGTGTGTGTGTGAGAGAGAGAGAGAGATTATAATAATTAAAGGAAAGCAATCAATTTCTGAAAAATGAAAAGCTTACTCTGATAACAGCATACTGAATAAAGAATGTAAATTGTTCCTTTAAATACTGAAGACAAGATAACAAGTTGATGTATAAAATGTAAAAATTCAGAACTACTTCTTGTGTGATTCTTACTTCAACTCTAAAAAGTTTACAGGTGGAGAAAGAATGCTGAAACTTTGAATCAGCAGTGGGAATGATTGGTGATTTGCATTATATTTATTCCTGCTACATGTGAAACAATAAAGCTTAGCATTTATTCATATATAATCCAAGATTATGGTTTTCCTATTTTAACTCTCATGAATTAGTCACATATGGAGGAGGCAGGATTTTTTTTTCCTCCCAGAAATTAGGTTTTTCATCACACAAAACAGGCAAACAGGCCAGAACACGCACAATTAATAAACATAATACACTGGTCTCACAGCTTAATTTCTTCAACTATAATTCAAAACAATCATCTCTCTCTCTCTGTGAGCTTTCTAGTTCATTTGGTGCAAACTTATTTTGTTAATGACTTAATTTATAACTGAAACTCATATCTAAAATTAATGCACAAATCTCTCAAGAAACAGTATGCATGCATTCCTAAGTTAACACATAATTTGAAGCTCATATGATAGATGCTTGCATCACAAATAAGCATAGATATTTTTAGATAAAGGAAAGATTGCACACCCAAGAAAATATGAGAAGTTAGAATCAAGTTTTAGGGGAGATTGGGGTAGAGGAGAGAAATGTGTGTGGAGTAAATCATTCTCAAGAGCCATCTTTGGTGTCTATCCTACCTCCACTGTAATCCGGGGTGGGTCATGCCTAATAGGCATAAAACGTACTTGCTGTTGTGTTGAATGGTGATGATGACGTGGACTACCACTTCCAATGACAAGATTAGTAAGAGTATGATGGTGCCGCCTCCGAGAAGAGGGAGATGGAGATGGTCCTGGACTTGAATGCCTACTGCCACTTCCACTACCACCACCACTACCAGCTTGAATTAAAGTCCCTCCACTGACACTAGGCCCTGAAACAGTAACAAACATAACTCACACAATGCTGTCAGTAAAGAGAAAAAACATATGTAGAAACAAAATATTGCTCTAGTTGTGCAGATTACTCATAAAGAAAATGATAAAACTGTGCTGTGTGTTTGTTTACCTCTTTTTAATTAGCAACATGTAATCTTCATATTACCAAACTTCTCGCAAGATATCAATGAATTATACTACAATTAAAACATTAAAGATAAGATTTTAAAAAAAAATGCTATTTACAGATTACCTATATAAAAATATGAATATGAGATTCTTGTATTATGACATCATTCATTATCATGGTAGCTGAATCAAGAGTTGTTTCTGTAACTGTAGACAGCTGGCATTTGCAACATCATTTTGCTCGAACCAAAATTGAGGTGACTCAACAAATATTGGTCAAGATTACGCACCTGTAGAAATTTCATTAGTATCATCTATCAAGAGTATTTCTCTAATATGAGGGACATCCAGAAAGTAAGTTCTGTTTTTAAATATTTTCACTGCAGCGCTGCAATTGCAATGGTGTGTATGCGTGCTGAATTTGTTGATTCCTTAGCAAGGCGTTGGTGCCATTTTCAGACATTCTCGCAGTGCGTACACTTCTTGGTGGTGTGAGTTTATAATGTCTAAGAAAATCTAATCGCTCACCGCATGTGAAATTAGGTCAGTTATCCATTTCTTAAATACAAGGAACATTAAAGCAGCTGAAATTCATTGGCTAATTATTGAGGTTTATGAAGAACACGCAATGAGTGATTCAATGATTCAGTAAAGAAATATCGTGAGTAGACATAATAATTAAAATAATAATAACGGAATTAACTCGCGTAAAATATTATTTATCAGTATAATTTTCGCCTGAGTATCACAGGCATCTTCAGTACATGTATAAAGCTAATTAAACAATAACGGACAATTCCAAAAGGCACCACCTAAGTAGCTATTGTAAAATAACTAAAAAAAGGTCAATAAATTTCCTAACTTAAAAAAAAAAATTATATATATATATATATATATATATACACACAATTAAATGTTAGGAAAGATTAGCTGATTTATAAAGAACTATCTCCCACAAAGGGATAGAAGTAAACCATCGGATCTTTAAGTTAGGAGAGTGAAGTGTCACATGTTTCTTTATAAAGCCGTTCCATGAGGAACCGACTTTTGTGAAGGACTCTTGTCTTGTTCCAACGAACTCTATGTCTAGTGTTGATGGCATGTTCCATAAGCCCAGACTGTTCAGGTTCAAGGTATTGAATATAAGACTGGTGTTCTTCTAGTCGAATAAAGGCAGATCTTCCCGTTTGTCTGAAATAAGATAATCCACAAGAGCAAGAGCAAGGAATCTGGTAGACACCTGGATAACTGAGATGTGGAAGCATGTCCTTTGGAGAAGTGAGAAAGGTGGAGATTTTTCTGAATGGATGAAAGGCAAGAAAAATATTCAGTGATTTTAAAACTTTTGCTATGCGTTCACTAATTCCTTGCACATAAGGAATAGGAATATGCGTTATTTCTTCTGTCATTATTTCTTCAAAACTACTCAAAGTTCTTTTGATGAAGGAATTCTCATATCCATTAGATAAAAAAGAGGAAATAATATATTGCAATTCTTTCTGTAATAGATCGTCTGAAGAACAAAAGGAGTGGGAATAAAGTGAATTGGCTGGGCAGCGCATTGGAATTCTTGACATGCTACCACGAGGAGGGCTTTATTTATTTATTTATTTATTTATTTATAAATAAATAAATAAATAAATAAATATATATATATATATATATATATATATATATATTGCAAATACAGAAGAATATTCACAATATAAAAAATTATTCTGGTAACAAAAATTAAAATAAATTATATTTTCCAAAAAAATTAATATTGTTTTTACTGTTCTTCCTATTCATATTATTTATTGACTTTTTTTTCTTGGAATGGTCCTCATACAAAACGAAATGTTCTCCAAACAACAATACAGCACCTTTAATCACTTTATGGAACTGCTATTGACTTACTGGGATATATCACTAAAAGGATATGGAGTCTTAGGAAGTACTTTTTTTTTTTCTTATAAGTAGAATTTTGCATAGTTTTTGAGTCTTGATAAACAGGATGAGTAACAGTAGAGATAATATGCACTCGTCTTGTACCTGAGTTTACATCAGGCCTTCTTCCTGCACCTTCAATTCGAACTGCTAACTTACAACTTAAATAAAACTATGTCTACAGACTAGAATCTTGTCATATACATTTTCCAGATCTACATAACTTACATACAGATCCTTATATTTGCATGGTTCCTTAACTATATGTCATAAAATGAAAATCAACCTTTATTTGGTTTGAAGCCAGCTTGATCTTCCCTTCCACAATTTTTCTTAGCCTCTTCTCAGGTGTGCTTGCATAAATCTTATCTCAAACATTCAGTACGGAAATTCCTTTGCAATTCTCACATTCCATTTTATTTTCCTTTTTTTAAATAGAAGGTACTATGAAACTTCGACTTCTGCCACCCAGAATTCAACTCTGATGAGGCTTTCTGAATTATGCAGTGCAACCACTGTAAAATTTTTATACAACTGTATTATAAATCCGTATATGAGCATTTCTGATCAAATATTATCTCTTTTAGCTGTTTTAAAACATCAGGTTTTTGATGGATTTCCTACTGCAAGTATTCATACGTACTTCTACTTACATTCCTCTGAAATTTTTTCTATCACTGTTCTGCTGCTTCTTGTTCATTTAACAATTTCTCAACATAAATACTCCAGACAACTGAATGTAAGGCATTCTGGATATGATGTCACACTTATCTCTGATTTCTCTTATGGTGATCTTTCATACACTGCTAAGCTTTCTCAATGACCTTCAGAGCATTCTGCCACCTTCTTGATATTTATCTTCAATATTCTTGCTTGTCTTACATTGCTTTTGTTTAGTTACTTTTACATGTTACTTTGCCTTCCTACATTTTTCTTTGTATTTTCTCAGAGCAAACGTTGAATTAATTGCCAGGGACTTTCAATGTACTTTTTTCTTTTTCATTTCTGTCTATTTAATTTCCTGAGTTCTGCTAAGTCAAGAATGTGTGAGAAAGTCAGGAAGTATGGCCACCTAAACAGAATGGGAGAAGAGAGTAATATTATGTTGGAAGTTTATTTTCCACTTGGTTAGACTATAATAAATTTAGTTTAATCCTTTATCCAAGTGTAAGCAAACAAAGTTTGTGCCTGAAGTATCTTCAGGACTGAGGCAACTCGTAAAGGTGGACCAAGCTCTCATCACTCCTTGTCTAAATATCTCCCATAATGCAAAGCACATCCCCTTGCAGACATGTATAATGCTATGCATTAAGGGAAGGGCCACTACCCAGACCGGTTTTGATCTTTATTGGGGTCTCAACAGTGGTAGCCAGACCCAGAAGTGGTGATACTAAGGCAGAAGCAGTGGAGAGGTCATATTTACCTATACAAGTTGCCAAAAGGTGTACCACCTTATTATTAAATTACTCTGGATTTAGAGAAAGATGTAGAAAGTTTATTTTCCACTTGGTTAGACTATAATAAATTTAGTTTAATCATTTATCCAAGTGTAAGCAAACAAAGTTTGTGCCTGAAGTATCTTCAGAACTGAGGCAACTCGAAAAGATGGCCCAAGCTCTCATCACTCCTTGTCTAAGTAACTCCCATAATGCAAAACACGTCTCCTTGCAGACATGTATATTTGCATGGTGGGAGAAGAGAGGTTAGCTAAACAGGTGTTTAATACAGGATGAACAGGAAAAATCCCCAGAGGAAGGCCAAGATCTGGGTGAATTGATGCAATAGGAAGTGCCATTAGAAGACAGAAATAAAATCTTACAAATATTAGAGTCCTGTTCCCCCCATATCTACACATAATGCCATCTATTGCCCATAGTAATATTTTTTTGTCTATAAACTGTGTGTTCTTTGGCTAATTTGCATGTGTGTATGTAGGATGACAAATCTGAATTTCCAGAAGGAAAACTCTGCTGATCGTCATGATATTATGACCATATTTTGGGTGGTTAGTGTATCCGATGTCGTTGCCAAAAGGCTGTGGGTTCGAATCCCACCATGGGCATGGATGTTTGTGATTGTCCGTGAAAATACTAGTGATGGTGGTAGGCAGTAGATGGTGACGAAGACAGAGAGATGTAGAGTAGGTGCCCTCTCTCGATGAGTCTTAGGACTCCCTTTTATTATAATAATATAAATTTTATTATAATCCTATTATTATAATAATAGAATAATAATAATAATAGTAATAATAATATGCAACAGTTTCAACAGTTGACCAAAAAAGGCACTTTGTACAGAAGTTTGTTAGACTGCATAACTTGTCATCCTGATTGGTGGAGTTTTTAATGATTTATTAATATAAGTGGAGTTACTGATGTCATTAACAACATATTACATTACTATAAATGAATTTGGCATCTTTTAAATAACTTAAAATCTATAAATTTAAGGTTTATGAAAATACCATAATAGAAAATTTAGAAGTGCTAATTGTATGTAGTTTTCAATACTTCTTGTTTAAACTTACTATATCTAATTCTTTATACACAGATTATACTTAAAAAAAAAGCTTCTCAGCAACTGTATCTTCTGAAGATATACCATGTGTAGATTTAGTAGGTGTAATTGAAGAATTCTATGTTTACATGAAAACCTCCCAAAATCATTTCAGATGCCATGTGAGAAAAGATGTTGCAGCAAACCTGAATAAAAGTGTAAGGATATACAGATATGTATACTTACATAAGTAAAATAATTCCCACTTACCTAAAACATGTGTGTGGTGTTGCTGAGGAGCTAGAGATGGAGGAGAAAGAGTGGAAGAGCTTGAATGAGTAGGATTTTGTTGTGCCTGCTGCTGTTGTGCTTGCTGTTGTTGACTATACGATGAAGTTCCTCCTGTCTGATCTTCTACATCAAGTGGTGTTGTCAGAGGAGGTGGAAAATGAATGTTGGTTAAATCTGGGAGGGAACCTGTATTGTTTGCTATAGGGACATGAACGACATTGGATTCTTCCTGAGATGGATAGATACTAAAATGGGAAGAAAAGGGGTGAGAGAAAAAAAGCAAATTACAGAAATGTAATTGCTACCAGAAATACTGGAATAGAGTTTTATCCTACTCCAATATTAACAGTAAAATGCTATAAGTGGTTCTATACAACTTTAAAATACACATAACTAATTGAAAATTATGTCTGTTAATACAGAAGTTCTTCTTTATTGATTTATGAATATGTGTAGATTCACATGAGGTGAGAGGGAGGAGAAATTTCCTTTCAGAATTTAAGTGTTAGTTACATTTAAAAGTCTTGCCATTTAGTTTAAGTTTTAGTTTCTCTTACCATGAATAAAATATATGAGAAGTATCCAAAGTATCTAGATTGAATCTACCAAAAAAAAAAAAAAAAAATCTGTGCACTTAGTCTGTGAGATAATCTATTTCATAAAGCATACCCCTTCTGTATGCAGGTATATGAATCACCTTTCGAGGTGATTCATATACCTTTTCATATTCATATTCAAATGCATGCATTTTTTGGAATCACAAAAACAGGTTTTTCATTGTGTTGTACTTGACTATATTAATCATATCTGCAAAGTCTGCATGTTTGTTAATTATAAATATCCTTCTGGCAAGTTTGTCTTGTAGGATAAAAAAACCCAAGTTGCATGGGGAACTGACACAATGAAAAATGAAAAGTTGGTCCTTGTTGGGGATTTAAATAGCAGAGTAGGAAATGATTGTGAGACATACAAAAATATTTTGGGAAAATTTGGAGAAAAGAGCAAAGCTAATAAAAATGGCAAATATCTGTTGGATTTCTGCTCAGGACATGGACTGGTTATTACTAACACCATGTTCCAACATAAAAATGTGCACAAATTCACATGGAGAGAAGAGGCAAGGAATAAGAAAAGTCTCATTGACTATGTTATTGTTGATAGGGATGTTTTCTCCCTGGTGCAGGACACCAGAGTGTACAGAGGATTTGAAATTGGAAGTGATCACTATTTAGTCTTGAGCAGGATAAAATTGAATTTCATATTGAAAAGAATAACATGTAAGAAAGTTTTAAAGCGAATAAAAGTTGAGCAGCTCTCAGATGTGAACTGTAGATTAAAATACAGAAAGATTATTGAAAAGAAAATCAAAGAGTTTGAGAACAGGAATCAAACCTTGGAGAATCAGTGGCAAACTCTGAAGAAAACATTGATTGATTCTGCCAGAGAGGCATGTAGTGAGGTTGTGTGCAAGGATAAAAAAAATCAGAACTCCCTGGTGGACACAGGAAGTTAAAGAGGCAGTGAAGGAAAAGAAGGAAGCATATCAAAAGTTCCTGCCAAATAAGTCAGCTTTTACTCTTACAGAATACAGAGACAAATGTAAGAAAGCTAAACAGTGTGTAAAACTAGCTAAACAAAAGTCATGGGAGGACTTTGGCAAGAATATAGAAAATAAATATCAAGAAGGTGGCAAAATATTCTGGAGGTTGTTGAAGAAGCTTAGGAATAGAGGAAAGAGTGCTGTAAAAGGAGTTAGAGATGATAAAGGTGACATGAAAACAGGAGAAAAAGATATCCTTGAAGTATGGAGTAATTACTTTGAAAAACTGCTAAATGAAACAAGCAGTGATGACAGCACAGTGATAAAAAACACTGACCAGGCATGCAGTCAGGAATACATATCCATACTTGAAGTAGAAAAAGCCATCAAAGGCTTGAAATGTGGAAAGGCTGCAGGAGTAGATGATATTCGACCAGAAATGCTGAAGTATGGTGGTATAAGAGTCTTACAGTGGCTGCACTGCATAGTTCAGAAAGCCTGGACAGAGGGACGAATTCCCGATGATTGGAGTAGAGCTCTCATAGTACCCATATATAAAAAGGGAAATAAAACTGAATGTGAGAATTACAGAAGTATTTCCCTACTGAGTGTTCCTGGCAAGATCTATGCAAGTATACTTGAGAAACAGTTGAGAAGAATTGTGGAAGAAAAGCTTGGTGAAGAACAAGCTGGATTCAGGCAAATAGAGGCTGTCAGGATCAGATTTTCACTTTACGACAAATAGTCGAGAAAGCATGGGAATATAACAAAGATCTGTATTTAAGTTTTGTCGATTTGGAAAAGGCATATGACAAGGTGCCAAGAGAGAAGCTATTCAATACGCTGCAGTTATATGGTGTCAATGGGGCATTATATCAAGCAATACTTAGTCTTTATTTGAGTTGTAAGTCAGCAGTTAGAATTGAAGGAAGTACAGGAAGATGGTTTAATGTTAAATCTGGTGTGAGACAAGGATGTACATTATCCCCTCTGTTATTCATTATCTATATGGATCACATTATGAAGGAATGTGGTATTAAACCTGATATCAAAACTGGAGATGTTAATGTCAGCTCTTTGCTTTATGCGGATGATGTTATACTTCTAAATAAATCTGCTACAAGTCTGCAAGATTCTCTGACTAAATTGATTAGCTGTTGTAATAGATATGGTATGAAGGTCAGCAATAAAAAGACAAAGACAATGAAAATAGGCAGAATCATTGAAAATGTCAACTGTGTTGTGAATGGAGAACCTGTGGAACAAGTAAAACATTTCAGCTACTTAGGCATGATTTTTACTGAAGATGGTAAATTAAATATAGAAATCATTTATTTTAATCAATATACTCTCCATCAGCTTCGATACAGCGTTTGGCAAGGTCAATTAATTCGTTAAATGAGTTTTTATATCGGTTTTTGGGATACTGTTGAGGGTCGTGGTTACTGCCACTTGAACATTTTCAATGGTGTCGTATCGCTTTCCTTTCATTGGCAAATGAAGTCTGGGGAAGAGAAAGAAGTCACAGGGTGCTAAATCAGGTGAATACAGCAAGTGATCCATCACATAAACTTGGTTTTTGCTCAAAAACTGTCTTCCAATGTTTGAACGATAAGATGGTGTATTATCGTGCAAAAGTAACCAGCTGCCTGCATCATGATATTCATACTGTATGCGACGAATTCTCACTATCAATCGCTTCAAAACTTCGAGATAAAACTCACCATTGGCCGTTTGTCCAGGCGGAACGAATTCTTTGTGGATAATGCCCTTGGAATCATAGAAACAAATCAACACTGTCTTTACTTTTGACTTCTCCAAGCGACTTTTTTTCGGATGCCCCTCTTCTGGTGGTTTCACCCAGCATTCTGGCGTTTTGTTTCATGCTCATACTCCAAACACCACGTTTCGTCACCAGTAACTATCGTTTCAAAGAAATTTGAGTCCTTATAAGTTTCTAATGTGGTCCTTGCAGTGCGCAATTCGATAGATTTTTTGGTTGTCGGTCAACTTCTGGAGAAAAAATCGAGAACTCAATTTACAAAGGCCCAAACTCTCAGTCAAAATGTTGTGCACAGTTGATTTTGGAATCCCCAATTCATCTTCAATCAATCTCATGGACGATTTCAGGTTGATGAAATTTTCTTTGATGAAATCACACACTTTTTGGATGTTAACTTCGCTCAGTCCAGTTTTTGGACGGCCTGGCTTTTCGACGTCCTGAAGCGTCTCACGACCGCTTTGAAATTGCTTAAACCCCTCGTAAACTTGAGTACGGGATAAGCATTCATCACCATATGCTTTTTGAAGCATTTGATGCATTTCGGTGAAACTTTTACCAAGTTTAACACAAAAGTCAATCACAGCTCTCTGTTTGAAACTCATTTTCTGACCGTTCGTCAAAACAGACTGTCACTCTTGGCACTATAGCTCGGCTTCTAATGAAACAAATGTCATAAACAGTTCACACAACACTAATGAAGGTTGCCGCTTTAGACAACAAAAAGATACAACAGGTGGCAACACTAGTTTCTTCTATTTTTGAAAAGTTCAGTTTCTTTTTGGACAGAGGGTGTATCTCTTCCCAAAACTAAAACTCTTCCTCGCTGGTCAGTGTTTTTCTTTGAATCAAGAGGTGATTGCAGCTGTAGAGAGTATTTTGCAGATCTTACTGAGAACCACTACAGGGATGGGATAATGGCACTGGAGCACATCACTGGAATAAATGTATTAGTCTTAAGGGAGATTATGTTGAAAAATAAAAATAATTTTGAAATTACCAGAAATCATTGATCAAGTGCACGATATGGTATTTGATGACCGGCGAGTCAAAGTGCATGAAATTGCTGAGACTATAGGCATTTCAAAAGGACATGTAGGATATATTTTGCATGAAGAATTGCAAATGAAAAGTTTTGCACAAGATGGGCGCCATGCTTTCTCACAGCAGATCAAAAACACTCACATGAAAATCTCTGAACAGTACTTGGAACGTTTTAACAAGAATAAAATTGATTTTTTGTGCATTGATTTATTACTATGGATGAGACTTGGATTCACCATTACACACCAGAATTCAAACAGCAGTCAAAACAGTGGACAGAAGCCGGTTGTTCAGTGCCAAAGAAGACAAAGTCGGTTCCATCAGCAGGAAGGGTCACGGCATCGGTGTTTTGGGATGCTAAAAGCATTTTGTTTATTAATTATCTTGAAAAGGGTAAAACAAAACTGGAGGAATATTATTCCGATCTTTTAACCAGACTAGACGAAAAAATTTGTGAGAAAAAAAAACCAGTTTGCAGAAGAAACAAATCATCTTTCATCAGGACAACAGGACAATGCCCACAAAACTATTTTGGCAAAGGGAAATTTAAGGGATCTGCACTATGAATTGTTTAAAAATCCACCCTATTCCCCAAATTTAGCTCCTTCTGACTTCTATCTCTTCCCAAAACTAAAACTCTTCCTAACTGATCAGAGTTTTTCTTCGAATCAAAAGGTGATTGTAGCTGAGGGGTATTTTGCAGATCTTACTGAGAACCACTACACGAATGGCATAATGGCGGTGGAGCATCGCTGGAATAAATGTATTAGTCTTAAGGGAGATTATGTTGAAAAATAAAAATAATTTTGAAATTATAAATTTGTTTTTTCATTGTTAGGCTGAGAACTTTTCAGACCACCTTTGTAATTACTTCACCATCACATAATTAAATTCATGTAATTACTAGGTGCCTATCAATTCTTCCAAATTAATCAGTTATTTGTCAATTTACCAATACTGTCTAATCTTACATTTTAGTCTTTACAGGCAGTACTGACTGCATCAGTCTGCCTAGATCTGATTTGTTTTCCTCGTCCCCCCCCCCTCCCTGCCATTCCGGTATCAAACAATGATCTAACCTTTCCTCTCTCTCTCTCTCTCCCTCTGTGTTTAATGTCACATTGTTTTTTCATTGTTAGGCCAAGAACTTTTCAGATACCCTAGTAGATATCTCACAGGATGACTTAAATAAATTAGCAGCGGGGCAAAAGACAATAGTTTTCAATTTAAGGTTGTAAAATATAGGTAATGCACTTTGCAACGAAAGGGTTGCATACTTTTTATCGTATTGATGTACTAGATTACAGGAAATTGAGAAGGCTAGAGATCTGGGGGCTGATGGTGGATAGAGACTTGAAATTTAGAGGACATATTGTAAGAGTTGGCAAAATAGCTCAGAGGATTACTTCAATGTTGAAGAACACGTTGACAAGTAAAGATAGAGATGTTATTATCTCTCTTTATAAGGTTATGATTCAGTCACATGTTGACTACTGTGCATATATTTGGTCACCTGCACTTCTAGGATACGTGGAGGTGGTGGAGAGTATTCAGATAATAGTGGCCAACCTGGTGACGTCTGTAGAATGTTCCCTATGAGGATAGATTGAAGATGTGTGGGTTGCAGAGTTTAGTTAACAGGCAGAGGAGAGGGGATATGATAGAAACTTATAAATTACTAAAGGGATTCTATGAGATTGACACAAAATAAAGTTTTCAATACATGGGGAGTAGGGGAAAAAAGTGGTCACACTTGGCAGTTGTCTAAGAGTGTGCTTAGTAAGGGTGTGTAGACTAAGTTCTTTACTCGGAGAGTGATGAATGAGTGGAATGAATTGCCAGAAGTGGTTGTGAGCACCACAACAGTGAATAAGTTCAAGGTGATGGCATGATAGGTATTGTGTTAATGGATATTGTGGGCCTCCACATGATGAGTCTTTTGACTCCATGGAGTACCAACAGAAAGAATAATGAAGTAACATCCTGACTAACTGAAATAGTTACAAATTAATAAAACAATCTGCTCTACTGCAGATGGTACAGAGAGCTCACCTGTTATTAACAAGAAGATGACAGCAAAAGGAGCTAGGAGTCTATCTCCCTCCCTCCCTCCCTCTCTCTCTCATTCACACACACACACACACACACACAGCTCTTCAATAACAAGGCTAAAGATCTCAGACTCACACTGGTCAACTGATATCACTGTCAGGTTCACTAATGTCTCTACCAAACACAATTCTACAAATTTTCACCAAATATTACTTTGATCTTCTCCCATGTCTAATAATCAGGATAATCAGGATAAAAAGAAGGTACAATTATGAGCTTATATATCCCTCCTCAAATAACAAATTTTTAAATGAGTATTCTGAGCAAATAGCTCTGAACTTATCCTTTAAAGCCAAAAGTATAGCTGATATGTTGATGATGTATTGGCCATCTGGCCAAGTTATATAAAAACCTCATGATCCTGTCTTTCACTACTTAAACAAAAAAAACTAATGAATTTCATGTCTGAGCTTGTAAAGCAATGCTTCCAATCCTTTCCTCGCCATTTAATTATACGCCTTCCATCGGGTGATCTGTATTTTTCAATTTATCAGAAACAAACACCCTTAAACAAGCCTATTTTATGGGTTTACTTTGTCATCTTCTCTACTAAGTAAGCCCTTAAAATAAACTACAAGTCATTGAAAGAGTTTTCATTAACAATGATTATGAAGTTCACTCAACGAAATCTTGAAAAAAAAATTATCCAAAATTAACACTGATTACAATTTAACTATAATCCACAAAACAAAAGGGAGTTCAAAAAAGGAGATTATTATTAATTATTATTAAAAACAACAACCTCAAAGTACTCTCAAATCCCCTACAACCACCTAAAAACAGAAATTTCTTCAATTCTAAAAATACTCTTCCACAGTTATCCCACCCTGGTGTTTACAAAATCTGTTTTGCATGGTGCACTCACTACACTGGCAAAACATTGTTAGAACTATCCTTATCAGACAAAAAGGAGCAGAGCCATATCAGAGATTTATATTATAGAAAATCATGTTTGTCTGATCACTGGCAAGAAACCCAACTGATATTACAAAGGGTTAAGTTCTAGTATAAGTAATTTAAATGGCTTGTTTTGAGGCTGTCAAATTAACTAACACATTTATTATTGTTATTAATACATGAGAACCTCCATGGTGTTTGAAGACTCATAGCAGGAGACCCACACTATCCAAACAATATCATATCTTACCCAGAAGTTACTGACCAACAAAGCAATCATAACAGACTGACAACCCATTCCATTCATTCACCACTCTTAAAGCGAAAAATATCTACTCCTCACACTCGTGCTAACCACTCTTACTCAATTTCCAATAATAATCTCTATCCCCTTCTTACATCAATTCTAAAAACATCCTTTTAGTAATTTAAATATTTTGATCATACCCCTTTTATCTGCCTATCAGCCAACTTCTGCAACCCACAATCTAACTTTCTAGGGAACATTCCATAGATTCACTATCTTGGTCACATACCTCTGAATCCTTTCACCTTTCTCATCCTCAAGTTCAAAAAAAAAAAAAAGATGAGGCTACAACAAGGCCTTATAAAGAGGACTGTTTGTGTGTTTTGGATTTAATGGCACAAAGACAGCTATGGTCATGCTGCATGAATAATTACATGTGAATACACAATGTAATAAATAAGCAGCATATATAGGTATAAAAATCTGTATATCAAAACAAATGAACCAGTTCTTAGCAGGAAACTATATAATACAAAAATAAAACAGCATAGATTAAAATAAAAGTGCAGAAAATTTATAAAAAAAACAGGTTTTAAAAGCATTGCACAAGAAATTAACCTAATAAAACTAATACATACAAGACGATAAATACTAAAACTATAAAAATTAAAAAACAGTGATGAAACTCAGATAAATATAATAAAATCTGCCTGAGCATATTAGGGCTTGGACAGATTATGAAATTGACTAATGATTACACTAACTGGTGAAACAAGGACAGTCGATTAAAATATAAATGATAATTAGTCCAGTGTCACATAACTCACCTATAAGGCATGTCATCACCCAACAATACATCAATAGGAAGCAGTGTGTAAGATGACTATGACCAATACAGAGAAAAGCAAGAACAATTTCATCTTTACAGTCCCCACATAGACTAGACGAGACTGCCACTATTTAATTTCAGGATTGAAATTTAATGGCTAATCATGTCTCTATTCCACAATGACAGCCTGGGATAGAAGTTTATGTGCTATGATCTGCTGTAATCAATATACAGGACAGGCAGATGGTGGATGCTTGAGAAATAAGCTGACTTAGCTGCAGTATCTACAGCCTCACTGCCTTAATCCCAATGTGGCTCAGAATTCAACACAAGTGTACATCCAAGTATAGTCCATAACTGATAAAGGACATGTTGGATTCATTACAGCCCTTGATGTTTCTGCAGCTCTAGATATCTTATTGCCTGTAGAAAACTTCGAGTATCTCAATATATTATGCACCTTTGGTAGCAATGCAATCTTATGTATTTTAATGTAAGCTCCATCACAAAGAGCTCAGCAGTAAAGTTATTACATTCTACTGGGATCTGAGCAGATATTGTGCTGGGAGACAGCAAAATATCCCACTAGGGTCTCTGATTTTGAACTATCACTGTAAACAGGTACAAAATCAGATTACTCAATTTTATGAGCTTGAAAGAGCTGCTGGTAGGCAACAGGAGAGGTGAAAACATTCAGTAACCTGAAAAAAAAAAATAATAATAAAAAAATAAAATAAAATAACTACACAGTACTATGTATGCACATTATGGTGAAAGTGTATCTAGTGGTATCTGTGCTATGTTGCCTAACCCAAATCCAGAGCTTGTAAGAGAGCTTTTATTCGCAAAATAAAGGATCACAGCCTGACAGGTGTTGCACAGATTCTCCCATTATGGATGAAAAACAGTTGGCCACATGAGGTGGTCTGGCAGTGATTTTATTTTTGTAGTTTAATAGAGGCAGTTGCTGACATTGAAGCAACAAAGATGATTCATTTGCATTGACATACAGCCTAGAGATCAGTGAAATTTGAAAAGCTCTAGTTGCAATTGTTATGTCTTGATGGTGAGCAGTGAGCCATCGCAGGAAACTCTCTGGAAGAAGTACCCATAATCAACTTTCAATCCAATCATTTGTACAATCAAAGCAAAGAACATCTGTTAGCACTCGAAGGGTTAAAAGATATGATGTGAAGGGTGCTCATTGCTTTGCAGCACTTAACTGACACATGTGAGAAAAGAAAACTGAGTATCGTATGAAATATGAGCCTTAAGAAGTTGGCTTTGAGTGCAACTAGGTATTAAAGTTTGTCCAAGTCTGAGTTTCAGTCAGAGTGAAAACTTCATATATAGCATAAATGCATGCAAACTGTCTGCTGCTGAAAGTCTGAACCCATTTGCTACTGTCATATTTTGAGAAATGTTCCTCACATATTATATGAATGACAGATGATAAAGTCATCCTCATAGAGAGCATTACTTACAGTCAGAGGAAGTTGTTCAATTAATCAGGTTAACCTGGACTGTGGAAAAGCATAACATTTAAAACTGAACACTGTTGAACTCCCTCCTCTTGGGTTTATGGTATGGAGAGAGCAGTTCCCACTCAGACTTGGAAGATTCGGTTGGTTAAAGAGTTCTTGATCAAGAGAGGGAAATTCCCTTTGAGACCAAAGTTGTGTGGGTCTTTCAATATGAAAAATCTCCAAGCAACTTAATATGCTTTTCCATATCAAAGAAAACCAATACTAAATGATTGCTGAATCAAATTCTGCTCAAGTAGAGAAAATGGGCCAGTCGGCCTGCTCAATTTTCCATCATGATATCTGTGATGTAGTACATGGTTGCCCATGCAGCAAAGTGGATATCATAGGTAAAGGTAGGATGAGTGAGCATACAGTTATGCTCACTCACTCACCTAAATTAATAGTAATGAATATTGGTAGCAATATGGAAGACAGTGTTGCTTTCTGTGATTAAGAAATAGAGAGATTATTGTTATTGAGGATACACTCAATGACTCTTCCTCTGATGTTTGATGGGCACTACCCCACAGAGTGTTGTATCTATTTAAATCCACATTAAAAGAAATGGGGAATAGTAACTGCAATATGACATCATCAAGGTCATCTTCAGAGATATTTATGGCAAGAGGAAGGAAGATATGGCATACTGTTATCAGGGTTCTGACAGAGTCAGATAGCAACTGCTTATATGTTGGCATTAAGTGGATCTTGCTGGAAAGGATTATGGTTGCCCACAAGAATAGCAACATCTCTGTGGAAAATTCCATCTCCTGTTCTTATGAATGATGCTTATATATCATAATGCCAGATTATCACTGGGCTTCAGGTGTGCATATTGGTTTATATTTCTGCAAGAGAGCCTTGGTGCTACTAAGTTTTGACGGAATTCACAACAATTCAATTATTGCCAGACTGGCTGGTTGAGTGGTTAGCATAATGAAGTGGTTCGAATACCACCATGGGCATGAATGTTTGTGATTGTCTTTAGGCAGAAAATGAATTTCATCATCTAGTATGAGACAACCACCACCACCATGCTTACTGGAGGCCTGAAGTGGCTTGATAAAGTTCCATGTTTGGTCTCTAGAGCAGAGTTTCCAGACAATATAAAAATAAATCTATTAAAAAAATTACAAAAAATAGGGAAAAAGAAATCCTTAGTCCATCCATGATACAAGTGTTTTATAGGTTTAGTAATAACCTTTCATGCGTGGTAAACTACATTAAAAAATAAATAAAATAAAAAATTCATTATTTCTTTTTGGTGATATCATTTGGCTTTAGATGTTGGGTGGTTCTGTTTTCATTAAGCTTCAGATTTTTTCTTTTTTAAAAATTGTCGATGGTCAGTGTCCATCATTTCTTCATTAGGAAAAATATGTCAAATTAGACTGTCTGTAGGGGCACTAGATATATTAATTGTTTTATGTTCTCCTGAGGGAGTGGAGATATCCATGCCATCTATGAAAGGGTCCAGAGGCATGTCCAAATCTCTGTAGAGATGTTTTATATATATATATAAAATTAGTGGATTATCTTGCAGTGGGACAATTTTTGACATGTCCCTGGAAGTAAACTCATATTTTTTTTTCCTTTTTATGCAAGCTAAAAAAAAAAGATAGTAAGCAAATCATACAGTTCAGTAATGTTGCAGTTATGAGAAGGTGGGATTGATATATGTGTCTATGTCCCTATTGACACTTTCTTTACAGTTGCCTTCTCCACATAAGAAGGTTTACCACTGGATGTTGCAACTTTTTTGGTATACTATCTCGTCAAATCCTCAGTTTTTATTTTTTGGATCTCTTTTTCATCCTTCTGCCTTTGGCATGTGCAAGAATATGCAGGGTGATCTCCCACACATTAGGGCATCTTGCTCTTACAATCCTTGATTTCATGATCTTCACTGGCACAATGTGTGCAGATGGCAAAGCCATCATGATAGGCAGGTTGAGAATGACAATACCTTTGACATTTAAAACAACGCAAGGGGTTTGGCATGTAGAGTAATTGGGCAGTTGGTTCATATATCCTGCTTTCATTGATGTTGGCAGTTTAGGCACGTTGAAAGTAAGGATGAAAGCAGTTATGTGACATCTTCTTGGTGGGAACTCGGTGACCATCCCTACATACGAGTATTCTTCTCATTGATGTCACTCCTTGGTTTTTCATTTCAGAGCAGTTCAAAGTTGTGGGAGAAAACCATAACTGGTATTCTCCCCCAATCAATATTCGCTCTAATTTTAGCTGACCCATGTGCAAATGTAAAACATTTTATGTGCAAGTTTCCATTTTCAGACTCAACATGTGCACTAACATGTCTCATTTCTCATATTAATGTTACTCTTTTTTCGTCCAAAATTGCAAATGTTAAATTTATGCACTTAAATCCATGTAGCTACAAAAATCCATCACTGTTTGCATAGATTCAAGTGATGTGACTGTACTCTCTAGGCAGTACACACTCTAAACAAATATGCCTCTGCAACTTGCTGACATGAACATCGGTTCACCCACACGCGAAAAGTAACTAATTAGAATGGATTAGAGTAATATTGCGGTAGAGTCAATATAGAAGCAACTAAATAAAGTAAGTGACAAGTATGATTTGCCATATAATTCGCTTTCATGGTATGTTCAAAAATTGACTAAATCAGAAATCCTGAAAGCAGAATTTTCTTTACACAGCTGTTAGGAGTATGCACTCCCTGTGTGCACACAAGCACAGCTTAGATGGAATGTTGCCTCCAATGGATGTTGCACAAAGGAGATACTCCAACTGCATGTGTTATTGTTTCTACAAGAATGTTACTTGAACAGAGTATCTTCACTGATTTTGGGGTTCCTGCCAATCCTTCCAAACTCTTCTGGATGATGAAGAGTAACATTTTTCATTGAATTAATTATTCATTCATTGCCAGTCTGGTTGGCCGAGTGGTTAGTATATCCGCTCTCCAGCCAAAAGACTGCAGGTTCAAATCTTGCTGTGGGTATGGATGTTTATGATTCTGTGAAAATACTAGCGGTGGTGGGCAGCAAATGGTATTGGTGTAGTTGTAGTTTGTTGTAGAGTAGGAGGCTTTCCTCAATGAGTCACTGGACTCCCTGGAGGTGTCACTTAATAATTTTCTTGAGCATACATTCTTGAGTCAAGTGCATTATTAAAGAAGTTGGTACGCTTATTGCTGCCAAAGATTTTTTTTTTTTTTTGATGCATCTATGGTTTCAGGACATGGGTGATGCTTGTTGAGGGCCACTGATACAAGGGAATGAAAAATTATTCATTTGAAGGAGAAGTCTAGAGCTCCCACAAAGAAACCTGCTCAACAGCATGCAATGACTGAGCTTGGGAGGAGAATGCCAGGGCTAATCCAGAAGCTCTACTGACTCCAAAGCAAGACTTTGGGTCTTATATATAGATCACCAGGAAAGAAACTTACTGCAACACCACTGACCCTTATATACAAGCCCACTAGCCAAGTGATCCCAGTGGGCATCCAGAACTGCCCAACTTGCTGAAGCAGAGGCCAAAGCAGTGTGAGGTTAAGCCAGGATCTCTCTTTCCAGATGTCCATGGGGCATAGCACAGCGAACACAGTGGCAGGTTGTTGGATTCCAGTGATAGTGGTCTGGAAGATGGGCAGTAAAAAAGACTCACGAAAGACAGAGTGAAGAATAGAGGAAGAAATGCAAAGAAAAAGAATTAAGAGGGCCAGTAAGATCACTTGGAGGTAGTCTGCACAACAAATAGATACGCCACATGGGGTAGGGTGGGAGCTTATAAAGAGGAATCATAACTTCGTCTCTGCTGTTTGAACAATAGTAAATTAATCCTTTGAGCTACCTTAGCCAGCTGTGCAATATGTCCTCTGACTTTGCATCCACTAACACCTCCCAAATCCCTAGCATCATCAATTTCATGGAGTCTGGTTCTGTCAATATAGTATAATACTTGTACTCTTTTTTATCCAAGAATGAATAATATGACACTTTTCCATATTAAACTAGTACATATTATCATTTTCCCATACTATCAGACTATTTAAAATCATCCTTCCAGCTCTCTACATCACTCGATCACCTTGATTAACTATTATCCAATTTTCTACCATCATCAAACTACTGAATATTTTTCTTCAAATCATTTCCTATACAAATTAAACAGCGTAGGCACAGAACCTTGCAATTTACTGCTAGTTACCTGATTTCTCCTGAATTCTACTCCTCCATATACTACTCTGATAACTGTCCATCAACCACCTTGTTATCCATATCACCAGATTCATATTCATTCCCATTTGTTCCTATTTGTATAATAGGATTCCATGTAGTATCTGCTCCCAATGGCCTATAATGTCACCACAGCCTCGGAGCATCTTTTATACAATAGAACTAACTTTCCCTCGTTCCATTCCTATCAGAACAGAGACTTAAGTTAAACAGCTTAGTTAAAAGCTGTATCAATTCCTTTGCACATATTTGTAATACAAAACTCAATACCCCATTTAATCCCATGGCTGTATTTGTGTTGAGATTCAGCAATATTGTAAGTCCCTCCAATTCATCAATTTCTATTCTCACATCAGTTCCTGTTCATCTCACAGCAACATACTCAAGTGCATGAGAGACACTTGCAAAGTGATTGCTCGGTAACTCAACTATTTTGTTTGCTTTTGTCACTTTGCCGCCGTCAGCATCAAAACTATCCTTCCATAGTCATTCTTCCTATTACTTGACATACAGAGAGATTCTTCAAGATTTCCTTTGACATGCTTGGCTAATTTCTTCTCATAATCTCATTGTCATTTGAAAAAGGCATTCTTTACCAGGCTGATGACTTTATTTTTTTGCCTGTGCTTCATACTATCTGTGAGCTTGCTGTTCGCCATTCTTCTTATATATCGTCAACATTTGGAGGCAATATGAGGCTTGTACCTCAGTTATGGACATATTTTCTAATTCTATGTCCAAATCCAGCACTCTCAAACCCTGAGTTGTTTCCATCAATGCCATTTCAAATAATTATCTCTTAGTAAATTAATAAATCTGCTTTCTTAGTAAATTAATAAATCTGCATGTGATCTTTCCTCCTTACAATCTGTCTCCCCACCGACTGTAAGGAGGAAATAACTGCCCTAAAATACTAATTACCTGACTTGAAATCATTATGCTAACTTCCTGATGCATACCTGCTACATCATCCCTATCCCTTGCACCCCTCCCCCCAAGCCAATAGCAGATTCAACTGTATATTTTATTCTGTTAGCCTTAAACCACATAGCCCCAAATAAAATGCCATCCATATCCTGTCTTCTTGATCTCCTACTTTTTCTGGCTGTGAATTCATCTAATATCATCAGCAGTACAACCTCTCCTACCATCCTATTTGCTCTATCCTCTGTGTAACTACATCATCTGCTGTCAGCCAAGTATCCTAAAAAAAGTCTCAAGATAGAGTCTCAAGTGTCTTTCGCCGGCCTGCTTGGCCGCATGGTTAGTGTACCAGCTTTCTAGCCAAAAGGCTGTGAGTTCGAATCCCACCGTGGGAATGTTGTGATTGTCAGTGAAAATACTAGTGATGGTGGATGGCATTGGTGTAGATGATGATTGTAGTTGGTGAATTGAGTGGTGGAGACAGAGCTGTAGAGTAAGTGCCCTCCCTCAATGAGCCTTTGGACTCCCTGGAGGTGTCATGTAATAATAATAATAATAATAATAATAATATACACCATGAAGCCAGAGAACACCTTCTACAACTATGTTTTTAAATAGATTATTCATCAATACTTATTGTCAAACAGTTTAGGACCTCAAGTTGTTTGCAAAATTGTTTAGGATTACAAGTTTGCAAAAGTAATAAGATGTTATATTTGAGAAACAGTAAATACCATTCAACAATAAATAGAAAACTAAACTTCTTGAATGGCAGGCGCTTTCAAGTAGAGTGAGATGGACAAATTTCAAAATGGGTTATTTAACAATGAGACTTATTTGTGGCTATGGCCCAAGAGGAGGTTTTACTAAGGAAGGAATAAAGGAATTTTTCACCAGTAGGCTGATATGAAAAAAAAAAAAAAAAAAAAAAAAGAAACAGCAGATTCTGGATGAAGCTATAAACAACCCAACAGGAAATGAATCTCAAACATACAGAAATATTTGAGGAAAATTTAGAAAAAGGCCAAAATAGTAATTATTAGTACGTGCTGAATTTCTGTTTAGGATCAATGATTACTACCAGCATGTTATAACATAAAGATGTGCAGAAACTCACATGGAGAGAAAACGCATGAAATAAAAACCATTTTACTGACTGCATTATTGTCAAAAGTGATATCTTAACTGGTTCAGGATACAAGTACAGTTGCACCCCGAGTTACGTAAGTAATGCGTCCAGTAAACCTCTACATAACTCAAATTTTATTTAAGTCGAATTTGTAAATTACATACATACAATAAAATGTTCAATGGCTACTCATACCGCTGTCTTACATTATTTTTTTACAATATCAAACCCAGATTCTTCTTGGTAATAATTATGCCCTTCAACGCTACCGCACCTTTCGTGCTTTCAGCAATGCAAACTTTATCCTTCACTATTGTATTTACTGTCGAAATGGGTCGATTTATTTCCCAAGCTATTGTTGATAGAATTTTCCTGCCTTCATACATAAGAATTATTTTCAACTTTTCTTCTAAAGTAATTGCAGACCTATGTTTTTTAGATTTATTACCAGTGCATTCAGTTTTGAGTTTGCATTCCATTTTAAGGGTAAAAAAACAATGAAACTAGCAGTGATAACAAGTGACTGAGTTAACCGCGCGAGGAATCTACCACTGTACTGCAATAAGGCTGTAAAAGATGCACCTGCGCAAAGCCGCAAACATGTCCATAGCGCTAGTAGATTTAAGTAATGTTTCGGGGTGTAACTGTAATATATAGGGAATTTGAAACAGAAGATGATCGTCATTTTGTTTTGGCAGGATAAAAATGAACTTCATAATGAAAGTAAAAGTATGTACATAAATTTTCAAAAGAATCAGTCAAGAAGCTCTCAGAGATTAACTGTAAACTCAAATATACAAATATTATTGGGAGAAAAGTGAAAGAGCTTGAAAACAAAAATCAAAGTTTAGAGAGTGAAGAGTGGCAATATCTGAATGAAAAAAATGTTGAGTAATTGAACCAAGAAAGCATGTAGTTGAAGTTGTTTGAAAAAAAAACAGAACTTCGTTGCTGACTCAGAAAGTTAAAGACACAAAAAAGAAGAAAGCACATCACAAGTTGGCAGATGTCAAAGAGAATATAAAGAAAATGTAAGAGAGTTAAGCTATGTCTAAAAGAAGCTAAACCAAAATCATGGGCAGACTGGGATAAAATTATAAAAGATAAATATCATGTAGGCATCAAAAGGTTTTAGAGGCTGTGAAAAAAATATTAGAAATGGTGGAAAATATACTGAAAAGGAATAACAGCTGATAAAGGTTACAAAAGAGCCTCCATAGCTCAGTCAGTATAGACGAAGTCCTTTGGTCAGAAAGACCTTGGTTTGATCTCCCCGTTGATGATGTGAGGAACCTTTATCTGGTCTCATACGGAAGTAGGGGATTTTTCACATGGAAACTCGAGTTTTACATACCCCAAAACAGGCAAACCGGCCCTGTGAACACACATGGATTACAGTCATGAATATGTCCCAGCCATATGCTGGTCCTGAGCCCAGATGAAATTGGAGGGGGGTTGGGGAAAGCAATGGTGAACTATCCTGTAAAAAATCTCACTAAGAACACTTTGTGGGCAATGCCTATAAAGTCACCCAGGGTTGGAAATGACTGAAAGTGAAAAACGATCACAACCAAAGGTAACAAAAACCCTGAAGACATATTCTGGATGTCTGGAATAATTATTTTGAAAGATTATTTAATGAGAGCTACAAGATCATATTAGAAACTACAGAAGAAATATGCAGACAGGAATATTTATCAATATTTGCAGTAGAAAAAAACATCAGTTGAAATGTGGAAAGGCAGTGGGAGTAAGTGATATTCGACCAGGAAAGCTGAAATATGGAGGTATAAAAATTTTACAGTGCAGCCACTGTAAAATTTTATACCCCCGATAAGGCCTGCTTAGAACATTGAATTCCGAATGAGTGGAGTAGCTCTTAGTAATACCCCTCAATAAAAAAGAAAATAAGAGTGTAAGAAATACAATGGAATTTCCCTATCCAGTGTTCTATGTAAGATTTATGCAAGCATACTTCAAAACAGGCTAAAAAAAATTGTGGAAGAAATGTGGGGAAAGAACAAGCTAGGTTTAGACCAAATAGCAGTTATCAGGATTAGATCTAAGAAAGTCACTTACACAGAATATCAGGAAATCAATACAATTAGAAATGGCTTAGAAGTAAGCCATTTCTAACTATATTACATTCCTGAAATGTATGTTATGACAGTAATGGATTCCTGACAAATAACAGATTAATTTGGAAGAAAGCTGTCAATGAAACAAGTAATAAAGTAAACTTAATTGTGTAGTACTATCAAATTATCTTGTACATCTTTCAGAACACATAACAGAAATGTGATAGTTTTATTAGTGATGAAGAATTGTGTTTTCTTTATAACAAAAATTACAGAAGCGAAAAATTAAATATGAACACCTTTTCAAGGATAGATGCAAAGCCCTTTTTTACATCAGCCTAACCTGAATGTCCGACTATCTCTCTCTTTCCAAAAAGTTTCAGAGATTCTCATCTTATGTAAATATCAAAAATAGTTTTAATATTATTTAATTTTAATATTAATTTTTTGCATGTGACAACCATTTTTAATTAATAAACTGATTGTTGTATGTATCTTGTATTCCTATTCTTTGATTTGCTTGTTGCTTCCAGACACTAATGTTGTACTGTTATTTTCAGTATGAAATATCTGTATTTTCAGTAAAGTTTATTACTGTGATTATCGTATAATTTTTTTTGTTGTTTTCTATTATGCTACAGGTACCTTTAAAGATTGGAACTATATTTTCTTTATTTTTTCTATTTTATTTCTGTTGATTTTCATCTAAAATACAATAAAAGACTGAGCCTGATAAAACAAGAAATAAGCAAAGGACTGAAAAAAAAAGTCAACCTATTGTGATCAACCTGAAATTTAATATTCTTTTTCATTCAGAAGTCACTTAAGAATAAAAGCTACATAACTGGGTGAAAACCTCCACAGATTGCAGAAATCTGGAGATCTAATGGGACTTCTGATCTAGTGTTCTATCCTCACCTATCTATAATACATTCTCTTTGTAGTTATCTACCTGGATACCAAACTAACGAGGATTGCTAATCTCCACACACACACACACACTTCCTCTATATTTAACCTATTATTTTAGAAGTCAGTCTTAGAAAGTAAATTAAGTATTACACATGTTTTGATTTTGTTTATTGGGATCCATGAAGGTACATTTACTTCAAAATCAACATACTGCATATTCCAAAAAATGAAACTCAAGTATAAAAAAAATTAAATATTTACTGCCAACACACACACACACACACACACACACACACACAATAGATACAATTCAGTATGCTAAGTTATTTTTTTTATCCTTTCTTTTAAGCTTACGCGGTGATCCGAATGCATTTTTGAAAATTATGGAGACAACTACCGTGTTTGAATAAAAACGTTAGTTTAATATGACTAAAATCTACATTCGATGTTTCGACCTTTATGTCAAGTCATCTTCTGGAGCATACAACTATACACAGAAAACAAGCTACACTACAATCAAACTGGTTAGTTAAAGATACTGACCAACCGCTACAACAATTGTTAGCTTGAACCTCTGGTGAAAAAAAAAAAAAAATTATACATCAACGCTAGAGTCCTATTATTAGTGTTATCGGTTAGTTGTAGAAATACATTGGACGCAACAACAAGTATCTATCTATATACATATATTAACATCATGATTATACTGTACATTCCAGCCAGTTATGGAATGGTTTCTAATACTAGCTGAAGATTTGGCTAGAGTCATGACTTAAGCTGGATCTTATAAATTAGGTAGGTGTGCCATCCAGATCCTTGGAATTTTCATGCCATCTTTGTTGTTGATATTTGGGTAGTTTATCAGGATTTCGCAGGCTTCCTTAAATTTCCTTTCATACCAGGTTTTTGTGTGGTGTAAAGAGTAGGTGCTTTTCCAGTTGATTTGGTGTAAGGTGTTGAGCACGTGGTCTGAGAGGCCTGCTTCCCCATAATGGTTATATTTAATGTGTCTAATGTGTTCTTTCTTGCATATAGGGATTGTCCGTCCTGTTTCACGAATGTATGGTAAGTTACAGGTGCAGTAGATGCAATAGACTCCAGGATGTGCTAATGGGAGGATAGGATCCTTAGAGGAGTTGAATATGGTTTTAAGTTTAGTGGGTGGTTTAAAGGTGGCATTGAGGTTATAATGTTGTAGGATTCAGTTGATTTTTTCTGATAACCCTTTAATGTATGGGATGGCTATGGTTTTACTGTAATCTAGATTTGTTTTTTGTTGTTGTTTTATGTAGTATTTTATTAATAGTATTTTTGTTATAGCCATTATTTATAAATGGGGTGCTTAAGGGTCATAGCTGTATAACTGAGAGGAGACCTCCACATAGCCTTTAAAGGAATGCGGAGAACCGACCAGGGCTTCTGACCTAATGTCCAATCCTCACCTTCTCGTGGTGCACCCTGTTGGGTATCTACTTTGATACTGAACGAACGAGGATGGGCTGGCAATTTGGGATTTAGCCGACCAAATTGTATTCTTATTGGTTAAACCAAAATAAAAAATGATGGTACAACATGACAAAATTTCATGCCGGCTGGGGCGTCGCCCGGTTAAACAAGGCCCCCGTTGTTTTCGCCAGGGAACCAGGGTGAACAGCGAAAAGTCAGCTACTGGAACAAATCTGAAAACAAACCCCAACTCAACATCACCAGAGTTGAAGATCGGTACTATCAACGTAAGAAGCCTGAATGGCAAAGAAATGGAGCTAGCTGAGGAATTAGATAAGTACCAGATAGACATAATAGGGGTGACTGAAACAAAAAAGACCAAAACTGGTGAGATCTTTCTGAGCAATAAATACAAAATGTTATATTCAGGCAATAACAATCAAGGAAAAGAAGGAGTAGCCATAGTATTCAACACAAAATACGAGGCTAATCTTCTTGAATGGCAGTCAGTCTCAAGTAGAGTAATGTGGGCAAATATGAGAATGGGGAACTGGACAATGAGACTTATTTGTGCCTATGGTCCCACAGAAGGTTCTACTAAGGTAGAAGTGGAAGAATTTTTTGAGGCTTTAGAAAAAGCAACTGACACAATGAAAAAGGAAAAGTTGGTCCTTGTTGGGGATCTAAATAGTAGAGTAGGAAATGATTGTGAGACATACAAAAATATTTTGGGAAAATTTGGAGAAAAGAGCAAAGCTAATAATAATGGCAAATATCTGTTGGATTTCTGCTCAGGACATGGACTGGTTATTACTAACACCATGTTCCAACATAAAAATGTGCACAAATTCACATGGAGAGAAGAGGCTAGGAATAAGAAAAGTCTCATTGACTATGTTATTGTTGATAGTGATGTTTTCTCCCTGGTGCAGGACACCAGAGTGTACAGAGGATTTGAAATTGGAAGTGATCACTATTTAGTCTTGAGCAGGATAAAATTGAATTTCATATTGAAAAGAATAACATGTAAGAAAGTTTTAAAGCGAATAAAAGTTGAGCAGCTCTCAGATGTAAACTGTAGACTAAAATACAGAAATATTATTGAAAAGAAAATGAAAGAGTTTGAGAACAGGAATCAAACCTTGGAGATTCAGTGGCAAACTCTGAAGGAAACATTGATTGATTCTGCCAGAGAGGCATGTGGTGAGGTCGTGTGCAAAGATAAAAAAATCAGAACTCCCTGGTGGACACAGGAAGTTAAAGAGGCAGTGAAGGAAAAGAAGAAAGCATATCAAAAGTTCCTGGCAAATAAGTCAGCTTTTACTCTTACAGAATACAGAGACAAATGTAAGAAAGCTAAACAGTGTGTAAAACTAGCTAAACAAAAGTCATGGGAGGACTTTGGCAAGAATATAGAAAATAAATATCAAGAAGGTGGCAAAATATTCTGGAGGTTGTTGAAGAAGCTTAGGAATGGAGGAAAGAGTGCTGTAAAAGGAATTAGAGATGATAAAGGTGAAATGAAAACAGGAGAAAAAGATATCCTTGAAGTATGGAGTAATTACTTTGAAAAACTGCTAAATGAAACAAGCAGTGATGACAGCACAGTGATAAAAAACACTGACCAGGCATGCAGTCAGGAATACATATCCATACTTGAAGTAGAAAAAGCCATCAAAGGCTTGAAATGTGGAAAGGCAGCAGGAGTAGATGATATTCGACCAGAAATGCTGAAGTATGGTGGTATAAGAGTCTTACAGTGGCTGCACTGCATAGTTCAGAAAGCCTGGACAGAGGGACGAATTCCCGATGATTGGAGTAGAGCTCTCATAGTACCCATATATAAAAAGGGAAATAAAACTGAATGTGAGAATTACAGAGGTATTTCCCTACTGAGTGTTCCTGGCAAGATCTATGCAAGTATACTTGAGAAACGGTTGAGAAGAATTGTGGAAGAAAAGCTTGGTGAAGAACAAGCTGGATTCAGGCCAAATAGAGGCTGCCAGGATCAGATCTTCACTTTACGACAAATAGTCGAGAAAGCATGGGAATATAACAAAGATCTGTATTTAAGTTTTGTCGATTTGGAAAAGGCATATGACAAGGTGCCAAGAGAGAAGCTATTCAATACGCTGCAGTTATATGGTGTCAATGGGGCATTATATCAAGCAATACTTAGTCTTTATCTGAGTTGTGAGTCAGCAGTTAGAATTGAAGGAAGTACAGGAAGATGGTTTAATGTTAAATCTGGTGTGAGACAAGGATGTACATTATCCCCTCTGTTATTCATTATCTATATGGATCACATTATGAAGGAATGTGGTATTAAACCTGATATCAAAATTGGAGATGTTAATGTCAGCTCTTTGCTTTATGCGGATAATGTTATACTTCTAAATAAATCCGCTACAAGTCTGCAAGATTCTCTGACTAAATTGAATAGCTGTTGTAATAGATATGGTATGAAGGTCAGCAATAAAAAGACAAAGACAATGAAAATAGGCAGAATCATTGAAAATGTCAACTGTGTTGTGAATGGAGAACCTGTGGAACAAGTAAAACATTTCAGCTACTTAGGCACAATTTTTACTGAAGATGGTAAACTAAATATAGAAATAGACAACAGAATCAGCAAAGCTGGTATCGCGGGAAGTCAATTGAATAAATTCATATGGAATAAGAAAGAAATTAGTCGGAACACTAAATTAGCTGTATACAAGACTGTGTTCAAACCAATTTTAACTTATGGATCTGAGAGCTGGGTCAGAAGTAAAACACTTGACCAAAGACTAGAGACCGCAGATATGAGAGTCCTGAGAAAGATTAGAGGCGTGAACAGATGGCATCAATGGCAATATCATATTAAAAATGAGGATATTAGGAAAGAACTTGACATTGTCAGCATCCAGGAATGTGTTAGCAGAGCTAATCTCAGATGGTATGGTCACTTAAATAGAATGGGATTGGAAAGATTAGCAAAACAAGTGTTCTCTGCCAGGTTGGCAGGAAAACGACCCAGAGGAAGACCAAGATATAGGTGGATTGATACGGTACAAAGTGCCTTAGACGATAGAAATATAAGATCTGATAATGTTGGAGTCTTGACAAGTAACAGACTGATTTGGAGGAAAATTGTAGATAGGAAGTTAGTAATGATGTAATTTTTTCATGTAGTACTGTCATATCCTGTACACCCCTTGAGGGTACATGGCAGGAATTTGATGATGATGATGATGATGATGATTATTTATAAATGTGTCGCTGACGATTTTTAGTTCTTTTTTGAGGGCTTGTTGGTTAGAGCAAATTGTTGTGGCTCTGTTTTTAAAGGTGTTAATGACTCCATATTTTTGTGATGGGTGGTGGTATGAATTAGCATGTATGTATTGGCCAGTGTGTGTCGGTTTTCGGTAAACCGTGAAGGACAGACTGCCTGAAGGAAGACGTGTGACTAGTGTGTCTAGGAATGGGAGCAAATTTTGATTTTCGATTTCGATGGTAAATTGTATGCGTTCGTGTTGTTTGTTCAGGTGGCTAAGGAATGTGTTTAGCGTTTGTCACCCGTGCAGCCAGATCGCAAACATGTTGTCAACGTATCTAAGCCAGACTGTCAGTCTTAGCGTGGCGGAATCAAGAGCCCTTTGCTCAAAGGTTCACATGTAGAAGTTAGCGATTGGGGGGGGGGGGGGGGGGAGAGATAGTGGTGAGCCCATGGCTGTACCTTCTTTTTGTAGGTAAAATTTGTTTTGCCACACGAAGTAACCGGACTATAGTATGTGGGCAAAGAGGGCCGTAATGTCGGGCAGAAATTTGTTTTGTAGTAGGAGAATTGTGTCATTGATGGGGACATTAGTGAAAAGGGCAGAAACATCGAAACTGACTAATAAGTCGTCTTTGTCGATGTGTTATGTTTTTAATTTTGTTCATAAAGTGTTGTGAGTTTTTTTGTAGGAGGGGAAATGACCTACCAACTCCTTGAGTGTTGCTGCTAATTTCTTGGCTAAGTGGTAACTGGGACTGCCACGACTGGTCGAAGGGGCACATTTTGTTTGTGTATTTTCGGGACCCCATATATTCTGGGGGTGGGGGGGTTTGAGGCAATGCCACTGTCATCCTTGACAGGTCAACATAAGTACTTCAGATGAATCAACTAGTAGCCGATAACAACACATATAAGCTGGTAAATTATAACCCAACAAAAAGGATAAAACAGAGAAACTACTCAAGTCCATCACTTCTTGGCCACCAGACACGGTTAAAAAACTGAAAATCCACTATGCCCCCCCCCCCCCCAAAAAAATATATGGGGTCCAGAAAATACACAAACAAAATGTGCCCCTTCGACCAATTGTGGAAGGAATAGACAGTCCCAATTACCACTTAGCCAAGAAATTAGCGGCAATACTTAAGGAATTGGTAGGTCATTCCCCCCTCCTACAAAAAAAAAAACACACAACACTTTATAAACAAAATTAAAAGCATACTTGACAAACACAACTTATTAGTCAGTTTCGACGTTTCTGCCCTTTTCACTAATGTCTCCATCAATGACACAATTCTCCTACTACAAAACAAATTTCCGCCTGACATTACGGCCCTCTTTGCCACATGGAGTCCGGTTACTCCATGTGGCAAAACAAATTTTACCTACAAAAAGAAGGTACAGCCATGGGCACACCACTATCCCCCCCCCCAATCGCTAACTTCTACATGTGAACCTTTGAGCAAAGGGCTCTTGATTCCGCCACGCTAAGACTGACAGTCTGGCTTAGATACGTTGACGCCGTGTTCGTGATCTGGCTGCACGGGTGACAAACGCTAAACACATTCCTTAGCCACCTGAACAAACAACACGAATGCATACAATTTACCATCGAAATCGAAAATCAAAATTTGCTCCCATTACTAGACACACTAGTCACACTTCAGGCAGTCTATCCTTCACAGTCTACCAAAAACCGACACACACTGGCCAATACATACATGCTAATTCATACCACCACCCATCACAAAAATATGGAGTCATTAACACCTTTAAAAACAGAGCTACAACAATTTGCTCTAACCAACAAGCCCTCAAAAAAGAACTAAAAATCGCCAGCGACACATTCATAAATAATGGCTATAACAAAAATACTATTAATAAAATACTCCATAAAACAACAACAAAAACGAATCTAGATTACAACAAAACCATAGCCATCCCATACATTAAAGGGTTATCAGAAATACATTATAACCGCAATGCCACCTTTAAACCACCCACTAAATTTAAAACCATATTCAACTCCTCTAAGGATCCTATCCTCCCATTAGCACATCGCTGCACCTGTAACTTACCATACATTCGTGAAACAGGACGGACAATCCCTATATGCAAGAAAGAACACATTAGACACATTAAATATAACCATTATGGGGAAGGAGGCCTCTCAGACCACGCGCTCAACACCTTACACCAAATCAACTGGAAAAGCACCTACTCTTTACACCACACAAAAACCTGGTATGAAAGGAAATTTAAGGAAGCCTGCGAAATCCTGATAAACTACCCAAATATCAACAACAAAGATGGCATGAAAATTCCAAGGATCTGGATGGCACACCTACCTAATATATAAGATCCAGCATAAGTCAGGACTCTAGCCAATCTTCAGCTAGTATTAGAAACCATTCCATAACTGGCTGGAATGTACAAGTATAATCATGATGTTAATATACGTATATAGATAGATACTTGTTGTTGCGTCCAATTCATTTCTACAACCAACAGATAACAGTAATAATAGGACTCTAGCGTTGATGTATAATTTTTTTTTTTTCACCAGAGGTCAAGGCCAACAATTGTTGTAGCGGTTGGTCAGTATCTTTAACGAACTGGTTTGATTGTAGTGTAGCTTGTTTTCTGTGTATAGTTGTATGCTCCAGAAGATGACCTTGACATAAAGGTCGAAACATCGAATGTAGATTTTAGTTATATTAAACTAAAGTTTTTATTCAAACACAGTAGTTGTCTCCATAATTTTCAAAAATGCATTATTCTCTTTATCCTTCAAAGTAAATATGACAAAAATCATTCTCTGTACATTTACATTAGTAATTCATTTCTAATAATTCTATATATGTAAATTCTTATTAGATAGAGAATATAACTATATGACCATTCTAAATATTACAATATGAGCTCAAAGAAAATTCTACTGCTCTGACTAACAGTTAATCATTTCTGAGGAATAACATCAATGCTATAATAAAAATGAACACAGCATTCGGCTAAAGGTTATGTAGATTTACTATATGGGAACTTCCTTTACAGCATTTATTCCGTAAGTTCTCTTTATCTTCATTTTTTTTCTCATTATTTCTATTCATTCATGCATTCAATCAGACCATGAAAACTGATTAGAATACAATAAAATTTAAAAGATCTCATCTGATTATTATGCTTGCATATATCTTCTTCTAGCATGCTAAGTTTCAAGAAAAACATCTTTCCTTCATTTGCTAAAATGTTCATGAAGATAATCACTCAGAAAACAGGAGTACATTTAATTAAGTGGTTTCAAAAGTGCTTCAGGAAAAGAACTTTACTGTAAATTCCATCTAGCTTCATGGATTATATGTCACTTGCTTAATAATTGAGCACATAACATTTTCATTGATATACAAAAGACTGATATATTATACAATCCTTCAATGTTAATGTCACAGTTCCTCCTTGGAAAGCAGATAAAGAAGCATATAAAAACTTCTTCCAAGATCACAGAATTTAACTCAGCAGTTTTTTCTCCATTCCAGCTCTTCTTTGCCTGTTGGATAGAATTTCTGTTTCCACCAACAGCTGCTCCAAAAACTCAAAACTAACATGCATGCACATTACCAGGACTCAAAGTGAAACTCAACTGGATAATATGGCTGCTATTAGTACAGCAAATTCACATTGCAATGTTGCATGGCATAGGAAAACTACTATAAATAAACATAAGCTAATATATAAACATAACATTATTCCTAGGTAATTCCCTAAGGATTATCAGGATTATAAAATCATGGTAAGCAAGTTGATTATTTAAATATATCTCAGTTTCTTTTGTAATGCTGCCACTCAACCAAATGGCAGCTCCAATATACTAAGATGAACAATTATGTCAATAAACACAGCGTTCGTTTAAGTATTTTATCATATAACAAACTTATTCCTATTTATATAACACTATAAAAAGCAAATATGATAAGTAAATCATAATTATATGATATTTTACAAGGATATTTCAGAAATTTTGAATATGACAAGGATCTATACTTAAGTTTTGTACATCTGGAAAAGGCATGACAAGCAGCACAGAGAAAAGCTTTTCAAAACACTACAATTATATGGGTGATTGGAACATTGTACAGAGCAGTACAGAGTTTATATTTAAGTTGTCAGTCAACAATTAGAATTGAAGGAAATATAGGAAGATGGTTTCATGTAAAATCCAGGATAAGACAAGGATGCACATTATCTCTATTCTTATTCATCATCTATATGGATAACATTATGAAAGAAAGTGGCATTAGACCTGACAGCAGAGCTGGAGATGTCAAACTTAGCTCTTTGTTTTATGCAGATGATGTTGCATGCCTAAACACATTCAGCAGTCTCCAGGATTCTCTAACCAAATTGAATAATAGCTGTAACAAATTTGGCATGAAAATCAGCAATAAAAAGACCAAAACTATCAAAATAGGCAGGAGCATAGAAAACTTTAGCTGCAACCTGCAACCTACAGAAAAAGTAAAATATTTCAGCTATTTAGGCACAGTTTTTAGTGAAGGTAGCAGGTTAAATCTGGAAACAGGCAACAGAAATAAACAAAGATGGAATGGTGGGTAGCTAGCTGAATAAATTTATATGGAATAAGAGAGAAATTGGCCAAAATACCAAACTAGCAGTATACAACTTATAACTGGTTTTAAGTTATGGATCTGAGAGTTGGGTTAGAAATAAAGCACCTTAGAGAATGTGCAAAGAAAGGTTAGCAAAACAGGTCCATGATGCCAAGATGGTAGGAAAGAGGCCCAGAGGAAGACCAAAGTCTAGGTGGATTGATTCAGTCAGAAGTGCCTTAGAAGCACAAAATGTTAGATATGACAATACTGGACTGCTCACAAGTAATAGTCTGATTTGGAGAAAAATGGTTGTAGAAGATTAATAATAATGTAAACGTAGTGCTGTCATAACAACCTGAACACCCCCCCCCCTTGAGGGTACATATCAGGAAATTAATGATGATGATATCTCAGTTTCTTTTGTTATGTTACCACTTAACCACATGGCAGTTCCAGTTATAATAAGATGTACAATTATGTTAATAAACAGTTTTTTTTTTAAGTATTTTATCATATGACAAAACTTATTTCTATTTATAAAATTCACACTCAATTTATATAACACTATAAAAAGCAAATTGTAAGTAAATCATAATTATGTAAGTTTTTACAAGGATATCTCAGAAGTTTGAGCCTAATCAACCAAACTGTATTGTCAGTTTATATCACATATAAAAATTATATAGCACAATCAAATAGCATGAAAGTTACAGACCAGTTTAACAAAGCCGCAGCTGTTCTTGAGCTAGAACAAAGTGTTAAAAGCCAGCCACTAGAACTTCAAATTTAAGAGAACTGAAGATATTAACTAAGAAAAATCAGTGGAAGTAACAGAGAAATTTCAGAGCACTATATTGTGCTCTGACATTTCACACTATATAAGTGGTTCTAGAAATGAAGAAGACTGAAATTAAGATAGTTCTTAATAAGAACTCTGAGATAATTTTTTTCAGGCAATAATCAGGAAAAAGAATGATTAGTTACAGCATTAAATACTAAACAGAAAGATAAAATTCTTGAATGATAGGCAATTTCAAAATGAGAAATTGCAAAATGTGATTTATGCAGAAAAAAGCATAGTGAATAATTGGACTGTTAGAGAATGCAGCTGATGAAAAACTGGTTATTGTTAGAGATCTGAACAGAAGGAATAACAAATGTAGTGTGAAATTTGGAGAAAAGAGCAGGCTAGTATTAATGGCAAGTACCTCCTGGATTTCTGCTTAGAACTTGGCATTAAGTGACAGCTGTTCCATAAAGATGTGTATAAATTTACATGAGAGAACACAAAGAAACAAAAAAAGTCTTTGTTGTTGTTGTTGATATTTTCTACATTTGTTTGGGAACAAGAGTATATATATATATATATATATATATATGAATTTGAAATAAGTGCATTTAGTTTTGAGCAGAATCAAAATGATTATCAGACTGAAAAAGATGTATAAAAAGCTTTAAAAATAAAGTTCAGCAACTTTCAGCTGTGAACTGCAAACTTAAATTACAAAAATATTACTGAAAAAAATAAAAATTATAAAAAAAAAAAAAAAAGAGAGAGAGAAGTTGTAAACAAGAACCACATCTTATAATTATTACTGAACAAGAACTTCCATGGAATCCAAAGACACATTACAGGAAACCATACATTATTTATCACATCTCTTCCTCAAATGTATTCACCAACAAAACACTCACAACAAACCCTGGCAACCCAGTTCAGTCATTCACCACTCTCCAAATGAAGCCTTCTTCATCTTCAAATGAAGATTCTTAAACTTGCTAGACATACTCTTATCCAATTTCCAGGGATGATCCCTTGTCTCCCAACCTAATGACAAATGCTGAATATTTTCTGCTGCATCAAGCATATAAAAATCCTTTTAGTAACTTAAATGTTTCTATCATACCCATCCCTTTCTACCTGTCAACCAACTTCTCCAACCCACAATCTGTTGTTGCAGAGAGCATTCCACAGACCACTTGCCATCATGGTCACTTGCCTCTGAATCCTTTCCACTACTTTCTCATCCCAAGAAACCAGGTTTGTGCCTAATAATCCAGATCAAGACATCATAAAGAAGAATGATAACTTCCTTATCATTCCTCTTTATAAAGGAAATGTTTGTGTGTTCTTCAATAACCAAGTAATTCTATGAGCTATTGTGGCCACTTTTGCAATACACCTTCTGAATTTCAACTATCTATTCACTAAAACACCCAAATCTCTAACTTTGCACTTTCCTGGAATAGAGTTCCATCTATGTAGTATATAGCTTGTAATCTTTCAATCCCAAAATGTGTAACTTCACAATTTTAAAGATTGAACTGGCATCCATTATCTTTTACCAATACTGTCAGCTATTTAAATCATCCATCACACTGATTTTGCATAACACCAAAGAACTAAATATTTTCCTTCAAATCATTTTCTATATACAAATTAAACTGCAGTGCTCTAAGCACAGAACCTTACAGCATACTGTTAGTCATCTAATTTCTCCTGGATTCTGCTCTTTCAAATACAGTGAAGTCCTTTGTTCCAGTGAAACCTCTCTTAGAACAGAAATCCACCATATACACAACCTCTTATCCAATGGCTATGCTGACAGGATTACAAAAGTACTTAATCCTCAGCCATCCCTTCAGAAGGATTTCAGAAATGACATCACCATCCCCTATGTCTGGGCTATGTTGGAAAAAACTGCCAGTGCCTGTTCCTGCAAGTTGGCTTACTTTGGACAAACAGGTATATCAGCCACCATCCATTTAGATGAACAAAGTTCACATTTGCAATCACGATTTCATCAATCTTGTCTTGCAGACCATGTATTGGATAGCACTCACAGGATCGTTTTGGAATCTGCAATGGCACTCAGAAATCAACCGAATTTAAAGAAATACAAATGCAAAAAACACTTCCAAAATTTGGGAAATATGAATCGTCCAAGATCCCAATTTACATCCTAGGCCACCTATAAATGTCCAGAGAGGGTGCACCACCTAGATAGGACTTTAGAGTTAGAGCCATATGTTTTATTGAGTATTGTGTTGTGTATGTATGTTACAAGTATTAGTTGTACTCCCTGAAGATGTTTCGGTGATTAAGACAAAATATTAAAAGCATTAAAATTAGTTATTAATCCTTCCTTAGTGCTGTCAATACTCCATTAAGCCTTCAACATGATTTCTATCTTCAATCCTCAATTATTAACAACTCTACCAGCCATGATGTGTTTTCTGACATGAAAAATATTGATGGGAAGTGTATCACTAAAATAATGTGGATATGAACTTTAAAGATGGCTGATATAATTCGTTCACATAGTGAATATGTTGAGATGTTAGTGTAAAAGCTTACATATATGTTATATTGGAAATGATTATTAAAATACTTCATGATTCAGTTATAAACAAATTTGCAAAACTAATAGGGTAGTGGTTAATTTTTTATTAACTTACTTAATGCCAGGAACTTCACATGACTTAGGCCGTGACTGTGGAAGTGGTAATAACTGTTGCTGCAGAGATTATAAAAATAAAGGATAAAATAAATCTCATTTATATAAAAGAAGATATAAATTTGGGAGGAAAGCACATTAGTTAATATACCTTAAAATATTGATTGATTTTTGTGTGTGTGTGTGTGTGCGCGTGCGTGCGCACTTATTAATATCATAATTTTTTTTGTTTTTTAAAGCAAACACTTTAAAATATTCTGATAAATACATAAAGAATATTCTTTAATATACACACAAAAATTTTCAATGAAAGATTGTGGCATTAATGTGAAAAAAAATATCAAGTTATTTAATTCTGCATGAAATGAACACAAGTTGTAATACAATGATAAATCTGGAGTAGATGGAGAGTTGTACTTTAAAGGACATATATATTGCAAAAGTGATTAAAGAAGCTTATAGCATTACCTGGTTATTGAAAAGTATACTTAGTAAGCAAAGATAAGTTATCAGCCCTCTTCACAAAATCTAACATCTGGGATTCATGGAGATGGAGATGAAGTAATGGAGAGTTCAGAGATAAGAATGCTTCTGTCAAGGATAGATTGGGAGAATCTGGGTTGAAGCTGGCTCAGGCTCATAGATGGACAAGAAGGAATATGAAGAAATGTACAAGTTACTAAAATGGTTTATAGGTTCGATGCAGAGTAAATTTTTCTCTAATGCGAGGGGGAAAAGGGAGATAGATTTTTTTTAAGTGTAGTGTGGTGAATGAGAAATAGGTTTGCCAAAGTCAGTTGTGAAGTGTTTGAATTCAAGGAGAGGCACAATTGCATTGAGCAAACAGAGTTAGTTTTGACCTCCTGCAATGAGTTGTTGGATTCTCCACTGAAATATTCAATGGAGAATCCAATATAACTACTGCCATAAATATGAACCTTCATATTTTTAAAATTTATGTTTCTTGTTTTTAAGTGCCATCTACTGCTATAAATATGAAGTACATATTAATGAAATATTTAGCTACAAAAATAAAAAATAATAAAAAAATGACAAAATATAAAACTAACAGTGATTTTCAGCTTGAAGTGCTTTTTTTTGCCCAATATAAACAGTCATTTAGAAGGAATGCTTTTGTCATTTTCACAACACACTATTCAGATGCAAAACTTTTGAATCACTTCTTGAATTACAAATTAATATTACTTGTATCCCAAAGGATAGCAGTTGCTATATACTATAAGAATATCTCATGCAACATTACTTGTAACAAATATAACGCCCCACAGATCTCAAAAAACATCATCAGTTTAAAAGTGGAAATTTTCTATATGACATAACTGAAAACATTTTAATTGATATTTGCATTTTGGACATTAGAGATCCCCCCCCCCAAACACACACACACACACACACACACAAAGTTATTTAGATTCAGTCTTCCATGAAAAGTTTAAAAAATAAAGGAAAAAAACTGAACCAAAAATATAATTTTAAAACAAATAGATATTCTACAGGTTTAGCTCATTAGATTTCAAATAAGCTGGAGTTTGATATACTGTTATCAGCAGAACTATGAATTTTCAGTTCTGCTGATAACAGTATATTGCATATACACACATAATTTACTGTACAGTGCATGTGCATAATGTTACAATTCCCAGAATGCACAGGTAAAAACTATATTTGTTTACCTGTAGATCAGTAGTTGCTATCACTTTCAAAGTAATCCAGTTGTTCTGCAATGCAGTTAGATAATGCTGCCACTGTTCAACTCATCTTCTGCAGTGTGTTTTATTACTGTCACCACATAACACTGGATGAAGAAAATCAGCATCCTTTCAAGGCATTCTTCAGTTGTTTTGGGAACAGCCAAAAGTTGGAAGGTGTTAAAAATCTGCTTTCATCAATTCCTTCAATAAATTTTTTCATCATCTCTCTCTCACAATTTCCTGTCCCTCATAACTGGTATTCAAAAAGTCTATTTGGATCTATTATGCCATTCAAATAGCTTTTTCATGGCATCGTTTCCATAAATCACTCTTAACATGTCTAGAGTTTCACTTGCATTTTTTTGCTTAACTTTAATTAACAATACTTAATGTTAATATGCTGTTCAAAACTGCTGGTTTTGAAGAAAATAATAATAATAACCATCAACACCTAAGCCTTTCTATATGTTCTAAATTCCATTCAATTAGTTTTCTGCCTAAAGCAATAAGCATGAACATGCCAGCTCTATCACAGCTTGTCAACTAGTGGCTTCATATGTTTAATACAATTTCAGACAATAGTGCATATGTCCAAACATGCATGATGACATGGTTCTGCATGACTGGCCATATGCACAATAGTATAAGGCCATTTCAAGAATTTAATTGTCATATGTTTGTACATACATGCACCACCCAGTTTTATAATGGATGCCAGAAAACTAACTACTAGTTTCCTGACCTAATATCTGTGTTCAGCAATTTCATTTTGTGCTTAAATGAATGGTTATAGCACCTGTGAAAGAGATACAGAAACAACACAAATATTTAAAATTATTACATAAACAAGTCAGTTGCACTTTATTCATGCTAGCCTATTAACCTAGGAAAAAAGATGCCTTCAATACTAGATAATAAATTGTTAGTCATTTCAATTTATTTATTTAGTATGTCTTTGTCTTAGCTCTATTTGTTCTCATGCCAAAACTAAAATCCACAGAATACTTAAAAGAATCATTGGTGAAGAAAAGACTAAGAATATTTAGAAGCAGTTTAGTTCATCTGGTATACCGGCGTGCATAAGAACAAAATCACTGGTTTCAGATTCAGTACTGTTGTTGGATCCTACTTCTTCTCATTCTATACTTTGGATCTGACATGATTACTATTATGATGTTCTTAACTAATTGATAAGTTGCAAGTTGATTTCTAATTCAAATATAAAGAAAATTTATATTTAAAGACTGCGCCACTATCTGAATTAGTTCAAGAAAATGAAGAAAAACCAACTCTCAACTATCTCTCCTTAATATGTTGTTATTATATATACTGGCCGAGTATATTTAACTTACTTAATTCACCGGCTTTGGTTCGAATATTTTATGAATGGTGCAGTAAAAGAGATTCAGGCAAAATACAACTTTAGATAAACAAAAACAAACATTTAATTTAGAATCACAAATTATACTTTTAAGATCAAAACACTAAATAAGTTCATATAAACACTTCAGCCTTTCTGATAATACCATCATACAAACTCAGACAATGTAAATCTGTTATCTCTAATACAGTCTTCTCACAGTTCCTTAGTTCCAATTACAACAAAAATTTGCAGTAATACCTCTTCACAAACAATCACTTTTAAATTTACACCTTAGCTAATCTTCGCAATAGTTACTGTTAACATAAGGAAATTCTAGGATGAAACACACTCACATCTCTGCATAGGAATATTAATGGTTGGAATGTTCTTACTGATAATCTTCTTCCTTCATCAACTTACACACAAACGCTTTTTATAACTGTAAACACTTTGAACAGTATATGGCACTCATTAAATAAATCTTCTAAGCAATAACTGAATTAATCGTCGGTCACTATACACATAAACAAACGTTCTTGCATGAAATACTACTGATCACTTATGAATTAAGGCAATACACAATAATTCCTTAACTTGAGGTTTTATATGCACAGCTATTCATTCTTCCTGCATTCATTTAATTCCTTAGGCAATATATTTCTAAGCACAGCTAACGGTAAACCTCAACTTTACAGCCTCTACTATTCGCTAATAACTCTGTACTTTGCTTCAAGGTTCTGTATGTCCTTGAAAGGTCGGCCCTGAAATTGAATCTCAACTCAAATATCGCTAGTCTATTTAGTAGTCACTCAGCTGTCTTCCGTAGCTATAATTGTTATTCTACAATTTATTAGCTAACCGCCTCTCGACTAGTAGACTTTATTAGCTGCTTGAGTGACTTGCCGACTCACTATTATCGCACTGTGATTCTCGAATGCCGAATGCTCCGATTCCAACCTAATGCCAATCCTCTCCTTTCTCTTTCTCTTAATAATCTAATCCCTCTTTCTCCTCTTATTTTCAGCATTCTTCCCTTTTTATATCCATTCCTCCTGCCTAAATTATTCTCGTGATTTCTTTCTAAAACTCTTTTCAATAAACCTTCTCCTCACGTGGTTTTCCAAAACTCGCGCTCGCTTACTTACATGCATCTCCATGACAACAAAACAAAACATAATAAAATTGAGCTATTACATAACGTTAAATTTCTACAAATAGGAATAAATAGAGAATATTTACATTTCAATTAATGCGCAGTTAAATTATCAAATACAAGTTCTTATATTAATATAGCAATAAATAAAATAAACTTAATAATATTTAAATACAGTCTTATCACTATTAATACATATATCCTTGATTAAATAATTAAATATCAAATAAAGTTAAAGGTAGTTATATGAATATTAAATTATAAACAAATGGAAAATAGTTATAAACATTAAAAACTTCAAGAAAGATTATTTCAATATTTGTAGTGGAAAAAAAATTAAATTTAAAGAAAGGAAATTAAATAATTCAAAAGATATTGTGTCATTAGTGATGTAATATGCACAGTTAAACAAGTACAGAGATTTTTAGACAACAGAGATAAAATGGATAAGACTAAGTACAATCACTAACAAATGACATCACAGTGAACAAATGCATACATCTGAAGGATGTTCCGTTCTGTTGTATATGTTATCTATAAATATCATCTTACTCGTTGCTTATATTTTTCCTTTCATCTATTTTGGATATAATTCCTATCTTCCGAAATCTATATTCCTTTCACCTGAGAGTAATGGGAATATTTGTTTAAGTTATCGACTGCGCCACCCATTCCTTGATATGGTAAAAGAAATATGATATTTCCAGTAGGTCGCAAAATGTCTCACAACTATATAAAAGAAAACTTAATCGTCCTCAAGTAATCAATTTTTGCTTTGCAGTCTTGGTCCTTTACTCCCGCACTCTCTATACCAAATCTTCCCATTTAGGTTCGATTTTTTTGGGATCAATGCATTGCAATAAGAATAAGATCAGGCAAAACTCCACATAAAATGCAACGAAAATTTTAATTAATCAATAAACAGACATATATTTTACACTAAAAGACAGGGGATGGTCCTCTGTAAAATTATCAAAATACTAAGGCAAACCATGCATGTATCTTTGCTTCAATAAAGTACACGTTATGTTATCTGTTTAACTCAAGGAAAAATCTTTAACAAAAATTCTCAATATGTGGAAAAGCAGCGTTGAAAACATATCATGATCAATACAACAATTTAAATTAGCTAAGAAAAGCCACACATGAATATATATAATCATTAGATTAAGCCATAACCTAAATCTTTCCCTAGGAATTAGCTAAACTCATTCATAGATGCATCAACAATTTCCCGACAGAACGAGTCTTTAAGTATACTCAGGCTATTAATGTCCCTCTTAATTGAATTGTCAGTTCATTGACCTATCCTTAAAATTGTCACACAGTCTTAACAATATAATATTCAAACTCACAGGGGCTGTCTTCTATTAGGGAGCATCCTTCAATTTCCGCTGGCTGCGACTTCCTATGATCCTCTTTTTTTCCTGTTATTGTTTTCTTCTAGGTCCTTGGATTATCAGCAGCTCATCAGGTCAGCTTGCGGGACTTGGGTGACTCTTCATCGGCGTTCTAAACAAACTGGCGAAGGGTCGCGATTTGTCAGGGCCTTCACAGACTCAGTAGAGCGGAATTGCTCACGGACAAGTTTGGCTGCTCCTTGGTTGTTCGTCCCCTGGTCATCCTCGCTTCTGGGTTATTATGACGGCTTGCGGCATTTTTCCCTTTGACCTCCATCGGCTTTCTCCTCAGCACATAAGAGCTTCACTCTAAAATTCTTACTATGTCATCTCCTACGTCTCCTCCTCTCGTCTTATATCCCCCACGGTTCCGAAACCCTGGGTTCAGTTTTTCCAACCCTGTGCATTCCTTGCATCCACTGACGCAAACCCCTTAAGTTATCATGTGATTCCTGGTTCTGGAACCTTCGCCAATCCCCTTCATTCTCCGTCTTCATGTTCAAATCAGATTAAGTCGGCTAGCGGAACACTCGTTTGAATCTTGTCGCACCCCTTTCTGCATTGACCTTGAGGTTACTTAGGGTCGAACTTGTAAACAAAATTTCAAACGGCTTTCCAACTGTAGGGCGTTTCCTTTAGCATTGACAATTTTAAATCTTTTGTTTTTCAAAGAGAAAGCTAATTCCTGTTGGGCTGTACACATGCTACACACAATACTGAATACTAAAGGAAAAGATTATTTAAAGATTTTCTGGGTTTTGCCTATCTGTAAAAACTCGATGTATTTGTTATGCAAAATTTCTTCTTGCTGCATCGAATTTTTACAATGGCCCACCCTTAAAAAAAATTTCATACACTGAATTATGGATGACAAATTTTTTTATTATCATGTTTCTAGGTCGCAGGGTTGAGGTTTCTTTGGGGGGGGGGGGGGGGGGTATAGCACTCCGCCTTCTCCACTCCCTTCATTATTTTAATACATTATGCCTTGACCTTAAAAAATATCGTGTCTGAAAATGTTGTCAGGTTCTTCTTGGATCTTCAGCCTCTGCATTACCCTCCCCTAAGGGATTGCGGTGCTCGAGTTCATCATCGTCGAGGACTTCCTGATTCACAAACCTATAGTATTGGGCTTCGTCCTCCTCGGATATGTTATCATCCCTTTTTCTCCGTTTAATATAGCATTTACTTCTCTTTCTCCCCTTTTGCTGGTAGGGGCTTCCTTTTTCTAATAAAGAGTTCAAGGAATCACCAAACACACAATTCTGTCACTTCTCCTGTTGTACAATTTTATCCTATCAGAATATATTACTGTGATTCTTCCAGTGTCCTTTACATCACAAATCTTAAAGTTCACTGGGGATGTCTTTTCTAAAATCTTGTAGGGACCCAGAGCGCTTTTCCCAAATTTTCCTCCTTTCCTCTGAATTGATCTTTGCTCTAGGAGGACTAAGTTCTCCGGGATCAGCTCCTTATATTTTCTGAGCCTGTTTATATATTCTCTGGTTTTCTGCGAGCTAAGTCTGCTCGCCTCCATTATCAAGTCATGAGTGATTTCATTTCTCTCGATAGACCGTTTAAATACTCGTCTATATCTGTGAAGCCGGAGTCGACGTGGGTGTGTCTTAAATTGCAGGGAAAGCTTGGCTCAAATCAGTAAAGGACTACCGCCGGACTTTCTCTGATTGCTGAATGGATGGCAGTTCTGCAGGAGAACAGAGTTTATGGCAAGTAGGTATCCCAACTTGTCACTTTGTTGTTGGCAAGTTTGGCTAATGTGTGCTTTAGGGTATTAAGCCTCTCACACATTCCATTCCCTTGGGGGTGATAGGGGTAGTAAAAATCTTCTTTATTTTAAGTGTTTTGCATAGCTGCAACATTATTTCTACAGTACAATTTGCTCCCTGGTCAGACAGGAGTGTGAGGTGTTCCGTATCTAGACACTATCAACTTCAGGAATTTGTTGGCTACATTCTGAGCAGTTTGATCCTTCATTGCCACCACTTCCGGGAATCTGGTGAACATGTCGATTGCTACTAGAATATATTTGTTTCCTTTCTCTGTGGTGGGAAGGGGTCCGATTATGTCCACGGCTACTACTTGGAAGGGTCGGACAGGAGCAGGGAATGGTTGCACAGGAGCCTTTCCTCTAAAACTGGCCTTCTTTTGACAGATGTGGCAGGAGGAAATATATGACACTACATCCCTCCTCATTCCCTTCCACAAATATCGATCAGAAATACGTTGCCACGTATGCTCAAACCCCTGGTGCCCTGCCAGATCAGAGTCATGGAATGTGTGGAGTACCCGTAAAATCATGACTACTGGGACTAGTATTTTGTCTCTCCACCTACCCATTTCCTTCTGTTTGGATAACAGAAGCCCATCATCATCTACGTGTAAGTTTTTCAGGAAGGAAACTTCACTTGGCAGTGGCTCCTTCTTCTTAACCTTGTCATATATTGTGCTCCATATGGGATCTGGACTACTATGATGAGGTTTTTCTCCCATGATTGAAGATGGGAGGGGTTTATTTTTGTTCTCCATTAGGCTTTCTTCTAGCTTCTCAATGTTGTGTATGGGACTGGGAATTTCATAGGTATTACTCAGCTCATCATTTCCATCATTTGGCCTAAGAGATCTAGATAAATAATCTGCTACCACGTTTTTCTTACCAGGAATGTATTGTGTGTCAATATTGTATTCTTGGAGTTCCAGAGTCCACCTGATAATCCTCTGGTTTTTATCTTTCATTGAGGATAGGAAGGACAAAGGCTGGTGATCTGACCTTGGTATTATGTTTTGTACTAACAGCAGGTATCTGAACTTCCTAATTGAGAATACTATTGCCAGAGCCTCCTTCTCTATTACCGAATAGTTCAGCTCGGAGAACGAAAGTTTTCTGCTGATGAAGGCTATAGGCCTGAAGTCATCTCCATGCTTTTGTTCTAACACCGAGGCAATGGTATCGTGAGAGACATCTGCCAAAAGAAAAAAATCTCCCCAAACTTGCGGTAAGAAAGGACTGGGTACCTCGTTAGCGCTAGATTCAGAGCATCGTGGGTGCCTTGCTGTTCATCATTCCACTTAAATTTTACCTCCTTCTTTGTCAGCTTAACAATTGGTTCCATTAACATAGAGCAATTAGGAATAAATTTTCTATAAAAATTTATCATCCCTATATACCACTGAATTTGCCTTACTGTTCTTGGGATCTTTGCTTCCAGGGTGGCGTATATATTGCCTTGAGTGAGGATTATTCCATGCTCACTCACCTTGTGACCCAGGTATTCCACCTCCCTCAAAAAGAACTGACATTTGGGATATTTTAGAGAGAGTTTGGCCTGGCGCAATCTCTCTAATACAGCCTTTAGTATTTCCTTATGAGTGAGTAGATCTCGTGAATAGACCAGTAGGTCATCTTGAAAACAAATGCCTTTTCCCAGAATACCGGGCGAGGACCAAATTCATTAGGGACTGAAAGGACATGACAGAGTTTCTTGCTTCCTGTGGGAGCCAACACAGTTGATACTTCTGCCATCTTGTTGTGAACACAAAATACTTCCTGTCCTCCTTTCTTAGAGGGATTTGATAATAACCTGAGTTCAAATCAAGTTTCGAGAAGTATTTTGCATTCTCAAGTCCTATCAGCAGCTCCTCAATCTTACATAAGGGGAAATCAATAGGCCTAGTGATCTTGTTTACTTCCCTCAGGTCCAGAACAAATCTGAGAACGCCATTCGGTTTCCGTACTAGGATATAAGGGCTGTTCCATTGTGAGCTTGATTTCTCGATTTCCTACCTTCTCATATTCCTGTAGCATAATTTGTAGTTCCTCCATTTGGTTGACCAGTGTTTGATATTGCTTAATGTGGACCAGCTTATTTGTGGTGATCTGAACAGCATGCTCCACCAGGTCCGTGCAGGACAATAAGGCGATTTCCTCAGTAAAGACCATATTGTATTTTTTGAAGGTTGTGAGTAGAAACTCTTCAATCATTCTCCTTTCTTCTGCATTATTAGTTTAATGCATGGCATTTCTAATAGTAAGTAGTATAAAAGAGATGATTCAGAGTACTAGCTGCGAAATGTACACTTTGCGGGGTGCGGTCGGAGTGTGATTAGATGATAATAAAGGAGTGAATGTGTGTAGAAAATGTAGGGAGAATGAGAAATTGAAGAGTATTTCGGATCGTGAGTGTGATATTTTTGTCAAACTTCAGAATGAAGAAAATAGGGATATGACAAAAAACGGCGAGGTTGTACCAGAGAATTGTGAGAGTGTGAATGTAGAAAGTGTGAATGATAGTATTAATGGTTTTACTGAGAATAAAAAAGATGAGATAGACGCAATGAGTTAGATCGCGTTGTTGAATGGTGCGATACAAAAGGCAAAACATCAGCTAGAGCATATGAGCAAAAGTCGACTGAATGAACCAACCAATAATAAAAAGTATGACAGGAAAAATAGACGTATGAGTGTGAACATGAACAAAATGAAGGATAGAGTGCTGTATGGAGACTCGTTAGTACGAGGTGTGTTAGTAGAGGATTTGACAAAATCGTACCAACCTGGTGCGACCATAAAGGATGTAACTGAGTCTATTAGAGAGCAAAAGGAAAGGGTGAAAGAGATGATTGTTGTGGCAGGTACGAATGATTTGAAAGGAGACAAAATTGAAATGATAGAAGACCTGAATGAACTGTTTGAGGTAGCAAAAGAAAAGAATGAGAGAGTTAGAATGATTAGTCTTTTGCCACGGTATGATAGTGAAATGTTTAAAAGGAAGGCCATAATTGCGAATGACTTTATGCGTGGGTTATGTATGACGAGTGGTGTGGAATTTGCGAACGTGTGGAGTGAGTTCGATGGGCGAAAGGATCTATATAAGATGGATGGCTTGCATTTGAATGGTTACGGTGTAAGAAGACATGAAAAAGTGTTGCTGAATGTGGTGGATGTGCAAATTCAGGGAAACTAGATTTATTAGGGGGGGGGGGGTAGATATACAATCCTCAGGGAGGCAGTTGAATGTAAGAATGAATATAATATGCCCGAGCAAATAAGGAGAACAAATCAGAGTGGGATAGTTAATATAAGGCATCAAGGTAGGATTGGGGCTAACAGGGGTCTTAAATTCATGTACACTAATGCTAGGAGTATTAGGAACAAGAAGGAAGAGTTTTTGGCCATGGTTGGCACTTCCAGACCACAGGTTATTGGTATTAGTGAAACATGGCTGACTGTAGATGATATAGCTAGTGGGATTGAATGTGATGGGTACAGTGTGTTCAGGAATGACAGGGAGAATAAAATGGGAGGAGGAGGAGTATTGTTGATGATAGCTGATGAGCTGCAGCCAAGGAGAATAGAAGTTGAATTGCAGGATAGAGAAAAGAGCACATTTGAGGCCATTTGGTATGAGATTGTGGCTAGCAGAACTAAATATACAATTGGGTGCTGCTATAGGTGATGGAAAAGATGGTGGTGACAGTATGCACAAGCAAATAGAAGAAATGGGTGGAAGGAGGGTGATTATTATGGGAGATTTCAACTATGGTCACATTGATTGGAGTGAGGAGAGGACATACGGGAGGAAGGAATTGGATTTTATGCGGTTATTAAGGGATAACTATCTGCGACATCATGTAATGGAAAATACTAGGGGATCAGAGAGTGCTTGACCTAGTAATTACATCTGAGGATTTGGCTGTAACAAATATGACCACATTGCCACCAATCGGTGAGAGTGATCATAGGGTCTTGACTTGGGAGGTAGCTAAAGGTGTAGAATTTTCAATTAAGACAGGGTACATGTGGAATTATCGGGCTGGAAAGTATGACAAGCTTAGGAGTTTGATTGGTTCAGTGCCATGGCATGTACAACTGCAAGGACTAGAAGTCGATAGTGCATGGGAGGTAGTTAAGAAGTGTTTGCGTGAAGCAATGGCTGGCTGTATACCTAGAGTCCGAATAATAAATCAAGTAGGGGTTAAATGGATGAATAACACCATTAAGCTTGAGCTGCAAAAAAAAAAAAACAACTATGGAGGGAATTTAAGGAGAAAGGTGACTGGCAGGCACATGAACGGTATAAAGCACAGGCCAGTAGGGTAATGAGTGTGGTAAGAAAAGCAAAAGCAGATTACAAAAGAACATTGGCCATGCAGGCTAAAGTGAATCCTAAACAGTTTTTTAGATATGTAGCAAGTAAAAGGAAAAATGTACATGGCAGAATGATTTTAAAGAATGCCGATGGTAGGGAGGTAACTGAATCAGTTGATATAGTTGAGTTACTGAGTGAGCACTTTGCAAGAATATATCATCCAGGTGGTGACATTGCAGAAACGAATGTACCAGTAGATTATACGGGAATTGTGGTGAATGAAGTGGAGGTGAGTAGTCTATTGCATAACCTCAATGTCAATACATCTGTGGGATTGGATGGTATACCAGCTCGTGTTGTACGAGAAGCAGCTAAAGAATTGTCAGTACCTTTGACCATTTTGTTTAATTTGAGTCTCGGGTCTGGGTTAGTCCCGAGGGGATGGAAAGAGGGGAAAATAGTTCCACTGCATAAAGGTGGTTCCAAGACTGCTGTTGTAAATTACCAACCGATTAGCATATCAGGAATCATTGTCAAGGTCTTAGAGAAATTAGTCAAGAAAAAAGAATACAGGATTGGATAGATGAAAATGCGATATTGTATGGCAGACAACATGGTTTTGTGAAGGGTAGATAATGCCTCAGTAACTTGCTCACGTTTTATAACACAGTGACGGCTGAACTGGATAGGGGTAATGGGTTTACAGTAATACTACTGGACCTTGCCAAGGCTTTTGATAGGATACCACATAGAACCCTAATCAGTAAACTGGAGCAGATGGGGATAGATATAGGGTTGGTGAGATGAATAGGAGGGTGGTTGAAGGAGAGATACCAGAGAGTAGTTTATTCAGGAGTGGAGTCTAAAAGACGGCTTGTGACTAGTGGAGTGCCACAGGGCTCTGTTCTTGGACCACTGCTTTTCAATTTGTTCATCAATGATATAGGAAAGGATTTGAGAAGAAATGTTCACTTGTTTGCTGATGATGCAAAGTTGGGTAGAGCTATTATGAGTGCACAGGATGTCAAAATTTTACAGGATGATTTGGATATTTTGGAGGACTGGGCTAGGAAAAATGGATGTCAATTTAATGTGCCAAAGTGTTAGGTTATGCACTTTGGGGTGAAAAGAATAGCAGTAGTATATCGCATTGGTGGAACTGTACTCCATGAGATTGATGAGGCCAGGGATTTGGGAGTGTTGGTGGATAGGGAATTGAAGTTTAGGGGGCACATTGCAAAAGTGACTAAAACAGCTCACCAAATCACTTGGCTTCTGAAAAATACTTTAACATGCAGAGGCAAACAAGTTGTTGTTCCTCTGTATCGAGCCTTGATAAGACCCCATCTAGACTACTGTGCCCAGTTATGGGCACCAGGGTTTCTTCGTGATGGGGAGGAAGTGGAGAGGATCCAGAGACGAGTGACCAAGATGATAGCAGGTCTGTGGAATGAACCTTATGAGAATAGGTTGAAGATTTGTGGGTTGCAGAAATTGGTCGATAGGCGAAGGAGGGGTGATATGATTGAGACATTCAAATTACTGAAGGGTTTCTATAAGATTGATCCAGAAGATATTTTTTGAAAATATGACTGGTGGTGGGAGGACTAGGGGCCATGAATGGAAGCTGGGCAAGAGCGTGGTTGACAAGGGTGTTAGAGCTAGGTTTTTTACTTGGAGAGTAGTGAATGAGTTCAAGGCAAGGTATGATAGATACTGTGTGAATGTCGAATAGTTGTTCTTGACATGATGTTAGGGCCTCCCTCGATGAGTCTGTCGACTCCTTGGAGTTGCCCGGAACAATAATAAATAATAATAAATCAGCTATAAAGCATGACCAATGTATGCAACAACTGGTATTAACTAAACTATAATTATTAATTAATGATAGCAAAGAAAAATGTGGAACTACAGCTAGCCAGGGATGTTAATTAATCTGAAAAGCTTTTACAGACATTTAAAGAATTTTAAGGTTAACAGAAATGAGTTAAGTATAACAATTTTTACTTTGAATGATCCAGATGGAGTTGTAGAAAATTTAAATAAGTATTTGACAAGTGTATATATGAACAACGATTAGTTAGAGGAATTATTGCTTGAGAGGTAAGATTTGCATAATGTTGTAGTCAGTACAGGAAGAGAGGAGAAAATCATTGATGCAGCTTGTTATTTGATGAGGTTGGAAATAAAGATATCATTTCAAACTCATATGCATGTTAGAATTAATCAATCCAATAAACATGTGTAATATCTTCTGAACATCTTCAATGAAGAGTTGAAATTGGAATAACATCTCTTCACTGGAAATCTGTAAAATTTATTCCAGTTCATATAAGTGTGGTTCACTGCATAAAGTGGAGAAGTATAAACCAGTTAGCCTTTTTAGAGTTACAGACAAAGTAATGGAAATTATATCTACAATTTCCAATAGGTAATCCACAATAAGGGTCACTTGTAGAGCAGGTGCAGCATGGTTTCATTAGAAGAAGAATGATTAGGACAAACCTGCTTACTTTTGATTAACCACTCGAATAGTCACAGAGTAAAATGTATCAAAAATATACACTTCAAATCCATATCATTTCTATAATATTGGAAGGTTATATTAACTTCAGTGGACACCTTGCATCCATGTAATTACTGATGTATATACATGTCAAGGCTGGCATGGTGATTAAGAGGGCACAAGGGGAATACCCCAATAACAGCTATAATGTAATTTTATTTAAATTTCAGCCAAGCTTCTGGGAGAGTTCCACAAAACAACTTGTTGATTAAAATGTGTCAAATAAGTACTGATGATTACTTATGAGATAGAAGAAACAGGTTTACAGAAAGATGACAGGAAGAAGTGTTTAAACAAGAGTCATCTAAAAGTCAAATGCAATGAGAGAAGGTACTCTAGAGTTTGGACTCTTTTGTTTATTCATAAATGATTTAGGTTAAATATTATGAAAAAAACTTCTATTAAAAAAACTTCTCTCTATCTAGCTTCATGTGACACCTCCAAGAAGTCCAAGGATTCATCACAGGAGGGCATTCCACTCTGCTCTACTTGACTACACACACGCATCTCACCATCTTCCCTACAACTTAATTCTCTAAATACACAACACAACGACACTACTCCCGTCAAAGCCATCTACTGCCCATCACCATCAACCCCAGTATTTTTCTGTCTGTTAACGGTGTGTGTGTGTTTCCATTGCCAATTTGGCTATATGCAGGATGAAAAACCCTGACAAACCTTGTTTCCTAGAGGGAAAAAACCTCGTCTTGCTGTCAATCATTCAGACCTCAGTTATCCACAGAATCACCTTAAAAGATCAGAAGAATGTGCATGGCACAGGAACACAAAGTAAGTTTAAAACTAAATGTGAGCAGATTAAGTATAATGATTTGATAAGAAGGTAGTATTAAATTAATATAAGTTGAATAGTTAGACCTTAGAAATCATTATATGGATTTCAGTATTTTGGATAACAGGAATTTAAATTCAGCAACCATATTGGTAAACAACTAGTAAAGTTCAGCAGACTGTAGGTTTGATTAAAACAAGCTTCCCATGTGAGAAAGTTATTAAAATATCATTATATGAATTTCTGATTAGGTCAATATTGGATTACTGCTCAACTTTAATCATCAACATTTTTATGGAAGTTTATAAATTTGATTTTTATGAGTTTTTGTATTTGGCAGAACCAGACCAATACGCTACATAATAAAAAGATAGTGAAGAAGTGAGAGATCAAATTGACAAAATTCAATTTCTACTATTAGAAAAGCATGAAAATATGTAAATGGTTTTCACCAATGTGCTACAGAAGCACTGAATTTATGTAACTTTAAATAAGAGGTCAAGGAGAAAGTAGGAATCTGTTGATGTATTTCTCAAACAGGAGGAAGTTATAAGCCACTGAAGGCTATTTCAAAGGACAGACAAGAAAGATGAGAAGTTGGTTTGGAAAATTTGGAGCTGGACAGTAAATGAATTTTGGCTAGCAGCAGCTGTCTGTACTCATAATAGCATAAAGGAAAATGAAGGATGGGTGATAGTTTGGAAGAACAAAATATACCTGCAAAAGAAGAGAAAGAGAATAGAGTGAATCTGTGAAAGTTTGTGGGGGGGGGGGGTCATCAATTAACCTGAGTGCCCTTGTCTGGATTGCATCAAGCATTTTAGTGCACTACAACTAAACTAATGTGAATAGAGTATTCTAGGATATCCAGATAGTGAAGTATACAGTATTGACAGTTGTACAAATGAGAAGTGGTGTCTTATATAGAAGAGAAAAAAAACAACTGTTTGGAGGCTATGGGTTATTGATTTATATATATATATATATATATATATATATATATATAGAGAGAGAGAGAGAGAGAGAGAGAGAGGTGTAAGTCTAAGAAAAGAAGAGAAAGAAAAGAATTCTGTCTGGAGATAAGAGTATTATCAAAGGTAAAAGTGATCTTTCTTGCAAGAAATAAGTCTGCTAATTCCAATCCTTTCTCCAATTAAATTCATATCCATATAATGAAACATTTCTTTTACACGACCTATACAATAAATTATTTGTCATCATAAGCATTCTTAATTCCCTCATATTGTACAACTGTCATTTTCATTCATTAATCATATTCTCTCTCATAACAAATTTGTAACTTTTCAAATCATTCACCTCATTAATACAAACACCTGTTTCACTCATCCTTTCTACATCTTCACAGCTTCTGTCACATCCATCACTGCATTTGGAAAAGACTTTCCTATCCTTGTCTTTCATTATTATTCATATCCCTAATTATAAAATCTCTATGCAGCACCGATCATCATTACCGCACCTGCTCATCAACTTCTTTATCCATGTACATATCATTCATTAATCATTTATTTAGTCTCTCTCTCTCACATTTTATTGATGATTCTCTCCATCATTCCTCTACATTTTTTCATGACTCCATGTACATGTTTTTTATGCATTCATCACCATTACTGCCAAAAATATAATCTTTTCTCTTATCTCATTCTCTCCTCTTTCACACTTCTTTCCTCTCCAACCATTTTCACTTTTTCAAACTTGCAAGTCAAACTTCAAAAATTTTTTCCAGTACTGAAGCATGTGTCCACTATCAACATTACTGTTTCTAATGGCCATTCTTAATGTGTCTGTTTTCTGAGTAAAATAATACTGCACAAGAAAAATCAATGTTTTTTTTTAACAATTCATTGAAATTTTTTTTTGTAATTTTTTTTATTAAACAATCTTTTTATCAAATTGTCTTCTGGCAAACTGTTGTGTGGTCAACAATTTTCAATGATCCCCCCACCCACCCACACACACACTCAATTCAATGGGTGTTTTTTAATCCATTATTGTCTGATAAAGGATTATAATTCATTAAGATTTAAAACACATGTAATATATCACCTTCTTTGGATCCCAATAATTCTTTATCTGATCATTTTCAATTGTAAGAGAGCCATCCATTTCATGCACTAGAGAAAATAAAATTTACACATTAAGGGATGAAAAGGTTAATAAAACAACAAAATATATCCAAAATATAAACTTTAATTCCATCTTAATCATTGAATGAGGCTATTCATAAAACATACGAATGAATTTTAATATCAGTTTAATTTTTAAGGTTTGAGTGCAAACTAATAACCACCAATTTGATTTTATAGTTAGTTCTCTCTCTCTCTCTCTCTCTCTCTCTGTGTGTGAGAGAGAGAGAGATCTACTATAGTACTCCGGTCACATATTTGGCAGTCACTTCTTTGAAAAATTTTGTAGCTGACAAAAAAAAAGCATATTGAGTTAGCAAGTTGTTTCACTCAGTTGGATATTATGCTTGTATCCTTGATGAAAATTATATTCATTCCAGCCATATTTTACTAGTTAAAGTGAATAAATGTTTACACATGAGGTACTTTTGTGAGTAGTAGTTACTTACATAATTCAGAACTCTTATTATGCAAGTAGATGCTTCCTATTAAAAATTATTTTCTACACTAGAAAATAATACATAAAAAAATATATATATATATATAATTCTAGTTAACTATAATAAATCATGATGAAGAAGGAAATCATCTGAAAACTTCATTATCCAATCTAAGCAGAAACAGATCTATACAGAAATGAAAGCAACAATTAATAATAATAACTAAGCACACTTGACTACAATGTGATGAACCTCAGCTGAGAAATAGGAGATTCTATAAGTGAGAATATGTCCAGAAGAAAATAGTAATCATTGTTTAAAAAACAATTGCACCTTTTTATTGCAGTAAATAGCTTTGCATAATCTTGAGATGGACACTGACTCATTCATGTTTAAGTTTAGCTGATGTAGGAAGATATCATAAAATTCCATAAAACAAATATTCAAACCTTGAAGGAGCACTGATGTAAGAGGTTCATGTGTTTCCACTTCATCATCTGGTCTGCAGTTAAGGTATGATCTTCAGATCCTGATTTTCTATATTAATGTAATCAGAATGTCAGAACTTGGACCACAACGATTCAGTGTTCATTGAGGATGTGAGAAAGTGCCATCTTCAACAGAAATTTTCTTTCTTGACAGTCCATCTAAACATGAATTTCCAGTTGTTGTAACACTGTAGTCATATGTTTGGTTGGTGTTATTCTGATAAGATTAGTTAAAATACCATAAAAATTAGTTAAATTAATAAAAATTGTCTCTAAGATACACCAGCCTGAAAAGTACTTTAATATCTGTAAACAAATGAAAATCTATGTTTTTAGCGGTAGATTCCAACAAAAATTAGGTGGTAGCAAAATGCGCAATAGTTCTTAAATGTTCCTACTTTTCCATAAGGCAATGCTCAGCATATTCATATTATTATGAATGCTTCTCCAAGGACTCACTGAGGGAGGATTCATTTAGACACTCACATACTATATGCTACCTGATCAAAAATATCAAGATGGCTGCTCATCGAAACTCTCACCTTAATACGAAAAGCATTAACTGGAGTTAGTCCAGCCTTTGCTACCATAACAGACTACAATCTTCTGGGAAGACTTTCCGCTAAGGTTTGGTACATTAACTTGACTAATACTCTTCTGGAAGAATAGAAGAGAATTATCATAATAATCACTGATGTTGGTGATTTGGCCTAGCTAACAATCAGTTTTCCAATTCATCCCAGAGGTGTTTGATCGGGATTAGATCAAGGCTCTGTGCAGGCCAGTCAAGTTCTTCAACACCCATCTTATTAAACCATTCCTACACAGATCTCGCTTTGTGGACAAGGACATTGTTATGTTGATACAGGAAAGGTCTATGCCAAACTGTTACCATAAAGTTGAAAGAACAGAAATGTCTAGAATGTCACTATAGGCTGCAGCATAAAGATTCCCCATCACTGGAACTAGGGAGCTCACCATGATGATGCCTCCTCCACCAAACTTCATAGTTTGCACCACAAAATCAGGCAAGCAACATTCTCTTGTCAGCCACCAAACTCACTCGCCCATTTGACTACCACATGGTAAAGTGTAATTCACCTCTCCAGAGAATGCATTTATGCCACTTTTGAGCCAATTATGCAAACTATACACCACTAAACAGTTGTTGCTCTTGTTGGTATCCGTGTTGCTTTCAGAGGCATTTTGCAACTCAGTATCAAGTTCTTCAATTGAGGATAGATGATTTTTTCATGCCAAGCACTTCAGCACTCAATGGTCCAGCTCTCTCTATGTGCTAAGTGGTTTAATGGAGTATTACCATTGTTAAGAAAGGATTAAAAATTATTTTAATTCTTCCAATAGATGAACTACTGGAAGAAAGTACATTTTCAGAAAGCAAACTAACACTAGTAACAAACAAACACACACACACACACACACACACACACACACACACAAAAGCAACACAATAATAAATAAAACACATGGATATAACAGACTTTATCTAGGTGCCCCACCTAGATAAAGTCCTATCTAGGTGGGGCACCTACTATATGTTTCTAGGAGGCCTAGAGTGTAAAGTGGGATCTCTGAGGATTAATTGCAAGTAACTTTCCAAATTTTAGGAAGTTAATTGCATCCGTATTTCATTTAAATTCGGTTGATTTCTGAGAGCAGCTCCAGATTACAAAGACAGTCTTTCTTTTTTAAATTTACTGTGTTGGAGCATGGTATCTTTTTCCAGCAAATCCTATACATGATATCTTGTAGCCCACACATTCATCCAATGCATGGTCTGCAAGACCACACTGACCATAGTCATGAATGCATCTATGCAGATAATAGCTGATCTACTTGTCTGTCCAAATTATGCCAACTTGCAGGAGCAGAGCACTTTATATACTCCAAGAACTGAAAGAGGAGGAAGCTGATCTTTACTGGAACAGATAAGGGTAGCAAGTTTCAGGTGGGTCTTAAACACTGTGCAGAAACTTACTACCCTTATCCAAGACTTTTCAAAATCTGGAAAACATTAATCCTCAAAGATCCCAACTGTCCAGATGAATAGATGAATTACAACCTATGCTTCCTACATATCCCTATACTTCATTCAGCACTGTGTTGCCTTTGTGTATGTGTTACAAGTGTTAGTTGTTTGTACTCCCTGAAGATGGCTCAGTGACAGACGAAATATTGGAAGAGTTAAAATAGTCTTTAATCCTTTTTTAGTGCTGTTAATACTCCAATAAACCTCCAACATCTCTGCTCTGTGGTTTTATGTGGCCTACCAATAGAACTATGCAACTGTTGCTCCTAGGCCAGGGGAACCTGCAGCCTTTTCTCAATTATGTATCTTCATTATGTTGGAAGCTTAATGGATATTTTTACAACACTTAAAAAGAATTAAAATACACTTTAATGCTTCCTATATTTCGTCCTAGTCACTAGGACATCTACGGGGATTACAAACAAATTAATGTAATGCTCACGGAGTAATGCCTGGCTGGCACGGTTATATATATGAAGTGCTTGCCGTGCCAGCAAATCGCCTCTACACGTGCTACCCTCGCAGTGACGAACGCCGCCATTGGCTCCTTACATTCAGAGCTCTCCACCATTCTTAACCCTGAACTTTGGTCGATTCTTTCTGGCATTTCGGAAACTTCCGCACAGAGAGAATTCCAAAAAATTAAAAATAAACATATCAAGAAATTTAGCAACCTTGTGAAAAACAAACCACAACCACAAATTCAACCTCTCCAGACAGTAATAAACCTCTCTTCCAAAAGGCTCAACGACGATGCCGTCAGCGCCCTTTGCCTCGGCCATAATTTTGCCGTCGCTCCGAAGGAAGTGCCGGTGCTTGACGCAATGGTGAACATTGAACGTGGAATCGGTCGCTTACCGTCGGAGATAGCTAACAACATCAGGCTTGACGTAGCCAACATCCTCGCGCATTCTTCTCCGCCAAAAAGTAATTTATCATATGCCCAACGCACGGCTCTCCTAAAACTACGTAAAGAAAAAAGTATCGTCATCACCAGAGCAGATAAGGGTAATGCCACAGCAGTTCTTAATACCAGCGAATATAAGCGTAAAATGAACATTATCCTCCGCGATCGCGCTACCTACATCCCGCTAGAACACGACCCCACAAAAACACAAGTTAAAAAACTAAAAATTTTACTCAAAAAAGTATCTTCCTGGCCCCCAGATGTCACGAAAAAACTTAAACCTTTCCGCTCCCGTCCCCCCCGAATATACAGTTTACCAAAAATCCACAAATCCAACTCCCCACTCAGGCCTATAGTAGATGCTACCAATGCACCTTGCTATAGACTATCTAAACAGCTGGCCAACTCTCTGATCCCCCTCACCGGAAGGTCCCCTTCCTATATAAAAAACTCGACCCACTTTAAAGCCCTCACAGAAAATTTAACCTTGAAAAAGACAGACATATTGGTAAGCTTTGATATCTCCTCTTTGTTTACCAATATTCCCTTAATTGACACCTTATCTCTCTTAGAAAAGGTTTTTCCCTCTGACATCTTAGATCTCTTTTCCTTTGCCATTAACTCTGGATATTTCTCTTGGAACAACAAAATCTACAAGCAGATAGAAGGAACTGCCATGGGTTCCCCCCTCTCACCCCCCCCCTTGCCAATTTCTATATGGAAGATTTCGAAAAACGAGCCATAGACTCAGCCCCACTCAAACCTTCTATCTGGCTAAGATATGTAGATGATGTGTTCTCTATTTGGCCTCATGGCCCAGACACGTTAGACTCCTTCCTCAGTCATCTCAATAGTCTACATCCAAGAATCCAGTTCACTATGGAAAAGGAAAAGAACAATTGTTTACCCTTCCTAGACACCTTAGTCACACGCCTGCCTAATGATACACTTACCTTCACTGTATACAGAAAACCCACACACACAGGCAGATACATTCACAAACTCTCCCACCACCACCCCTCTCAACAATATGGCATTATTAAAACTCTTACCAAGAGAGCCCACAATCTTTGTTCCAGTGGAACCGCCCTCACTAATGAGCTTAACCACATACACAGCACTTTCCTCTCCAATGGCTACAGCGATCACAGTATCAAAAAAATAATCAACTCCTTCCCCATTCCCCTTCCTTCTCGTCAACAAGATTTTAAAAATGCCATCACCATACCCTACATCCGTGGCACATCTGAAAAAATAGCCAAGATACTAAAACAATACAATCTACACACAGCATACAAGCCCCACCGCAAACTGGCTACCCTTATCCGTTCTACGAAAGATCAGCTCCCTCCTCTCTCTCTGCCTGGAGTTTACAAAGTACCCTGTTCCTGTAAGCTGGCGTACTTTGGACAGACAGGCAGATCAGCATCCATCCGTCTAGAGGAACACAAGTCTTACATCTTCAAACACAACTATGGCCATTCAGGCTTGGCTGACCATGTTTTGGACACCACCCACAGAGTATCATGGAAGAAAACCACCATGCTCCACCATAGCAAATTCAAGAAAGAGAGACTTTTCTTAGAAGCAGCAGCAGCAGCTCTCAAAAACCAACCAAATCTCAATAAATATGGGTGCATTAAGCTTCCGAAGATTTGGGAAACACTCATCACCAGAGTTCCCACCTTACATTCCAGGCCACCGACTACTGCCCTTAGGGGGCGCTCTACCTAGATAGGACTTTAGTGTCACCCACGTGGTTGGGCTTAGTATTGTTTGTTATTTGTGCATATGTTACATTAATTTGTTTGTAATCCCCGTAGATGTCCTAGTGACTAGGACGAAATATAGGAAGCATTAAAGTGTATTTTAATTCTTTTTAAGTGTTGTAAAAATATCCATTAAGCCTCCAACATGATGTCCTCACAGCACTTAAGCCTCTACACACGTAATGTATCTTCATTGTTTACAAATTATGCATTCCTTCAAACAGCATATATTTTAATTATACATTGACATACTTTATATTTATTTTTAAAGACCAATGTTAAAAAATCAACCACTATCATCAATCTATCCACTGTTCTATGGGTGGCATTTCATCCTTATCTATTGTTCAATGGTTAGATAAGGATGAAATACACAATATAATACACATCATATTATATTGTCACAAGAGGCCACTACAAGCACTCGGTGCAAGATTTGCTTGATTGAAAAAATGGTTTCATTTTGCACATGTATTGCTGTATTGTAGTGTTGTCACATGTATTGTCATTTTAAAACAAACTGAACAAATCGACCAACCTTTGCCGGCAAAGGTTGGTCGATTGGTAGAGCCTCTGCTACTGATGTCCGAGTTAAGTAAGTTTGAGTGCGGTTAGTAGTTGAAAGGAGAACAATCGTTCGATGCTGTTGGCACACTCTCCCTCGATGAGTCTTTGGACTCCCTGGAGGTGTCAAATAATAATAATAAAGTAGAAGTTTTTTAATTTGTTTATTAATTTTTTTTGTTTGATTGAAATTGCTTGATTGAAAAAATGGTTTCGTTTTGCAAATGTATTGCTGTATTGCAGTGTCGTCACATGTACTGTCATTTTATAACAAATTGAACAAGTAGAAGTTTATTAATTTTTTAATTTTAATTGATTTCACAAATATGCCAAATACAAAGAAAATAACAATTAAGGTGTAGAATAGAGTATTTAATGAAGAATGGGAGCAAAAGATAACCAAGACATCCTCTAAAGAGATCAAACGATGACTTCTAAGGCTGGAACAGGCCACTCAAGGCCTAAATCCTTGAAAAGCATGACGATGATGGAAGCTGAAGTACTACATGCTTGCAGTCAAAGATAAAATTGTGTGTTTCAACTCAGTTTCTACTCATATGAGACTGATCAAAGACACCAGAACCAACTCTTTCCTTCTGATGTGTTTAGAGCACCCCCCCCCCATTATCATTGTTGTATCCAGTATTTCAGACAGACAGGAAAGACTACTATGAACAGGAACATACATTGTATGCCGATTAAGTAATGAGACAATTATTATATGAAATTGTTTAAAAAGAACTATATCTGGAATTGTCAATTACATAGATTCAAATAATCTCCCTCAAACTCCACACAACATCTACATCTGTTGTACAGGTGTTCGAAGATACAATGGAATTCCTGAACAGGAACCCCCTTCAGCGTCTAGATCACACTGAGTTAGATGTCCTCAATGTTGCTAAAGCACTCCCCTATCAAGACACACTTCATCTTTGGGAAGAGAAAAAAAGTCTGTGGAAGCTAAATCTGAAGAAATGAGGGGGAGGGAATAACCAATCATACAGATTGACTTCGAAGCCAGGAACTGCTTCATAGGCAGCACACAGTGCACAGGCAAATTGTCATGCAACCGAAACTGATTGTTGTGGAAAAGTTCATTATTGACATGTCACGTGAGGGTGTATAGATGTTACATTACTCCTAAATAATACTGACCATTCATTAAAGAACAAATTTCATGATAACCACAGTAATTAACTTTTAATGAAATAAAATTAAAATTACTGTGATTATGAAATGAAGTTAAAGTTAATTACTGTGGTTATCGTTTAATTTGTTGTTTATAGTCATAACACAAGTACCTTTAAAGATTGACCATTCATTGTGGTGCCCTTAGGAAGAAATTCACAATGGATAATTCCAGCCGCATCAAAAAACAATGACCATTGTCTTGACACATGATTTTGCAACTTGACTTCTGCTAGGTCTTGATCAACTGCATGGATGAAATTTTGACAACATGCAATCCAATGCCATCTCAATTCGTGTGTCAACATGTGCGGCACAAACCTCAAACAAATATTCCTCTCGTGCAAATCTCTTTCTAAGATTAATCTGGCCATTTCCTTACCGACACTAAGTTGTATAGAGAGTGGCCTGGTGGTTATTCGCCTGTCATGGGCAACAATTTCCCTAGCTTTCACCACATTTTCATTTGTCCATGCAGAAACTGCCATCCACAGCATGGTGCATCCTGCAGGGACTCCATCCCCTCTATAAATGTTGAAAACTTGAACACCTGTACATGGCTCAGTCATTGGCATAAACTTTTTTTAGGTTTTGGTACACTTCTGTAGCAGTTTTTCCTAATTTACAGTAAAATTTTATCATAGTTCTTTGATGCATGATACAACTTCTGACATGCTCCACTCACTCTAATTTCAACAGTTGCCATGCGAAAACTGCAGCATCACCCGACTTGAAAGTTACACCTGCAATTACACTCTAGTACTCAAAACTAGAGTGTGTTGTAATCACAGGTGCAACTTTTGAGTTTCTTACTTTTATTCAAAGGGCTGTCCTGTAAACAACCTATTTCATTACTTAACAGGTACACTGTGTAAATGCATATGGTATGGATAACCCAAAAGTGGATTATCACAGTGTGCATCACATAAAGATCACTTAATCAGATAGTAGAAAGCTACATTACTGCAAAAATTAGGCTTCAGATTGCAAGAACGATTAGAAGTGGCTCAACTCAAAAAGAACCTTGAAACTGCATCATAACTGATGGCCTTCAGCTCAAATGCACTAATAACAGAAGAATTACCAAGAAGCATAATTCTTGCATCTAACATGCAAACTTCCTTATTCTAAATCATTTCACTTTGTGTTTCAATGCCTTGATAATGCTAGAATGTGCCTAAGAAACTTTACATGTAAATATTTAATTTAGTTATTTCATTCCTTGTTCCACAGTTATTCTTCCAGAAAACTCTGCCCACGAATGATCTCAGCAACTGCTCAAATACAAATATTGAAATGTTGAACAATTTGATCCACTGCTGAAAGATACTAAATTCAAGTAGCATGAAATTTTCTATATCTGTCAGTGTTGTTTTCATGAAACATGGTTTCCCATGTTTCATGAATAACAAGTATAAAGACAAAAACTTTTTTTAGTTTTATTTCAGTTGACTAGTTTCAAACTTTTCAATATGTTACTTGAAGATAATTAAAAAAAAAAATAGGCTTAAAAATTTTAAATATATAAAAAATAAATAAAAATAAATAAACTGCTATATTATTTAAAATGTGAAGTCCACAGCAAACATGTTGACATAACAATGGTACAATATCTCTATCTTAACATAGATAAAGCCATCTCATCCACTGCCAAAGAAGCCAGGCATTTTTAATACATCATGCCTAGAGAGTTTGTTATGTAGATAGACTGACTGAGAAAAAATTGGATGGACAAACATATTAAAGATGCACAATAAAAAACCTTTATAAATTGGATTAATCTTCTGAACAACAAGAAATGTATCATTTTATGCAACAGCAAAAACTCGTCTAACCAATCCTATAACCAAAGAAAACTTTCCAACACAAAAATCATTAAACTGCCATATATCCAAAATACATACAAAGCTTATAAATATATATTTAAGCACACCAACTATAAATTAGTGTTTATTACTAGTCAACAAATTGGCAATTTTCTAAAACCTACCAAATTTCACTCATACAAGGAAATATTCGAATACCACAATGTGGTGTACAAATTTCCTTGCTAGCACGACTATGATGTCACCTGCACAGGTTCCACAATTAGATCATTATGGGCAAGACTACAGGAACACTTCCATGATTGTGATATACCATTCCAGAACATTTAAGAAATAAGTAAAAACCAAATATCAGGAAAACAGAAATTGCAATCCACATGCTCGAACAGAAGCATACCCCCACAAATTGAAAAAGCCATTGTATTAGACATAAAACAGAATAATGAAACAATGCTAAGGATATCAGAAACTATAGCTATTAAATGCCAAAAACTCCATAAATGTCCACTGTCCCTATTTAATCTCATAGAATTTGAAGCTCCACAAAATGCAAATTAGGCCAAGGTTCCCACTCATAGAAAGCAACACAGAAAATCCAATGCAAATATAAAGGCAACATGAAAGGCTTCACTTTGCCCATGAGCTCCAAGGACAACACTTAGTCAAAACAGCTCATATCCTGTCCCATTTTTTTTTAATCTGTTTTATCTTTATTTTTTATCTTCCCATTTTTTAATTTTGAAGTTCATCCTTAATACAAGACCGTTATGAAATCACTATGTATTTATCGGTTTTTAGTCTGCATATTTTAACTTCTGCATTTATGGTTTTGGTTTCCATATATATACAGGCAGCCCTCGGTTTATGCCGATTCACAATAACGCCGGTTGCCTGTGCGTGCTTTCTTACTGTAGTGTGGTTGACTGAGAAACGACACTAGCAGGCACTCTAATGTTTGAGTGTTTACCGAGCTACTATGACGTATATATATATATCAAACCTAGTTTTAATGTTGAATCTACCTAATTATTCTATTTAATTTTTTTTAAGTACATACGTATTTAAATTGATAAAGTACGTAAATTACATACCATGTCTGATAATAGAAGTGCAGAAAAATTAGTAGAACTTGGTGTTAAGAAGACGTGGAAATCAATCACACTTGAAAAGAAGATGGAGGTGATTCGAAGAATGGAAGATGGCCTCCATCGACTGTTACTACAATTATGAAAAATGCACATAGAATAAAACAGTCTAAGCAAACAATCCACGGCAGCACTAAATGCAAAACAAGTATGTTATAGCAGGGGTAAACTTCATGAAAAAAATGGAAAAATTATCATTATGGGTGGATGTCTTGAATCAGAAAAACATTCCTGTGACGCAGGCTGTTATAACTGAGAAAGCAAAAACAATTTTTGAGGATCTTAAAAAGACAGATGGAGGTAAAGAAATATTTTTAGGAAGCAAAGGTTGGTTCATGAGATTTAAGTCTCGAAGTAAGTGCCACAGTGTCAAATTATGTGGTGAGGCGGTAAGAACAGATGTTGTGGCAGCGGCTGCTTTTCCTAAAGAATTTCAAGACTGTGTAGAACAAGGATGTTATCCTCCTGATCTCATTTTTAATGTTGATGAGACTGGGCTCTACCAGAAAAAAATTGCCATCACGCACCTTCATTTCCTGGTGAAGAATGTTCCACTCCAGGTTTTAAAGCTGCAAAAGATAGACTTACACTTTTGTTGGGTGCAAATGTCTCCGGAACTTTGAAGCTTAAACCAATGTTGTTGTACCATTCACAGACACCACACACCTTCAAGGGTCTAAAAGCCATGCTGCCAGTCTATTGGAAAATGGAACAAGAAAGCTTGGGTTACACAAGACGTTTTTATAGATTGGTACACAAATTATTTTTGTCCTACCGTGCTTCGCTTCTGTAAAGAAAATGATTTGCCAGCCAAGCCATTGCTTATCTTCGATAATGCCCCTGGACATCCTCAAAACCTTGCTGAAGTAAGAACACCATTGGATGTCAAGGTTGTTTACATGCCCCCAAACATAACGTCACTTTTGCAACCGATGGATCAGGGGATCAATCTTCAAAGCCTATTACCTCCATATAACATTTATGGAAATGGTAAGAGATTAACTTTTTGGACACTTCAGGAAAAACTATTAAAGACTATTGGCAGTAATTCGATATTTTGAAGGGCATAAACAATATCGAGGCAGCTTGGAACGACGTACCAGCAAAGTGTTTAAAAGGAGCATGGTGAAAACTTCTTCCAGCATTTATGCACGACTTCGAGGAATTAGAGCAAGAGGAGAATGTTATTGAAGATGTTACCAAGCTTGCGCAAGAGGTGGGATTGTACGATATTACAGCTGAAGATGTGACAGAAGTCTTAGAGAGCCATGATAAACCACTTTCCAATGAAGACTTAAAAGAATCAGTCGAACAATTAAGTCAACATCCAAAGGAGGAGAAAGAAAATGAAGAAGGTCCTCTAAGAGATATGAAGACGGCCATAGAAACTCTGCGAAATGGGAAAGAGTGTAAAAGGATCTAATTGACGTCACACTGAACTCCATAAAGAAAGAAAAAGAAAATCTAGGCAGTTAACACTGGATACTTTTTTCAAAAAAAAAGCAGGTGATCCGAAACCAGCAACTTCAACATAGAAATATGTAATATCTTTTCAAAGTTTCATATTTTTCGTATATAGAGAGTAATTTTGTTCTGTTTTCGTTATTAATAATTTTATTTTAACAAATATATATGTATGTATTATCAAAGCTTTAAACATAATAATGTTACACATACTTCATGTGCATATTTTTTGACTGCATGGAACATAATTTCATACCACCCATTAAAATTGGGTTCGTTTTACGCCAGTTTTTCAGGAATGGAACTGAAGCGTAAACCGAGGGCTGCCTGTATTTAACTCTATTTTGATCCCCCCCCCTTTTTTTTTTATGAAAAAAGTTCTAATGTATTTATTCAAATAATAGTCCTGAATGGTTTATAGTTAATTATTCATAGTTCATTTTAATGGTTTAAGTTATATATATATATATATATATATATATATATATATTCTTTATCGATATATTTCTGATGCTGTTCCATAAAAAGTTAATCTTGAGGATTCTAAAAAGGTATGTCAAAAATTCATCATCATCAACCACCACCATGGGTCCAGTGCCCGTAGGTGTCTGCTGCCATCTTGATATGATTCTTCCACTGCATTCTATTTTGTGCAAGATGACTCAGTTTGTGTATAGAGTTTCTGCACCATCTGACGATGTCATCGCCACATTCTCTGTTTGGTATACCTCTTTGTTCTTTCCTTCGATCATTCCAAACAGCAACGCTTTTAATTTTCTCTCATCATTCATTCTACATATATGGCCAAATAGACGTAGTTTCCTTTTGATTATTTTCTGGATCAGGTTTTCTTTTGGTTGTATTCGTCTGTAGATTTCCTCACTTTCTGTATCCAGCATATTCTCAAGATCTTTCTATAGCACTACCTCTCAAAAGCCAATATCCTCCTTTTAGATTCTCTCAGGAGTACCTAGGCCTCACATCCATAGAGCATGCTGCTGAAGATACAGGTTTCTACAATGTGCAGTTTAGTTTGCATCTTTATAGCTCGGCTCTTCCATATTTTGTCCATGGCTTTTAAAATAGTTGTTGCTCTGGCTATTCTAATTTTCATCTCCTTTTTTTTTTTGGGAGGAGGTCCAAGTCATGCGTCATGTGGCATCCAAGATATGTGAAGTGTTCCACATTTTCCAATTGAAATCTGTCTATCGTAACTCTGTTCAGTAACTCCTGTTGTCCGAATATCATTGTTTTAGTTTTTTCAAAGTTGACATTTAGTCATATCTTTTTTTTTTCTTCTGTGTATAGTGTTTGCAATGTCTGTTCCAGCATTGCTACGTCTTCTTCAATCAGGACGATGTCATCTGCAAAGCAGAGGTAGTTTATTCTCATGCCATTTATTGAAATACCTCCACCTTCTTCTTCTTTAATCTTATCTAGTGTTCTTCCCAGATGTGTGATGAAGATGATGTCTTAACTTGTGGCAAACCAATCTCCAGTCTCACCTGCTATTCTGATTTTTGCTTGTGCATGGCTGTTTATATCTTTCAGCAGGTGGATCAATTTATTATCCACACCATAGGATTCCAAGACAGCCCATGTTATATTTTGGTCAGTATTATCAAATGCTTTTTGGAAGTCCACGAAACAGCAATATATCTTTTTTGTTCTTTCTTCGAGCTTTCTCTGCTATTAGTCTCAGGCAAAGTGAGAATCTTCGAATCTTGTCGAAATCCGGCTTGCTCATCCAGAAGATGTGCCTCCATATGCCCTTTCAGGTGTTCTGTTAGTATTTTCTTCAGCACTTTGCCAAGATGACTCATTAATGCAATAGTTCTGTAATCGGTGCATCCTAAAGCACTGCCTTTCTTATGAAGAACAAACAAGACTGATTTTTTCCACTCTTCAGGGACATCCCCTGATCTCCATATTTCATTACACAGCTTATGCATTCCTTCTACAACTGATTCTCCCCCATATTTTAGCATCTCGCCTATTATTTTGTCATCTCTAGGACTCTTGTTGTTCTTGAGATGTTTTATAGCCTTATTCACCTCCTCTTCCAAGATGTCATTTTCAAAGATCTCTGCTGGTGGAGAAATTGCTTTCAGTTCTTTGATCACTTCTGTTGCAGTATCATTTAGTTGATTTTTATATAGTTCGCTACAATATCTTGTCCATCTATGTATGATTTCTGTCTTGTCCATCAATACTTTACCATTGTCATCCTTGACTGCTACTGATCTTGTTTGCCACTTCCTATTGACATTTCTTATAAGTTTGTAGACCTCTCTAGTTTTGTGTTCTCCATAGTACTGTTCAATGTCTTTGCACTGGTCCTCCAACCATTTGGCTTTATCAGATCTTGCTGCTGTCCATACTTCATTACATTTTTGATGGTATAACTCATCTGTTGCCTCTGAATTATCTCTTTTGAGTTTCAGTTCTCTTTTCTCTTGTACCAATTTTAGGGTTTCTTGAGTTATCCATTTCTTGTTGATCTTTTCTCTTTCAGGAATTACTTCCTCTACTGCTTTTTTTAGCACTGTAGTCAGTCGTTTTGCTCTTGTATTTATATTTTGTTTTTCACTTGGGGTCTTAAGCTTAGTTTCCAATATGTTCTGATATGCTGTTCTTAGCCTGTCTTCATTTAGTTTTGAGATGTCTCTAGCTTTTTGGAACTTTCCTTTGTACTTCTGTTTCAGTTTTAGTCTTATATTCGCAATCACTAAGCTGTGGTCCGAATCAATATCAGCTCCTTGGAATGATCTGCACTGTTGAACTGAGGTTCTCCATTTCTGGTCTATTAATATCAGGTCGATCATATTCTTGTGTTTGCCATCGAAGGAGCACCACATCCATTTACGACAATCTTTTTGTTGAAATTTGGTATTGCAAATCATCAGGATGTTATCCGTGGCGAATTCCAGAAGTATCTCTTCATGTTCATTTCTTTCTCCATATCCAAATTTTCCCATAACCTTTTCCCATCCTGTGTTATTTTTGCCGATCTTTGCATTCCAGTCTCCCCCAATGATGAGTATATCCTGCTTCGGCACCTCATCAATTAGTAGTTGTAGATCCCTGTAAAATCTCCAAATGTTTTCATCTGCACTCTCTGCAGTGGGTGCATATATTTGAATGGTTGTGATATTAAATGGTTGGGCACTGAATCTTGCAACCATTATTCTTTCACTAACTGGTTTGTATCCTATCATTGCCTGACAGGCCTTGTTACTTAGCAGGAAACTTACAACTGCTTCATGCTTACTCTCATTTCCTGACCAGAGAACTCTTCCATCATTTGATTCTCCTGACAATATCCATCTCATTTCTGAAATAACCAATATATCACATCTGAATTTCTTCATTTCTTCTTGAAGCAACTGCAATTTTACAGTTGCCCAGAGTGTATGGACAAAAATTATTCCTTTTATATTACTTTTCTTTTAAGTTATGTTTTTAAAATACACATCATCAATATTTTTTTTAACTTGTGTAAAAAAAAGCCAATGATGTAATACAAGGGGTACTCTTTATGGAAGTAGGCAAAATAGTCATAAGTATCAATATGGATTTTAGTTTTCTAGTAGCAAGGCTTATACGTTGGTCATACATAACTGGTAATTAGTTTATGGAATTAACAATGCATATAAAGTATATTAATTAAAGGTAACTTTAATAAATAACTTCTATATTTCGGCAAAATCACGTTGCCATCTTCAGGAACATAAAAATATGGTATGTGCATGCAGGCAGGCACTAACAAAAGCAAATGAGGAAGAAAGCAAGAAACTAATATTGTTCCTAAAGTCCTAATGGTGCCCGCTGGTGGGCTAATTTGGTTGACTTGGCAGTTGGGCTGAAGTTCTCAAAATGTAAGTCTCCCAGATTTGGGGTAGTTTCATGCACCCAAATTTGTTGAGGTTAGGAACGTTTTTTAGAGCTGCTGAAGATTCCTTGAATAATCTCTCGTATTTAAACTTGCTGCGGTGTATTATTTTTGTTTTCTTCCAATGAATTCTGTGGTGGGTATCTAAGGCATGGTCTGCCAGTCCAGAGCGGCTGTACTGGTGAAATGGTGAATGGATTTTAGTGGAGTGACATGGAAATTTTCCAGAAATGATATTTATAGCAAGTTTACACATTAGGCCAATGGCAGTCGATATGTTAACATTTTATTTGAAAACCAGCAGATTGTATTCTTAAGGTCTCCTCTTCATAACTCCAGCCATAACCTTGTCCATTTCCTTTATTACAGATTGACTTTTTTGCCAAGCTAATCTATAGTCTGCATCCTGTGGCACTTCCATGGATTACAGTAATTCTATCATTATTCCATATATCTGAGGGTACATCAGAAAAAATAGAAAAATACCCCTGAGGACAAACTCCTTCATCTCTCTATTGCTGGTGTTTATAAAATTTCTTGTTAATGCAAGTTGACATCAGAAAAACTGGTGTGAATATATTATGCTTCTAAACTTTAGTTAAGTCAAATGTGTGACATGTACTAAATCAGCATCTTCTTTTTTTCAACATCTTTTACATATTCAGGCATACAGATCTCTCCCGACATTCCTGACTGGCCTACATAACAAATGCCACAAGAGCAATGAATCGCATAGATGCCTGGTTTTTTTCATAGGGTTATGTGAAGGATTTGGTGGATCTAGGAATCTTGATATTTTTTGTAAAGGTATCCACTTTTACATTGTACTCATGAAGCAATGCAGCCACTTTGTCTGTGCCCATTCTTGAAATCTTGTTTAAATAAGGGAGTTGCAGGAGATGTATTAAGAATTTTTCTGATCACCTTGGATTCAAAACCATTAAGTAAGAGGTTTTGTTTGAGTTAGTGCAGTTCTTCATTCCTTTTAATTGACATGCTTGATATACTGTATGCCCTGTCTCGTAAAGTTTTATTTATATTTTTTACTTTTTTCAATAACTTGATCAAAAAGTTACCTAATTGATCAGAAGAATTTCAAAAAAAAAAAAAAAACTTTTTTCATCAAAACATTCATTAGTCCCAAGAATTTATGGTACATCAAAAATACATAAAAAAGACATTCCATTGCGGCCAGTTGTAGATGGGATAGATTCTCCAAACTCAAACTTAGCAAAATATCTGTCAAACCTGATATCACAACACATAGGAAAAACAGAATCATTTGTAAAAAATACTTTACATTTTATTGAAAAAGTAATGGATATAAATATAGAATCTTCAGGATGCTTGGCAAGTTTAGATGTAGTCAGTCACTTCACCAGTGTACCCAGAAATGAGATAGTGGATCTACTTGTAAATCTTTTCCCACCAGATAATGTAGGACTATTCAAACACTGCATGGAAAACTTTTTTTCATATTTCAAGACAAATATTGGAAATCAAAAGAAGGAGTTGCCATGAGTTCCCCCCCCCCTTTCTCCAGCCTTAGCCCACACCTGTTTATGGAAAATTTCGAAACTAATGCATTAAAAAACAATCAAAAAAAAAATTGGTTACGTTACATAGATGATATTTTCGTCATTTGGTCGAGAACAGTGGATGAAATGACTTTCAAATGACTTTCAACGGCTTTCAAAGATTATCTGAACAACTTGCATCCCAATATAAAATTCACTCTTGAAGTAGAACAACACGAAAAAGTGCAGTTAATTGATATCCTTGTCAAAGTAAACGATGAGGGAAAAAGGTTATCCTTTTCCATACATAGAAAATCTACCACAATGGGAAGATTTTTAAATGCCGCTTCACACCACCATCCATTGCAAAAGCAGACATAATTAAAACTTTATGAGACAGGGCATACAATATATCAAGCATGTCAATTAAAAGGAATGAAGAACTGCACTACCTCAAACGGAACCTCACACTAATGGTTTCGAACCCAAGATGTTTAGAAAATTTCTTAATACATCTCCTGCAACTCTCTCACTTTAACTAGATTTCAAGAATGCAATCGCATTTGCTTATGTCAAGAATGTCATAGATAAAGTGGCTGCATTGCTCCGCAAGTACAACATAAAAGTGGCTTTTTTATCTTTACAAAAAATATGAAGTTCCTACATCCACCAAAACCTCCACATGAAAAAACCAGGTGTTTATGAGATTTATTGCTCTTGGGCATTTATTATGTAGGCCAGACAGGAAGGGCAGAGAGATCTGCATGTCTGAACACATAAAAGACATCTAAAAAAGAAGACAACATAAATCAGCCCTGGCATTTCACACAACCACTTCTGGCGATCAAGTACTTTGGCAATAAAAAAAAAAAAAAAAAAAAAGTCATATAAGAAAATTGAATGAAGCCTCGCAAATGCTTAGGATCCCTACACAATGCAATAAAAATCAAGGCTTAATTTTATATCAAGTATGGTCTGCTTTCGTCAAAAATTTAACTGCTACAAACCTAGAATATAACACGTGTGATACCACAGAATGTGATAGCAACAACTAGTGATGTTCCAAGACACATACAGTAATGAATTTACCATTTGTATTCTTCAATTACATGTTACAGTTGTGATGTTATCAAAAATATCTAATATGTGTAATTAATTGTTGATAAGCTTTTGTTGTGTAAAACTTTTAGGTACCAGTACCCCTGATGATGTAAATCTTACGACTCACGAAACTTGTCGGGATTTAATTGCTAATTTTTATTAAACTCTTTAATTACATAATAATGTGGTCTCAATACCAAAAACTTCCCACAGAACTGCTAAACCACAAAAGCTTACATTTAGACATTGACATCTCTCCTTCTTCTAATAAAGAAAAAACTGAGTTTTAACTTTGTTGTTAAAAATATACAAAAGTTAAAAGTAATCAATCAGTTTCATCACAGATTACTTGTGGCTTCAATGTAAAATAAGTATAAATGTATGATTGGCACTGAGAAATCTATTCTCACCATATGTAGCCTCCTTCACTCTCCCAAAATACAATAATCCCCTCTACAAATATTACAAATATTTTAATGTTTACAGAATTCCTTGTTCCTGTGACCTCTCCTACAGAGGACAGACTTCTAAAAGTTTTAAGATAAGGGGGGAGGGGAACTCTCAGCAATGTTTCTCACACAAGAGAGAAGAAAGACCAGGCTTAGTGTCTCACTCCTCCCATACACATAATGACATCGAATGGAACAAAGCCTCCATGCCTTACCAAGGAAAAAATCTTCCTCGTCAGATAAAAGAATCCACCACTGCCATTTTTTCACATGGCTCAGTCAACAAAAATCTAAGATCCAAAATTGGAAATCTTATTATCATTAGAATGCCAGATTTCAACTTATCGGCTAATCATCTATAAACAATGCTAGAATGACTCATGCCCCCAGTGTTTCCATTATTTATATCACAACAGTACTTGACAGCTTCATTTGTTAGTTTATATTCTGTGTTATCAATCATACATGTATACCTGTTTTACTCTAAAAAAAATCATAAGTAATCTGGGGTGAAACTTGGCTACTTTTAACTTTTGTATATTTTTAATTTTCAATGAACGTTTTGAGAACAGATTCCAGTATTCTTGAACAACAGATCTCTAACCCAACCTTATCTACTTCTGCACACAACACAAGGAAACACTTATGTGAGTGCTCTTGATATTTTTTGTTGTCAAGCTACCTACCATCTCATGGCTTACTTTCAAGTTTTGGTGTCATTTCTTTAGCATTACTAACACAATGGGCATGTGTCCGTAATTTGTTGGTAGCATTACTAACGCTCTGAGCATGTTTCCATAAACTTTTTCGTTTTGCAATCATTATAACCTCACTAGGGGCGTTTATGATTTAGTTTTCTTGCTTACACACAGAGGGCAATTGTTCACTGAGAGAAAAGAAATTTGTGTACTCTGCTAGAACCGAAAGTAAGAAAAACACACATAGTGTAAAAAAAATGGCTTCGACATTGGGTTTGCAGAAGCGCAAAATGTCCCCTACTCCAAAGCCAAGAAGAAAATATGCCATTTGTAACATAAGATCAGTTTCTGGAAATAGGGTTCGCCAAGAAACATGTATGTGGTGCCCCAATTTCCAGGTAGGGGGTTGTGTGCTTCAAAATCTACCATGCAATTAGAAACTTCTGAAGAAATATCACTGAATGTAGGTTATTATAGTTATTATTGTATGTATAAAGATCATTTATTAGTTGGGGCACACAGCAGCAGTTAGGTTCTCGTTCCTGCACCCTGTGAGTACCCTAAAACTAAAGCTGCTACCAACCAAATGCAAATGATCAAACTAAAATGCTCCCAAATTCCTGCCCTAAAGGATTCCACCTGGTGCCAGGCCTAAAAATAATATCATTTAACACTGAAGGTCTCTCCAGTGTCAAGCAAGATCTCATTGCAAATATTTGCAGAGATAATGACTAATATGCTCTTCCTACAAGGAACTCACAGGGGAAGGCACTGCCAGACCTTACATCCATGGCATGAAACTCAAAGAGATACCCCATGATAAATATGGTAGTGAAAACTTAATTCCATCGTCTATTGACTCAACGAACAACAGAAACATTCACATTATTACAATCACATTCTAAAATATCTCAATCACCTCAGTTTATAAACCACCAGGAGAAGCTTTTTCTCCTTCCCCAACATCCTTCTCAATAATAATTACATGACTAATATCATATTAGGTGACTTTAACAACCATAGTACTAACTGGGGTTACACAAAGTCCAATGAAGATGGAGAACTTGTTGAAAAATGGGCTGAAAACATTTCTCTAAACCTGATACATAATCCAAAACTCCCTGCATCTTTCAACAGTGGCAAATGGAAGTGGGGATATAACCCTGACCTCATATTTGTTAGCTCAAAAATATCCAACACTTGTGTTAAAGAGGTCTTAAATTCCATTCCACACCCTCGACACAGACATATAATGCTTCAATTCAACCCAGCCATTATGCCTAACAACGTCCTTTACAAACAACAATTTAATTTCAAAAAAGCTAATCGGAAAGGTTTCATAGAAGAGCTTGACAGCTCCATAGGGCCAGTCCCTCCAAACCCTTGAGAGCATCCTCAGTTCATAAAAATATGGAGGAAAATGTCCACCAAACACATTCCCCGAGGATGCCACACAAACTACATTCCAGGCCTTTCCAGTGATATACAAGCCCAGTATGCTAATTACTTAAAACTTTACAACACCAACCCCTTCTCAAAGGAGACTATCCATGCAGGAGAAAAATTATGCTCCAAGATGGCAGAAGAAAGGCATTCCTCATGGAAAAAAGAAATAGAAGCCCTTCATATGACTCATACAGAAAGGCATGGAACTTTATCAAATTATTAGGAAGGATTTCACTAAGCCATGTGAGCATCCACAGATAACAGCTAATCAAATTGCTCACAGTTGCTGCTGAATGGAAAATTCCCTAAAAAGGCACCTAAAAAATAAGATATTTAGAACCCAAAATGAGGAACAAAATATGATTAACTCACATTTCACGATCACTGAACTCACCGCTACCATAATCCTATTGAAACGTAGAAAATCTGCTGGCCTTGATATCTGTAATGAACAAATTAAAGTGGTTATTAAACCTATACGACACTTGCTGTGGTATAAGTTTATCTGAGGATAGTTGGTATCCTCAGAACCCTAAGGTTACCAACTATCAGGAGACATGTTAAAGTGGTGGCCTTTCTGAAACCAAGGAAAACTCCAACCACAGCAAAAAATTACAGACCTACATCACTACTCAGCAACCTCTTTAAACTCTATGAAAGATGAATTATGAAAAGGCTACAACCTCTAATTGAACCTCATCTTATTGCTGAGCAGGCTGAACAGAATAGGCAAATCCTATACATCACAAATTCTCAATCTCACTCAGTATATAGAAAATGGTTATGAGCAAAAACTAGCTACAGATGCAGCATATGATACTATAAACCATCTCACACTCAGAAATAAAATATACAGAATAACTAGAGATTATCATATCTTGTCCTCCTGATCCTATCACTCTTGGAAAACAGACGCTCTTTTGTTGATCTGGGGATAGGAAAAGCCGTTGGCATCCCCAAAAAAACAGGGGAATGTTTTTTTGGGGATGCCAACTCCCCCCCCCCAAGGGAAGTGTGTTGTCACCATTACTTTTCAACATCTACATCTCCCCATCTTTCCAAGAACTAGAAATTTTATCTATGCTGATGACCTTGCCATAGCTACTCAATCAAATAATTTCAAGTCCACTGAAACTACTCTATCACTTGTCTTAAATAGTCTAACCACATATTATAGCAGTAATCAATTAAAACCAAACCCCCCTTGAAAACCCAGACTCTCCTTTTCCACCTTAACAATAAGGAATCCAACAGGAAGCTATAGATTTCTTGGGAAGGCTAATATAGAACATTCCTGGAACCCAATCTACCTCGGTGTGACTCTCAATCGCACTCTTTCATATAAAACACACAGAAAAATCAAATGGCAAAAGTTAATGCAAGAAACAATATACTAAGAAAGCTTACTTCCTAGCACACTGAGATCTCCTGCCTTGGCCCTTTGCTATTCTTCTGCTGAATATGCCTGCCCTGTATGGTCCAGATCCTGCCATGCTGAAAAACTTGACCCCATCTACATCAATAATCTCCCCATCTTTCCAAGAACTAGAAATTTTATCTATGCTGATGACCTTGCCATAGCTACTCAATCAAATAATTTCAAGTCCACTGAAACTACTCTATCACTTGTCTTAAATAGTCTAACCACATATTATAGCAGTAATCAATTAAAACCAACCCCCCCTTGAAAACCCAGACTGGCCTTTTCCACCTTTACAATAAGGAATCCAACAGGAAGCTATAGATTTCTTGGGAAGGCTAATATAGAACATTCCTGGAACCCAATCTACCTCGGTGTGACTCTCAATCACACTCTTTCATATAAAACACACAGAAAAAACAAATGGCAAAAGTTAATGCAAGAAACAATATACTAAGAAAGCTTACTTCCTAGCACACTGAGATCTCCTGCCTTGGCCCTTTGCTATTCTTCTGCTGAATATGCCTGCCCTGTATGGTCCAGATCCTGCCATGCTGAAAAACTTGACCCAGCATTAAATGAAAGCTGCTGCTTAATCACAGGATGCCTGAAATCAACACCACTAAGAGACCTGTATACTTTGGCTGGTATTGCACCTCCTTCAATTCAAAGATCTGCATCCTCAGCTGACGAAAGAAGCAGACAAATGAATGATGAGCACCACCCACTATTTGGACAGACTACAATGCCCCAAAGAATAAGATCCCAACATAGCTTCCTAGAAACCATTGAACCACCTAAAAACCCTCCACAGACAAGGCTTCAACAACGGCTTGCACTATACCCTGAGAATAACACAGGTATTCCAACTGCCGAACATTTTCCACGTGGTGCCCACTTGAACTGGATTACTTGGAAAAGCATCAACAGACTGTGAATGACAGGAAGCTGCAAACAAAATCTCATCAAATAAGGCTACCTCACTAGGCCCCCCCCCCCCTTCTTCGAAGAGGACCTTATATCCTACACAGAAAGAGCAGTTGATTGCTCCAGATTCTGGAGGAACATCTGACAATATTTATTGTATATAACTTACGTATAGTTTCTTTTTCCTTCATATTTTACTTATTATTCCCTGTATAATTTACCTACTAAATTTAAGCTGTTCTCATTTGTAATGTATCCTAATTTGTTGTAAATAATGTTGTACCAAGTACTTGCTACTGTGCCACTTGTATTTGGATATTAAATAAAATGTATTAGTTAATATTCTCTTTAGTAAATCCTCAACAGTTTTTGCATAAAAATTGTAAATAAATACTTTTTATACCTGGTTAATCAAGTAGTATTAAAATTTGTAAAAAAAAAACCCAACCTTGGGGTAAAGAGTTAACAAACCAAGAAGTACTCAAATGATTCAAACTTGAAGATTTTCTATAACCAAAACACTGATCTCCTTACTATTCTCCAGTAAGACAGTCTGATACCAAGATAAGATAGCCTAATCAACAACAGATTCCAAAACGATCTCATTTCATCCCCCATCCCCCTTTTACTTTTTGATAATATTCAGATCACCAGTTGGGATCTGATTTTTCTTGAAATAGCTTACACTATTAAGTTTTTCCTGCCACAATTACATAAGATGCATAATTTCCTCTTCGTCTTTGCATCCACAGTCTCATCCACAACTCTCAATACTGTATAAATTCCAAATCCACCCAACTGCAGAATAGTATTTTACACGCTAATCCAGGAGTGACCAAAAAGCCTCCCTTAGAATGTGCTCATTATGAGCATGAGCCATTAATCATTCTAACTGCTGTCTTCTAAACCAAATCAAGTACTTTTGGGAGAGGGGACTTAGAGACACCCCCCAAATATGAATACATAATCAACAGGTAGATCATCTGATCACAAATCACAACAATCTCACAATAAATTATTGTGATTTTTCATATTAAAAAACAACATTAATAGCCATTCAGTAATAACATGATAAAAGTGATGATTTCAGAAAAAGAGAAAATCTAATTATCTGAATGGTGAGGACGGAATAGTTATATGTTTATACCAGGACATACTCGAAGTGAGAATTATCCCCCCCCCCCAATCATCATCATCAAATTCCTGATATTCCTCATATCCCAAATACCGTCAAGGGGTATATAGGATTTGAGAGTACTACATGAAAAACTTATATCATTACTAACTTCCTATCTACAATTTGCCTCCAGATCATTCTGTTACCTGTCAAGACTCCAACATTATCAAATCTTATATTTCTATCATCTAAGGCACTTTTAACTGTATCAATCCACCTATATCTTGGTCTTCCTCTGGGTCTTTTTCCTGCCAACCTGGCAGAGAACACTTGTATTGCTAACCTTTCCTCAACTTTTCTATTTAAGTGAGCATACCACCTCAGATTAGCTTTGCTAACACATTCCAGGATGCTGACAGTGGCAAGTTCTTTCCTAATATCCTCGTTTTTAATATGATATTGTCATTGATGCCATCTGTTCACCCCCTAATCTTTCTCAGGACTCTCATATCTGTAGTCTCTAGTCTTTGATCATGTGTTTTTTACATCTGACCCAGCTCTCAGATCCATAAGTTAATACTGGTTTACACTGTCTTGTATACAGCTAATTTAGTGTTTTGGTTAATTTCTCTCTTATTCCATATAAATTTATTCAGTTGACTGCCTACCATACCAGCTATGTTGATTCTGTTGTCTATTTCCATATTTAATTTACCATCTTCACTAAAAATCGTGCTTAAGTAGCTAAAATGTTTTACTTGTTCCACAGGTTCTCCATTCACAATGCAGTTGATATTTTCAATGTTTCTGCCTATTTTCATTGTCTTTGTCTTTTTAATGCTGATTTTCATACCATATCTACTACAACAGTTATTCAATTTAGTCAGGGAATCTTGCAGACTTGTAGTGGATTTATTTAGAAGTATAACATCATCCGCATAAAGCAAAGAGCTGACATTCACATCTCCAATTTTGATATCAGATTTAATACCACTTTTCTTCATAATGTGATCCATATAGATAATGAATAACAGAGGGAATAGTGTACATTTTTGTCTGACACCAGATTTAACATTAAACCATCTTCCTGTACTTCCTTCAATTCTAACTGCTGTCTTACAACTCAAATAAAGACTAAGTATTGCTTGATATAATGTCCCACTGACACCATATAACTGTAGCATTTTGAATAGCTTCTCTCTTGGCATCTTGTCATATGCCTTTTCAAGATCACAAAACTTAAATACAGATCTTTGTAATATTCCCATGATTTCTCAACTATCTGTCATAAAGTGAAAATCTGATACTGACAACCTCTATTTGGCCTGAATCGAGCTTGTTCTTCACCAAGCTTGTCTTCCATAATCCTTCTCAACCGTTTCTCAAGTATACTTACATATATAGGTGAGTTAGCCGATCTCATACGGAGGTAGCAGGGTTTTTCATCCCGCATACATACAAATCGGCCCTTCAGAACACACGCAATTTACAGACAAAAATTACTAGTTGTGGTGTTGGAGGTGGGCGGTAGATGGCGTTGATGGAGATGATTCGTAGTAGAGGTTCGGTGTAGAGACAGTTGTAGGTGTCCTCCCGCAATGAGTCTTCGGACTCCTTGGAGGTAATAATAATAATAATAATAATATCTTACCGGGAACATCCAGTAATGAAATAACTCTGTAATTCTCACATTCAGTTTTATTTTCCTTTTTATATATGAGTACTATGAGAGCTCAACTCCAATCATCTGGAATTCGTCCCTCTGTCCAGGCCTTCTGAACTATGCAGTGCAGCCACTGTAAGAGTTTTATACCACCATACTTCAGCATTTCTGGTCGAATATCATCTACTCCTACTGCCTTTCCACATTTCAGGCTTTTGATGGCTTTTTTCTACTTCAACTATGGATATGTATTTCTGACTGCATGCCTGGTCAGTGTTTTTTTACCACTGTGCTGTCATCACTGCTTGTTTCATTTAGCAATTTTTCGAAGTAATTACTGCATACTTCAAGAATATCTTTTTCTCCAGTTTTCATGTCACCTTTATCATCTCTAATTCCTTTTACCGTACTCTTTCCTCCATTTCTTAGCTTCTTCAACAACCTCCAGAATATCTTGCCACCTTCTTGATATTTCTTTTCTATGTTCTTACCAAAGTCTTCCCATGTCTTTTGTTTATCTAGTTTTACAGTGTATTTGGCTTTCTTACATTTGTCTCTGTATTCTCCAAGAGCACAAGCTGATGTATTTGCCAGGAACTTTATATGCTTTCTTCTTTTCTTTTACTGCCTGTTTAACTTCCTGTGTCCACCATGGAGTTCTGATTTTTCTATCCTTACAGACAACCTCACCACATGCCTCTCTGGCTGAATCAATCAGTGTTTTCTTCATGGCTTGCACTGAATTTCCAAGGTTTGGTTCCTGTTCTCAAACTCTTTCATTTTTTCTTCAATAATCTTTGTGTATTTTAGTCTACAGTTCACATCTGAGAGCTGCTCAACTTTTATTCGCTTTAAAACTTTCTTACATGTTATTCTTTTCAATATGAAATTCAATTTTATCCTGCTCAAGACTAAATAGTAATCACTTCCAATTTCAAATCCTCTGTACACTCTGGTGTCCTGTACCAGGGAGAAAACATCACTATCAACAATAACATAGTCAATGAGACTTTTCTTATTCCTTGTCTCTTCTCTTGTCTCCAACACATTTTTATGTTGGAACATAGCGTTAGTAATAACCAGTCCATGTCCTGAGCAGAAATCCTACAGGTATTTGCCATTATTATTAGCATTGCTTTTTTCTCCAAATTTTCCCAAAATATTTTTGTATATCTGACAATCATTTCCTACTCTGCTATTTAGATCTCCAACCAGGACCAACATTTCCTTTTTCTTTGTGTCAGTTGCTTTCTCTAAAGCCTCAGAAAATTCCTCCACTTCTACCTTAGTAGAACTTTCTGTGGGACCATAGGCACAAATAAGTCTCATTGTCTAGTTCCCCATTGTCATATTTACCCACATCACTCTACTTGAGACTGCCTGCAATTCAAGAAGATTTGCCTCATATTTTGTGTTGAATACTATGGCTACTCCTTCTTTTCCTGATTGTCATTGCTTGAATATAACATTTTGCATTTATTGCTCAGAAAGATCTCACCAGTTTTTGCCTTTTTTGTTTCAGTCACCCCTATTATGTCGATCTGGTACTTATCCAATTCCTCAGCTAGCTCCATTTCTTTGACATTCTGGCTTATTATGTTGATAGTACCGATCTTGAACTCTGGTAAAATTGGGTTGGGGTGGGTTTTAGGATTTGTTCTACTAGCTGACTTTTCACTGTTTGCCCTGGTTTCCTGGCGAAAACAACGGGGGGCCTTGTTTAACCAGGCGACACCACAGCCGGCATGAAATTCTGTCATGTTGTACGATCATTTTTTATTTTGGTTTAAGCCAATAAAGAATATAATTTGGTCAGCTAAATCCCAAATTGCTAGTCCATCCTCGTTCATTCAGAAGCCCTGATTGGTTCTCTGCATTCCTTTAAAGGCTATGTGGAGGTCTCCTCTGTTATATAACTTTGACCCTTAAACACCCCAAGACACACTCAAGCACCCAAAATTATCCCAAGAAGTTCAATCTAATCTTGTCCACAGATTTGAGTTTTGTCAAAAGTAAGACCAGAAAAGAATCTGTGGTGCCAATAATAAGACAGGACTGAGTCTTACTATTATTGGAATTCACCAGGTTATCAGAACCAATGAAGAATGGTTTAGAGATCAGAATTTAATGTTGTAGAAATTGATATCCTGGAAGTTTTTGGTATTAGTGTAGTGCAAAGTTTGTCAAATGCAGTGGCGGTCGATGAAAATTTTAAGTGGGGGTGCTGCATATACAAAAAAAAACTTTTTTTTTTTCCTAATCAATAACGAATTTATTAATAAATAAATTTACATATTAAAAATTGCTTTATTAAAAATATGTCATCCTCACCATGAACAAACACCAATAATAAAAGTATTGTATCAATAGCAATGACAAGTGCAAACGAATATCAAAGGATAATATGCACTTCAATGCCCATCTATATTAGATGGGCATCGCAGTGCATTTGTTTCGTGTAATAATAATTGAAAAAATATAATTATCTTCAACAGTGACACTCGTCATAATTCAGCCTTGTATCTATAATAAACAAATAATTATATGTTATTTTAACAAAATAAAATAAGATTTACAAAAAATAGTTTGCCACACACACGCACCAATAATAAGCGTTTCATATCTCACAGAAATAACGAGCATAAGCATACTAAAGATACTCTGCCATTTGAGCAGTGTGGAAATGACGTAATGTACAATGACAAGCGCAAACAAATATCAGCATTAGATCGCAGTGCATTTGTTTCATAATCTAAAGCGTTAATCGAACAATTCCAATTATTAATTATATAATCAATGTCAAAACATAAGCTGTAACCTTAAGCATGTTGTATTGCATTTATATAATGCTGTAAGCATTGTTATTATTTATAAACACAAACAAAATTTAATTTTTTCATTTTTTCCTTGGGGGTGCTGCAGTGTCGCAGTGCTTATGTATGGGCTGCCACTGGTCAAATGAGAAAAAAGGAGTGTCATTGGCAAAACTGTATATTGGATTTGCAGTCAAATGGATGTCAGTTCCCCAAAATCCGATGCAAAGTTTGAGGATAAAGATCCATTCACTATGACACAATGTTCAATAAGAGAGAGAGAAAGCTGACAAATCCAGTTGCAGATGTTATAACCATATAATAGGAATTTACTTCCAGGCCTTTGTGCAAAATGAGATTAAATGCCTTACAGTATCAAGGACAACTGCTTGAGATTCCCCAAATTTTTCCATGGTATTTGCCCAAAAGCAAGTAGTATAAGACAGGAAGATCTTCAGTTCATCAACAGTGGCAGAATCCATATTGGAAATCATTCAACTGTTGAGAAGATTCCATGTAGCATAGATGCTGGGTATCAAACAATGACTTTTTCTTTTTTTCATTATTTTAGAAGGTGATAGAAATTCAATGATAATGTTCTGTCATCTTTCTTAAGAATAGGTTGAGAATGCAGGGTACTTTTCAAGCTGCAGGGCAGACACCAGTGGGATAGGAGAGAATAAAAAGGTGATACAGAACAGAAGCCAATAATAGACCATATACCTTCAGAACAATCAGAAGAACACTATTATGCACCAAAAAGTTGCATGTTTGGAACAATAGAGGACATTTAACAAGATCAACAATACAACAATTGGAGGAAAGAAATTAAATCATTAAACTGGCTTTTCTTGTAGATAACAATGCAATTAGATCCATCCGTGCTGCTCCATGGATGTGTAGATGTGGTTTAAATTACCAAGAAGTCAAACGCAACATCTGCAGTATACTTAGAAAAATGACTAGTGAAGAAAAGATCAGAGCGTTTAGAGAGTAATTTGGGTTATCTTGCATTCACTGTAGGCATATGAACAATTTCAGCAAGATCTATAGTGATAGCAAATGACTCATCATCTCTACCTTATATATCAGTGCAATTCAAAAAGCCAGGTGAACACAGCAATAACCAACTGAATATGTGTATTCCTTGCTACTGCTTCATAATGAGAGTAAAACTGAAGTAACTTAAATTATAAATTTGATTCTGGTTGGATATTAAGAAAGGACAAAGTCAGTCAGTCAGTCTCTCTCTCTCTCTCTCTCACACTCACTCACACAGTGATAAAAATTCAAGTATCCCTGTTTAAGGCCTCGTAGAGTGCCATCCAGTGATCCAAATGCTGCAAAACTTTGTAGGAATGCATTGTGCATCATGCAGAAGCAATATCTGAGGAATGAAAAAAGTAGTTCCAAAATTCGCCACTAGTGGGTGCTGCATGATGCACCAAATGTAGATGTAACATAAAAGTGTGAGAAACTGGAAGAAAGATAATATTGTATGGGGATTAAATTATAAGAGGTATACTTAATGAGAAAAAAATATTTTCCAGGTGCAAAGATAAAGGATGTTAGTGAAGCTATAAGTATGCAGAAGAAAGAAGCAAATTAGTTAATTGTTTTGGCAGGCACAAATAATTTGAAAGGTGAGAAATATGCAATGAGAGAAGATATGAAAGAGTTCTTAGAAGAAGCAAAAATAAAGAGTAAGGAAGTAAAAATTGTGAGTATTGCTGCCTCAGTATGATAGGACAGAATTGAGAAGAAGGACCATGATTGCTAATGAATCCATGAAAAGATTGTGTGCAGTTTATAGATGTATGGAGTGAATTTGATGGATGTAAGGACCTGTATATGCCTGACAGAATGCACTTAAATGATTTTTGGAGTTAGATGGTTGGAGAAAATGTTGTTCAGTGAGAGGTTGGAAGTACACAACCAGGAAAACTAGAGATATTATGGAGGAAGCAATCAAACATGTACCTTATCTATTCCCTGGAATAGATAAGGTACATGTTTGATTGTTTGATCTGCCCATTCAGATTCAAAATTCACATTTTGAATCTGAATGGGCAGGCAATGACATTATGTAAGAATAACTATGGACACAAGGGAATGTCAAAATGCATGTATACGAATGCCCGAAGTATCAGAAATAAAGGAGAAGAATTTATAGAGTTGGTCAGCTCAACTTGGCCAAACATTATCGGCATCAGCGAGACTTGGTTGTCAGAGAATAATGTAGTTACAGGAATAGAATGTAATGGATGTTATACTTTCAGAGAACACAGAAGAAATACGGCAGGAGTAGGGGTATTATTAATGATAACTGAAGAACTTCAACCAACAAAAACAGATGTTCAGGAATATTGTAGATCTGATGGAAATGGTTCATTTGATGCTGTCTGGTGTGACATAGAAGCTAACAGGACAAAATATATTGTTGGTTGCTGCTATAGATCTAGGGGACAAGAGAATATGTGGACAACATGCATCAAAAGATTAGCACAATGAGTGCAGGAACTCATTGTGCTAATCAATTATCATGGATGACTTCAGCTATGGTGATATAGATTGGAAGGAAGAAAGGGCAAATGCAAAATGGAAATGGTATTTATACAGTTACTAAGGGATAATTACTTGAAACAGCACATGATTACAGATATCATACCAGTGCTTTGAGAGTGTTGGATCTGGTAATAGCATCAAAAGATATATCTATAACTGCAGTAGACTACCTCTGATTGGGGAAAGTGAGTATGCAGTCTTGTCCTCGGAGAGTGCTCAGCATATGGAAATTTCGGTCAAGAAAGAGAGTTTATGCTTAACTACAAAGCTGACAATTATGAGCAACTTAGGGCAGTGACATGATATAAGAAACTACTTGGAAAGAATGTTATTAGTGCATGGGAGGTGATCAAAGATTGTTTGAGCAAGGGAGTATCAAAGTGCATAACCAGCATCAGGAAGATAAACCAAGTAGGGATTAAGTGGATGAACAGCAAGGTGATCAGATCGGTATGTCTGTTCGTGTGCTACAAGAATGTGCAAGTGAACTGACAGTGCCTCTGATGAAGTTATTTAATCTAAGTCTCAGCTCTGGCAAGGTTCTAAGGAAGTGGAAAGAGGGGGTAAGATAGTTCCATTACATAAACGTGGCTCCAAGACATAAGTAGAAAATTAAAGACCAATTAGTATCTCTGGAGTTGTGGTTAAAGTATTGAAAAAGTTGGTTAAAAGTAAAATTCAGGAATGGGTGGATAGGAATATCATACTTTATGGGGGGGGGGGGGGGAAGCATGGCTTTGTAAAAGGTAAGTCCCGCTACAGTAATTTATTCACATTTTATAATAAGGCGACAGCAGAATCGGATAAAGGAAATGGTTACACCATGATACTGCTGTACTTTGCAGTAAGTGGTTTATTGTAGACCTATATATCAGCAGATATATGTCATTATCACTGTTCAAAACATTGCATTTCAAAAGCCTCTAGGAAATTACTCGAATTACCACAGCATCTGAAATAACAATGCTGTCATAACAAAATTTAACCAAAACAGATACAACAACAACAAAATTATTACTGTACTCCAGAAAAGCATGCCACATGCATGTTCCCAACATAATAACAAACATGATGTATGTATTAGCTCATCTTAAAGAACATAACATCAAGAATTCTGCAAATATGACAAACCTTTTGTTCACTTAAAGTTTAAAGACTGCCCCACCCCTTCTCTTCTTCCTCTTCAATCTACCCACATAACACATGGAGTTACAGAATCAACTCAGTTCTTCAGGCAGATAGGATAGACTGCTCTAGTCATGTAAAACGAACATTAAAAAAAAAATGCAAAAGATATGGGCAACCAGAAGTGAATTTGGATACTAGTATGTTCTGGAAAGAGTTAACTTCAAAAGTTAAAACCCAATACTTCAAACATCATGATTCAAATCCCAAGGAAAATTTCCCATTTCCCACTTAAGTGGTACATGCCAATAAAATCTTTCTAACTATAAGAGAACGCTGACAGCTCAGCAGTGAGAAATTTTGCATATGCCTAATTTCTCTTCAGCCCAAAGGGACCAATTATAAGACATCAGAATCAATGCACCTCTGCACCAAGAACATTATCTTTGTTATTAGATCATCTCACTGTGTGTATTCAATTAATGTTTAGCATTATTTGTATGCTTAGATAATGCTAATTTGAAGAAGAAAAACAAGAAACATCAGCTCAAATGTATTGTATTTATGTTATTAAATTATTAAATTCCATTCCTTGTTTAACAAATTCTTTCCATAACAAATTTAATCTGAATATTTATAACTATAAAATTTTGACTTATTAATTTTATTGATTTTAAATTTAAATACAAATTGATACTGACCAATTGGAAACATAATAAACAGAGTACTTATAAATTATTATTGTATTATTAATATTATCACATGCACCTCCAAAAAAAGGCCAATAGTTCATCAGAGGACCAAACTAATCATTATTCACATATCTCTCCTTAAACTCATTCAATGCATTTATGTTATGATAGCCTCTGTACAACCAATTTCACTCATTCATCATTCTCTAGACAAAAATTAATCTAGTCCTTACACTCTTATAGCTACAATAATTCAAGTAATTCTGACAACCACCCTCCTATTCAACTTGCAGGAGAAACCTACTGTTGCCTCCCTTTCCCATCACATACTGAAACACATTCCTCAGTATTATTTCTTTCATTTACAGTAATTATCATTCATTATAATAAAATATATGTGTATATGCATACAACAACACCATCAACACTACTGGTTGAAAAAAAAAAAAAAAAAACCTACATCAAAGCTAGAATCCTATTATCCTATTTGGCAAGAGATTACTAACAAATAAATTAACATGTGATTAAAATAAAAAACATTATAGATGTCCAATATGTGAAAGCTGAAGGGTGCTTAAGAGTCCTGAAATGAGAGTTTGCTGGAGAACTTGAAACAGAAATTATGTGGGCTGAATGTGTGCCATCCATATTCTTGAGATTTTTAGGTCACCATTAGGAATATATATTCCTAATGCATGTGCCAGATGATGACATGAGGACCTTTTATCAGATCTTTTCAAAGTTAGCCAGCCTGGTACAGAGTTAAAGGGTTTCCTATCCCGGAAACTATGGTTTTTCGTCCATCAGAGCAGGTAACCTGGCATCGTGAACATACAGTTACAGCCATACTTATTCCTAGAGGGATGAAGCAGAAAATTTAATGGCAAACCAGTTGCATTAAATTGCCTAAAGCACCTAATCAGAGGACTCAACCCATCTTAGATGGAGGAGAAATGGATGAAATTATGGGGCCAATATAGTAATTGGCCCCATAATTTTATCATAATGATTCCTTGGTATCACTATAAAACCACTTTGGTAACATACATTTTTATCATATCCTCCTCCCTCCCTCTTCTCTACATATCAACCAAATTTTGTACTGTAAAGTGTTTCAACCTCTCCTAACAGTTTTCTGTAAACATGTTGCCATCCATATGCCTCTCAATCCACTATATCACTTCAATGACCAATAAATCTGGGCAACCATATGCATGCAATAGCAGTCCAAATGTGATCTAAAAAAAAGCCTTATAAAGAGAAGTAACAACATTCTTATCCCTAGATATCAATTTATTTTTCAACATCCAAGTGATCCCTTGTGCTATTTTGTCCACTTCTGCAATATGTTCTCTGAAGTTCCAACCTTATGTCCACTAACACTTCCAAATTCCCTACCCTCATTAATTTCCTGGAGTCCATCAAGGCTTGTTATCTTTTGATCTCAAAGTGCATAACAGACTCACCAGATATTACTAACAACATAAGGCTCAATGTTACTAACATTCTTCCAAAAGTTCACTTCCCTTCCCAAATGAAGTAATCTCTCTCTCTCTTCTAGCCTGTAGGATCTCTCCATCACTTTCATTAACTACTGTCCTCAATAGTTTTGCAAACTGGATATTCACCACTGATATCATCATTGTACAAATTAAATAGCAGTATCCCAAGTACACGGCTATAGAGAATACTACTGGTGAAATGCATTCATCTGAATTCTACTCTGCCACATATTGCTCTCTGATATCAGTCCAACCATTCTCTTATCTTGATTATTTTTCAGGAAATAACAATATATACTAAATATTAGTTTACAAGAAAGTAAAAATAACTTAATTAATGCATTTTTGAAAATTATGGAGACAACTACCATGTTTGAATAAAAATTTAGTTTAATATAACTAAAATCTACATTCGACGTTTCGACCTTTATTTTCTGTGTATAGCTGGTATGGTCCAGAAGATGACCTTTATGTTAAGGTTATCTTCTGGAGCATACAACTATACACAGAAAACAAAAACTTGTTAAAGACACTGACCAACTGCTACAACAATTGTTGGCCTGACCTCTGGTGGGAAAAAAAAATTATACATCAATGCTAGAGTCCTATTATTAGTGTTATCTGTTGGTTGTAGAAATATATTGGGCACAACAACAAGTATCTATCTATATACATATATTAACATCATGTACATTCCAGCTGGTTGGTATACAACAATTGTTGGCCTGACCTCTGGTGGGGAAAAAAAAATTTATACATCAATGCTAGAGTCCTATTATTAGTGTTATCTGTTGGTTGTAGAAATACATTATGCACAACAAGTATCTATCTATATACATATATTAACATCATGTACATTCCAGCCAGTTGGTATACCAACTGGCTGGAATGTACATGATGTTAATATATGTATATAGATAGATACTTGTTGTTGTGCCCAATGTATTCCACATACCTATATTGTGCCCAATACAGGTATGTGGAAATATGCTCTCATAGAAAATTCTATTATAAAGGTACAATGGTTGATCCATAGCCAATGTTCACAGGTGTTTTACCATCACGTAATGATATTATCAGGTCCAACAGCAGTTGAATGACATTTAAGCAAAGCAGCTTTCAGTTCCACTTTGGTAAATGGATTGTATTATTCTGTGCTGTTAGAAGAAAAAACGGATTTGTTGTTTTTCTACTTTGCTTTCTGGAGCAAGGAGCTTAGGAGAATAAGAAGATATTGCCAATGTTTTTGCAAAAGTCTCCCCTAATGCATCAGCAATTGTTGTTGGATCAGCAACTGTGGAACTATTGTGCTCAAGTATAGAGAGCCAGAGGGTAATATATCTGCCTTTCATTTTCCAGATTTTTTTCCCATACTTCTTTGCTGTTGGTGGATTTTGATATAGAAGGATAATGAATCAAGGATTCATTCTGGCTCCAGCAACCGATGTATCTAGCTTGAGCACGTTTGAAAGCAATTAGGTTTGTTGTTGTGGGGTACCTGCAGAAAATATCCCAAGCTTCTACTATACTATACTATATCTTCAGTCTACCAAACCCCACCTACTCTTTTTTGGGAGAAACTCAAATCTCACCTCCCCCAGCACTATTCATCTCAAACTTCCAAACCACACACACTCTTTAACTCTGACACACCTTACCAGAGAGCACCCAACCTAGAATCGCCAAACTTTGGCCTTCTTTGGTTGAAAATATCTATTTCCCACTCAGTCAAATTCATTTGCTGTCTTTATTGCTCCCTTAATGCTACCAACCACTCTGAGCTCTTTAATTTCCTCTCCTAAAAAATTGATTTTCTCCAGTCCCACTTTCCCAATAGCAAAATCATCGATGTAGGAGATTTTAATGTCCACAACACCAACTGGCTTTCCTCCTCCAGTTGCACCGATCTTGCAGGCAGAGATGCTGAAACATTTGCTGTCACCACCGATCTCACACAATTTGTTCAATGCAAACCAGAATACCAGATAACCCAAACTACTCCCCAAACACTGTAGATCTCTTCCTCACCAATGAAAAACAAAATTCAAAATGAACCCCAAATATAGGTGAGCTATTGAAGTTAGGAATGTTTTAGAAAATCAAAATGTAAGAGCTGATCAAATCAGGCACCTATTAATAATAGTTATTGCATTAGACCATCATATAATATATCTTGAGGATATACATCATATATATAATATATCTTGAGGATATACATCATATATACCAAAATGATGACTGATGGTGAGAAAAGAGAATAATTAGAGATCAAGAGAAAAAAAAAAGATATATAGGGCTGTATACCAGATACTACAATTTGTAAACAGTGTTGGATAGAAAGCAATTTCTAAAGAATATCTTCAAGTTACAGAAATGTGATGAAAAGTTGTAGAAAGCAGAAATACTTAAAGTTTGTTAAACATTATGATTTTTTTTGTGAGAGAAGCATATATCTATCTTAATCATATAACTTTATATTAATATGAATAAAATGAAAAATTAAAGCAATTTTGACTTTTTTTTTTTCTTTTTTGCTTACCACGTCGTTGAGTAGGAGGAGTATTGGCAGCATGGAAATTTTCTTGTGGATTCATTGCACTCTGATGTAGAGCTGAATCGGAATTAGTTCTACATAATACAAAAACAAAATCAAATACTCTCCTTTACAGATCAGAGATGTGCAACCAACAGCCCACAGCATATTGAAAGTATTTGCAATTTTTAAAATAAACTAAATGGAAAACTTTTGTTAAATTTTCATGAGGTATCTTTATGTATGCAAACACATACTGTGCTCTTGCATAAAAATTGCAATGCACTTATAACCTATGTTTAAGTAAGCCTTCCTAATTAGACCACCATAAAAAATACATGTATATCACCAACCCAGATGACTAAGGATCTAGTTTTCATTACACTAAAATTCTATGTGTACAGTGAGTTACATTATGCCTGACCCACTGAAACAAACATGTTCTTGGAAAGGGGTGAGAGGGAAGGGGGGGACAATTGTCAGAAATAATCAGATATTAAGATTGATTTAATGTTTGAATAATTGAACATCAGAGAAATTGAGATTTGATGCTAAAATAATCAATAAAACTGAAAACAGCATGCATCAAAACAAAGATTTTCAGACATTTCAGATAGGATAGGGATTCGATGTTCACATAATCAGTAAAACTGTAAATAATAGACACTAGAACAAGTGATTTTCATTACATTAGAACATATCATAAAAGGCTTAATAACTGGAAAGATATTAAGTGGTCAGACGACATGTAACTCACTGGAGTTAGAAAGCAAACATCACTTAATGTTTCTGCAAAACTTTAATGTATTAAGGTAGAAGTGAAAGCTTTATGGATGAATGTTTATCTTGAGGACAGGCAATTATAAAAACCAAATATAAATAAATGATTTAGGGAGTGAGAAGGAAAATGCAAAATTTTAAAATAAGAAATAAGAATGACAAAAAAACAGCTGTGCATCAGATCTGTGATTGCATATCTCTCTCTCTCTCTCTCTCTCTCTCTCTCTCTCCCTCCGTTAATCATGATTTTGCATTATACAAAGGTTAAAATCTCTGAGGGTTAGAAAGTATAGCAAGTAAAGATAAATAAATAAAATACAGTTGACTATTAGTATGGCATACTCAAAAGAACCAGAACAATGGTTTTGCTATGAATGAATCTGTGAAAGCAATATTTGCTATAGTATGATTTGACCATCATCATTATCAGCCATTGTCAATCCACTGCTGGATGAAGCCCTTCACAAGATTACTCCAAAACTGTCTGTCTGGCAATCCTTTCCCATATGACTCCTGCAAATCTGATGATATCATCAATCCACTGTGATTTAGGTTGGCATCCTAGATGCTTTTCCTCTCAAGGAATCCAATCCAGTACTTCTTTTCTCCATCACTGATCTTGACTTTGAGCAATATACCCAGCCCATTGCCACTTCAGATGTTTCACTCTTCCTATGATGTCAGAGACTGGTTTGATTTCTTATCCACATATTCCTTTTGTGATCCAGTCTTGTGATACCAAATACTTCTTTCCATACTAAATTGTGTTGTTCTTAATTTTTGAATTTCCTTTGCATTTAGTATCCATGTTTCACAGCCATGTGTCAATATAGGAAGAATAAATTGGTTAAAACTTTTCTCTTCAGGCATAATGATAGTGGCTTTTGAATACTGACTAATTTTCCAAATGCTTTCCACCTAAACATCATGAATGTTTTCATTTCGTCTGTAATATTTTGTTCCATTGATATCTGTTGTCCTAAGTATAAGCAATGATCAATTTGTTTAATTTCATTATAATTGATTTTTATTATTTCTGGTTAGACATAGCTATTGAACATAACTTGGGTCTTCTTTAGGTTTATCTTTAGGACAGCTGTTTTGCTAGCAATTTGGAGTTCATGGATATGAGTCTGTAATTCATGTGTAGTTGGAGTAAAGATAACTATGTCATCTGCAAAGCATAAATGGCTTAAATATCTTCCGTTTATCTTCAGATCTTTCCCTTTCCAATCAAGAAGTTTGAATATTTCTTCTTGGCATGCTATGAAAAATTCTGGAGATACTGTGTGCATCATACAGACATGAGGAACAGTTTATGTGCCTAATGCCAAAAGAAAACATGAATAGAATTCACTGGTATTTACACAGATGCAACTAGATTGTCATTATTACAAAAGGCTTCTTAAGGTGTAGAAATTCAACAAGCAATAAAAGATTATTTTACATATTGTAAGCCCACACTTCATAGAACCGAGCTTGGAAATGTGACAAGAATAGTCAATTCAGGCCGAAGGGGAGAAAGAAATAAAGGATGCATGAATTGGTCACCAACACGCTAAATCACGTGCTTTATACGTAAATTTTCCAACTGTTGTACAAGCAAAATAGTTACTACAGTAAAACCCCAAAGTTACGCGGTAGGTGGGACCAACAAAAAGCGCATAAGTCGAATTCGCGTAACTCGGGGTATAATTTGCATGTAATTTATATATACAAACATGCAACTGGGACCAAAGGTTTACAAAAACACCTATATTTTTTAAGAAATATAATCATAATTGTAGTTTTTCGCATAAAAAAAAGAAAGTTATTTCGATTTCGGTGGTTTCATAAAATCTAATAGATTCGTCTGACAGCATAATGTCTTTTTCTTGTCATGCAAAATTTCTGCATAGCAAGCTAATGATTTTTTTATTCCTTGCCTTGTGGCTACAATTCGTTCCTCATTAGAATCTATGTCCTCCAAAATCTGTAAACCTTTCTTTTATGATTGTTCTTACTGTGGATTCCTGTAGATCAAACTTCTTTGCTAGCTCACAAATTTTCATTCCGCCTTCAAAATCCTTAATAATGTTGAGTTTTGTTTCCGAAGTCAATGTTTTTCTTTTCTTGCTAGCTGTAGAAGAATCGGACTTGCTTCTTTTGGATGACATTAATATTTTTTATGTAATAAAATTTTTATTAAGAACATAACATTAAACAATCGCAAGGTTTGTAGACTATAAAAATCTTGTATGAATGGAGCCTGCGCGAAACACGTCAGTGTTTGTTCACGGCATGTGCGACACTGGTGAATGTGGCCGGCACCTGAAAGATATGACTAGTGGTGAGGCGTGAAGCGGGATGGGAATACGTACATATAATAAACTGCGTAACTCCGGATTTGCATAAGTCTGGGTATGACTGTACTTTAAGAGATTAACAAACCTTCTTAACAGAATAAATAAATCACATAGAATAGAATAAATCACATTTGCATCCTTGATGCAGAGATTTCAAAATTCATAAGATAAATACTTAAAATAAGTGAGGTCTAATTATTAAAAAAAAAAAAATATATATATATATATATATATATATATATATATATATATTATAAAAATTGTATTAATCGAATTTAACTTTTGTTTTAATAACTTTATTAATAGACATTTAAATATTTAAAATAAATGAAATATTTATAAAAAATATAATATTACAGTAATTCACTATTATCTGATTCATAATTGATTTTCTGATCCAAGATTGGAAGATTTGTTAACCTGAAGGAATGCTGTCTGTGCTGCAGGAAAACTCTAATCCTGGGGTTAATGAATATTATTTAACATCTGTGTGGACAGACTTATGTGTTCGTCGAACATGTTGTTTATTATTTTAACGGTATAATAGAACACAGAAACTAAGTAAATAATTAATTTATTAACTTGATGCTGATATTTCGCTGATATTATAACCAGCATCTTCAGAGCACAAAAACACTGTTTGTCACAATACGCGAGACTAAAACAACATGGTGTATTTCAACAAAATTGTAGCAGCAACACAAAGACTAGAGTCCTGATTTTGGGGCGCCCTCTATCTGAAAAAAAAAAAAAAAAAAAAAAAAAAAAAAAAAAAAAAAAAAAAAAAAAACGTCACTCACCTTAAGCAAAGAAGCCACGACTGCTTTAAGTCGAGGGCACAACTTTGCCTTAACTCCCAAGCAAGTTCCAAAAGCCGAAATAATGGCGTCCCTCGAACGAGGAATTTACGACCTGCCTCCAACAATAGCTAACAACATACGTTTAGATGTGGCCAACATCCTAATCAAGTCCAAGCCTCCAAAAAATAATATCCCACATAAGGAATTCATTGCTATAAAAGAGCTACACAACAACAGCCAGATTACCATAACAAAAGCAGACAAAGGAAATGCAACTGTGGTGATGGACACAACTGAATATGAAAACAAAATGCACACACTATTACAAGATCAGTCAACATACAAAATTATAGATCGCAATCCCACCAACACACAAAAGAATAAGGCACGAAAATTATTAAAAAAAGTCACTTCCTGGCCCAAAGACACAGTTAACAAACTCAAACCCTTCCATGTTAAAACACCGAGGATCTATGGATCACCAAAAATTCACAAACCAGGCACACCCCTACGCCCAATTGTGGACAGTATAAATAGTCCCACATACAAACTGGCTAGACATTTAGCGAAGCTACTAGCCACTCTCACTAACAATTCTCCCTCCTTTATCAAAAATTCAGCACACCTAAAAAGCATCTTACAACACCTCACCCTAAAAAGCTCAGACTTAATAGCAAGCTTTGACATCACTTCACTATTCACAAATGTACCACTAATAGAAACCCTCAATCTACTGAAGTCACACTTCCCCCCTGATATATTTGAACTATTCAAATTCACAATACATGCAGGATATTTCACATGGAAAGGGAAAATATACAAACAAATTGATGGGACAGCCATGGGCTCCCCCCTTTCTCCCCCCCTAGCCAACTTTTACATAGAACACCTGGAAAAACAAGCAATCAATACAGCCACTCTCAAACCAACACTTTGGCTACGCTATGTTGATGATGTGCTTGCTATTTGGCCACATGGCCCTGAGACATTGAAAACATTCTTAGCACATTTAAATAGCCAACATCCAAAAATCCACTTTACTATGGAACTGGAAGCCAACAACTGTCTGCCCTTCCTGGATACACTCATCACACGTCTCCCAGATGGTTCCTTATCATTTTCAGTTTTCAGAAAACCCACACATACAGGCAGATACTTACACAAACAATCACACCATCATCCTTCTCAACAATATGGCATATTAAAAACGCTAACCCATAGAGCGAGAGCAATCTGTTCAAATGACAAGGCTCTCACTGCTGAACTGACTCACTTACGCCACACCTTCTTGGCCAACGGCTACAATCCACAAAAAATAAACAAAATACTAAACACTCCTAAGAAACCCCTCCCACCATCCACCACAGAGAACTACAACAAAACAGTCACCATCCCTTACATTAAAGGTACATCCGAAAAGATCTCAAGAATTCTCAATAAACATAAACTACGCACTACATTCAGACCATGTAGCAAATTAGCCACCCTCATCCGCTCACCCAAGGACAGCATTCCTCCTTTATCACATCCAGGAGTCTACCAAGTACCCTGCTCATGCAATCAAGCCTACTACGGTCAAACAGGAAGAACTGTGAATATCCGCATCAGCGAACATAAACGATGCGTCCGGAAATATCATTATGGGAAGTCGGGCCTAGCAGACCATGCTCTGGATACCCCTACACACAGGATCAACTGGAAAAACACAAAAGTACTAAACAGAAACCCATATAAATCAGAGAGATTGTTCTTAGAGGCGACAGAAGCCCTAAAACACACTCCAAATCTCAACAAATATGGCTGTATTAACTTGCCGAAGATCTGGGAGACAGTCATATTAAGAAAAAACTAGCACTTTTCTAGGACTCTAGTAATATATGATAGCGTTTTTTTTTTTTTTTTTTTTTTTCAGATAGAGGGCGCCCCAAAATCAGGACTCTAGTCTTTGTGTTGCTGCTACAATTTTGTTGAAATACACCATGTTGTTTTAGTCTCACGTATTGTGACAAACAGTGTTTTTGTGTTCTGAAGATGCTGGTTATAATACAAGCGAAATATCAGCATCAAGTTAATAAATTAATTATTAACTTAGTTTCTGTGTTCTATTATACCGTTAAAATAATAAACAACATAAACAACATTATTTAACATCATTGTTAAATTAAAATATAATCATGTTGAAAGTTTATTTTTCACTTGGTTAGACTATAATAAATTTAGTTTAATCCTTTATCCAAGTGTGAGCAAACAAAGTTTGTGCCAGAAAGTATCTTCAGGACTGGGGTAAGGTGGTAACAACACCAGGCAACTCGTTGCAAAGGAGGAGCAAGCTAACATCCCTCCTATCTCAGTATCTCCCATAATGCAAAACACATCTCCTTGTGGACATGTATAATGTTTTATGCATTAAGGGAAGGGCCACTACCCATACTAGTTTCGACCTTTATTGAGGTCTCTTCAGTGGGAGCTAGGCCCAAGTGGAGATACCAGGCAGAAGCATTAGCTAGGAGGTCATCTCTACCTATAGGAGCTGCCAAACGGAGTGCCCCCTTTTTATTAAATTAATCTGGATTTAGAGAAAGATGTTGATAGTTTATTTTTCACTTGGTTAGACTATAATAAATTTAGTTTAATCCATTATCCAAGTGTGAGCAAACAAAGTTTGCACCTGAAAGTATCTTCAGAACTGGGGTAAAGTGGTACAATACCGGGCAACTCGTTGCAAAAGTGAAAAATAAACTTTCAACATCTTTCTCTAAATCCAGATTAATTTATTAAAAAGGTGGCACACTGTTTGGCAACTCCTATAGGTAGAGATAACCTTGCTAATGCTTCAGCCTGGTATCTCCACTTGGACCTGGCTCCCACTGAAGAAACCTCAATAAAGGTCGAAACTAATATGAGTAGTGGCCCTTCCCTTAATGCATAACATTATACATATCCACAAGGAGATGTGTTTTGCATTATGGGAGATAATGAGATAGGAGTGATGTTAGCTTGCTCCATCTTTGCAACGAGTTGCCTCGTGTTTTACCACCTTACCCCAGTCTTGAAGATACTTTCAGGCGTAAACTTTGTTTGCTCACACTTTAATAAAGGATTAAACTAAATTTATTATAAAATATAATCAGTTGGTTACTTCATTTAAAAAAGTAGTTTTTGCTAACATGGTTGATAGAGTAGTTAACACATCTGCTTTCCAAAAAAAAAGGCTGTGGATTCAAATCCCACAGAGAATGAATTGTCTTTCAGAAATGAATTTCACTGCCTGGTGTGAAACACAGCCCTGTTGGAGGCATGAAGTGGCTTGAAAAAGTTCTGTGTTTGATCTCTAGAACAGTGTTTCTAGTTAATGTAAAAATTTTTTTTTAATTTTGTAATATACATACAAAATTAAAAAAAAAAAAAAAAAAAAAAAAAGAAATTATCCTTAGCCTGTACATGGTGCTAATACACAATAAACCGCCCACAATATGCTATCAACCTTTTGTGGGTGGAATCACAAAAATAACATATAATGCCATTTCTCATATAAATGCTTTCTCTCAAGCAAACAAAGATAGCAGTCAGAAGCTTCGGACAATAATGCACTCTATCATTGGCAAGAAGATTTAATCTCGAACTGTAAACAAAGTTTCAGATAAATATAGCACCTTTTTAGTCTATTTTCAATGGAAAGAAGCATTTTCCCAATATGCTATCTTTTGTTTTCTTTTCTTTTTATTTCTCAATCTAAATGAAGAATTCTCAGTATCCCAAAAATTTTTACACTTAATATCTATTGCACTGTGCAGAAAGTAATTACCACACTGGAGCTCCAGTCGGCTATGAAAATTCACTAAATACACCTACCAGTTTCCAAAGAATTTAAAGAAAATGACTGTTAGTTTTAAAGTGACTGAAATGAAAAAATTAATTAATTGTACAATTATTCAAATTAAGTCTGAAATACATTTGAAAACTAAAAAACTTCTGTAAGTGTAAATCCCTCAGTTAGCAATTTGCTTTTTTTTTTTCTTTTTTTTTTGGTGAACCCTTGCTTCAGAATAGTAATCCATTCCAAAGACCCCCATTATATTGTTAAAATATCATATTGTGAACAGAATAATTCACTGCATTTTGGTAATTCATTCCAATTCACCCAAAATCGAATATTTCACCCATAATTAAATTAATTCCCTCATTAACAGGTGAAATTTAAAATAATTTAATTTAAATTAAATATTAAAACATAAAAAAAAAAGTTTTTTTTTTTTGAGGGGAGGGGATCAGTTGCTCAATCTTTCCACTTATGAATATGGCTAATACAAATGCTCCTACTGTACTAACTTTCCTCACACAAGTTTTGGCTAACACAAATGTAATCAACAATTATTAAAGATACCGAGAAATTATATAATTTTTTAATCCTTTATCCAAGTGTAAGCAAACAAAGTTTGGGCCTGAAGTATTTTCAGGACTGAGGCAACTCGTGGTAAAAGTGGTATGACTCCACATCACTTGCCTTAATATCCCATATTGCAAAGCACATCTCCTTGCGGACATGTATAATGCTATGCATTATGCCAAGGATCACTACCCAGACCAGTTTCGACCTTTATTGAGTTCTCTTCGGTGGGAGCCAGATCCAAAAGTGATGCAGAAGTATAATTTATAGCATAACCAAGTGAAAAAACTTCCAACAATTAACAATTATATTTACATCAGCTAGCACATGTGCATGTTGTAGATTACTAATCAGATCATAAAATGCATATTTTAACTGTATATTGAAATTTATTTTATTATGAAGAGTCCATCATGGAGGTGCTTAAGGATCAAAGCTTGTTAACTGGGAGGTGACCTCCATGTATTAAGAAATTACAAGAACCAAACAGGACTTTTGACCTAATATCCAATCCTCACTTTCTGGTGCACCCTATTATTAGGTATATACCTGGATACTAAACAAATGAGGATGGGCTAGTAATTTGGGATTTAGACAAAAAAACTGCATTCTTATTGACATAAACCAATATAATATAAAGGTGTGATATGAAATGAAATGAAAGAATTTCATACCTGCTGGGGCAATACCCAGTTAAAAAATGGCCCATTGTTTTCATTAGGAAACCAGGACAAATGGCAAAAAAAAAAAAAAAAAAAACAGCCACGGGAACAAATTTTAAGTAAACATTGGCTGCGCTCAAGAACAGCACCATCAACCTAATAAGAAGCATCAATGGCGGTGGGGGGAATTAGAAATGTAACTAACAGAAGAACTGGATAAATACCAAACACCATTATGGGTGTTACCAAAACAAAGATTACAAAAACATGCAAGACCCTTTTATGTAACATGTACAGCATGTTATATTCAGGCAATAACTATCAGAGAAAAGAAGGAATAGCTATAGTATTCAACACTAAATGTGAGGATAATTTTCTTCATAGCAGGTAATATCAAACAGTGATGTGGGCAAATATCACAACTGGACTCATTTTTACAATTTATTGTGTACATCTGTAATACTGCAGAGCAGAAAGCAAACGGAGAAACTACTGCTCTCTGCAGACTAACCACCATGGCAAGCAAATCTACACAAATGGCCCCATGTTCCTGCCATCCCCTAAATGGGACAAGCGTGTGAAGAATCTCCAGGCTCAAAATAGTGTGCCCACTAAAACTAGAAACCTGGAATGCCAGAACCCTGTATGAAACAAGTAAGCTAAGAAACGCTATCCAGGAAATGAAAAGATATAAATTAAATATGACAAGAAATTATACTCTTGGTTTTAATCCAGGGATGGCCAACCTTTTATGTTCCATGCGCCAATTTTTTCACATACCAGTTCAGGTGCACCATTCAACTCTTGTACCATTAAAAAATTCCAGTAAAACTATGTTATAGACATATTTAATATAGACACAATATACTGATTTAACATGTTCACTGCCAACTACGAGTATACTCATAGTTAGTATATGAGCATCACAAGCCAACTATGAATATACTCGTATGAAGCTTACTGCCAGCAACGAGATTACCCGTACTGATCTTGAAGAAGTGAAAATGCTTGGCATGCAGAGCTAGCAGCAAAAGTGTGTATACTCATAGATGGTATATGAGCCTCACAAGCCAACTATGAATATACTCGTATGTCGATTACCACCAGCAATGAGATTACCCGTACTGAACTTGAAGAAGTGAAATTGCTTGGTGTAAGGTAACAAACTATGCCCGAGTAGTGTGGCAGCGAACGTGTTGATATAGAAACAAGATTCTCTCTTCGTAACTCAGACCAAAGCACTAGCTTCAGTTTTCCTTCTATTTCAGTCTGATGTGTTTTATAGTGTCTATTATGATCATGTCTTAATATGTGAGAAAGTGTTTTCACAAACAATGCACATGGTTTTCCTGATGGATTCGCTATTAATAAGAACTCATTTTTCCACTGTTCACTGAATTTACGCTTACTATCACCTTCTGTTTTTCTTTTGCACTGTAATGGGTAACAGAATGTAAAAACAAGGCTTAATTTTCAAAAAAGTACAAAACCACAAATGTTTTCACAAAGGACAAATAAAGTACAACTCCATACCGCAAGAGTATCAAATGTAAACTAACTGACAAAAACCTGTGACATGTTGCTAATGCCTGGTACCTCAGGATGAAACAAGTGAATGTGCAAAAGATGTGCACGAAACAATAAAATAGCTAAAAATAATTACCAAGTTTTAGCTTTTTTTCTACAAATCCATTTTTGGTTAACACATTTTGCATAAATAAGCATACTTTTTCTTATTTATGCAAAATGTGTTAACAATGATATCCTTTATCCAAGTGCAAGCAAACAGAGTTTGCACATGAAATAATTTCATAAGTGGACAACTCGTATATAGAGGCCGATGACCTCACATCACTTACCTTAGTATCCCATAATGCAAAACACATATCTGTACGACCTATATAATGCTATGCATTATGAGAAGGGTCACTACCCAGACTGATTTTGACTTTTATTGAGGTCGCATCACTGGGAGCCAAAACCAGAATTGACACCAAGGTTGAGTAATGCACAAGTCATATTTCTATATACAAGTACACAAAAGGTGTCGCAACTTATGACTAAAATACTCTGGATTAGTGATAGATGTTGAAGTTCTTCCACTTGGTTATGCTATAAATTAAAGATGCCAAGAAATTATAGTCTTGGTTTAATCTTTTATCCAGGTGTAAGCAAACAAAGTTTGCATGCGAAGTAACTCCACAACTGGTCAACTCATATATAGAGACGAATGACTTCACATCTACTTAGACAAGTGATGTGAAGTCATCATAAAAAGATCCAATTGTAAAGTAGAGGTTTACTGTAATTTTTTTTTCTATCTCCCATTACACAATTAGTCACCATTCATTTATTCCCCTCAACCAGGTTCTCCATTACACAGTTTAAATGTGTGCATGTAAGTGTTACGTCATATAATAAATGTAAATCAAAGAAACTTGGCTAAAAATCAATGCTTGTCCTACAATATTTAATAAGAATGTTTCAGATTTTTTGCTTGGATATTATCAAGTAATTCAAAACAGATAAGAAATTATATTCTTCTTCTAATCCTATCTCCAAGCATAATCAAACTACATTTCTATGTGAAGTATTTGTATGACTAGACTACTTGCAAATAGAGGCTGGTGACTTCATATTAATTGCCTATCCCATAATGTAAAGCTTTTTGGATGTGTATATTCCTATTTCTGATTCAGAGTATTTTAAAAGTATTCTGATACACTATTTAACTGCAGGTAACCCTCGTATAATGTGGATGTTAGGTTCCATAGAAATGCCGTGTTATATAAATCGCGTTATGCGAGACTTACATCACATAGAAAAAGTGGGGTTATGTTCCGAAATTGTTTTTTTTTTTTTTTTTAATTATATAAACAGTAATGACATACTCAACAAAATATATTTTTATTTACTTCAAGTAATTCATGTAAGTTAAGAAAACACAAACTATGAAACAAATACGTAGCATAAACTTATAAAATTATAAATTTTACGTAAACTTCATTGCACATAATGCATAAATGTTTTCGGCAAACTAAAATAAAGTGTATATTTTAATCATCATCACTGTCTTCAAAATGAACATTTCGTAGATGTTCTTTATTGACAAGTGGCTGGATGTCGTCACCACTTGAAATCTCATGGACATCATTTGTATAATTCTCATTGCATACTTCGGCTGGTTTATTATCAAGTAGTCAGTAATAAGACCTTCCTTACCACTATGCTGCAATTTTTTATTAAGTTCATAATATGGAGCTAAACTAATATCTAATTGTCTCGTGAATTTTCCGGAGCGCTCCATTGAGGGATCATTATCCGTAAAATAACTTTCTTGCCAAGTCCAATCCTGCTAATTTCTTTAAACTGAATTCTTTAACGGACTCATCACAATCAGAATCTTCGGCAGAACTTTCCCCGCCTTTTGGTTCGATGTTATCTATTAATTGTACCAGTTCCTCCTAATTTAAATCTATCTTCCCATCAATTAATTCACTAATTTCGTTTTCAATCATATCGCAAAAGCCTTCTAAGTGGTCATTATTATAAAAATAAAACTTTTACATAAAAAAGCGCTACATATTGTATGTAACTCACCAGATAATAAAGTGCTCAGCTTGAGATTAACACACTTATGAATTTTAATACGCTTTCCTGGCAGAAAACGAACACAATTTTTAACATTGAACACTTTATACGGTAAACAATTGATGTGCATGCATGCTAAAGGATATTTCCCCTAATATAAATTCGCTACTTATAACTACATGCGCAATACAGGTGGATGCAAATTTAACGAAAATAAAATTTGATTTTTAATTCGCGGGGTGAAAAAAGGGTTAGTACAATTTGTAGACCGTGTTGTATAAGTACAGCGTTGAACAAGGGTTACTGCAATTTGTAGACCGCATTATATCGAAACCGCGTTATACGAGGGTTACCTGTACTTATATATGGAAATTACATGTTTTCTACATACGAGTATTCAGTATCTTCCTGGCTTCAACTGATGAGATCTTAATAAAAGTTGAAACTGGTCTTCCTAGTGACTTTTCTCATAATGCATAGCAAAAAAGAAGTTTTGCTATGCATTATCATAAAGATCACCTAATATCTGTTATGTTTATCATCTCACAAGGATCCCCCATGAAACAGCCAGAACAACGTTATGTTGTTAGTTCTATACATACTTTAGTTGTTTTAGTTAATTTTAAATTTAAATAATCATTAGTTTCAAAATTTTATTCCTTAATTCTTGAAAATCTATAGTCCATTTGATTAATCATTCTTTGTTTGTCAGTTTTATTCATGTTTCATTTGTGGCTACTGAATATACAGTTGACCCTTGAAACAACACAGGTTTGAACTGCATGGGTGCATGTATACATGGATTTGTTTCAATAAATATATTGAAACATTTTTGGAAATTTGCGACAATTTGCAAAAACTCACTTCAATATTTCTATGCGTAGCTTAGAAATACCGAAAAAAATAAGAAAAAGGAATGTCATGAATGCATAAAATATACGAGGTGTGGCTATTAAATAATGAGACCGGTTGCAAAAATGTGGCTTATTATTACAATTGCAACTTAATTGTTATCCCCTTGAACATACTCCCCTCCTCTATCTATACACCATTGCATACGAATTTTCCATTGTTGGAAGGAGTGCTGCAAGTCATCAGGTGATATCTGCTTCAGTAGCGGTCATTTTCTCCTTTACCTCGTCCACCGATTAAAAATAGGAAACAGCAGAGCCAGACTTGCAGGAAAAGATCATCACATGTGATGAGACGTGGATTTTCCAGTACAATCCAGAAACAAAGAGACAATCGATGCACTGGAAAACTCCCACGCCACCAAGAATGAAAAAAGCAAGAATAAGCAAATCAAAAACTGAATGCAATGCTGATCGTTTTTTTTTTTTTTTTATATCAATGGCATGATAATGGTTGAATGGGCACCAGAAGGTAAGACAGTTAACCAACATCATTGCCTTGAGGTTCTGGCCAAGCTGAGAGTACAAGTGAGGAGGAAGAGACCTGATCTGTGGAAGAACAATACTTGGATTTTCCATCAGGACAATGCTCCAACCCACAGTGCATGGTCTGTAAAGCAGTATCTGGCTGATAAGAAGACCCCAGTGTTGGACCATCCACCTTACTCACTGGACTTAACGCCATGCGACGTTTAACTTTTTCCAAAGTTGAAATCCTCATTGAAGGACACCCATTTTCAGTCAGTGGATGAGGTAAAGGAGAAAACGGCAGCACTACTGAAGGAGATAACACATAACGACTTGCAGCACTGCTTCCAACAATGGAAAATACATATGCAGCGGTGTAAGATAGATGAGGGGAGCATGTTGAAGGGGATAACAATTAAGTTTTACAATTGTACACACTTGTAAATTTGTTATTTAATAGCCACATCTCATATGTAGATAGTAGTCTATTTTATAATTTACTACCATAAAATATAAACACAAATCTATTACAAAAAGTTAAAATTTATCAAAATTTATGCACACAAACACTTACAGAATGTACATAGTGACATTCGCAGTAAAGAAATGTAAACAAACGTAAAGATGCAATATTAAATCATAACTGCAAAAAATTAACCATTAATTAGTTAAATTTAATTAATTAGCATACAAATTTTATAATGATTCATTCATTAGTGTATAGGCTAGGCTACCATAAAATAATCCTATTGCTGTTTCATCGTTATCAATACATGAATCATTATACCCGTAAATAAATATGAATTTCTTTTTCGCACTGTCTTTTAATTTTTGATGTCTAGTGTTAGTATTATGCATAACATGATACAATGTTTTGTATCATATAAGACAATATTGATGTAGGTAATGACAGATAGGCATTTCACCTTGTAAATAGATGACGTAAACTTACGATATCGTTAAATACATTGCAGTACCTGTAAATGTATTTTCTCTTTCTTATGATTTTCTTAATAACATTTTCTTTTCTCTAGATTACTTTATTGTAAGAATACAGTATACATATACCTACAAAATATGTGTTAATCGACTGTTTGTGTTACGGTAAGGCTTCTGGTCAGCAGGCTATTAGTAGTTAAGTTTTTGGGGAGTCAATATTTATACATGGATGATTTTTGACTGTGCAGGGGGTCGGTGCCCCTAGCCCCTGTGTTGTTCAAGGGTAAACTGAACATATTTAAGTTCACATAATTGAGCTTCATTCTCAACACCTATCATCATATGTTTGACTTCTTGTTCACTTCCATCCAGTCATATACAAGAAAATTTTCTTCATCTACTTAATAAAATTCCTTTACTCACACGTTTCTATCATATCCCTACATTTCTGTCCATTAGCTAAACTTTGCAACCCATAAACTTTTAGTCTACAGAGGTGTCCACATAAGGAGCACTCCATAAACCAGTCATCATTTTGGTCACTTGCTTCTGAATCTTCCTATTGCTTCCACAACCAAATCTATGTAAACAGTCCATATATGGTATTGTATCAAAATTCTATAAAGAAGAAGAATAACTTCCTATCATCATATGTTTGTCAGTGTCTTAACTTTCCAGTGATCATTTGAGATAACTTGCTAAGATTTACAAATGTCCTCTGTCCAAAATCCAACTCTGTCCATCATTACCCATAAATTCCCAAAATAATTCCTTACACTGCAGTTCCATCCATGCAGCATAAAATGTTGCATAGATGGAACTGCAATGTAAAGTTCTAACACAGAAATATTTTTTAATATACATTACAAATCAAGCTTAAAAAATGATGCAGACAGTTAAGGGACAGTTCCCTTGGTGAAAGTTTATTTTTCACTTGATTAGACTATAATAAATTTAGTTTAATTCTTTATCTAAGTGTGAGCAAACAAAGTTTGAGCCTGATCCACCTTTGCTACGAGTTACCCGGTGTTGTACTACCTTACCCCCAGTCCTGAAGATATTTTCAGGTGCAAACTTTGTTTGCTCACACTTGGATAAAGTATTAAACTAAATTTATTATGGACAGTTCCCTTGATGGAGCTGGAGAATCTTAAATGGTTCTGGATTAGTTGATTTAATTAACATTTCCAGAGGCTTTAATTACTACTCCTGGGATTTTGTAATTTGGACAAAACACACAAGTATAACTTCTAAATGGCTATTTAAGCTGATGTGGTGGTTTAAACTCATTAGTCGGTTTAATGGAATGTATATAGCACAGATAAATAATTAAATACAAGTTTAATCGACTATATCTGTCACTGACACATCATCAGGGATACAATATTAAATTTGTAAAAACACAAAAAAATAAGGGGGAAATTAGACAAAGCCAAAACTCTTATGAAGGGTAGCCTCTATGGGTGCTGTTGGCTAGCCTTCGCTATTGAGTGGGAGGCCTAAGAATTAAAGGTTCCCAAATCTTAGCAAGTTGAACATGCCCATATTTATTGAGACTTGGTTAGTTCTTTAAATTTGCTGCTGATTCTAAAAAAAAAGTCTAGTGACCATGTCTGGGATATGTTGCAAAGAATCAAACGGGGGGGGGGGGGCTATGCCACAAAATACAAACTTTTTTTTTTTTTTTTTTTTTTTTGTAACATATCTCAGGCATGGTCAGCTAGACCTGACTGACCAAGTTATGGCAGAATGTATTTCTTAAGTTCTTCAGGGAATATGTTAGCAAATCACCCAGCTTGACCATAATATGATAAGTTGCAAGAATAAGAAGCCTTGTAAACACCTAAAGCAGAGAGAGAGAAGGAACCCAATCCTCAGGAGAATGGTAGCCAGCTACAGATGAGATTTGAATACAGTGCAGGGATTATGTTTTTAGAGTTCTGACTATTTCAATATCTGAAGTACCCCAGATATATATAGAACAATGATGGCATTACTATAGTCTGTATACTGAGAGGGAAGTGAGGAACAATTAATCTGTTGGTATTTTTGGCATTGTAACTATTAGACAGTCTGTCAAATAAGGAAGAGTTCAGTTGTAAAAGAAGCCTGGGTAGAATAGAGGTTGGAGGGTCTGCTGACAAGGGTTTTGATAACATCATATCGTTGTTGTTGTTGTTTTTTGGGGAGGGGGATTAAATAATAACAGTTTTAAATAATCATATCATAGTGAGCACTGATGCACCTCTCCATTTTCCAATATGCCCCTTTTTCTGACAGTTTACTGAAAAATGTCTCCCCCCCCCACACACACACACAAACACAATATCATTGAATGAAATGTCACAATTATCAAGCTTAAGAAGGAGATGACAAATGGCCCAGATAGAACCAGATGGCAAAGATTTCTACATAGGGGACCCCATCGTCAGAAAGATGAGAAAGAATCAGAAGAAGATCCATATTGGCTACTTCATTTAGGATTTATCATATCATTAAGGATATCATTGCTGATGCTGGTGTAGTGTAGAGCATAAGCTGTGTGTTGCATATGTTCTACAGATAAGACTTTAAGAAATTAGTAATTTTAATAATTATTTTTAGTTATATCTCACTTATTTTAGACTAAAGTTGAATGCATGTGTGTTTGTTTGTGGCATTTAATACAGGATATTGTTTAAGAAAGTATTTTAATACAAGCCAGCGATTCATACAAGTAAAATGGTGGCTAGGTTTAGCATGAGGAACTTGTACAATGTAGTGTATGTTCTATGTATGCATTGCTGAGAGAGTGAACGAGTTGTGGTACAAAAGTGTGACTGAAGAGAGAGAGAATTTGTCATAAATGTTTAGTGTGCCAGTGCAAGAAATGCACATCATGCAGAAAATGGGAAAATGAATTAACGAATGTCAATGATGTAAGGAAAGCTAGCGAAAGTGATCTAGCAAATGCAGAAGTAGTGAATGATAGTGCTCGGAATGACAGCATGAAAGAAGTGGCTGATGAAGTTACAGTAAGGAGTGAAATAACGCATTTACATTTCATTCTTCACAGGTCAAAACAGGAACTAGAGCGAATGGAAAAATGGTTATTATGTGATAAAGGCAGGTGGAAGAATGAAAGATAATTTGAATTCAGGAAGTATGAAAGTGCAAAAAAATGCAAATAAGGACACTGTATTGTATGGAGATTCAATGACGGGAAGTAAAATTAATGAGAAAGTGATGAAAGCATGCTTCCCATTTGTGAAAATCAGGGATGTTAGTGATGCTGCTAGTTTGCAAAAAGGGAGAAGTGAAAGAAATAATTGTTATGGCAGGAACATATGATTTGAAAGGGAAGAAATAAGCAATGAGAGAAGATATAAAAGAGTTGTTGCAAGAAGCAAAAATGAATAAGGAAGTAAAAATTGTGAGCATGCTGCCTCAGTATGATAAGACAGAGTTGAGAAGAAGGGCCATGACTGCTAATTAGTCCATGAGAAAATTGCCATCATCAACAAAAGAAAATGGGTAAGGCTGCCTCCGTTAATTTTGATTCCTCTGCCTTCCCAATTCATTGCTAGAAAAACATTGTAGTGTTGCATTAAAAATGCTTTCATGATATGGTGTCACCTTGGTGTACTCCTTTCCCAATTTTGACCGGCTTTGTGTCTTCAAAAAGCCTGAATGTTGTTGTAGCATTCTCATAAATATTGGTGATAATTCTAACCTAGCTGTCATCTATGGAGCAAGACTTCAAGGAGTTAATGACTGCCAATGTTCTTATAGAATCAAATGCTTTCTCATAGTCAATGAATGCCATGCAGAGTGGGAGTCTGTATTAGTTCTCAGTACTTCTATGTGATCTATGGTTCTGACGCTGCTTGTTCATGTGGCTGAGCAAATGAAAGCACTTTCTCCAGGTGGTGTGAAAGCACTCCCATGAACACTTTGTAAATTACAGGAAAGACATGGTGCTTTTTTCTCCCTCAGGTATGATTTTACTGTACCATTATCATCTTTAGTGTACAGTTTTCCACAATTCTGCAACAATCTTCAAAATGTTCTATTTTCAGTAACTTCATTTTTAAGGGCAATTATTTGCTTCCTAACATTTCTGAGTTGATGCAAGCTGTAGTTATCCTCAACTGTTTTCTGAATAAGCTCACAGTTGCATTTTCTAATGTTCTCTGTAATATACTTTTGTACAGTCTTGCAAAGTTCAACATACTCTACTGCAGATGATAGATTTTTCTTTGTTGAGCTTCATATTTCTTCATTTCTGCATGAGCACTATGGTCTCTTCTGAAAGCTTTTTTATCAGGTTTTTTTAGTTTCTTTGCTTTCTATCTTTGTGCCCACTTCCATCTGGCATTTTGGTAATTCTCCTGTTAATTTTGTTATGTCACTGTCTTTTTCTTCAAGATTTTTCTAGTGGTGAGAAACAGTTTTTGAGTTCCATCTAAAGAGGGAAATCGTATAGAAGGCAAAAAAGCGTCAGCCAAGAATATGGTAGTAAATAAAGAAACAATGTGAAAGCTGACTAAATATCAGAAGTTGCACTAAAATAGTCTTCATTTTTTTTTTTTCAAGAAAATGTGTGGGATTATTGATAAATGATCTGGACTGACCAAAAAAAATAGAAAAGAATTAGCAAACATCGATACCACACTGAACATCTTAAACTTCAAAAGTCTAGTCTTGAACAACATGGTACAGATACCAAACACAGCATCCTTTGGAATGAGGCTCATCTTCTCCATAGAAGGAAGCAGTTCTAAATATGAACATCTCTTCAAAAAAAAAAAAGTTCTCAAGCCCCTTTACATATAGCTAGTTTGAATCAGAATGGTTATCTTTTTTCCCCCCTTGAAAGTTTGGAAGATTCCCATCCAACATAAATATCAGAAATTATTTTTTATATATATATATATATATATATATATATATATATATATATCAGTGGCATAGAATGCCCATTTAGGTTGGGTGTACTGTCCTGTTGCTTATGCAACCCGCACTATAAAATTACGTTGACTGTATGATTGCATTTTTATTGATGTATGAAAGTTTTCAGAGTAAATAGCACATCAGAGCTCATCTTCATTGATCCAATGCAATTAATTATAGGATAACTTTGAATACTTTAATTTATCAATTAATATGATTTTAAATATGGAAAGCATAATGATCAAATGAACAATTGCAATGCTTCACGCATGCTGTTTATGTGAGGAGAAGAAAGGGGTTACGCTTCATGGTGAGATTAGATTATCATTGGCAAATACTATAGTGAGACATGAATAATTGAATTTTTTTTAAAATGCAGCAACATAATACACACACTAATTAGAAAAAAGCAATCACTTGGAATTTATTTTTCTGGATTGAAGCAAAGAAAGGCTGAAATAATTCTTTTTACTTAGTTATTATATACAAATCCAACCTCATTCAACTATAATCATACAATCCGCGAAAACTCTGGCAGAAAATGGGACATACATTCAGTAAAACATCAACACTGTCTCCCATTGTAAATATGGGCAAAAAAGTTATAAATTACTTATATAAATTATAAATATATATTAAAAACATGTCTATATTGGTGTCATAAACACGTTGGTTGACACTTCACACACGTAAAACAGATGAAACTCAGAAAACAAAAACAGTGACTCCCGACAATGTTCAATTGAACTGCTTCATACAATAACTAATCACAGCCACTACTTCTTGGTGCTATTGTCTAAGGGAATACCCTGCCTTGCCTTCTGGGCTGTTTAAAACCACTGGAACACTAAGAATTTGACACACTGCGCCATCTGCATGTCTGTTTAAAGGGCTCAAAGGTGTCAGTATTTGTGACCGCACACCCAGGATATTAATGCAAATGTGATACAATGCTTACGTGTCGAAAAGTGTCCTCTTCATGAAACAATAATATATTGTGTTTAATTTTAGGAATCATGCCAAGACAGGAAACAATTAGGTAAGCACCGCACACCTAGCACATCGGAACATTCACTCCTGATACATAAATTGTGTGTGTGTGTGTGTGTGTTTATCTTTCCAGCAGATGGCAACCATTTCATTGGTTAGCCGATTGTTTTTATTTATCTTGTATTCTATGTCCTTGAATTGCTTGTTTGTTCAGCACAATGATGATGCACTGTTAATTTCAGTACAAAATATTTGTGCTATAATACTCTCATTTTAAGTTATTTACAATGTCTAACGTGTACGCTATCTTAAATACAGTGTTCCTTTCTACCTAGAAATTTCAAAAGTTTCTGGTGATGCTTTGTTCCACTAGTTGGACAAAAGCACTTTTCTAAGTTTGGAAACTGACAACACTAATATTCCTGCTGTCAAGAGTCAATTTTCAGAGCTGTAGATCTTGTCTTATAACGAGAGAGTAGTATTGACTGCTGGAAAGCCAGTCCTTAACTTTGAATGCAAAATTATTCGTGAACTATTTCTGGAAGATCTATTTTCTATTTCATTATCCATGCATTTCAATTGAATCTACCCATGGGTAGGATAAGTCATCTCCAGAAGCTTTTTTTGTTTGTTTGCTTGTTTGTTTGTTTTCGTGTCTTCCCACCAATGAAAGGTTATATACCAGCATATTTCCTACCATGAGTGGGATAAAGGTTAAATAATTCAGAAATCCAGCTTTTGATGAAAAACTTTAAAAGCCACTTCATGGCTACTGTAAGCATTAGTGAGCTACTAGAGCAGGGTTTTAATGAATCCTCTCTCTCCCCACCCCAACTAAATTTTACGCATCATATACACTTGTAATGTGCAGTTTTCAGAACTTCTGTATTTTACTGCTATGCCTATTGACCACATTTTGACCTCCCATAAGTCATGAAAAGGGCCAAGGTTAGGAAGAGGGGAAAATAATCTGCAACAAACTTGCAATCATGATATCAGTGTACAGATTAATATAGTATATATAGACATGTATATACACCTCCAAATCAAATTTGCAATTCTAATTTATTGCATAGAAAACAATGATTACCAAATATGAATTAGTAGCATCATATAAATCTACGTACTTTGTAGATTATATAACCATGTAAACACATAAAAATGTAATATAAATTACAAGAAAACTGTTATTTGAAAACATTCACAAAAGTAGAATAATTTTTAACCTGGTACAAAATATTAGAATATTTAAAATTTTTCCAATTGGTTTTGACAAGAGCATAGAAACAGCATATACTTCAGTAGATGCAGGACTGACTCGTGTGTGAAGAATCATTTGTGCACAGATTTCAGTTAATCATTTGCTAAACATGGGTCAAACGAGTGACATATCGGAAGCAAAGAAGTTTCATATGGCATCTCTACACAAAAAAGGCCAAACTCAACAGTTTAAAGCTAATGAATTGAAATGTTCTCAAGCAAGCATGAATAGAGTATTGAGACAGTATTCTAATAACCGGAGTTTTCAAAATAACTGCTGCAGTAGCAGTCGAAAGGTAATAACTACATCAAGAGGTGAGGGGAGATTGAAGAATATCATGAAAAAAAAACTGCTTCTGAACTGTAAGGTATTTTCAAAGGAGATGGGAAAAACTAGGTGTGAATGTGTAAATCTACAACATTGATATGACTTCACAAATTGGGTTTTAAATCACATCTGCCTAAGACGAAGCTGCTTATGACTTCCAAGCAAAAAGGCAGCTAGAGTGCAATGGTGTAAGCAAAGATCTTTGTGGGGTCAAGAGGACTGGAAAAAGGTACTTTTTAGCGATGCAAGTATGTTTTGTATATGTCCTATGGTCATCAAGGGATACATGTTTGGCATCTTAAGAAAGAAGCATTTGATAAAAAATGCATGAAACGTTCGGCAAAATTTGTAACTTCTGTCATGGTTATGAGCTTTTATGACCACAGAAGGTCCAGGTAGGCTGTGTATTGTATAAGAAAGAGTCAATTGCAGAGTGTATCAAGAAATTCTTGAGCACTTTATGTTACCAGCATTGGAAGATTCACCTGATGGCGATTTCCTTTTTCAGCAAGATTCAGCTTCTTGTATTCACACTTCCAAGACCACTATAGATGGTTCAAAGAAAGGCAAATCAATGCAATTCTTTGGCTAGCAAAGTCATGAGATTTAAATCCCACTGAGAATTTGTGGGGAATTATGAAGAAACATTGTTAAAAAGCTACCAAAAGAGATAAAAATGAACTTCTTTCTAGTCTGCAGACCATATGAGAATGTTCTGATAAAAAAAAAAAGACTGAACTGCTAGTAAATAATATGCCCAACCATTTACGAACAGTCATAAAAGCTAAGGGGGATGCAAAAAAAGTACTAATTATTATGTTTCTCTTTGAGTGTAATTTCAGTGCATTTATTTTTGCATTATTCTAATATTTTGAACCACAACGTTAAAATTTTTGAACATTTGAACATTAAAAATTATTCTAATTTTGTGAATGTTTTCAAATAACAGTTTTCTTATATTAATTTTTATGGTTATTTTGCCTATTTTTGGTTTAGGAGTAATGCTTTTTATAATGCCATTGGCTCAATTTTTAGGGCATTACTGATGTTTTAAAGATATAGATATATGAAGAATATTCATCAATGTCATCAATAAGATGACAACCAGAAACATCCTACAAAGGTATGTCCAAAATTATTCTTTCCTTATATTCTTCATATATCTATATCTTTAAAACATCAGTAATGCCCTAAAAATTGAGTAAAAGACCAATGACATTATAAAAAGGGGTGCTCCTAAACAAAAATAGACAAAATAGCCATAAAAATTAATATTTATTTAGATGAGTAACATGGAAGTTTTCCAGAAATAATACCTGCTCCAAGTTTTCTTATAATAATAATAATAATAATAATAATAATTTATATTACATTTTTATGTGTTTACATGGTTAAATAATCTATAAAGAACATAAATTTAGATTATGCTAATTCATATTTGGTGATAATTATTTTCTATGCAATACATTAGAACTGCAAATCATTCAACACATTTTCATTGATTATTCTAATTTTTTTTCATTCAGAGGTGTATATTTGCTTATCAATCAGGGGCAACTTTTGATTGAACTTAAATCACTATTTGTATGCAGTTTTTGTTCCTCCCTACCAGTCGTGTTAATGTAATGAAGAGTTTGCTACATATCTTGTTTCCTGAGTAAAATGTTTAACAATAAGCTAACAAATTATTAATCCTACTACTCCCCTTCATCGATTTCTAATGAAGAGAGAACTCACTTGATCTTGAGCTCTCTTCTAATTCTGACCTTGAATCATTCTTACAAGTTGAAAGAGATTAAATAATCAGAGTGTGGAATACAGCTTAATAAAGCTTAGAATTGTGCGTGTCAAATATACCAAACACCAGGATTACTTAAACATATTTATCATCTTACAGAAAAATATATCTATGATTCCATTTTTGTGTGTTGTCTTTTTAAATGCCAAAACACTAATCAGATTTGTCCTCTGAAAGTACTATTCGAGTGATCAACCCAAAGAAATATTAAATTAAAACCTTAAATTAATCAATCAAATACACTGATTTCCAAAATCTAAGGAAGAATTACATTTTTACCTTTATATGAAAAAATTTTCATGACTACAGCCAAATATGGACAAACTTATTGCCAGCACATTAATAAAACCGGAATACAAATGATAAATTCGTTACTGTATGCATGTTGGAATATTTAACTGCCACAGACCTAGGATATCTGGTGTGAAGTGGAGGTTAACAGAATGAAATATGGGTGTTGCTACAGATCTGGCAGCTCAATTGCAGGGGATGAAGAAATGCACCACCAATTTAGCCATATGGGTACCAAATGAGTGACTTTAATTTTCCAAACATTAAATGAGTAGAAGGGACATCTCATGATAAGAAAGAAGAGGAATTTATTGAATTGTTGCGAGACAACTTTCTCAAGCAGCATGTGAAAAAAGGAACTCTAGGTCAAAGAGTATTGGATTTGCTCATAACGTCAGAAGTGAGTCTCTGTTAAGAACATGGCTATTTTACCACCAATTGATGACAGTCATCATGATGTGCTTTCTTGGGAAGTATTTAATTGTATTGATGATTCGATTGAAACAGGTATAATCGACTTAAGAGAATACTATCTTTGGTCCCATGGTATCAGTTACTACATGGGAATCTTTGAAAAAGTGCTTAAATAAGGCAGTATCTGAATGTATCCCTGTGTTCGAAGAATAAATAGTTTGGGAGTGAAATGGATGTGCAACCTTATTAAGCAAGAGATCCACAAGAAGAAGAAGATGTGGAAAGAATATTGTAAGAATAAGAGTGAGAAGAGTTATGAAATATATAAAGCACAGGCCAGAAAAGTAACAAGTATTGTGCAGAATGCTAAATCTGAGTATGAAAAGAAATTGGCCATACAAGCCAAAGGCAATCCAAAAGAATTTTATCGTTATGTTGCAAGCAAAAGAAAGAATGAATGTGGAAGAATAACTTTATTGAATGCAGATGGTACACAAATGTCAGAAGCTAAGGAGATTGTCAGCTATGAGTTAGAAGTTCATGAAAATGAAGTTGAAGAGCTGTTGCATTACCAGGATAAGAATTTCTCTATAGGGACAGATGGAATATCAGCGTGTTTGCTAAAGGAATGCTCAGCCAAATTGCTAGGCCTTTCATGTTTGTATAACTTGAGTCTCAGCTCAGGAATGATACCACAGGAATGGAAGGAATGTATGATAGTTCCATTATACAAAGGTGGTGTAAAAACCGATGCTTCTAACTACCGACCTATCAGTATCTCTTGGGTAGTAGTGAAGATTTTAGAGAAGTTGGTAAGAACTCGTATACAGAAATGGGTAGACAAACATGCTATACTCTACAAAGAGCAGCATGGGTTTACTAAAGGAAGGTCATGTTTTAGCAATTTGCTCATATTTTATAAAAATGTTACGGCCATGTTGGATAAAGGAAATGGATACACTATGATAATATTGAATTTTTCTAAGGCATATGATAGGATACCACACAAAAGACTGTTGCATAAACTGGAGAATATGGGATTGGAATATAAACTCTTGACCAAGATCAGGTGATGGTTGACAGACAGATATCAAAAACTGGTATACAGTGGGTGTGAATCTGCCAGATTTAAGGTGACTAGTAGTGTACCTAAGGATTCAATTCTTGGACCATTATTATTCAATCTATACATTAATGACATCAGGCAAGGTCTCACATCAGATGCATAATTGTTTGCTGATGATGAGAAGATAGGGCAATCAGGGATACTACTGATATTCAGCTTATAAAATGATTTGAATAGGCTGGAAATTTAGGCAAACGAAAATGACTATCAGTTTAATGTTAGTGAGTGTAAAGTTATGCACTTTGGTGTAATTAGACTTCCAGTGGCATATTATATGGGGTTACGCTACAAGAAACTGAGGAGGCAAGGGAGCTTGGCATATTGGTGGAGAGGAACATGAAGTTTAAAGGTCACATAGCAAAAGTTGCAAATACAACTCAGAGGATAATTGCGATGTTGAAGCAAACCTTGACATGTGTTACATCCTGAATGAAGAACCTTTAAAAGGAAACAATTCATTCAGGATTTAACAAGTCATAAAAATCAGCTGAGAGAAAAAACTTGTCCTCAAGCAGAAGAAATAAAGTACTAACTGTAAATAGAAATAGAATTACCTCCTTTTAGTAGAATTATAATACCATGTAAAGAATTTTGTGTATAAATTGGTATTATATGAATGCATCATGTATACAATGAATGGGTAAATTAGATGCAAACAACAGTCCAAATGTCACCGGTGGGCCTGAGGCATTGGCAATCTTGGAAAGTGACGCACATTCATTTCCCAAAAGACGCTGCTAGAGATCTCGTGATGTGCCGAAATTCCCACGGACGAAGAAAGTAGCGGGCGGGAAAAAGATCACAAAAAGTAAGAGGGCGCTATCACAGCTAATAAAAGGGTGCTAAAAAGGGGGGGGGGGAAGTGAAGGGAGAATAAAAAGGGCTTGCACCCCTTTCTCAAGGCTTTTTTTGCCTATTTTGCTGGATGATGATAATTCGACTTCTCCCGTGGACCGGAAGTTCCTGATGGTGTTTCTTGGTGATAGTACGATATCAGACAGTGCGCCTTTCCCTTCGATGTCTGAATTTCTGCTTGTACGAAAGCATGAGTGTCGGCATATGCTGTCTTCGCTCCTTCGCTGAAAGTTCCGATGGAATAATATCGCGGACGTATACCAGAACTGGCAGTAGAAATGATGATGGTCTGAAACAGATCAAGAATAGACGAGGGAAAAACACCAGGTGCAGAGCATAGCTTAATCTGATGACCATAGTAACCCACCACGTGGACGCAGGCTTATGGAAGTATTAAGAGGTAATTCAAACAAAGGAGGACAGTTCAGACGGACCTGGAGATCTTGCCCAAGAAATGGTAAAGTACAGATTTTGTTGTATAATTACCCAGTCGGTAAAAGGGAAAGATCATTGTAGTGTAATAATCGAGTATGGACAGTATTTAAGAACTTTAAGTGATTATTTAGCAGTGCTAATCTCCATAAGACAAATTGTCTCGAATGATTGTAGATGATTGTGACTAGTTTAATGTGCAAGACTAACATAGTAGGTAGAATATTGATTAGAAATGTATAATGTGTATATTATGTGTGTTTAATCTCCAACTTAAAATAAGGATTTATTGTTCATGCATTAGAGTATTAATCAGTTTTATACAGTTTGGTTTAGCATGTCATTGAACTGATTGAAAGTGATATTGGTCTAAGTGTATATGTCTTTAGATTCCAATAAATATGTTTTTTCTTCTATACCTGAGTTGTGCCTCTGATATGAATCAAAACTGCCACTCATTAATCTGAACCATAGTGGGGGGGGGATTGACAGAAAGGTATAACATGTTGTTATAGAGGTTACGACTGCAAACCAGAATTTACTTAGCCACAGTAAAGCATTTAATTTATGAGTTTAAGCACTAAATTTATTCACCAATGTGCACCAAAAGTCTGGAAAGGTCTCCCTGAATAAGAGTCCCCTCTATTCTAAGATATTGGCTGGTGCAGCTTTAAAAAATAAATTTGCCAATATCTGAAGAGGAGACGGCCCCAGAAAGAAATTAGAGGATTCGCTTCTTTTAGCAAGGAATAACCTTTAACAGTCAGGGAAAGCACGTGAGTAAAATTAGGAATCAGCTAGAGATATAGAATTTACTTTCCTCATAGAATGAACACGTAAGAAATGATACAGATATTAGGTCAAGGAAATTTTGTAAGTCTCGTAGTTATTGTAGAGAGGTAAACTCATCAAGGAAGTAAATATTATTGAAAAAAAGTAAATATTTAACACATGTAAGAACAAGGAAGTCATTTTGCCTCTATAAGGTTTCGATAAGAACACACCTCAATTATTGTTGCAGATTTGGTCTCTTGGGTTCCAAGGGATAAAGAAGCTGTGGAAAGGGTGCAAAGAAGAGTTACAATGATTATATCCAGATTATGGGATTTAGATTATGAGGACAGATTGTGAGTATGTGGATTACAGATTCTGGTTAACAGGAGAAAGAAGGGTGAAAGGATAAAGGTCTATAAACTTTTGAATGAATGTTATAGGATATCATCTGATGAAATTTGTTATATCGAAGGTGGGGAGAGAACATGGGAGCATCCATGGAAGTTAAGTTTGTTCACAGTCAAGAAAGGGGTAAGAGTTAGGTTTTTCTCCCAGAGAGCAGTGAATGAGTGAGTGGAATAGTTTGCCTTTAGGGGGTAGTGAGTGCATCCAGTGTGAATGAATTTAAGGGAAGGCATGACAGATGGTTTGGGAGTCCTTGACTCCCTGCAGGTCTCAGATAATAATAACAATAATATAGCATGTGTGATATCACAGAACATTACAACTAGCAACGTTTCAACATGCATACATTAATGAATTTATCGTTTGTATTCATTTGTTAATATTTAACAGGTGGGAAGTTATCAAAAACATCTCGTATAATTAAGAGACTTTTTGTGTAAAACTTTATGTACCCTTACCCCCTGATGATGTAGGTCTTACAACGCATGAAACGTGTCAGGTTTAAATGGCTTATTTTTTAATAAACTCCTTATTTATTACAATGTGATCTCAATACCAAAAACTTCCCATAAAACTTGTATCTCATTGGAAAAGAGTTGTAGATTGTGAAGGTCCTTATTTTAAAGAATAAAACATTTTATGAAAATCTCTACAGTTGTTTAATTTTTATTATGAAAGACTGCATGAACTTTTTTGGATGCAATATACATATCAGTACTTGAAAAAACCATCGAAAACCTGAAATATGGAAGGGCAGCTGGAATAGATGATATTCAATCAGAAATGCTCAGTTATGATAGATATAAAAGTTCCACACTGCATAATCAGAAGATCAAATTTCAGATTATTGGAATGGAGCTCATAGTAGCAATCTACACAATGAAAATAAAAATAAAAAACTGAGAATTGCCTTACTGAATGTTCTTGGTAAATGCAAGCATGTGTAAGTGGCTATGAAAAATTTGGGAAGAAAACATGGAGAAGAATAAGTTAAGTTCAGTCATTGTGATCAGCTTTTTTTATGTGAAGAGAAATAGTCAGGAAATCATGAGAATATAACAAGATCTGTATTTAAGGTTGTAGATCTAGCAAGGCCTATGATAATGTGCCAAGAGAAAAGCTGTTCAAATGCTACACTCATATGGTATATGTGGAAAACTGTACTGAACAATCTTCTTCTCTTTCAAGGATTTGCCTGTTCCAGCTTTACTGGTCTTTCTATCTTGCCACTGGTATTTTTCTCTCTCTCTCTCTCTCTCTCTCTCTCTCTCTCTCTCTCTCTCTTCCCCCTCCCTTTGGTTTACATCTATCCACTTCTTCTGGTAGCTGGTATCTTTCAATAGATGTTCTTTCCATTTCTCTCTATATTCCTTGACCTTTTCATTTATATCTAGTTCTTTTCGGATGTCTTCATTTCTTATATGGTCCAATTTTGTGCATCCCTTTATTGCTCTTAAAAATCTCATCTCTCAGCTTGTATTTTACTTTCATCTTTCTTTTCAACAGTCCATGTTTCTGAACCCTATAATAGAGTGGGAGTAGCCATTACTCTGTACAATCTTAGTTGAGTTTCTTGTCTTCATTTATTCAGTGTTTTAAATTAGTCCACAGATTTTCTGAAATTTCTTGATTTTTTCATCTATATCTTGATCGTTTAGATATGTTATTATGCACCCTAAATAATTAGTGTCATCTGTTCTATTATTTTATTTTCTATAACTAATTTTGATCTAACATGATCTCAACCTTTAAATGCCATTACTTTTGTTTTCTTTTGTGACATTTTTAAATTGTATTGTTGATTTATTTTGTTTAATTCATAAACTGATTTTCGAAGGTCATCTTCATTGTCTTGTAACATAATCTGATCATCTGCATACAGCAATGTATTGATAACAGTTCTTCTGGTTAACTGTATACCTGGTTTTATTGTTGTTTTCCATATTTTAATAATCTGATCAAAAACTACATCCCGGTCTGAGTCACAATCTGATTTATTTCAAACTCTTCTGTTAATTTATTAACAAACTGTATTTTTGTATATATAAACTTTGTATAGCTTGTACAAAATATAATGGATATCTTTGTTTTTTCATTATATTCCATAGTTTTTTTCTGTGTATTTTATCAAAAGCTTTCTTGTAAATTAAATTCGTGTCTTCTTTCAATAATTTGTTTTAACACATAAATATTGTCTATACATGATCTTCTGTGTCTAAAGCTATTCTGTTCTTCTGATAGTAGATTGTTTACAATATTTCTAAGTCTTTTATTGGGGATTTTACTATACATTTTGTAGCCTGTAATTAATAAACTTATTCCTCTGTAATTTACACAATCATCTCTGTTTCCTTTCTTAAATATAGAGTATATTTAAGAAATATATATATATTTCTTAAATATAACCTTAGCTTTTAACCAATCTGATAGAACCTCCCATTTCCTTTGACAGTTATTTATTAATTTTAAGAATCTGTGATGTAAATATTCTCTGCCATAGTTCCAAAGCTTTGTATTTATGCCAACTAATCTGGTTGACTTTCTATTTTTGGACTGAACAACTGAACAATCTACCACCTATATTGGAGTTGTAAGTCACCATTTAGAATTTAAGGATCTCAAGTAAAGTGGTTTGAGGTAAAATTAGATACTTCTAGACAAGGGTACACTTTATCTCCAATGTTATTCATCATCTATATGGATCACATTACTAAGAAAAGTGACATTAAACCTGATATTCAAACAGAAGATAATTAATCTCAGTACTTTCTATTATGCAAATTATGTTGTATTTCTACATAAACCTATAAATCCCTAAATAAATAAAGCAGTTTTCAATAAGAGGATGGCAAGGAAAACTCAAGTGAAGACCAAAATTAGGTGGACTGATGCAGTTAGTAATAACTTAGAAGAATGAAACATAAGCAATGGCAATAGCAGAGATATGATAAAGAACTGATCTTTGGAATGTACTTATTGACAGGAAGCTAGTAATAATGTGAGCTTAATTATGTACTACTCTTGTGGTATCATATACACCCACTTAGGGTATATATACAGAATTAAGGAAGATTTTCCTTAACTCTTAGTCATAAATGAAAAATATATAACTTCACAATACATGATAATAGTATTTGTTATTTTACACCGGCCACTTTAGATTGCTACAAAATCCTGTCTTACAATCCTATGGATTACTATGGATTTTTCAAAATCCATAGTGATCCATCTAGTTTATTAAAAAGAGATTTAGATTAATTACATTGCATGTCATTTCTGCCCTTCTGCTTTCCTAATTAAAGTCTTCTCAGTTTCATCTCCAACTCTAAAAGACAGTAAGTTTTTGTTTTTCATGGAGTGAAAAAGTTCATCATCATCATCAAATTCCTGCCATGTACCCTCAAGGGGTGTACAGGATATGACAGTACTACATGAAAAAATTACATCATTACTAACTTCCTATCTACAATTTTCCTCAAAATCAGTCTGTTACTTGTCAAGACTCCAACATTATCAGTGAAAAAGTTTTTAGCTTTTATTTATATACATACATCTTCAAGGCCCACCTTTCCTAATTGGGTTGTGGGGGCAGCAGCTGCAAGAGGAACTTCCAATGGTCACGATCCTCCGCCACCAAGCTCAGGTGTTCTGGTGGGACTCCCAAATGTGTCAACCCAAGGTTTTGGATATAATCTATCCAGCGAGTCCTTGGCCTTCCACGTGACCTCCCACCCTCTGGCTTGGCAAAGAGGGACTGCTGGGGGAGCCTTTCTTGTGGCATTCTGACCAGGTGCCAGTACCAACATAACTGTGATCTCTCAACACAGAGAACCAATGGTTGAGTATTGAGGTTTTCCCGAATTGCAGAGCTTCTGACTCTGTTGAGTCATGTCAGCCCACCCCGCAACCCCTTGAAGGAACCTCATTTCAGCCACTTGGATTTGTGTCTGCATTCTTTCAGTCATTTACTCAACTCTCATGACCATAGGTGAGGATGGGGACAAAGACTGTATTGAAGACAGCCAGCTTTGCCTTCTGGCTTAACTCCCACTTCAATACTACCGAACGGCTAAACTCCTGCAATATTGTGCATGCTGAGCCAATCCAAGGATCTAGCTCAATGTCCCACTTTCCATCACTCATGAATATGGACCCAAGGTATCAGTGGAGAATTCTCCATGCTTGCTGTGCAAGCTCATTAACTGAGAAAGAAGTAATATTTATTTGTTAATAAAAGCATGCATTTATAAGCATTCTATTTAGGATTTTATTTTTGTAGGCAGAAGACGTTTTAAGCTTGCGCGGCAATAATTGAGCTTTGCGTTGTGTATCGAAGGCCGACGCTAGTCAAGCTACCTTGGCTTGCTCGGTTGTGGGAGCATCCAGGTCCTCGCTTCAGCACTGTGATTTCATGCGTGCACATAGCCATTTCCACTCTCTCCACATTATCTCACCCTGTTGCTTAAACACAGGCCATATGCAGTCAAAGTGTCTCTAGCCAGTGAGCTTCAGCCAGCCTTTACAAGTGTGCATGTTGCTTGGGAAAATTAAGTTACAACCAATTTTTTATGACGATGTTACTGACCAGGTCATAAAAAAGAATCGTAGGGTTGAATTTGTATTCAAGTAGCTGAATTGAAAAAGATAGAATATCATTTGTAAAATAAATGTTGTATTTGTATGATTAAGCATAAATTTCTAAATACAGGTAACCCTCATATAACGCAGTACTTGTACAACGCGGTTTCAATATAACGTGGTCTAAAATTGTAGTAACCCTTGTTGAATGCGGTACTTATACAACGCAGTCTACAAATTGTATAGCCCTTTATCTTTTCATGTTTTTCACCGCACGACTTAAAAATCAAATTTTATCTTCGCTAAATTTGTGTCTACCTGCATCCCACATGTAATTATAAGTAGCGAATTTATATTAGGAGAAATATTCTTTAGCATGCATGTACCTCAATTGTTTAGTATAAAACGTTTATTGTTAAAAATTGTCCTCGTTTCTGCCAGGAAAGTAGATTAAAAATCATAAGTGTGTTCATCTCAAGTTGAGCACTTTATTTCCTGGTGAATTATATACAATATGTAATGCTTGCTTTTTTGTGTAAAAAAATTATTTTTATAGTAATGGCCACAAACTGCAATGAAAGAGAAAACCAACACTGAAAACAAAATTAATTTCTCTCGAAGAAAAAAATTCAAAATCTTTGATCGGTTGAAAAATGGAGAAAAACCAGGAGTTTTTGCAGGGACTTTAAATTAAAATGAATCAACAATTCGAACAAGCAAACAAAATGAACATAAAATCCAAGAGAGTGTTTATTGCTGGGTCAACGATAAGTGCAAAGCACGTTCCTCGTGTATGTGATATTCTAATGGAAAAATGGAGAAATTTCTAATGATTTCGATAAAAGATTGCACCTCAAAAGAAAATTCCTATGGATGAAAATTTTATTAAACAAAAAGCTCTCAAAGTTCATAAACATTTATAGTGCAGACCAGGCGTTCAATGTGGATGAATCCAGGTTATATTGCGGGGAAAAAATGCAAAAACGCACCTATATTTCGAAGAATGAAAGATCAGCTCCTTGATTCAAAGTTTCCAAAGATAGAATTACTCTATTGTTTTGTAGTAATGCATCAGGTGATCACATGACAAAACCAGTGTTTATTAACCAATCCCCAAATCCTCGTGCTATGAAAGATTAAAATATGCACTATTTTATTTTGCCTAAAACATTTATGCATTATGTGCAATGAAGTTTATGTACAATTTGTAATTTTTATACTTTTATACTATGTATTTGTTTCATAGTTTATATGTTTTCTTAACTTACATAAATTACCTGAATTAAATAAAAATATTTTTTGTTGGATATGTCATTATTGTTTATATAATTTTAAAAAAAATATTTCGGAACATAACCCTACTTTTTTCTATGTGATCTGAGGCTCGCATAACGCAATTCATATAACGCGGCATTTCTGCGGAACCTAACATCTGCGTTATACGAGGGTTACCTGTACATAGTTTTAAATGGTCAGTAATTCATTATTCCGTTAATCAGACTTCAATCACACCTCTCATTCCCTGAATGATAACAAGAGCAAGCATGAATTTCAAGACCAGCATTCACCCCTGTAAGGTATTTAAACTTCTCCACCTGCCTCAGTGGGACTCCACTCACATGTAGAGTGCACTGGAATGGTTGTCTTGAGACCACAAATGTTTCAGTTTTGGACACACTGATCTTCATTCCAGCATCTGCACAAACAGCTACAAACCTATCCATGGTCCGCTAGAGGTCATCTGTGGAAGAGCTAAGCAGAACTAAGTCATCTGCAAAAAGCAGACGTCCAATGCTACATCTTCCAATTCTGACACACTCACTGCCTCGGCTGTGCCTATCAATCCAGTCCATAAATGTTATAAAAAGGAGGGGTGACAGAACACACCCTTGGTGGAGGTCAACGGAGACTGTGAAAAGTTCAGACTTTGTGCTCTTTATCCTGACACAAAACTCCAGGCATTCATACGGGGACTTGATGGCAGCTAATAGTTGGCCATCCATTCCATACTCCTATACTAATTGCCAACGCTCATCCCGAGGAACCCGGTCATATGCCTTCTCCAAGTCCACAAAACATGTGTAGACATTCTTGGCATATTCTCAAGATTTCTCGAAGACTTGCCTTAAAGTGAAGATTTGGTCAGTTGTGCTTCTACCAGGACAAAACTACATTGTTCTTCCTGTAACTTTGACTCAACTATGCTCCTGCACCTTCTTTCCAAGCACTTAGCATATACTTTCCCGGGCAGGCTGAGCAGAAAGATGCCACAATAGTTGCTGCAATCTCTCTGGTCTCCCTTCTTGAAGACTGGTATTATTATGCCTGTCTGCCATTGCTTTGGTGCTCGCCCAGATATCCAAGCAGCCTGACACACTCGAGTAAGCCAAAGAACGGTGTCTCTATTTAAGGCTTTTAGCATTTCAGTCCGAATTTCATCATCACCAGCAGCCTTGCCTGATTTTACCGATTTTATTGCTAAATGGACCTCTTCTGCTGTGAGACTAGTCTCTTGGATGTCCACAACTGCTGGATCATCTGGGTTAAGAAGGCTCTCAAAGTATTCCCTCCATCTGTGGAGGATATCCTTCTCGGTTGTTAAAAGTGCACCATCAGAGGCCTTAATTGCCTTAATGGCGGCAGATGGTCTGCCAGAATACTTTGTTTGTATTTGCATAGGATGAGTCCAATCTTTCTCCAAAGGATTCCCAAGCTTTCTGCTTTGCTGTCTTTACTGCCTGAGCAGCAGCTTTTCATGCCTCAGTGTACCAGAAATGCATCTCAGGTGACCTGACCCTAAGCCATGTTAGATAGGCCTCCTTTTTTGTCTGGACAGCTTTTTGGACCTCTTGGTTCCACCAAGGTGTCCTTTTCTCACTGCCCGTCGCCACACCGAGCCGCTTTCTGCCACAGCATGAGAGTGCAGAGGCAGTGACAGCAGTTCTGAACAGCTCCCACTCCTCTTCAACATCTGCAGTATGCTTCAGAATCTCTCTGAACCTGTGAACCTGGAGGAAATGTCATCTGCAAAATTCTTCCTGACAGCCTAATTTTCCATTGCCTCCCATTTCACGTGGTATAGCTGCTTAGGCCTACCAGCGTTGATGGTAGCATCTGGTTTCTGAAGCCGTAGAGTGCAGACAAACAAGGTGGTGATCAGTTGACAGTTCTGCCCCTCTCTTCACATGAATGTCCAGCATTGAGGAAAATAGGTCTGCTGAGACTATAAATAAGTCAATCAAAGACCTTTGTCCAAGTGTATCCCTGTACCAGGTATACCTATGGACTTCTCGGTACTGGAAGAAGGTATTCATTATGGACAAACTGTTAGTACAGCAGAAGTCCAATAATTTCAACCTATTTGCATTAAGGACAGGGTCTTCGTTCTTCCCAACCACACCCCTCCACGTCTGGTCATCTGTTCCAACATGTGCATTGAGGTCTCCCATTAGCAGGACTGATTCCATGTCTGCCACCCTGTCAAAAGCAGCATCCACTTCCTCTAGGAAGGCAGAGTATTCTGAGTCCAGATTAGGTGCATAGGCTTGCACCACAACCAAGTTGTGGTTTTTCATCTGGAGCCTTAACACACACACCCGTCCCCCCAATGGGATCCAATCAGCAACACAGTCTGACATCCGGGGGCTTGCAGACATTGTCAGGCTCACACCAGAGTAGTAAAGCTTCCACCCCTCATCCAGGTCAACAGTTCCAGAGCCTCTCCTCCTGGTCAAAGAAAGCCCGACTAAATCTAGTTGGTAGCACTTGGCTTCCTCAACCAGTTCCTTCTCTGTCACAGAGAAGATGTTCCAGTTGCCTAAAGCCATAGTCTGGTGCCGTTGTCGTTGCCATTTCCATTCTTTTGCAGAACTATTTCTTTGCACTCCCCCTAAACACCTCCCCAAATAGGTAGTGGGCCTATTAATGGGGTTTTCTCTAGCAGAGTACTGAGGAGTGGTGTCTAAGGGAGCTGTAACATATTTTTCGAACAGGTCCCTCTGCCTAAAACCCAAACACGTCCCTTGGTAACCCGCACGATGAACGATGTGGTATGACCATTGTTTGATGACCTGACCATGTTACATTGTTTGGTAATGCCCTGTTAGCACTACCCTGTTTGCATAAGACGAAATAACACAGCAAAATAGGAAAGATTCACCCCTAGCCCTTGAATACTCTAATAGCACTTGGGGGAAGGAGCAAGAAGAGAAGAAAGAAACAAACAAGGAAGGAAGAGGAGGGACAAGGCTACAGATAATATAACGGATGTATATTACATGAAGTAAGGCATGGTCCAGCATCAGGTACCTTTCTCTTGTTCTGTTTTAGTGACCATACACCTGAGATTCTGCTCACACATTCTTTACTGCCAACTAAGTTCCTATTATCTTTATATATATAGATAGATATAGATAGATATTTATTTATTTATTTGCAGGATAGCATCAGCAATTCAGTAATGTAATTTTTTTTTAAATATACTGTTTAAAGTATGAGAGAAGTTCGAAAATTTTTCTCGTTTCTTATTAAGAAAGTTATAAAATTCCTTATGTATCCTTAAAGGATATATTAGGATATTGTGATAGCACTTACAATGACAAGTTTACATTACTAACTTCTTACCACAATCTTCCTCCAAATTAGTCTGTTATCTGTCAGGACTCCAACATTCCCATACCTTACATTTTGGTCTTCCCAGCACTTCGAACTGTATAAATCCACCTAATCTTGGTTTTCCTCTGGGTTTATCACCTGATATTGAACACCTGTTTTGTTAACCTTTCCTCTCTCTCTCGTTCTGTTTAAGTGACCATACATCTGAGATTCTTCTCAGACATTCCTTAATGCCAACTAAGTTCCTATTATCTTCCCTTCCTATTATCTCCATTTTTAATACGACTGCCACTAATGCCAGCTATTCACTCCCCTAAGTTTTCTCAGAACTCTCATATCTGTGGTCTCCAATCTTTGACTAAATGTTTTATTTTTAACCCAACTTTTCGACCCATAAGTTAAAATCAGCTTGAACACTGTCTTGCATATAGTTGCTTTGGTGCTTTGACTAATCTGCTTCTTATTCCATATAAATTAATTGTCCCTACCATATCAGTATGTAACAAAAACATGAAATAGATATAAGTTATGCACAGTTATTTTATATTGCTACATACAATTAGCCATAACAACATCTGAAGAAACAGTGGAGTAGGAAGGCTTCAGCACTCGGAGAAGTTGCTAATGGTCCCAGCATCAGAATGGTGTCAGTGGCAGGATATTTTACAAGTATCATAATTGTCACATTATACAAGGCTTGTTATAATGTGACATTATAACAAGCCTTATAACAAGACATTATATACAAGGCATTATACACTTGGCTATAAATCTGTCAACAGTGCTAAAATCCTAGCTATGCTGTTGTGGAAGTTAGTAAGAAGGTGGTGCAATAATGTGTAATCAGGTTTTGGTCTTAAATAGCTGATATCCCTACCTCAACCTATCTTACCATGAAATGCTGTACTTATATAGTATAGATTAGAATGCCATAAGAGCAGTAAGAATTATATTCCTAATTATAATTGAGAACTCTAGCTCTAGAACTAAATATGGCACTTTCAAATAATTTCCAGTATTCAAATAAGCAAGGTAATAATCTCACAGTGGGCAATGAAATTCACCTACTACAATTCATTCGCAAACATCTTTACCAACAAACCAGGCTGCAAAATGATCAAAATTCACCCAAGACACCATTCTGATGCTGGGAAGATGTCATGATTCGAGAATGATGTCATTATCATCAAATACCTGACATATATCCTCAAGAGGTGTACAGGATATGATAGCACTACATGAAAAACTTACATCACCACTAACTTCCTATTTACAGTTTTCATCCAAAAATCAATCTGTTACATGTCATGACTCCAACATTATCAGATCTTATATTTCTGTCTTCTAAGGTGCTTTTTTACTGTATCAATCCACCTATATCTTGGTCTTCCTCTGTGTCTTTTTCCTGACAACCTGGCAAAGAAGGTTGTCAGGAAATCTTTTTTTGCTAATCTTTCCTCTCCCATTCTGTTTAAGTGACTATACCACCTGAGATTAGTTCTGCTAACACATTCCTGGATACTAACAATGTCAAGTTATTTCCTAATATCCTCGTTTTTAATATGATATGGCCATTGATGCCATCTGTTCACCCCTAATCTTTCTCAGGACTCTCATATCTGCAATCTCTAGTCTTTGGTCAAGTGTTTTATTTCTAACCCAGCTCTCAGATTCATAAGTTAAAACTGGCTTGAACACTGTCTTGTATACAGCTAATTTAGTGTTTTGTTAATTTCTCTCTTATTCCATATAAATTTATTCAGTTGACTGCCTACCATACCAGCTTTGTTGATTCTGTTGTCTATTTCCATATTCAATTCACCATCTTCACTAAAAATTGTGCCTAAGAAGCTGAAATGTTTTACTTGTTCAATAGGTTCCCCACATTCACAATGCAGTTGATATATTCTATGTTTCTGTCGATTTTCATTGTCTTTGTCTTGTCGTTGCTGATTTTCATATCAAATTTATTACAATAGTTATTCAATTTAGTCAGCGACTCTTGCAAACTTGTACTGGATTTATTTAGAGGTATAACATCATATGCATAAAGTAAACAGCTGAGATTAACATCTCCAATTTTGATATCAGGTTTAATACCACTTTCCTTCACAATGTGATCCATATAGATAATGAATAACAGAGAGGAAAATGTACATCCATGTCTAACACCAGATTTAACATTAAACCATCTTCCTATACTTCCTTCGATTCTAATTGCTGACCTTACAACTTAAATAAAGACTAAATATTGCTTGATATAATGCCCCATTGATACCATATATCTGTAACGTTTTGAATAGCCTTTCTCTTGGCACCTTGTCATATGAATTTTGCAAGTCTACAAAACTTAAATACAGATCATGATGTGATTGCATAAATTCATGCATATGTATGGAGTACCCCACACACACACACACAAAGATAGCCACGATAGAGTAAAATCCCTCCAATGCAAGATTCTGAACTCAGAGTTTAAAAATAGTATTGTGTTTATAGTACTGAAGTTATTAGTGTGTGAGAGTGATCTTGCTTCTATTCAATATTCCATGTTAGTAGTTATATTATTAATGTATGAAATTTTACCTGTCTGTGTGAGTGAGCATAATGTATTCTGCTGCCTTATAAAATCCTAAACAATACTTAGTTTAAGTTAAGGGGATAAAAATCCCTTATTGTTTTTCAGCCAGTAAGCGGAACGAAGATCGGAAACTACGATCTGAACGTTTCATGCCGACGAACTGTCAGCAGATCCAAGCGTAAGTGACCACTTGGTAGTGCCACACCAAGGCAACTCGTTGCAAAGGTGGAGCAAGCTCCCTCACTATTCTTGATATTTTCTCATAATGTAAAAATACACAGCTCCTAGGAGATGTAGTACTGCTTTACATTATGAAGAGAGGTCACTACCCAGACCGGTTTCAACCTTTTTTGAGGTCTCATCAGTGAGTAGCTAGACCTAGAATATCAGAGTTTAAGTGAAGAGAACTTACATACTTTCGCTATACGATGTAAAGCAGTACTATGTAAAGCAGTACTACATCTCCTAGGAGCTGTGTGTTTTTACATTATGAGAAAATATCAAGAATAGTGAGGGATCTTGCTCCACCTTTGCAACGAGTTGCCTTGGTGTGGCACTACCAAGTGGTCACTTACGCTTGGATCCGCTGACAGTTTGTCGGCATGAAACGTTCAGATCGTAGTTTTCGATCTTAGTTTCGCTTACTGGCTGAAAAACAATAAGGGATTTTTATCCCCTTAACTTATCAGCCTCGCCAGAAAAATAGTCGTTTGGCTTTTCATCAATACTTAGTTTATTTATTTTACTGCAAAAAAAATTATATATATATATATATATATATATATATATATTCTTTGTAATAGATTTTCAATGTTTTTCAATCTCAATTGTGAACTGTATACGTTTGTGTTGTTTGTTTAGGTGGCTAAGGAATGTGTCTAATGTCTGGCGGCCATGGGACCAGATTGAGAAAACATTATCAACTTATCTAAGCTAGACTTTGGGTTTTAGAGGGGAGGAACCTAAAGCAAGTTGCTCAAAATGTTCCATGTAAAAGTTAGCAATGGGGATGATAATGGTGAGCCCATGGCTGTGCCTTCTTTTTTTGTAGGTAGAAGGCGTTTTGCCATACAAAATAACCAGAACGTAATATATGCACAAAGAGCGCCATGATATCTGGAGGGAATTTGTTCTGTAGGAGAAGGATTGTGTCATTGATTAGGACATTCGTAAAGAGGGCAAAGACGTCAAAACTGACTAATAAATCATCTTTTTCTAATGTAATGTCTTTGATGATGTTTATGAAGTGTTGTGTGTTTTTTGATATAGGAGGAGGAGGAATGACCTACCAACTCCTTGAGTGTTGTTGCTAATTTTTTGGCTAAGTGATACAGCGAGCTATCAATTCCTTCAACTGTAGGTCTTAGTGGTGTGTTTTCTTTGTGAATTTTCAGTAGCCCGTAAATTCTTGGGGAGTGCGCATAGTGCGGATATAGTTTTTTAACCGTATCTTTGGGCCATGTGGTAATTGACTTAAGTAGTTTCTCTGTTTTGTTTTTTATTCTATTGGTTGGGTTGTAGTTAACTAATTGGTATGTGTTATTATCAGAGACCAGCAGATTCGTTTTTTCTACATAAGTGGTATGGTTTAAAATAACGGTGGCTTTCCTTTATCGGCTCTTATTACTAAGTTCGGATTTGTTTTAAGTGATTTTATCGTGGTGGGTGGAGTGAGGCTGTTTCCAGAGGCAATTAAAGAGCAATTACATAGAACTAAAAATGAGACAGATTTTGAAATACATAAAATGGTTAAGAAGAAATCCAAAAAGGCCATCAGTGAAGCAAAGTTCAACAAGCTTGATGGATTATATAATAGACTAGAAACCCAGGAGGGAGAAAAGGATATATATATATATATATATATATATATATATATAGGCTGGCAAAAGCAAGAGAAAGATAAATAAGGGACATCCAACATGTTAAATGCATCAAAGATGAAAACTAGAAAACCCTAACAGGGGAGATGATGTAAAAAGTAGATGGGGAAAACTATTTTAATGAACACTTGATTAATAATTAATAATTAATGATTAATAAAAAAAAAATTAATGAATGAGGAGTTTCCAAGAGAACAAGTGGGACATGAAATAACTAATATGGGAGTAATTAACAAAGTGTCAGCACTTGAAGTAGAGGCAGCCTTAAAGAAAATGAAACCTCAAGGCTTTACGGCCAGATGGAGCCTGGCAAAAGTTTGGAAGATAATGGGAAACACAGGAATTGATTGGCTGGTTGAACTTTTTAATAGAATATTAAAAGAAGGAAAGATGCCAGATTCTTGAAGACAAAGTTACTTGATACAAATTTATAAAAATAAAGAAATATTCAAGATTGTACAAACTACAGAGGTATCAAGCTCATGAGGCATACGATCAGTGGTGGCTTGTCCATAAGGGTTGCAGGGCTGCAATGAATATTAAAAGATTGACTTTACTAGCGAGTAGTACTGGCTAGTATACTAAACGCTGGAGCTGCATTCAGTGCAGCCCTTATGGATGAGCTGCCACCACATATGATGAAGATTTGGGAGAAAGTTATAGAGAAAAGAATTAGGATGGAAACTTCAATATTAGAATATCAGTTTGGCTTTATGCCTGAAAGGTCAACAACTGAACCAATTTTTTGCATACAACAACTAATGTTGAAGTATAGAGAAAGAAGAAAAGACTCGCACATGATATTCATAGATCTTGAGAAAGCATACAATACAGTCCCTAGAGAAGTGCTCTGGAAAGAACTTCAACGAAAATCAGTTCCATTTAACTATATCTGCACCATTCAAGATATGTACAATGAGGTGGTAACGTCTATAAGAAGTTCCTATGGTGAAAATGAATATTTCCTAGTGAGAATTAGGCTACACCAGGAATCACCATTTAGCCCATATTTGTTTCCATTGATATTAGACGATCTTACTGAATTGATGCAGCGAGAAGCACCATGGTGTATGATGTTTGCAAACAATGTCATGTTTTGATTGAGCATGCAAGAGAGAGAGAGAGGGTTAATTCATTGGAAGAGTGAAGGAAGGCCTTGGAATGTAACGGATTAAGACTGAGTAGGACAAAAACAGAATATATGGGGTGCTGTTTTAGTGGAGAAAGAAATGATGAAGAGAATACCTCAGTAATGATCGAAAATTACATTTTGGAGGAGAAAGAAAAGTTTGGGTATTTAGGTTCAGTGGTACAGAAAGACTGATGAAGATGTGACTGGTAGAATTAGCACTAGATGGTTAAAGTCGAGACAAGCCATGTTGGGCTGTAAAGAAAATACATGAGCAAAGAATGAATGTGGCAGAGATCAGAATGTTAAGGTGGATGTGTGGAGTAATGAGAAAGGATAAAATTAGAAATAAATTTATCAGAGGTAGTTTGGGAGTGGTAGTAGTCGAAAAAAATGGGAGGAAAAACAGGTTAAGATGGTTTGGACATGTTGAACAGGGCTCAGCAGCTGAAAGTTTAAATAGGACTATGGATCTGAATGTGGATGGGAAGAGATAGATAGAGAAAGACATGGAGAGAAGTGGTGAGAAGAGTGTGGAGCAACTGAAGAAATGGCACAAGACAGGAAAGAACGGAAAAAGAGGCCTCACAAGGGCTGACCCCAAATAGATGGGATAAGGCACAAGAAGATATATATATATATATATATATCCCAAAATTGTTTTCTGTTGAAATTGTTAACAATAACCAGTCTACCAAAAATTATCATAAGTTTTCCTAGTTAAATCACAAAATGTAAAGTATATGAAAATTCATCTCAAGTTATTCAAAGTATATGGTATTGATATCAGCAACTTAGAAGATGGGTTAGCAAAATGAAAATATACAAATATACTTTAAATCAGACTAGATCATCAAACACCACAAATGATGAAGATAAGAGAATGACATATCATTCTGTATTGTAAGTTTTTGAAAAGAACTATTAAAAAAAAAAATATTTAATATCTGAAATCACCAGTCATAAACCTTATGTCACCATAATGCTAAACCATATACACTCACTAGACTACTAAAATTTGTAGCTTTGGTTAATTACATACTGAGAAATTCAATATATAAATACTGAACTATGATAGAAAGCTGAATTCTGTCTGGCTTATTTTTATCATCAAAACCAAAATGTGCTTAATAAAATCACTAAATAAAACACAAAAAGCAGGTAATTTTAAAAACAAAATTCAAGAAATATGAATAGCAAATAAAACTACAAAATGGAGCCTCTAAGTATAATACTCACAAAAGAGCAAGAAAAATGAAGACACTGAACAGGTGCTTTATCAATTATAAACATCATTATTTTCCCATATGTAATAAGTAACATACTATAGGTTGGCAAAAATGAACCTCACACGTAAGGACCCAACAGATAAAATTTTAACAGATAAAGTAATAACTAAATCAGCATCTTTGAACATGTTTTGTAGTTAAGTGAGGCCACCATTCTGAGCAAAATGTAACTCTGTCATGACAGTAGTGAATGAAAATTATAAGCCAATCACAGATTGGGAAGAAAACAATCTGATTCTGCTTTATAGCTATAAAGCTGGATATATTTACATGTGTTAAGTATACTTCACCACTTCCTCACATTTTTATGGATTTAAGAAACTTGAGAATAACTACTTATACAACTGTTAAAAATTTCTAAATATAAATCCTTATTCTAGTTTTCCTACTGTAACCAATAGTGCAATATTATTTAATCAATCTAGCTAAACAAAAAACCAAAGTACATAATTCTGATCCTTTTTTTTTACCTTTGTCAGGTAAAAAAAAAGGATCAAAAAAAAAGATCTTTTTTTTTACCTGGCAAAGGGAACAATAAGTTAATAGACAAATGTTAAATATATATAATTTAAATACATAATATATTCTTACCTTCTCCAACTTGTATCCAGAGGTGGGGATAAAAATGATGAAGAACCATAAGGAGATACATCCACCTATTGAAATTAAGGTACTTCAGGGATTCTATATTCGTTTATATTTCTAATTAACTAAACCTGCAATATAATTTTCTGTCAACCAGAAGAACCAAAATTAAAATTTAAAAAAAAAATCGAATTTGGATGCTTCGGAAATTTTTTTTTTTTATTATTATTATTTTTTTTTTATTGGTGAAATGTTTACCAAGAGTGTGCCAATGTTCTATGCATGCAAGCTGAAGGAATATTATACAAATTTATCAGAATCCCATTAGTAATTTTACTTTTTCGATGTATGTAGGAAATGTGATATTCTGAATTACTTAAATATGAGTTAAGTATAGTTTCTGGGAAATTCCCATGCTACTCCTCTTAAATACTATTAATATAATTAACGGCTATTTTAGCCAGTTTTTGTTTAGGAGTGTCCCTTATATTTAATACATTGGCTAACATAACTCAAAAAGGGGTATATATATATTTTAGGGCATTACGGGCGAGTATAGAAAGCAATTATGGCAGAATAAAAAAGAAAGATCTTTTTTTTTATACTTATGTTGTATACTTATGTTAGCCAATGTATTAAATATAAGGGACACTCCTAAACAAAAACTGGCTAAAATAGCCGTTACTTAAATATGAGTTTAATTATGAGTAGATGGCATCATAACTGACATGGCAGTTGAAGATTGTGTGAATGTTCAGAGAGTGTGTGGAAACAACATCAAGAAAAAAAGTTTCGAATGATGATAAAGCGGGCAAAAATGATGTTGAAAAACAGAATGCAATTAACAGTAGAGTGGCAAGCAGGATTGATGGTGAGCAAGTGTGTGTGCGATTGCGTGAGAGTGAATGATAGTGAAAAAAGGACACAAAATTTGAAAGCCGAGTTGGTAAAAATGAGGCAAGAGATTAGGCAAATGCAAAGTGAAATGAAGAAATAAAAGGCAAATTTTGCAATATCATTCTTATTTGATAAAGAATTTGTTATCATTATGAATGAATCTACAGCCACATCCAGTTGTGTGCATGAGTTTTAGTATCATTCATAACATATTGATACAGTTTTTAATAATTTTGCACATAAAAATGGTAGAATCTAAACAAAAATTAAAATGTCAAAAATCTTAGTAGAGATCCTAATTAACAAATTTTAATAGATTCCATCTCAACAAAGTGGTTTATTACATTATAAACCTCACTACTCAACTATAATAGAATATTAACAACATACAAGAACTCAAACAACCATGAAAATACCTACAGAAAAATTAGGCATAAACATAGCATCTGTGAGAAAGTCTGTGTATAGTCTGTAACAGACTAAGGGTCTATTATGATTAAGTTCTATTAATCTTTAACATTTTGCCTAATACTGTTGCTGAAATGGTCCCATTTAAAATAAAACTGAAAAAACATGAAAAATCTTAGTTGAACTCTAAAAGATCAAATCTATCAATTTAAACAAATATTTATTGTTTCAGCTGAAATTAATCGGTCCATTAATGTTCTTATATAATGTTCTTTTACCACTTTAACACAAGTGGCAAAAGTAAAAAGTACCTAGCCATTTCTCAAAATGTACTTAAAAAAAGGAAGAATCAAAAAATAAATAAATAAAAATAAAAAAGGCAACCAAAAAAAAAAAAGGAAGAGTTGTGAAGTTGGAAAAATTACCTGGCTTGAATTAGTAATCTGACTTCGAAATGAAAGAATAAAAATAAAAGAAAGAAATGAGAGGGCAAAAGGTGCAATTTTCATTATTAAAAGATAAGCTCTTTTTCAAAGTATTTAGCAATAATAAACTCATTAATTTTCCATTATTATATTTACGAGTGTTTGTTTGATTAAATGTAAAGGTAATGAATGTGCTTAATTTTGTGGTTTCTAAAGCATTTATTTTCATTTTATTATATGATGTATTGTTTTTTCTCATGGCACCAATGTGCAAAACAATTGGTGCCATGAGAAATTTCCACTGCATGATTGCAGCATTGGTTAGCTCCACTTGGCCAAAAATATGCATTAGTGAGACTTAGTTGATCAAGGATGATATGGTCATAAGAATAGAATGCAAGCGATATGGAGCTTGCATATCGCTCGCATATCAAGATGGGAGGAGGGGTTTTACTAATGACAGCAAATGAATAGAAGCTAAACAGAGTACATCAGGAGGAAAGGGATTCAGTGGGCAGTTCATTTGAGACTGTGTGAGATAGAGACCAACAGGATGAAAATGCAACTGATTGTTGCTATAATGCATGGGGGGGGGGGGGTGTTATAAGGGAGAATGTAATTTCATGCATCAGCAAATTAGCACAATAAGTGCAGGTCAAGTAATTATAATGGGAGATTTCAACTATGGGGAGATTTAAAAAAAAAAGCAATGATCACAGAGGGAAGGAAATGGAATTTATACAACTGCTGAGAGATAAATACATGACGCAACATGCAATGGAGGGAACACAAGGTTCGAGAGTGCCAGACCTGATCATAGTATCAGAAAATGTAATAGTAACCAATCTAGATATGCTGCCTCCACTTGAGGAAAGCGATCTTGTAGTCCTGATCTGGAGGGGGAGATTGCAGAACAGGCAGAATTATCTATTAAGAAAGGATACATGTGGAATTACAAAGCAGGTGATTATGACAATTATGAAATGGTGGTGCATGGAAGGTGATCAAAGCATGTTTGAAGAAAGCAGTATCAGAACGTATAGCCAGAGTCAGAAGGATAAATCAAGTAGGAGTTAGATAAATAAATAGCATCATTAAGTAGGAATTGCAGTCAAAGAAAGAGTTGTGGAGGGAATATTTTAAAAAACCAGCATGTCTGTGAGCAGTACAAAGCACAGCCAAGAAGGGTTACCTGTATGGTAAGGAAAGCCAAAGTTAATTATGAGAGGAACCTAGCTGATCGGGTTAAAAGAAATCCTAAAGAGTTCTTTTGCTATGTGGCAAATAAAAGGAGGAATGACTATGAAGGATGACTTTAAAAAGTATTGATAGTGAGGAGGTAACAGAACCAAACCAAATAGTTGAAAGAGAGCATTTTTGCAGAGGTGTAAAATCTAGATGGTAATGTTATGCCATTGTCAGATGTGACATTGGCTGATGGGAGAAAAGAGGTTTAAAATATTGCAGAACCTCAATGCAAACATAGCCATGGGATTATATGCATATCTTAAGTTACTCCTCTGACTGAGCTGTGTAACTTAAGCCTCCATACGGGAAGGTACCAATGGAGTGGAAGGAAGACAAAATAGTCACACCTATTAAAGGAGGCTCCAAGACAGAAGCAGCAAATTATAGGCCAATCAGCATCTCAGGAGTGGTGCTTAAGGTATTGGTGAAAGGATTCAGGACTGGGTAGAGAGGAATATGGTACTCTATAAGGGACAAAATGGTTTAATGGAGGATAGATCCTGCCTTAGTAATTTGCTTACTTTTTCATAATCAAGTGACAAAGTTGGATAAGAGAAATGGCTACTGAGTGGCATTGCTAGACTTTGCAGTCATTTGACAGGATTTCCCATAAAACTCTGTTGCATAAATTGGATAAAATGGAAATAGATATGAATCTGGTGATTTAAATTAGTGGGTGGCTGATATTACAGGTGACCAGTGGTGTACCACAGCAGAGCCCAATACTTGGTCCTGTGTTGTTTATTTTGTACATCAATGATATATGAAATATTAACTTGTTTGCTGATGATGTAAACTGGACAAGTGATGATAAATAAAGATGATGTAGAGATCCAGCAGAAGACTTCAATCAACTAGCAGTACAGACAAAGATAAATGGCTGCCAGTTTAATGTGGCCAAGTGTAAGGTGATGCACTTTGGGAAGAAGAGATCACAAGATGTGTACTATATACTGATGAAACTGAACTGCAAGAAACTGATGAGGTCAGGGACTTGGGGGATGGGGGTGATTGTGGACAGTGAATTCAAGTTCAAAGGGCATATTGAGAAGACAGCCAAAACAGTGTATCAGATCACATTAACAAGCAGGGATAGAGAAGTTATTGTTCCCCTATATAAGGCTTTAATAATGACACATCTGAACTACTGCATGCAAATCTGGACACCCAAATTCCATGGGAATGAAGAAGTGGGAATGAAGGAGCTAGAGGCAAGTGACAAAGATTGTGGCAGGTCTATGGAATGCTCACTATGAGAATATATTGATGGTCTGAAGGCTTTAAAAATTAGCTGATAGGTGAAAAAGAGGAGACATGATAGAAGGATTTAGATTATTAAAGGGGTTTTATATGATTGACACAGAACACTTTTTTTCCATACATGTGACAGGATGGTGTTGAATGGGTTGCCAAAGGTGGTTGTGAGTGCTTTGTCAATGAATGAGTTTAATTCATTTATATTTTTCTATTTACAGAAAATCCAGACATACGGGGAGATATTTGCACAAACAGTCACACTATCATCCAGCTCAACAGTGCGATATCCTAAAAACACTAACTCACAGAGCTAAAGCTATTTATTTCAATGACAATGCTCTTACTGCTGAACTCACTCACTTACGTCACACCTTCTTAGCCAATGGTTATCATCTCCATAGGATAGAAAAAATACTAAATGCTCCCCTGAAATCCCCCTCCACTGAATATCACACAAGACTGCAGCAAAATTGTTACCATTCCATACATTCAAGGCATATCTGAAAAGATATCTAGAGTGCTCAATAAATATCAGTTATGCACGTATTTAAATCTTATGTCAAATTGTCAACTCTCATCCATTCACCTAAAGACAAATTCTCTTCTTTATCACATTCAGGAGTTTATGAAGTGCCCTGTTCTTGTGACCAGGCTTACTAAGGACATCTGCCTTGGTGAATCTGACTTGCCACTATCATTATGGCAAGTCAGATCTAGCAGACCTGACTATTCACCAAGGCAGATGTCCATAGTAAGCCTGGTCTAGCAGATCTTGGATACCACTTCACACAGGATCAATTGGAAGAAAACAAAAGTGCTACATAGAAGTCATTATAAGTCAGAGAGATTGTTTTTGGAATCAACAGAAGCTTTTAAAACATACTCCAAACCTCAACAAGTATGGCTGCATAAATTACCAAAAATCTGGGAGACAGTCATTTTAAGATATAATTAATTTTGTTTTCTCTCTTTTTGATGGCACTTACTTAGGTGCCATCTATGGCAGCCACCTTATGTTCGTTACATTTTTTTTTAAACTAGTCCCACTGTTATACCAAATCGTTGTTGTTTTGCGAACTGTTACAAACTGTTTTTGTACTCTATATGCTGGATATAATACCAGTGAAATATCAGCAAATAAGTTACTAAATATTATTTTCTTATCATTCTGTGTGTCAACCACTAAAGCCTGTGTAGCTCAGCGGATGTGGCATTTACACACCACAGGGCTTGACCACATGAAGGAAGACTTGCTTTCGAATCTCGGCGAGTAGAGGAAATTTTTCTAAGCCTTTTTTCGACTGGTTCCCAAGTTAGTCAATCTCTGGCACAATCAAGTGGGTTTTTTCCTCCTGGAAACTCTGGTTTTTCGTCCCGTAAACTCAAAAAAATCGACTGTAGAACCCACATTATTTCAGACATCAAATATACTGTGTTTAGGTTAGGGACCACGAGATGGCGGTTGTTGAGCTGTCTCTCTTCACTGAGTGCCGCTTACTTAGTGATAGCCTTGGACCAGCTATCTCTGATTGGGTACCAGTGGAGACTGAATTCCCATTCAGTCTCCAAAACATTAGATAGGGCTGAATCGGCCTTGCCTACTCCCTATACGAGAATAAAAATTTTAAAAAAATAAAAAAAATAAAAAAAAAATTTAAAGGCGTTAGCTTTTTTTTTTTGAAATGTGTCATAAACCTATAGTATATTCATATTATGGGTGGACTAGGATTCTTTTTCTACTTTTATTGTGTGTGTGTGTGTGTGTGTGTTCATTTTTCACATGATTCTGGAAATGTGCTTTAGAGACCAAACATGGAACTTTTTCAAGCTGCTTCTGACCTCCGATAAGCAGGGAAGTGATCTCACACTGGATGATGAAATTCTTCTATCACCTAAAGACAATCATGAACATCCATGCCCAGAGCAGGATTCAAACCCATGACCTGTTGGTTTGAGCGTGGAGATGCTAACCACTCAGCCACCCAGGGTGGCACTGAATGGGATGTGTGCATAACAAGATGTCATTTTCGAACTCTTCCACGAACAAGTCCACACAGGGAGGAGATAGAGGGATTCCTATTGCAAGGCCCGAAAGTTGTTTGTAGATTTTACTATTCCATCAGAAAAAATTTGAGTTGAAACATTGTTTATAGAGTTGGGAGATATCTTGAAGAAACAGATTATTTACAAGAACTATAACTTCGTTCACCGGGACATTTGTAAATAATGACAACATCTAAACTAGCTAGAATGTCTGTTCTTGAGATGGAGATTTCTCTTAGCTTCTCTACAAAGTGTTGTGTATTTCTGATATATGCATCTGTGTGTGTAATGTGTGCCTTTAGTAGAAGAGCAAGACGTTTTGATAAGTTAAGTTGGTGAGTTGATACCATCCATAATCGGTCAAAAAGGAATATCGGTCGTGTACTTTCGGCAATCCATATAAATGTGGAGTTAACAGATGCATGGATTTTAGTTTTTTTTCTTTAGATCCATGGGCCATATAGTCATGTTATATAGAAGGTTGTTGGTTTCTACATGGTTCATCCAAGTAGGATCAGAATCTAATTGATAGTAAGTAGATTTGTCGGAAATCAAAATTGAAATTTTTGACACATAATCCCTCGTATTCAAGATAACGATAGAACGCCTTTGTCAGCCTTAAGTATTATGATATCTTTATTCTTCTTTAAATTAGACAGTGCTATTTTTTCTAAGGAGCTAATGTTCCTTTTAGGATGACGAGAGAAGAATCGCAGTCTTTAATCTAATATCATTTGCAACAGGTTCAGGTAAAAAGTAAAGGGCCTTTTTGACGTTACACATAATATCTAATTTAGGTATGTGCTCTGGTCGGCTGCAAAATTGAAACTTTTTAGGATGCTCACTTCTGCAGGTGTTAAATTGTGATCTGAAAAGTTAAAAACCACCTTATTATCAGGAAGGCTAGCTCTCGAATTAAAACTCTTCTCATAAATAAAGCATTAAATTTTTTGATATGTCTGCTCTTGCTACTTCGGTAAGTTCTACTGTACGTATCATTTATCATGCTGTCTAGATAGGACCATAGGTGAGCATCTATGCTGTTAGATATAATGCAGTGTAAATCAAGGCACGAAGAATTAACCTGGTTTAGGGCATACCTTGTGTATTGTATTCTTTCGTGCAACATTGCTAATGACGTTTTCAAATAGATCTAGCTCTTCTAGACTTAAAAAGACTTTCAAGACTCTTAAAAACTTCTTAAAAAATTCGCAATGATATTGTTGTTCCTACATTTTTTTCAAAAACATAAGTTGATTCAGAAGTTAACTCCATTTATATGGATCGCCAAAAATACACAAGACCGATATTCCATTCACACAGTACCCTGAACAAAAACCAAGGGATGATCCTTTGTGACATTTGGAAATCACTTAAAGATCTCTCAACACACCAGAGTTTAATTTCACGGCTAACTATAGGGCACACCTGCTGAACAATGACTGACCATGTGCCAGCATCCACACTCCACATATTCATATTGTATAACGGTTCCTATGCATTCAATATCTTTACAGTTATGTACTGATTTATAATGAAAGCTTGTTGTTTTAGGTTTATATTTGTATGTTCATCAAAAACCCAGATGAAGCCACTAGTTAATGTGGCAAAACTAGTTGGTTACTAATTATATCAAACTCTGACCAATAAAATTCCAGTTCAGTTATCTTATTAATTTTGTGGTCAAAAATACATACTGATCACTGTCAACAAATATTTAGTAAATAAAAGAAGATATTGTAGCAGGCATTCTAATTGAATGTTCAAGGAAACGCTGAATGGAAAATTTCATTCTCTGTCTTAAGGGTGCTGGATTACTATGGAAAAAGCAATTAGTGAAATTTGAAACTATAAAGTGGCTTAGCATGAAGAGCTCTACTTAGATCTGTTGTTTATGAAGTAGTAGAAGAAATTTCTATTTCTTTCTCCAGTACAAAAATTAGTAAATTGTTCGTCAAATTGAACTGCACAAGGTAAGAATATTTATACTTGAGCGAGACAGGAGGGAATAATATTGTATTATTACTATTACTATTATTACGGGCAACTCCAGGGAGTGATTAGACTCATCGAGGGAGGCCCCAAATCATATTCATCACAACTATTTGACATTCATACAGTATCTATCATACCTCGCCTTAAACTCATTCACTGTCACAGCATCCACCACAGACACAGGGAGCGCATTCCACTCATTCACTACTCTAAAAGTAAAGAACCCAGCTCTAATACCTTTACTAACCACACTTTTGCCCAGTTTCCATGGATGTCCCCTAGTCCTCCCACAACCAGCCCTGTTCTCAAAAATATCTTCTGAATTAATTTTATAGAAACCCTTCAGTAATTTGAATGTCTCAATCATATCTCCCCTCCTCCGCCTATCAACCAATTTTTGCAACCCACAAATCCTCAACCTGTTCTCATACGGTTCATTCCACAGACCTGCTATCATCTTGGTCACTCGCCTCTGGATCCTCTCCAACTCCTCCCCATCAAGAAGAAACCTAGGTGACCAAATCTGAGCACAGTAGTCTAGATGGGGTCTTATCAAGGCTCGATACAGAGGAACAATAACCTGCTTGTCTCTGCTTGTCAACGTATTCTTCAGCAACCAAGTGATTTGATGAGCTGTTTTGGTCACTTTTGCAATGTGTCCCCTAAATTTCAATTCCTTATCTACCAACACTCTTAAATCTCGTGCCTCATCAATTTCCTGGAGCACGGTTCCACCAATGCAGTAAACTGCCGCCAATCTTTTCACCCCAAAATGCATAACCTTACATTTTGCCACATTAAACTGACATCCATTCTCCTTAGCCCAGACCTCCAATCTATCCAAATCATCCTGCAAAATTTTTACGTCATCTGCATTCACTATTGCCCTACCCAAATTCGCATCATCCGCAAACAAATGAACTGTTCCTCTCAGGTCATTTCCTATATCATTTATGAACAAATTAAACAGCAGTGGTCCAAGAACAGATCCTTGTGGCACACCACTAGTCACAGGCTGTCTTGTGGACTCTACTCCCGAGTAAACCACTCTCTGATATCTCTCCGTCAACCACCCTCCTATCCATCTCACCAACCCTATGTCCATTCCCATATGCTGCAATTTACTGATTAGAATTCCATGTGGAATCCTGTCAAAGGCCTTGGCAAGGTCCAGTAGAATCACCGTAAACCCCTTACCCTTATCCAGTTCAGCCGTCACTGTGTTATAATACGTGAGCAAGTTACTGAGGCATGACCTACCCTTCACAAAACCATGCTGTCCCCGATACAGTATCCCATTTTCTTCTATCCAATCTTGTATTTTCCTCTTGACTATTTTCTGTAAGACCTTGACAATGATTCCTGATATGCTAATCGGTCGGTAATTTACAACAGCAGTCTTGGAACCACCTTTATGCAGTGGAACTATTTTCCCCTCTTTCCACCCGCTCGGGACTAACCCAGATCCGAGACTCAAATTAAACAAAATGGTCAAGGGTACAGACAATTCTTTAGCTGCTTCTCGTACAACACGAGCTGGTATACCATCCAATCCCACAGATGTATTGACATTGAGGTTATGCAATAGACTACTCACCTCCACTTCATTAACCACAATTCCCGTATAATCTACTGGTTTATTCGTTTCTGCAATGTCACCACCTGGATGATATACTTTTGCAAAGTGCTCACTCAGTAACTCAACTATCTCAACTGATTCAGTTACCTCCCTACCATCGGCATTCTTTAAAATCAATCTGCCATGTACATTTTTCCTTTTACTTGCTACATATCTAAAAAACTGTTTAGGATTCTCTTTAGCCTGCATGGCCAATGTTCTTTCGTAATCCTTTTTTGCTTTTCTTACCACACTCGTCACCCTTCTAGCCTGCGCTTTATACCGTTCATGTGCCTGCCGGTCACCCTTCTCCTTAAATTCCCTCCATAGTTGTTTCTTTTTTTGCAACTCAAGCTTAATGGTGTTATTCATCCATTTAACCCCTACTTGATTTATTATTCGGACTCTAGGTATACAGTCAGCCATTGCTTCATGCAAGCACTTCTTAACTACCTCCCATGCACTATCAACTTCTAGTCCTTGCAGTTGTACATGCCATGGCACTGAACCAATCAAACTCCTAAGCTTGTCATACTTTCCAGCCCGATAATTCCACATGTACCCTGTCTTAATTGAAAATTCTACACCTTTAGCCACCTCCCAAGTTAAGACCCTATGATCACTCTCACCGATTGGTGGCAATGTGGTCATATTTGTTACAGTCAAATCCTCAGATGTAATTACTAGGTCAAGCACTCTCTGACCCCTAGTATTTTCCATTACATGCTGTCGCAGATAGTTATCCCTTAATAACCGCATAAAATCCAGTTCCTTCCTCCCGTGTGTCATCTCCTCACTCCAATCAATGCGACCATAGTTGAAATCTCCCATAATAATCACCCTCCTTCCACCCATTTCTTCTATTTGCTTGTGCATACTGTCACCACCATCTTTTCCATCACCTGGTCTATAGCAGCACCCAATTGTATATTTAGTTCTGCTAGCCACAATCTCACACCAAATGGCCTCAAATGTGCTCTTTTCTCTATCCTGCAATTCAACTTCTATTCTCCTTGGCTGGAGTTCATCAGCTATCATCAACAATACTCCTCCCCCCGTTTTATTCTCTCTGTCATTCCTGAACACACTATACCCATCACATTCAATCCCACTAGTTATATCATCTACAGTCAGCCATGTTTCACTAATACCTATAACCTGTGGTCTGGAAGTGCCAACCATGGCCAAAAACTCTTCCCTCTTGTTCCTAATACTCCTAGTATTAGTGTACATGAATTTAAGACCCCAATTAGCCCCAACCCTACCTTGATGCCTTATATTAACTATCCCACTCAGATTTGTTGTCCTTATTTGCTCTGGCATATTATATTCATTCTTACATTCAACTGCCTCCATAAGGACTGTATCTCTACTCCCCCCCCCTAACAAATCTAGTTTCCCTGAATTTGCACATCCACTACATTCAGCAACACTTTCTCAAGTCTTCTTACACCGTAACCATTCAAATGCAAGCCATCCATCTTATATAGATCCTTTCGCCCATCAAACTCACTCCACACATCCACAAATTCCACACCACTCGTCATACATAACCCACGCATAAAGTCATTTGCAATTATAGCCCTCCTTTTAAACATTTCACTGTCATACCGTGGCAAAAGACTAATCATTCTAACTCTCTCACTCTTTTCTTTTGCTACCTCAAACAATTCATTCAGGTCTTCTATCATTTCCATTTTATCTCCTTTCAAATCATTCGTACCTGCCACAACAATCATTTCTTTCACCCTTTCCTTTTGCTCTCTAATAGACGCAGTTACGTCCTTTATGGTCGCACCAGGTTGGTACGATTTTGTCAAATCCTCTACTAACACACCTCGTACTAACGAGTCTCCATACAGCACTCTATCCTTCATTTTGTTCATGTTCACATTCATACGTCTATTTTTCCTGTCATACCTTTTATTATTGGTTGGTTCATTCAGTCTACTTTTGTTCATGCATTTTTAGCTGCTGTTTTGCTCTTTCTATCGCACTATTCAACAACGTGATCTCACTCAATGCATCTATCTCATCTTTTTTGTTCTCTGAGAAACCATTTATACTATCATTCACACTCTCACAATTTTCATGTACAACCTTGCCGTTTCTTGTCATATCCCTATTTCCTTCATTTTGAAGGTTGACAAAAATATCACACTCACGATCCGAAATACACTTCAATTCCACATTCTCCCTACATTTTCTACACAGATTCAATCCTTTATTATCATCTAACCACACTCCGACCGCACTCCACAAAGCGTATATTTCACAGCTAGTACACTGACTCATTTCTTTTATGCTACCATTCTTTGATAACGATGGCGAACCTTCATTACTGGCCGCCATTTTCCTTCGCACCGGTGCAATACTTATCTGTAACGTGTTTTGTCAAATTATACGTTATAACACACCAAAAATAGACGCACTAAAATACTCAAGGCAAACAAAACAAAACTACACAATATTAAGTAATTTGTATCGATTACTGAAAATGATACTTATCTTATCTGGAGCTTGCACGAACACTACACATTACGAATTCATCTAGCAGCGACTTCCCGACATGGATTATGTTATAAAACACTTTAGTACACTAACCACGCTAATAAAGCTCCAATAATATACCAAAATTAAACACTTAAGTCCATTAAATTGAATCCAAAACACCAATAAATCAACAAAAAACACAAATCTCTCAGGAGCTCTCCGATAGCATGTCCGTTCACCAGCTAGCCTCGACACCAAAAAACGATTGTATGCTACATAAGGGTGATAAGAAAGGATCCCATGGAAAAGAAGAAGAAAATGATTATATTTTCAGAAAAGGTTCAACAAAGAAACCTACTCTGATTAACATTTTTTATTATTGTGAAAACATGTTTAGTCTGGTAGATGTGATTAAGTATATGCTAAACAATTCAATATTTGAATGAGTCAGAGAATGAATGATATTTAATATTTTTGGATAAGAAACTCTCTAAAGTGTAGATTTATTTTAGAAGGCCTTAGATCCAGTATTTTGTAGTTATGTAATTTTATTTAAAGTGTATATATTGTTTTAGTTTCATTAAATATATGTATTTTTTTATTTGGTCTTGAGTCAGTGATTTTCCGGATTCTAAAAGAAATAGTTAAAGTCATTGCACCAATTGGAATTGAACCCTTGCATAAATAAATAAACGCTTGGAGTATAAAAACAATCTTTATAGAGAATAAAAAATAGAGCCAATCTGATAACAGTTGGTATGTAAAGGGAAACTGCTGAGGTCGTGCACAGTCAGAAAACAGATTGGGTGGTTAACTGCAAGTCTTTCATGCATGTCTTTCCTGCAGGTCATGCCTGGATGGAGTCCAAATATGGTTGGTATGTAAAGGGAACTAAAGGGAACTTCTGAAGCCATGCATGGTCAGAAGATACTTTCCTCTGTGTGCGTGGTATATACCGGCAAATCTTTCAACTCCCATTGCATGCTCTCACTCATTGTTTAACTCTCCTCTTCACATACAATGACATACAGTGAAATATGATTATATTGGGGATCACGGAATCTCCCTCAAAAAACATTAGAAACAATAAAAATCCAATCAAAAACAAGCAACAGAAATCCAACCAGAAAAACAAACATTAATAATCCTCACAAAGTTTATTAATGTTTGTTATTTGGATTGTGAATTTTCTTATTATTAATAAAAAATAACATTTCATGTCACAGAATACAAAACCTTGAATCCCCCTTCCAATTTTTCAGTTCAAATTAAATCCAACTGATGTTGCATTTATTAGATGTGTCTATTATTCCCCCAAATTCAGATAAGTACTCGAAGAGGCCAGAGTGGTTATCTTTAAAGGTTGATGTTTTGCAGTCAAAATACACAAATAATAAGATCATCTTCCTTGGGGGACTTCAATTTCAATAACTCAAATTAGCTTTCCTTCTCCAGTTCCACTGATCAAGCAGGCATGGATGTGGACATATTTCCATTAGCAACAACCTAACACAAACAGTCCATCTTCTTACCAAAATACCTCCCACAATCTTGCTAATGTCCTTGAAATCTTCCCAACAAGCCACCTTCCCCTTCTAAATACACCATGAATGTCAGTTCTCCTCTTGGTAACTCAAATCACATCCTAATCCAAGTTTCCTACACTTTACTACACAACCAACAATCCATTTTCAAGTCTCATGTCCTCCAGGATTACAGGGTGCCGAATAGGAAAACCTCTGTGACTTCTACAAGTCCCTTCATGGTCTGACTATTGCTTCAATTATCCTGATTGGACTCAATAAAATAAATAATTAAAACTGGAATGACAGCCTTTAATCCACCACGCCACCAAAAATTTCCAGTATCCTAGTCTTGGTTCTCCAGTAACTGTTGCAAGGTAATGTATAAAAATAAAAAAAAATCAGCATATCGTTAATGGTTTGAGACTAAAACTTCAGCTTCACACTCAGCTATACTGCAGCTTGAAACAACTGCAAAATCAATATCTGATTCTGAAAAGGCAAACCAAATGCCACAATCTTGCCTCCCATTCTAATGGCAGTCGATCATTCCGGTTCCTAGCCAACACTATCAGATGCATTGTGGCCACTCAATACTTTCATCCCTCTTGCATCTAGAGGGTACTATTACCATATCACCCAAAGATAAGGCCTAATCTATTGGGCATCACTCCTCTCTTACAGTTCTTGCAATGATTACCATGGCAAAGTCCCCCCCCACACACACACATACATACATACATACACTCCAACAAGAGCTACTCATTTCAGATCTCCAGTTTTCCACCAGAAAGAAACCAGAAGAATCTTGAATAACTTGGATGTGAACATCTGGTTTAAATTGCATACAATCTATTGTGTTAAAACTCATTTGAAATTACCACCTATCCTATAATGCTTCTTAAATCTTCTAAGTCATCCAACAAACAACCATCCAATTCTTCTCACTTCCATTCTCTCATAAACTATGAAAGATATCATAAACAACCAACTTTCTGCACCACATGGAGGTCCACCAACTAATTAGTGACTGACAACATGAATTCTTCCACTCTTGATCCACAAATGATCCAGCATTCATTACCCATCTCTAGACTCAAATGAAAAGGTTTGAAGAAACTCACATGGTTGCTCTAAACCAGAGGTCAGCAACGCAGTGCCAGCGGCACCATGGCACCTGCAGTGAATTTTTAGTGCGCCCTCAGAGAAATTATTGTAAATTGCTTTGGAGCTCGCAGCAGTAATTTTGCAGTGTAGATCGCAGTATATCTGAGAGATACATTCATTACTAGTATGTGCTAAAATGCAAGAAAACATAAAGAAAAAACACTGCAAATATAATACATGATGGTACAAATTAAGTGAATATTGAATCCAACATTATTTCATAGCCGAATATAGAAACTACAAGAATTTCGTGCCGAATATAACGAAACTAAAAGTTTTGGCAGATGCAAGCATAAATAGTGCCTTATGGGCAACTCTTAGTAAAGGTGGAGCAAGCTCCAGACCTCTTTCCTTAGTATTTTCCATAAATGTAAAGCACATCTTGCAGAGGTCAGCAATCTTTTTTAATATGAAGAGTGCAATATCAAATTTGAAAATTACGGAGGGCTCATGACACAGGCATTTTTTCAGGCTTAGAAATTCTATGATTAGTTGATTCTCATAGATAGGCTTATACGTTGGTTATGCATTATTAAAACACTTAAGGAATTGAACAACGTAGTTAAGAATATAAATTAAATTATACTTTAATAAATATTTCCGATATTTCGGCAACGTCACGTTGCCATCTTCTAAAGGAACTTACAAAAAAAGGCACGTGCACGTAGGCACTACAACACAGTAACTGGGAATGAAGAGATGAAGCTATTGTTCTCCTAAAAGTCCTGATGCATACACCATAGCAAATACAAATTTGAAAGACTATTTATGGAAGCCTCAGCCCTAAGAAATTCTCCAAACCTCAACAAATTTGGTTGTATGCGACTGCCCCAAATTTGGGAGGCTAACATCAGCAGACCTTCAGCCCAACAGCCAAGAACACCTACTTAGCCTGCTAGAGGGCAGCATCAGGACTTTTAGGAGAACAATAGCTTCATCTCTTCATTCCCAGTTACTGCTGTGTTGTAGTGCCTACGTGCACGTGCCTTTTTTTTTTTGTAAGTTCCTTTAGAAGATGGCAATGTGATGTTGCCGAAATATCTATTAAAGTATAATTTAATTTATATTCTTAACTATGTTGTTCAATTCCTTAAGTGTTTTAATAATCTATGATTAGTTGTTTTTAAGAAAAATTAGATTTCAAATTTTAACATTATTTTATTTACCTCGCTTTTACAACATATTTTTGTCACAAATGAATGAATATAAAATATCATAAAAATAAAAAATGAATACAAAAAGAATATTCATGTTCGCAATCAGCATGTATCTCTCAGATCAGATGTGAGCACCTTGCTTTATCAATCATAATGGCAAATGTATTTGTTTATTATGCAATAATAGTGTGGCTATTTCTAAAAAAAAAAGTAATATAGAAAGACATTTCAAAACCATTCATGCCAATTGTAATTTTAAGTTTAATTATTTAAATCAGAAGGAGTCGGCAACACAGCGCATGCGAGTGTCATGGCGACCGCAGTATTGCGCCCCTCTTATTAAAAAGGTTGCCGACCACTGCTCTAGACACTTCTAAGGCATTTGATCAGGTCTGTTACAGGTCTGCTCAGAAAACTACCATCTATGGTCTGCCTTCAACCTTTTGCAAATGGATCACCAGCTTCCTCTCTGGTTTCTCAACACATGATATAGATGGCTTCCTCTTGCTAGATTTCTCCACCAATGCAAGAGTACCCAAGGGCACTGTACTTTCACCCACTCTCTTTCTCCTGTACATAAATGGCCTACTCCCACTGACTTTAAATCCTATCCATAGTTATGATGATAACAGTACACTCCCTCTTCCTTCTCATTTGACCAACTTTCTAGTGCCCAATCATCAAAAGTCTCAAGTCACTCTATAACAAAAGCCTGAAATTCTGATCTCCTCACTATTCTTCAATGGGGGTGAGGATAGCTTTGTGAATTCAATGCTACTAAAACACCAATTTTCTGATAACACTCAGATATCAAATCATGATCGGGTATCTCTTCTTGGAATGACTTTCACTCCATCTTTCCTGGCGCAAATGTATCTCAGCCACAGCTTCTGCAGTCACCAAAAAATTCTGTTTCTACACAAGAAACTACTTTTCATTTATATAACTACTATTATCATCAATCTCCTGTACCCGTAAATGGATATTCAGGTTACTATGACAGCACTACATAATTAAGTTCACATTATTATTATTAGTCCTACCAACAATTTTCCTCCAAATCAGTCTATTACCTGTGGGAACTCCAATATTGTTACATGTAACATTTTGTGCTTTTAAGGCACTTCTAACAATCAATCTACCTAGACCTTGGTCTTTCTCTGGGTCTCTTTCCTGTCATCTTGGCATCAAACACCTGTTGTGCTAATCTTTCTTCATCCATTCTATTTAAGTGGCAGTACCATCTTAGGTTAGCTCTGCTGACACATTCTTGAATGCTAATAATGTCAAGTTCCTTTCTAATATCTTCATTTTTAATATGATTTTGCCATTGATGCCATCAGTTTACTCCCCTAATTTTTCTCAGAACCCTCATATCTGTGGCCTCCAGTCTTCGATCAAGTGTTTTATTTCTAACCCAACTTCTCAGATCCATAACTTAAAACTGATTTGAATACTGTCTTGTATACTGCTAATTCAGTGTTTTCACTAATTTCGCTCTTATTCCATATTGCTTTGCTTATTCTATTGTCTATTTCCAGATTTAATTTGCCATCTTCACTAAAACCTGTACATAAATAGTTGAAATATTTTACTTGTTCTATAGGATCTCCATTCAAAATGCAGCTGAAGTTTTCTATGCTCCTGACTATTTTCATAGTTTGGTCTTTTTATTGCTGCTTTTCATGCCATATTTGTTACAACTATTATTCAATTTAGTTACAGAATCCTGGAGACTTGCACTAGATGTGTTTAGGAGTACAACATTATCTGAATAAAGCAAAAAGCTAAGTTTGACATCTCCAATACTAATATCAGGCTTAATGCCACTTTCTTTCATAATGTGATCCATATAGATAATGAATAAGAGTAGAGAAAATGTGCATCCTTGTCTTGGAAGAAACCTATGATTTTATATTATACCATCTTCCTGCATTTCCTTCAATTCTAACTGCTGACTGACAACTTAAATATAGTCTATGTATTGCTCTGTATAATGTTCCATTCACCCCCATATAATGTGGGGAAGGGATGCCCATTGCTGGGAAATTAGATTGGATGGGACCATTAGATAGGACAGCAATGGGCTCTCCCGATTTAGCCAACTTCTACATAGAACACTTAGAAAAGCTAGCTATCAATACAGCCACTCTCAAACCAAGGCTTTGGCTATGCTATGTTGATGATGTGCTTGCTATCTGGCCACATGGCCCAAGGCACACTGGATACATTCTTTGCACATTTAAATAGCAAACACCAAAAATTCACTTTACAATTGAACTGAAGCTAGTGACTTCTGCCCTTACTGGATACACTAATCACACATCTTCCAGATGGTTCCTTATCATTTTCAGTTTATAGAAAGCCCAAACACATAGGGAGATATTTGCAGAAACAATCACACCATCACCCATCCCAACAGTATGGTATACAGAGCTAGAGCAATTTGTTCCAATGACAATGCTCTCACTGCTGAACTCACTCACTTATGTCACACCTTCTTAGCCAACGGCTATAATCCCCATAAGAAAGACATAATACTAAATGCTCTCCAGAAATCCCTCCCCCACTGTCTACAATAGAAGACTACAACAAAACTGTCACCATCCCATATATTCAAGGCACATCTGAAAAGATATCTAGAGTGCTTAATAAACATGAACTATGCACTGTACTTAAACCATATGTCAAATTTGAAACTCTCATCTGTTCACCCAAGGACAGAATCTCTTCTTTATCACATCAAGGAGTCTATGAAGTGCCCTGTTCATATGATCAAGCTTACTATGGACAGACAGGAAGAACTGTGGACATCTGCCTCGGTGAACATAAAAAAATACATCTGGCACTATCACTATGGAAAGCCTTGGATACTCCTGCACACAGGATCAATTGGAAAAAAACAAAAGTACTGCAGAGAAGCTTTTATAAATCAGAGAGGGAGAGAGATTGTTCTTGGAATCAACAAAAGCCTTGAAACATACTCTAAACCTCAACAAGTATGGCTGTATAAATTTGTCAAGGATTTGGGAGACAGTCATCTTTAAGACCTAATTAATACCCACTTTCTGTCTTTCCCCCCCCCCTTCAACATAGATGACGCCTAATTAAAAGGGCCTGGTCAGAATGTCAAATTCCCAATGATTGGAGCAGAGCTCTCATAGTACCTATTTATAAAAAAGGGAATAAAGCTGAATGTGAGAATACATAGAGGAATTTCTCTACTAAGTGTTCCAGGTAAGATTTATGCAAGCATACTTGTGTTGTATACAATTGTTCAAATTAGCTCCATTGTTATACTGGATTGTTGTTGTCTCGTGTACTGTGACAAACTGTTTTTGTGCTCTGAAAATGCTGGATTGAATACCAATGAAATATAAGCAATAAGTTAATAAATAGTTATTTTCTTATCAGTTTTTGTTCTCATCAATACCATTAAAATTAATCAACACCCCATATAATTGTAGTGTTTTGAAAAGCTTTTCTCTGGGCAACTTGTTATATGACTTTGCCAGATATACAAAACTTAATACAGATCCTTGTCATATCCCCATGATTTCTCAACTATTTGTCTTAAAATTAAAATCTGAATCTTGACAACCTCTATTTGGCCTGAATCCAGCTTGTTCTTCTCCAAGTTTCTCTTTCACAATCTTCCTCGATCTCAAGTATGCTTGCATAAATCTTACCTGGAACACTTAGTAGAGAAATTCCTCTGTGTATTCTCACATTCAGCTTTATTCCCTTTTTTATAAATAGGTACTATGAGAGCTCTGCTCCAATCATCGGGGATTTGACATTCTGACCAGGCCTTCTAAATTATGCAGTGTAGCCACTGTAAAACTTTTATACCCCCATACTTAAGCATTTCTGGTTGAATATCATCTATTCAAGCTGCCTTTCTGCATTTCAAGTTTTCGACAGCTTTTTCTATCTCAAGTACTGATATGTACTCCTCTTTGCATTCCTCTTGAAAATTTTCTAATATGGTTCTATCACTGCTTGGTTTAACAGTCTTTCAAAGTAATTACTCCAGACATCCAGGATATCCTTATCTTCAGTACTTTTTTCTCCATTTCTCAGCTTTTTCAGTAGCCTCCAGAACATTTTGCCACCTAACTGATATTTTCCATATTCTTACCAAAGTGATCCCATTACTTTTGTTTGGCTACTTTTATACATAGCATAGTTTCTTACATTTTTCTCTGTATTCTTTTAGGACATCTGTTGACTTATTTGCTAGTAACTGTTGGTATGTAACTGTTTCTTCTTTTCCAGGACTGCTTCTTTAACTTTTTGTGCCCACAATGGTGTTCTTATTTTTCTATACTTGCAGACAACTTCACCACATATCTCCCTATCTGAATTAATCAATGTGTTGTTCAGAGTTTGCCACTTAGACTCCAAAGCATACAACTACTAATACTTTATAAATCCCATCTCCACACTAAAATGGAATACTTCTCACACATTTGGGATTGTGCACCCAAAACCTCAATTAGCATTGCATAATACTATTCAGAAGAAGGCAGTCAGATTAACTGATGGCCACTCTCTTACAAACATTCAATTTCTCCCTTGTTCTACAAGTATTACTTTCACATTAAATGCTCTGTCGAAATAACCACTTTCATTCCTCCACTTCTACCAGAATTGTAAGAGCAAGATCCATTTAACATCCACCATACTTGCAGACAACTTCACCACATATATCCCTATCTGAACAGCGTTTCTTTCTGTCTTCCCCCAAATTACAATCTCAACTATTCAAAACTCATTAACAAATTTTTTCTTTCTTTTTATCTGCTTTCCCACACTCAGCACTAGTGTTCTATATAAAAGAATAAAAATGGCTGCCATAATTAACAAGATGTCAGGAAAAAAATCAAAAAAATATTTTCTTCCATGTAAAAGATAGGGTGATAAAATAACTTGCATCAAAAAATGATGCAGCTTCAGGCTCATACTGATTTCACCTGGAATAACCCAGTAAAGAAATCCATGAGCAAGCTTTTGTAATTGAGGCATTATAATAGATAGAATTACAACCTCAAGTAAAAGAGCTTGATCCATATAAGTATAAAAGAGAGGATTAGGCCAACAGGTAAGTGAAGGTAAATAGCAACAGATGGAGAAAGCAAAAGCAGTAGAGGTGTTTTGGCTTTCCCAGTCATTTTCTAATTCTAACCAATTCTAGATATTTTATTCATCCAGTAGTTTCTTAATGGGGACCATCTATGTGATGAATTCTTATTTAAAATTACCAACCATTATCTGACATCAACTTCCCACATTAAAAGCAGTGCATGATTCGAATGAACTGCTTTTGAAAATGATGAGTGAAAGCAGTAAATGAATTCAAGAAACACTACAACTGGTGATATCTGGCCTCCCTTGATGAGTGCCAGATTCCCTAGAGGGTTCTCATAATAATAATAATAAAATGATAAAATTCTACAGGGAAAAAATAAAATAAAAATAAATTAATTAAAAAAATAATTGCTCCAGAAGAAACTGTCATGTTGGGTGTATCAAAACGCATCCTTTCTTTCTTCTTCATGAAGAAAAAATATGGGAACCATTCCCTTTTTTCTTTTCTTTTTTTTTAATCTCTTATCTAATCTCTCCATGTTTCCTGTGGTTTTTCCTCTTGGCATTTTCCCATTAATTTTCATTTTGTACATTCTTCTTGGAATCACTATGTCCAAACTATTCCATTTCAAGCTGCACTTCCAAATATTTAAATTAACACTTACTCTCAGCACATTCTGAATGCCCATATTTCTTATTCTATTTTTTCCTTGTTTATGCCAACATTGTTCTTAAAATTTTCATTTCCACGTATGTTCCTTTTTGTTTGTCTCCAAACTGCTGCATAAGGCAAAATGGGCAGAAAGTTAATTTCATTAATCAAAAGCTTCACTGAGGCCTCACCATCTAAAATAAACTACTTACACTGCTAAAAAAAGCTTTGGCCCAGTGAAATCTCAAATTTCAATATGCCAAATGCTATTTTCCTTTGTAATGTGATCCTTATAGATGAATAATGCATACCCTTATCTCACACCTAATTTATATCAAACCATCTTCCAGTACCTCCTTTAATTCTAACTGATAACTTACAACTCAAAATAAAATTTTGAAATTATTATACTGAAATTATTAAATATGACCAATTCCAAACTAGCTAAACACGCTACTGACAAAAACTATTGCCATTTAAAAGCAATGTCCAGGTGCAGCAAGTTTGGATGATGGCAAAATTATATCTCAACCATAAAAACATAACTTTTTTATTTTATTTTACATATTTTCTTGAATTTAGGGAGACAAAATAGTACTTGTCTAGGGATGGTATATACCCAAACAAGAATCTTGCCTAAAATGGTACAAAGCTATTTTCGCTATTTAATTTACTTTATTCAGACTTCTAATTAGTGAATTTTAAACCATTACACTTTTTCCTTCTTCTCTGAATGCTCTAATATTTATAAGGGAATAATAATAGTCCTGCCCAGTCCTGCAAAACCAAAAAATTTACACAGCAATCCCTCTTTAGAGCACTCATTTTTCCAAAAATTCCTAACTCATATTGGTTTGATCCTTTTTTGCAAAACATACAACTTTTATTTCACTCCTTAAGATGAGGAAAAATCACTCCCCTTTCTACAAAATAAGTGCTCACCTCTTTTTTTTTTTCTTTTTCTCTTTATCTTCTTTTTTTTACTCCATTTATTATTTTTCCTTTATTTCTGTTCACTCATTTCACAACTAGATCACTTTATTCATGAAATTTAATTTTTCTAAGTCTGCAGCCCAACCCTTATTTCAGTTTTGTCATATTTTTATTTTATTAATATTATTCCTTTTTTACTTAATTAGTTCATAATTTTTAATCTTTTAGATTTTCTTCCCAATTGAATATCCAACATTCATATAGGCACAATATGTAGCGCATCGACATTTAAGATATCTGTAAAACCTCAAAATTACAAATCCGTGTTTAAACTATTCCTGAAAGTTTCAATCTCAAATTAAAAAACTGCTTTGCAATTTTTTAATTTGATATAGGGCCTTCACCTTAATTTTCCTCCCTCATGATTTAACTGATTATCACTGTTTCCTTTCCACAAAGCATTTCTTTTCATCATTTTTATTTCCTTTATAGCACACTAGTTCTATACTTTATTCTTATGTGTAAACAGTTGAATCTTTAATATACCAGAAACAACATCCCTGAGAATGCTTAATAACAGTCCACAAACAAATACAATGCTTTATTCATTTTTTTTGTTTTCATGTTGAATTTTTTTTTCTTTTAATTGTTGATGTTCTGTCGATGATTCAGAATTTATACTAGTGATTTCTCTCAAAATAAACAGATGTTGAAAGTTTATTTTTCACTTGGTTAGAGTATAATAAATTTAGTTTAATCCTTTATCCAAGTGTGAGCAAACCAAGTTTGCACCTGAAAGTATCTTCAGGACTGGGTTAAGGTGGTACAACACTAGGGCACCTCGTTGCAAAGGTGGAGCAAGCTACTATCTCAGTATCTCCTATAATGCAAAACACATCTCCTTGCAGATATGTCTAATGTTATGCATTAAGGGAAGGGCCACTACCCAGACTAGTTTCGACCTTTATTGAGGTCTCTTCAGTGGGAGCCAATCTTTCTCTAAATCCAGAGTAAATTATTAAAAAAGGGTGGCACACCAATTGGCAATTCCTATAGGTAGAGATGACCTGCTAATGCTTCTGCCTGATATCTCCACTTGGGCTTGGCTCCCACTGAAGAGACCTCAATAAAGGTCGAAACTAGTCTGGGTAGTGGCCCTTCCCTTAATGCATAACATTAGACATATCCGCAAGGAGATGTGTTTTGCATTATAGGAGATACTGAAATAGGAGTGCTGGTATCTTGCTCCACCTTTGCAACGAGTTGCCCTAGTGTTGTACCACTAGGGCAACTCGTTCCTAACACAGTCCTGAAGATACTTTCAGGCGCAAACTCTGTTTGCTCACACTTGGATAAAGGATTAAACTAAATTTATTATACAAAATAAACAGAATTAATGTTATTTGAGGATTAAAAAAAAAACATTAGAAATTTTAAGAAATGAAAATATTAAGTCAATTTTTACCTTCACTTCTTTGATATAATGAAAATAATGTATGCTCACTCAGTGGTTAAAAAAAAAAATTAAACATTCATAAGATGATATAATTTCTGATTTTAAAGTAAAATATTTCTATAGTATTCCTAATATGTATAGCCATCTTACAGACTATAATAAATTTAATTTAATCTTTTATCCAATTGTAAGCAAACAAAGTTTGCACCTGAAGTATCTTCAGGACTGAGGCAACTCGTAAAGGTGGACCAAGCTCTCATTACTCCTTGTCTTAGTATCTCCCATAATGCAAAGCACATCTTCTTGCACACATGTATAATGCTATGCATTAAACCCAGACCAGTTTCAACCTTTATTGAGGTCTCGTCAGTGGGAGCCAGACGTGCTTTGCATTATGGGAGATACTAAGACAAGGAGTGATGAGAGCTTGGTCCCTTTACCACGAGTTGCCTCAGTCCTGAAGATACTTCAGGTGCAACCTTTGTTTGCTTACACTTGGATAAAGGATTAAATTAAATTTATTATAGTCTAACCAAGTGAAAAAAAAAAAAATTCCTACCATCTTACAGACATTAAAATAATTTATGGAAACAAAAATCTCTTTTACTTAATTATTTCATAATTTTTAATTTTTTAGATTTTCTTCCCCATTGAATGCTCCAACATTCATATGGGCATAAAATATTGCTCTAAGATAACAGGGTTTTTTCTCCCGGAAATTCAGGTTTTTCATCCCGCATACAGACAAATCGGCCCTTCAGAACACACTCAATCAATTTATAGACAAAAAATACTAGTTGTGGTGGTGGCGGCCAGTGGATGCCATTGATGTAGATGGCTGGTAGTAGAGGTTTGGTGTAGTGATGGAGACGGAGAGTTGTACAGTAGGTATCCTCCCCGTGATGAGTCTTCGGACTCCTTGGAGGTGTCACAAATAATAATAATAATAATAATAATAATAAAATAATAATGATGATGATCTACCATTAACAAAACCCTTACAACCAGACCTTCAACTTACCAGTCCTTAAATTCATTAGCATACAAACTGTACGTAAATACATAAAGCATAAATTCTGGAAAAGGCTGGTTAACCAAATCTGTAATTAGATTCTACAGGTAACTAGCCAGCAGATCAATTTTCTAATTCAAATGGATTATTGAAAATCCCTATAGTTTATAAACATAGTACTTCTAATTAATGAAGTGATAAATGAAATTCAGTGGCCAGTGGAAGACTACAACCCTGATTCTTAGAGAGCTGAAACAGCTTGAAAAAAGTTTAATGTTTGGTCCCTAGAACATGGTTTCTGGGTTATCTAAACCTTAGGCCAATCACAGTAATAAGAGAAATAAGTATTAGCCTTTTGTGGGTATGATCCAAATAAAAAGCAAAAATGTTTCATATATTCTGCAACTTTTGGGTAACTGTGATAAACACAATTTTTTTCAACTAAACACCACCATCAAATTCCTTGTATGTACAGGATTACTCTGCAATGTTACTAACTCCAATTTTCCACAAATTAGTCTGCGATCTGTCAGGACTCCAATATCTGTCAAATGTTATATTTCTGTCTTCTAAAGCACTTCTAAATTTATCAATCCACCTAGATCTTGTTCCTTTCTTCCTTTCTTGACATGGAAAACCTGTATTGCTAATTTTTCTCTCCCACTCTGTTAAAGTGACTATATCCCCCCCCCCCCTTTGGATTAGTTCTGCTTACACATGCCTAAATGCTAGCAATAGCAAGTTACTTCCTCACATCTTCATTTTTAATAAAAATTCTGCCATTGATGATATCTGTTCACTCCCTAACTTTTCTTGGAATTCTCATATCTGTGGACCCTCAATCTTTGATCAACTATTCTATTTCTAACCCATGTCTCACATCAGTATACTGGTTTGAACACTGTCTTGTATAGTGTTTAAACCAGTATAACTCCTAAACCAACTCCAATATAACTCCTAAACCAACAATTGCTTATTCTGTTGTCTATTTCTATATTTAATTTGCCATTTTTATTAAAAATTGTGAATAAATAGCTGAAATGTTTTACTTGTTCTATAGGTTTTCTATTCAAGATGAGCCTGATGGAAAGCAACCTAGAAAAAGACTAAAGCAACATTGTGAGGATAACATCCAAAAAAACTTAGCTGAGATGGGAATTCTGGACAGGAAGCATGCAAGACAGAAAAGAGTGGAAGACACTGATACATGCAACAAAGAACTTCAGAGATTTAGCAAGATAAAACAAAAGAATACATTTCCCACTCAAGCAGCAGCTGAGTTCCTGCCTATTTTCATGGTTCATCTTTTTATTTTCATACCAAATGTTCATAACCTATTTTCATACCAAATGTTCATAACCTATTTTCATACCAAATTTATTAGAGCAGTTATTCTATTTTATAAGGAATTCTGAAGAATTGCAGTGGATTTATTTATCAACTGCATAAGGTAAAAAGAGCTAAGATTAGCATTATCAATTTTGATATCATGCTTAATGCCAATTCATAATGTGATCCATGCAGATGATAATAATTAACTGTGAAGACAATGTATACCTTTGTCTCACACCAGGTTTATTATTATTATTAATATGGACAACTCCAAGGAGTCCTTAGACTCATCGAGGGAGGGGGTGGACATAAACATCATGTCAAAAACTATCCAACGTTTTTGCAGTATCTATCATACATTGCTTTCAACTTATTCACAGTCATGGCACCCACAACAGACTCTGGCAACCTATTCCACTCACTTACTACTCTCTAAGCAAAAAACCTAGTTCTAACATCCTTGCTAACAACACTCTTACTCAGTTTCCATGAATGGCCTCTAGTTCTCCCACCAACACTCCTTCTGAAAAATTTCCTCTGAATTAAAACTGTAAAAATCCCTCAATAATTTGTATGTCTTAATCATATCACCCCTTTTCTGCCTATCAACCAGTTTCTGTAACCCACAAATCTTCAACCTGTTCTCGCAAGGTTCATTCCATAGACCTCCTGCCATCTTGGTCACTCGCCTCTGGATCCTCTCCACCTCTTCCTCATCACCAAGAATCCATGGCGCCCAGATCTGCACACAGTAGTCAAGATGGGGGTCTTATCAAGGCTCGATGAGCTGTTTTAGCCACTTTTGTAATGTGCCCCCTAAACTTTAACTCCCTATCTACTAACACTTCCAAGTCTCTGGCTTCGTCAATTTCCTGGAGTACAGTTCCACTAATGTGGTATACAGCTGGTAATCTTTCCATCCCAAAATCCATAATTCTACATTTTGCCACATTAAACTGACATCCATTCTCCTTTATCTGGTCTGTCAATCTATCCAAATCATCCTAAAAATTTTATTTTTATGGCGATTTAGCCTATTTTTGCTTAGAAGTGTCCCTTTATAATGTCATTGGCTTTTTACTCAAATTTTAGGGCATTACTGATGTTTTATATAGACAGATATATGAATATACGGGAGGAAAAATTCAGACATACCTTGTAGGATGTTGCTGGCTGTTTTCTTATTCAGTGGCATTACAACATGTGGCAATATATACATTCATCTGCTGTTAAAGGAAGGAAGGTTGGAAAAAGTTGGGGAGAGATGTGGGAGAATTATTGGTGAGGCAAGGGGTATGTAAACTTTTTGAAAAACACGGGTTTTTTTTTTATTATTATTAAAGGTGGGAAGAGAATACTTTGGAAGGGGGATGAAAATAGAAATTTTTTGGGGAAGGGAAAAGATATGATGGGATAAGATCAGGGGTGGGAGTAACAGAATGTGAGCCATTTTGACAGTGCACCATCTTCAGAGCTTGTGGGGGAAGTGGAGGCTATGTCATGCCGGCTTGGTGTTTCTGTCTTTGGTGTATCTGTGTTATTTCCTATTGTTCAGAGTCATGACCTAATTTTTACGTTATGGAGCTTCCAACTCTGAGATTATGTAGGGCCAGTGGACATTTATTGAGTTTTTGTCACATTTTATGGCTATCATTTCAGATATTCTAAGCATTGTTTCATTTTCTTGTATAGCTACACCAACAAAACAGTTTTGTTGTTGGTGTTCAGCCAGCCTGGTTGGCTAAGTGGTTAGTGTATCTGCTCTCCAGCCAAAAGGCAGTGGGTTCGAATCTAGCTGTAGGCATGGATGTTTGTGATTGTCTATGAAAATGCTAATGGTGGTCGTCGGTGGAAAATGGTGTTGGTGTAGATGATGAAGGTAGTTGCGGTTGGTGGAGTGGTGAAGACTGAATCTTCTAGAGTAGATGCCCTCTCTCAATGACTCTTTGGACTCCCTGGAGGTTCAAGTAGTAGTAGTAGTAGTAATAATAATAATAATTATAGCTATTATTATAGCTGTGTCAATTTGAAAGGTATGTTTCTGTTCAAGGGTGTGGACTGCTATTTCTGTTTTCCCAGTACTTTGTATTCTGTTTTTCTTTTGGTTGTGGCATTTTTTATTGTTTAAATGTTCTGGAATAGGGATGTTGCAGTCATGGAAGTATTCTTGCCCATAAAGATCTGATAACAGAACCTGTGTAGGTGACATCACAATCTTTTTGGCAAGGAAATTTGTAAACCACATTGTTGTGTTCTAATATTTCTTTGTGTGTGTGTGTGTGTGTGTGTGTGTGTGTGTGTGTGTGTGTGTGTGTGTGTGTGTGTGTGTGAGATTTTTTTAGGTTTTAGAAGTGTTGCCAATTTTTGGTTCATGGCGAACACCAGCTTATAGTCGGTGTGTTTTAAAATATATTTGTAGGCTTTGTATGTGTTCTGCACATATAGCAATTTGATGATTTTTTTTGTGTTGGGAAGTTTGTTTTGGTTGTTTGTTTTGATGGGTTTAGCTATTCTGTTGATGTAAGTTATTAGATGAGTTATGTTATTTCGCTTTTGAAAAATCTGTGTTAATTTCTTTATTTCTGTGATGAGATAACTGCATGTAGTCAAAAACTTATAAACTGTGCTAGGATGATTCATTTCTTAATAAAATAGGGATGGTACGAGTTAAAGTGGAGGTAGTTTTTGATATGTGTGGGTTTGTGGAATATTTTTGTGGCTATTTTTGTTGTTTGTACTAACTAATGCAAGGTTTAGGAAATTGATGGATTTATCCTGTTCTGTTTCTATGGTTAATTTCAGTCTGTTGCTGAAGTCATTAAGGGATGCTTGTAAAGTGGTGATGCACGTTGGTTCTCCAATGCATAGAATATCATCCACATATCGGCCATAAAAGGTGATGCCAGGATGAAGGGAAGAGCTGAGTAGGTGTGATTCTATATTCTATATTGGTGAGGCAAGGGGTATGTGAACTTTTTGAAAAACATGGTTTTTTTTTTTTTTTTTTTTTTTTATTAAAGGTGGGCAGAGAATACTTTGGGAGGGGGTTTGAAAATAGAAATTTTTGGAGGAAGGGGAAGGATAAGATCAGGGGTGGGAGTAATGGAGTGTGAGCCATTTCGACAGTGCGTCGTCTTCAGAGGGAAGTGGAAGCTATGTCATGCCTGCTTGGTGTTTCTGTCTTTGGTGTATCTGTGTTATTTCCTATTGTTCGGAGTCATGACCTAATTTTTATATTATGGAGCTTCCAACTCTCAGAGATTATGTAGAGCCAGTGGACATTTATTGAGTTTTTGTCACATTTTATGGCTATCATTTCAGATATTCTAGGCCAGCCTTGCTGGCCGAGTGGTTAGCATATCCGCTCTCCAGCCATAAAAGGCGGGCTTGAATCCTGTCATGGGTGGCATGGATGTTTGCGATTGTCTTTGGAAATACTAGTGGTGGTGGTTGGCAGTAGATGCCGTTGGTGTAGTTACGGTCAGTTGGTGGATTGAGTGGCAGAGACAGAGTTGTAGAGCAAGTCCCCCCCCCCCCCTCGATGAGCCCTTGGACTTCCTGGAGATGTCTAATAATGATAATAATAATAATATGGTCAATTGGAAAACATTATCTAATTTAGCATAGCCAAACAGTGGGTTGCTGCGGGGCAGAGTTCAAAGCTTATTATTCGAAGGTGTCCATGAAGTAGTTGGCCATGGGTTGAGGGACAGCCATGGGTTCCCCATGGCTGTCCCTCCATCTCTCTATACAATTTCCTTGCCAAACGAAATAGAAAGAGCTCATAGTGAACTGAAACAGGGCTGAGATATTGGGAGAAAATAGATGGATAAGATCTAAGATGTCTTTAGGTCGGATGCAATAGATAAAGAGGAGATATCAAAACTAACCATTATGTCAGTATACTGAAGTGTAAAGTTTTCTCTACTGGCATTAAAATGGGCTGTTTTTTTATGTGTGAAGGAATGTGGTCATATATTGTGAGATCACTTTGGCTAATTTGTATGTGGGTAAATCAGTAACATCCACAATGGGACATGACATAATGGGGCATTTTGTTTATGGATTTTTTGTAGTTTGTATATCTGGGGAAGGGGGGTTAGAGTTATATGGTTTTGGTTTACTAGTGACTTCCACATGCCAAGAGGTGACCTTTTTAAGGACCCTCTGAAGTGTTCTGGTCTGCATGTTGTGGGATCATACTCTAAAGGAAGTAGGGAGGCAAGCTTACCAGTGGCTACAATCCCTACCAAATCCAAAAAATGTTGAAATCCCATAACACAAACTCTCCCTCCCCATCTCCAGAACATAAGATGACACAAAATCTATCACCATTCGAAACATCTGGAGTACATTCAAAAAACAAATCTGGCTTGGTTCTGAAAAACCTTCCAAACTTCAACAAATTTGGGTGATGAAACTACCCCAAATTAGGAAATAGCTCATTCTCAGATCTCCGGCCCAATGGTCAAGAACATCCCAGTGTTAGTGCCTGTATGCACATCATTATTCTGTGCTCCCTGATGATGGCAATTTGACTTTGTCAAAATATTGAAAGTATTAATTAAAGTTATTATAATGAATATTCAACGCATGTTGTAATTTCCTCAAAAATAATAGTTATAAATAACCCTCAGCTGAATCCTCTGTATGAGTATAGGCAAAATTAAGTCTCGTGTAATTCCTCATATATTTCTATGAGAAATCCAGTAATGAAAGCAAGTTTTATTTTAATGAAAACTTTCTGATTTCTTTTGTCTTCTCTCTTTGTGAATTTGTGTAAATCTGCATGCTGGAACATGATTTTAGTAAAGATTAGTTCAAGTTTAAACACAAATCCAACAGCGTAGTTCTTTTTTTCAACATATTTCTATATGTTTGGTGTTCGTTTTCTACTCTACTGTTTAGAATTCCAATTAGGACGAATGTTTCCATATTCATTATGTTTGCTTTTTCTAATAACTGAAATAATTCCTCCACTTCCTCCTCAGCTGAATCCTCTATATGAGTATAGGCTAAAATTAAGTATCATCAAGTAATTCCTCATTTTGATGTTTGTCCACATTACTCTACTTATCCAGAAAATTATTCTCATGTTTGGTGTTGAAGACTATAGCTATTCTTTCCTATTCCTTTCTGGCTGGGTCTAACTTCTTCTAATTATTATTTAGTAGAATTTCACCAGTTTTTTTTCTTCTTTGTTTCGGTAACACCAATTACTTCAATAAAGGAGTAATTCTTCTGTCAATTTCACTTTTACATTGATACTTCTTATAATGATGGTACGCATATTGATACATGTCAAAATATTATGTTAAATTCTTCTAAATAAATCTACACATTCATTCTGTATTATTTATTCACATAACTGATTTAGATCAAAATTGATAACCTCTTTCCTAGGATAAAATTTATGTCAGCAAAATAAAACAAAGTTACTATCCTTCACACAAATCTGGAAATATCAAGACCTTTACCATACGTGTCAAGACCTTTACCCAAGAGGGATGTGATCTGTTCTACTGACAAGAACAGCTCACATGCAAAATCTGTTCTCAGACAAGAATTAAGATGTATTAAAGATAATACATTTTAATTCTTGTCTTAAAGATTCAAGAGATTCCATCCAAATAACAACACATCTTAGACACTTGTAGCAAGGCTTATACGTTGGTAACACATAACTGGTAATTAGCTTAAGGAATTAACAACGCATATAATGGATATTAATTAAAGCAAACTTTAATGAATACCTTCAATATTTTGGCAATGTCATGTTGCCATCTTCAAGAACATACAAATATGGTATGTGCACACAGGCACTTACAAAAGCAAATGAGGAAGAAGGCAAGAAACTAATATTGTTCCTAAAGTCCTAATGGTGCCCCTTAGCAGGCTAATTGGGTTGTCTTGGCCATTGGGCTGAAGTTCTCATAATGTAGGCTTCCCAAATTTGGGGTAGTTTCATGCACCCAAATTTGTTGAAGTTTGAAACGTTTTTTAGAGCTGCTGATGATTCCATGAATAATCTTTCATACTTGAACTTGCTGTGGTGTATTATTTTAGTTTTCTTTCAATGAATTCTATGGCAGGTATCTAAGGCATGGTCTGCCAGCCCAGAGTGGCTGTACTACGAATATCAGGATTTCAGAACACAAAGACTACATCACCAGTACAGCCACTCTGGGCTGACAAACCATGCCTTATAATTTGTTGGAAGAAAACTAAAATAATACACTGCAGCAAGTTCAAGTATGAAAGATTATTCATGGAATCATCAGCAGCTCTAAAAAACGTTCCAAACCTCAACAAATTTGGGTGCATGAAACTACCTCAAATTTGGGAAGCCTACATTATAAGAACTTCAGCCCAACGGTCAAAACAAGCAAATTAGCCCACTAGAGGGCACCATTAGGACTTTAGGAACAATATTAGTTTCTTGCCTTCTTCCTCATTTGCTTTTGTTAGTGCCTGCGTGCACATACCATATTTGTATGTTCCTGAAGATGGCAACGTTACGTTGCCGAAATATTGAAGGCATTCATTAAAGTTTGCTTTAATTAATATCCGTTACATGCATTGTTAATTCCTTAAGCTAATTACCAGTTACTTCTAAGATAATTATTCTATTCCTAATAGCTAATTATCTGATATCAAAAGAATTTCCTTACCCTTTATCAAATACCGTATTTTTCGATAGATACCGCGTGCATTATTATTATTATTATTATTATTATTATTATTATTATTATTTCGGGCGACTCCAGGAGTCCTTGGACTCATCAAGGGAGGCCCTAAACATCATGTCCACACAACTATGTGATTACATTCTCACAGTATCTATCATACCTTGTCTTGAACTCGTTCACCGTCATAGCACCCACAACAGACTCTGGCAGCTTATTCCACTCATTTACCACTCTAAAAGTAAAGAACCCAGCTCTAACACCACTGCTAACCACACTCTTGCCCAGCTTCCATAGGTGTCCCCTAGCTCTCCCACCACCAGTCCTGATCTCAAAAATATCCTCTGAATTAATCCTATAGAATCCCTTTAGCAATTTGAATGTCTCAATCATATCTCCCCTCCTCCGCCTATCAACTAGTTTCTGCAACCCACAAATCTTCAACCTGTTCTCATATGGTTCATTCCATAGACCTGTTATCATCTTAGTCACTCGCCTCTGGATCCTCTCCACCTCCTCCCCATCAAGAAGGAACCAAGGTAACCAAATCTGGGCACAGTAATCGAGATGAGGTCTTATCAAGGCTCGGAACAGAGGTACAATAACTTGCTTGTCTCTGCTCGTCAAGGTATTTTTCAACAACCAAGTGAGTTGATGAGCTGATTTAGCTACTTTTGCAACGTGCTCCCTAAACTTCATCTCCTTATCCACCAACACTCCCAAGTCCCTGGCCTCATCAATCTCTTGGAGTACAGTTCCACCAATGTGGTATACTGCTGCTAATCTTTTCACCCCAAAATGCATAACCTTACATTTTGTCACATTAAATTGACATCCATTCTCCTTAGCCCAGAACTCCAATCTAAGTCATCCAGCAAGACTTTGACATCTTCTGCTTTCACTATTGCCCTACCCAACTTTGCAAACTTTGCATCATCAGCGAACAAATGAATTGTTCCACTCAGATCCTTCCCTATATCGTTAATGAACAGATTAAACAGCAGTGGTCCAAGAACAGAACCCTGCGGCACACCACTAGTCACAGGCCGTCTTTTGGACTCTACTCCTGAATAAACCACTCTTTAATATCTCTCCATCAACAAACCACCTATCCATCTCACCAACCCTATATCCATTACCATATGTTGTAGTTTACGGATTAGTATTCCATGTGGTATCCTGTCAAACGCCTTTGCCAGGTCCAGCAGTATCACTGTAAACCCATTTCCCTTATCCAGTTCAGCCGTCACCTTGTTATAAAACTTGAGCAAGTTACTGAAGCATGATCTACCCTTCACAAAGCCATGCTGTCCCCTGTACAGTATCTCGTTTTCATCAATCCATTGCTGTATTTTCCCCTTAACTACTTTCTCTAAGACCTTGACAACGACTCCTGATATGCTGATCGGTCAGTAATTTGCAACCGTAGTCTTGGATCCTCCTGTATGCAGTGAAACTATTTTCCCCTCTTTCCACACCTTCGGGACTAAGCAAGACCTGACACTCAGATTAAACAACATGGTCAAGAGCACTGATAATTCTTTAGCCGCTTCATGCAAGACCCGTGCCGGTATACCATCCAATCCCACAGATGTGTTCACATTAAGGTTCTGTAATAGACTAGTCACCTCCACTTCATTCATCACTATTCCCGTATAAACTAATGGTTCCTTTATTTTTTCAATGTCACCACCTGGATGATATGCTTTTGCAAAGTGCGCGCTCAGTAACTCCACTATATCGACTGATTCAGTGACCTCCTTACCATCGTCATTCCTTAAAATCATTTTGCCGTGTACAGTTTTTTTCTTGCTTGCAGCATATTGAAAGAACTGTTTTGGATTCTCTTTTGCTTGCAAAGCTAGTTTCCTTTCATAATCCGCTTTTGCTTTTTTTACCACACTTGTTACCTTTCTGGCCTGCACTTTATACTGTTCATGTGCCTGCAGGTCACCCCTTTCTTTAAATTCCCTCCATAGTTGTTTCTTTCTTTGCAGCTCAAGCTTAATGGTGTTATTCATCCATTTAACCCCTACTTGTTTTACTATTTGGACCCTAGGTATACAATCAGCCATAACCTCATGTAAATGCTCCTTGACCACTTCCCATGCTCTATCAACGTCCAGCCCTTGCAGTTGTACATGCCATGGCACTGATCCAAGCAATCTCCTCAGCTTGTCATACTTGCCAGCACGGTAATTCCACATATACCCTGTCTAAATCGAAAATTCCACACCTTTAGCCACTTCCCAGGTCAAGACCTTATGATCACTCTCACTAATAGGTGGCAACATGGTCATATTTGTTACAGTCAAATTCTCAGATGCTATTACCAGGTCAAGCACTCTCACACCCCTAGTATTTTCAATTACATGCTGTCTCAGATAGTTATCCCTTAATAATTGAATAAAATCCTTTTCCTTCCACACATGTGTCCTCTCCTCCTTCCAATCAATGTTACCATAGTTGAAATCCCCCATAATAATTACCCTCCTTCCACTCATTTCATTAATTTCCCTATGCATATTATCTCCACCATCTATTCCATCACCTGGTCTATAGCAGCACCCAACTGTATATTTTATTCTGCAGTCTCAATCTCGCACCAAATAGCCTCAAATGAGCTCCTTTCACTATCCTGCGATACAACTTCAATTCTCCTTGGCTGCAGTTCATCAGCTATCATCAACAATACCCCTCCCCCCGTTTTATTCTCTCTGTCCCTCCTAAACACACTATAACCTACACATTCTATCCCACTAACTATATCTTCTTCCGTCAGCCATGTTTCACTAATGCCAATAACCTGTGGCCAGGAAGAGCCAATCAAGGCCAAAAATTCTTCCTTCTTGTTCCTAATACTCCTGGCATTAGTATACATGAAATGTGATCCCTTAGTCCCACCCCTATATTGATACGTTATTCTAAATGACCCATTCCCATTTTTTGTCCTTAGTGCTGGCTCGGGTACATTATATACATTCTTACACTCATCTGTCTCACTGATGTCTGCATATCCATTCAATTATCTATAATTATCTATACAAAAAAGTCTAAATTCGTTAAAAATGAATATGCACAGTATACATTTGAAAGGTATGAGAGGTAAATGTAATAACAAAACTAAGGTAAAAGTATTACTTAATATTTATTGAACATTACACTATTCAAATCCAAAAAATTCTTCAGACTAAATATTGAAAGAATCAATTGCATTAAAAATTTCGTTTAGTATTTCTTCAGCTTCATAATCATTGTCACCAGACACCACTGCATTCCCTTGTGCTTTAATGAAACCATTTCTAACACAATTTTCACTTACAGCAGCCAAACTTTCTACAATCCACATAACTATATCTTTATATGATGTTCTTTTCATCTTCCCTGTTTTGTTATATTCATGGATGTCATTCATCATCCAGTCTTCCCACTTAGACTGCAAATTGTCTTTGAATGTTTTATTCACTGCAAGATCAAGGGGTTGAAGTTTTTTTGTTAAACCACCTGGAATGACGGCCAATTTGGAATACTTACAATTGTTTAACTTCTGCTGTAATGTGCCCTACATGAATCCAACACTAACAAAGATTATGGGTTGAAAAATGCCATTTTTCTCTTTTGCCACACATTCTCCAACCAAAATTTCATAACCTCGGAATTTATCCAACCTTTATCATTAACAATAATACCTTTGGAATCGCGACCTTTTGGAACAGTCTTTCTTTTGAAAATCACCATCGGTGACAGTTTGGAACCATCTCAAGTTACGCAGAGAACCACAGTAAAGTTAGACCTTTCGTGCCGTATTGTAGCAACTGAAACCTCTTTTGCTCCCTTCAGATTCACAGTCCTAGAACTAGACATGGCAAAACTTATGGGAACTTCATCCATATTCCCAAAGTGACAAGCATCAACCCTACACAAGTTTTCTTTCAGAAAGAAATGAAATTTAGCTACTTTTGCTACCCAGTTGCACGGTAAATTTTGTCCAACACTAGTGGAGGAGCACACACTTAAATTGTTTCTCTTCATAAATTCAAAAACCAATATGGGTAGGTCTTGAAATCGGTTATATTATCGTTTTGCGCAATTCTTTTCAATTCCTGCAACACACGGACAGTAGATATTCTCATACCTTTAGCTCTTTCACTAACACCCAATCAAACAGTTTTTTTTCCTATGGTTGGCCACAAGCACCTTCAAAATCTCATAGCATGTTTTCATATGTAAACATTTCAGGACTGTTTCAGCCTTTCACCATTCATGAACACTACTTTCTCCAACACTGAACAATCTACCAGCTTCACGATTCCCTTTTTCCTTTGCTACTTCTACCACTTCAAACTTGAACTGCGCTGTGGAGGATTTTCTCCGAAAAGTACTTCTGTCTTCCATGTCAACCACTGCTACTAGCAACGCACGTGTTTTTAAAGAATTCCTCTGTTCTCTGTCTGTACTTCCTAACTCTACCACTAGTTGGCGCATGCGCATTATCTATACAGCAAAAGGAGTGATGAAAATGTTGGGGGTGCACGTTATACATTAGGTGTGTGTTATCAATCAAAAAATACAGTAGTCTATCATGATAATTCCTTGGAAATCCCAAGAAACAGTAGCCATCATCTTCCTAGCTGACAAAACGGTCTTGGCTTTTTTCGATGGTTTTTCACCAGGCATTGTCCATTGTTTTGACTGCTGCTTGGACTCCGATGTGTAGTGGCAGATCCAAGTTTCCTCAACAGTCACGAATCGATGCAAAAAATCCTGCTAATTGCGATTAAACGTCACCAAACACTTGAAATGTCTTTTCGCATGCATTTTTGATTGACAGTCGACAATCATGGCATCATCGTGCACACAGCTTTTTCATGTGCAATATTTTGTGAAGGATATTATACACCCATTCAGTTGAGATGCCTACAATCTCAGCAATCTCATGCACTTTCACTCGGCGGTCTTCCATAACGATACATGGGTTTTGTCAATCATTTCCTTCGTGGTGACCTCAGTTGGGCATCTGGAGAGTGCTTCATCTTTGATGGACTTAGGACCACATTTAAACTCATTTATCCAAAAATAAAGTGTCTTTAATGTTGGTGCAGAGTCGCCATGAACTGCATCTAACTCGGCTTTGATCTGCCTGGCCATCCACTTCTTCAAATAAAAGTGTTTTATCACTGCACGAAACTCAATTTTCTCTATTTTTATGAAAAATGCAAACATGATCATTTTAAATGTTTGCCAAACGAGAACTACACGTCACATGTGGCTAAAGTTTTGCCAGGGGTTATGAAAAAGATGATACATGCTGACACTAGTATGAATGAATGAATTGTGTTGCCATCTATTGAAAATTTACCAAACTTTTCAAACAATCCTCATATATGTCTCAATCATATCCCCTTTTCTTTGTCTATTCAAAAAGGTCTGTAAATTATATTCCATCAATCTTTCCTCATATCTGACATTCCATAAACCTGAGAGTAAACCTTCTCTGGACCTTCTCTAAAGTACATCCTCATTCCCCTGAAAACCAGGTGACCAAAAATATGTGGCCTGTTAAAAGCCTTACACAAGGGTACCATAACCTCTTTTCTTCTGCATGTCAATGTTCTCCTCATAATGTATGATCTTACTGATCATAAGAACATCCCATTGGGATGTTCTTACAACTTTAGCGATGTAGTACCTAAACTTCAAGTGTCTGTTAACTATCACTCCTGATAGTTGACACTCGTCTCTGCTCTACTTCCCCCAAAATTTTTCTATCAATTGTATACTCCACATCTGAACCCTGCCTACTAAATTTCAAAACCTTGCACTTCACAACATTAAATTGACAGCTCTACTCATCTGCCCACTCACATAGTAGCCTATTCAGATCCTCCTGCAAGCCCACAACTACTCCACTTCTCATAGCCCTTCCCAACTTTGCATCATCGGTGAACAACTGCACATCTCCCGTTAATTATTATTATTAAGAAAGACCTCCAGGAAGTCAGAAATTCATCAAGGGAGACCACATACTACACACACACACCAGCTATCATGCTTATTCTTGAATTCATTCACACTGTTTGCACTCAAAACATCCAAAGGCAATCCATTCCAAACATGCACTATCCTCTGAGAGAAAAATCTAACCCTTACACCCTTCATTCTCAGCTTCCAAGGATGCCCTTTCATCCTTTCCCAACCCTCCATAAATTGAAAAATTCTATCAATCAAAATTCTTTATGATCCTTTCAGAAGTTTGAAAGGATCAATCATATCACCACCTCTTTCTCCTGTTTGCTAATGTCTGCAGTCTACAAATTCTCAATCTGTCTTCATAATCAGTATGAAGTACTCTCTTTGTACTCTCTCCAATATATCAGAATCACAATGGAAACCAGGAGACCAGACCTGTGCACAATAGTCCAAGTGAGGTCTTATCAAGGCTTTGTAAAGAGGCAAAATGACATCCTTATCTTTACATGTGAACGTTCGTTTCAGCATTGCAATTATCTTTTGAGTTGTATTTGCAAACTTTTCCACATGGCCGATGAACTTCAACTTCCTATCTATTAACACTCCAAGATCCCTAGCCTCATCAGTTTCTTCTAGCCTAATCCCACCAATATAATATGACATTGGATATGTAATCATGCCGAGGAGTGAATGACTTTCATTTACTGACATTGAACTAACACCCATTTTCCCATGCCCACAATTCCAGCCTATTCAAATCATTCTGCAAAGACTGCATATCAGCAGCATTCCTGATTACCCTACCTATCTTTGCATCATCAGCAAATAACTGTGTCGCTTGTCAAATCTTCCCAATATCATTAATGTACAGATTGAATAACAGTGGACCAAGCACTGATCACCTTAAACCTTGCAGGCTCAGATCCCCCTGTATACCACTTTTTGATATCTGTCAGTCAGCCATCCTCTTATCCATGTTAATATTGTATAACCCAAACCCATTTTCTCCAATTTATGCAACAGTCTTCCATGCTGTATTCTGTCAAAAGCCTTAGCAAATCCAAAAGTATCATGGTGTATCCATTCCCCTTGTCTAGTTCAATGGTAACATTGTTATAGAATGTGAGCAATTTGCTAAAACATGACCCTCCCTTAGTAAACCCATGTTGTTCATTGCAAAGTAGAGATTCACTGTCAACCCATTTCTGAATGCGGGCCCTAACCAATTTTTCCAAAATCTTCACCACCACTCCTGAGAACTAATTGGTCGATAGTTGGATACATCGGTCTTTGCACAGCCCTTATGCAATGGAATTTCCATACATTCCTTCCATTCCTGCGGAATCTTCCCTGTTCTGAGACTCATGTTAAACATCCTCGTCAAAGGAATGGCCACTTCAGCTGAACACTCTTTTAGCACACATGCTGATATTCCATCAGTCCCTATTGCTGAATTCTTATTCAATGTGTGCAACAGCTCTAATACCTCAGTCTCACACCTGCATTTCTTCATCTAGTGAAGAGGTAACAGTGAGCTCACTGCTGCATCACCAGGTTGATAGCTTTTAATGAAATGGACACTCCTTAACTGAATAACCTCTTCTGCATCTGTAACCCCTCTTGCCATCTGGATTTAGAAGAGTTATTCTTTCATATTCTCTTGTGGGTTGTCTTTAGCATGCAGAGCCAGTTTCTTTTCATACTCAGACTTTGCTTTCTGTACAACAATTGTGACTATTCTAGCCTGCTGCTTATAATGGACATCACCCTTATGCACACGGTATTCCTTCCACAACGTCCTTTTCTTACAAATCTCTGGCTTAATAAGATTACATATCCATTTGACTCCTACTCTATTTATTCTTTGAACTCTTGGGACACATTTTGATATCGCATCATTTAAGTATTGTTTAAATGCTTCCTATGCACTGTCAATATTCTTTCCATCCAGCAACCGATCCCATTCCAGTGAACTCAACATGCAACCTTTTCTGAATGAAATAGTCATAAACTTAGTCACTTTCCAAGTGAGTACTTCATGATCACTGTCACTGACTGGAGGCAGAATAGTTACGTCTTTAACTGATATGCTCTCTGACACTATAATCAAATCTAACACTCTTTAACCTCGAGTTCCTTCTGTCACATGCTGCTTAAGGAAGTTGTCCCGCAACAGCTCAATAAATGCATTTTCATTCTTCTCATGAGATTCTACTGCTACTCAATCAGTATTTGGATAATTAAAAGTCACCCGTTATGATTACTCTTTTCACGCTCATCTTTTCTATTTGGTGATGCATTTCTTCATCACTAGCAACCGATCCACCAGATCTGTAACAACACCCCACTACGTAATTTGTCTTGTTAGATTTCACCTCACACCAGATGGCTTCAAACTTACTGCCACAATGAAATATTGTTAGTAGTATTTCTACAATCATAGGTCTCAACTCTAACTGGGTTTAAGTCATCTGATATCATTAGCAGCATGCCCTCTCCTCTCCATCCTTCCTAAAAATACTGTACCCATAACACTCGATACCAGTTAGTAGGTCTGATTCTGATAGCCAGGTCTCACTAATACCTACAATCTGAGGTCACAACATTTTGACTAAGGCAACAAACTCTACCCCTTTGTTTCTGATACTCCTAGCATTCATGTACATTCATGTCACTTCCACTCCTTTTGGACTTACCCCATTGCAAGACTCATGTTAAGCCAGTCCCAATGCCATTAATGTACAAGTTAAACAATAATTGTCCCAAAACAGATTCCCTGCAGCACCTTACTAGTGACTTTCCTCTTTTGAGATACCACTCCTCTGTCAGACAAGTACCTGATGATACTTGTCTGACAGCTAATAAGCTATCCAACTTACTGGTCTGTTATCTAATCTCATTTGTTCATTTTAGCCACTAGCTCGTCATGTGGCAGTCTATCTATAACCATCATAAAGAATGCTGCTATTATCAATCCACTCCTCACCAACTTCTCTAATACCTTAACAGCGACCCCAGACACACACTGGTCTATAATTTGTAGCCTTATCCCTCACTTTGTGAAGTGGAATAATTTTTCCCACCTTCCACTCCTTTTGGACTTGCCCTATTGCAAGACTCATGTTAAAGAGTTGTGCCAAAGGTGCCACTAATTCCATACAGATTTCCTCAAGACATGTCACAGTATACTGTCAAATCTGATTGTTAATAAATATCAAGTTCCTCATATACTTTCTGCTCATTCACCATCAGTCCCTTCTCTGCCATATTTTCTACACTCCAGCTTCTCCTGATATTGCCATTACAAGGATGAAATACACAATAAATTGATACTTGAATAATTCAAATATATCTAAGGCACTGGTTATCAATCTGCCAGTGTCATCCAATAACATCATCCTTCTATATTCATTTTCCTTTCTACTGGCCACATATCGAAAGAACTTGGGATATTTCTTTCTAGACTGGCTAACTTCTTCTCATACTGCACTTTTGCTGCCTTTACCAACCAAGTTACCTTCTTAGCCTGCTCTTTCTACTCTTCATACAGCTGATCTTTACCAACATTCATCTTCTGTTACTTCCACAGTGCCTTCTTCCAGATTTTATGCTTAATCTTTTCATTCATCCATTTTGCTCCTACTGTGTTTAAGTCTTTTTTGGGATATATTCAGACATTGCTGCTGTTAAATAGCTCTTGATTAATGCCCATGCAACATCTATATCCTTCCTACTCAACTTCTCTTTCCATGCTATAGCTCCCAGTCATCTCCTAAGCTTTCCATAATCACCAGCTTTGTAATTCCCCATATATCTCTTTTTTTCTTATAGAAGTTCTCATGTGACTGGCTGCAACCCAGATGATCACTTCATAGTCACTCTCACCAATTGGGAGAAGATCAGAAACTCCATTCACAATCACATCCTCTGATGATATAACCAGATCAGATTCTTAACACTCATGTGCTCTCCATTACATACTGCCTAAGATTGCTGTCCCTTAAGAACTCAAGAAATTCTTTCTTCTTCTTATTCCCTGATGCTATTTCTTCATTCCAATCAATATTAACATAGTTGAAATCACTCATAACGATCGCCCTTTGCTTGCTCGATAAGCCAAGTTGCCTATACATTTCTTTGTCTCCACCTACCACATTTCCTGGCCTACAGCAACACCCCACCAAATATCTCATTCCATCAACCTCCACTTCACACCATACTTCTTTAAAACCACTGCCACTTTTTTCTCCTTGTATCTCAACCTTGTGCAGACATAATTCCCCTGCTATCATCAGTAGCCCCCCTATCTTCTTGCCTTTTCTATTGCAACAATTTCATCTCCCTTATTTCTGATACTGGTAGTATTCATAAATAAATATGACAATTCATTTTTAGTCTATAATTAGTCTTACTCATACTGCCCCCAATCTATGACTCTCACCTACTCCTGTCTGCTCAATCTTCTGCCCCACATAGCCCCAAACCCAACCTTCCTGTGTATTCTTGACCATTCCATTCCTATGCTGACCATCTGCATACATACATTCATTACCACTTTCAGAATCCACTCTCATTATACTACATCTCCCTGATCTCCCTGGCCCACTGCATTTCCCTATCCAACTTGCATTTCTGTTCTCACATTCTCTTCTCCATTCACAACTACCTCAGTCTCACCTAGTCCAATTTCCAGCTCATTCAGATCATCTTTGATTTCCACTGATACCTTGTTTGCATCACTCATGTTTCCTTCCAACTTTTCCAAATAACTTATTCCAAAACCATTCAGATGCAGTCCATCACTCCTATACGGTTCCATTCATCCCTCAAATTTGATCCACACATTCACAAAATGCACTCCTTTCTCTTCACACATTTCCCCTAACATTCCCTTCAAGATCTCTGCTCTCTGCCAGACCTCACCATTTTCATACATAGGCAACACACAAACTACCATTCCTACTACACTGTTTTCTTTCACTCTTTCAATAATCACTTGATATCCAATCTCACATTCTCTGTCTATGCCCAACCAAATCATTCGTCCCAACCACAACCACTCGCTTGCTTCTCATATTCAGTGCCTCATTCACCCTGTTCATTCTCCCTCCTGGAATATTCTACCTTCCATGAAAGATAAACCTCCTTACTTAGCTTGACTGGGAGAATACCAGATTCCATACTCCTGCAATCTCTCCTATTTTAACTAGACAGGTCGGACATATGGATTACATTCGGTTTCTCCAAGATAAGAAACCTGGTATTGTAAAACATGGAGTTTCAATTAGTAGGGTGTACTGTCCAAAGGATTCCAGGAGATCTATTGGAATGACCCAAAAATTCTCATATGGAGCCGCATATTCTCAGACAATTTCATATGGAGGTGGCAGGGTTTCCCCTCCCAGAAAACTTAGATTTATCTTCTGACAAAAATAGATAAACAGACAAAGAACAGATGCAATTTGCAGAAATAGTACACTAATCTCAGAGCCTTAGTTGCTTTGGATATAAATCCAAAACAAACAAACAAAGCCACTGTATGATGGCTGTTAATTGTGTGTGTATTTAGCAATATGAAAACCCTAAATTTCTGGTGTGTGTGTGGGGGGGGGGGGGAAACCTTTCCATTCCACAAGACTGGCTACCTCATATCCAGTTGAAAAACTCTTATAAAGTTTCTTCATATACACAGGATTTGAATTCAGGTCTTTTCAAAAGAAGAGCAACCTAGATTGTTCCAACTGAGCTAGAGGCGGGGGGGGATTGTGTGTCAAATGCCTCAATAACACTAGCAAAATGGCTTGTATATATTTAATTTAATATAATTAGGTTTTACAATACTAATCTTTAGGAGTTTTCCCCCCCATATATGAATACTACAAACAATTACAGCAATTTGAATATGAAAGTTCCATTCACCTCCAGTATATATCATAATGAAAGCAAGTATGATGTATACTGGAGTTGTGTGGCAAGTAGCTCACTCAAGTAGGCAGAAATTACATAGGCTGACAAATATGTACAGATTTTCTTCTTACTACACTGGATGTCAGTACTGCTGAGTGTAATCATTCCTGAGATACTGACCCTATATGGGTGGACTGGAAGAGAAAGACTTTTCTGAAATAACTGCAGCAAACTTTTCAAGTCCCCCCCCCTTATTAAGAATTTGCTACAGTGAAAGCTGAATGTTATATATAACTATTTCAAAAAATATTTTTATTACTTCTAAATTATAAGAAACAATTACTTGTAGCTTATCATCACCCTGTCACAAAAAGAAAAGGCAAAAAAGTGTAAACCAAAACAATATAAAATGCTGTTCATTCAACTGTCTATATAGAGAGAGACCAAATATTTAGTAACAAACTCAGTTGTATTAAAATAATAAAAACTAGACTAATTTCGTAAGTCATTGGACTTATATCATCAGGAACAGTTTTGTATTAATAGATTAAAAAAAACTAGAAAGAATGATTAGATGCAATTATTAAGAGAAAAACTAAATTATTCTTTTTTAGTTTTTTGCTCCTTTGCTCCTGATGGTGTAATTCTAAAAAACTAGAAAGAATGATTAGATGCAATTATTAAGAGAAAAACTAAATTATTCTTTTTTAGTTTTTTGCTCCTTTGCTCCTGATGGTGTAATTCTTATTTATAAAATTATGTTTTTTTTTGTTTGTTTGTTTGTTTTAATAAAACTAGGCTCTTGTTACTAAATATGTAGTGTCAATACCAGAAATCAAATGATCAGTTACTAAATAATAGAAATATCTGACTTTAACATAAAATTGCCATTCTGAACTCTGAGAAGAAGATATAACAGCTTTGAAACAATAACGTGCACTATAACGCAAAAATTAAAAACTTTTTCCATACCCTCTTATCAAATGGAAATCTCCGATTCTGGTGTGGCGATGCATGCCGCCCTCGTTCCCTGGGAACCCTGTCAAGAGCTTCTCTTCCTTGTTTCATATCCTCCAAGCTGTTCAGTGCACTCTGAAATCAATCAAAAAATAAAATAATAATTTCACAACCTTGAACCCAAGAATGAGTTACTGCACTGCAACATATCACCAAAGCTGAACTTTTCACCAGGGAAGTGACAATGATTGTGACAGCTTTAACTATAAGGCAAGTGATTATAACAAACTAAAATACCAACCTGAGGTAGTGTCTTGGCATAGAAACTGTTAATAAATAACCAGATTTTAACTCATAGACTTTATATCAATACTAGATTTATTTCTCCTAATGTTTCTCTAGTGTTAATAAAAAATGTCTAAAACCTGGCTATTTATTAAGTTAATCTAAAAATCTACTCATAGTGAATTACCTAAAAATAGAAACGCCATGGTAGAGAAATTAAATGATGCATGGAAAGTAGTCAAAAGGTAAAGGAAGCGATATCTGACTAAATCCCATAGTTAGTAAAGAGAATAACATGGGCGTTAAATGGATAAATAACACTTTGAAGCATGAGCTGAATAAACATTTGGTGGATTGGATATCATGAGAACAGCGATGATGAGGCTCGGGAGTATAACAGCCACAGTAAGAAAAGCAAAATCAGATTATTTTGCTTTTCTTACCATGGTATAAAGTAAAAGGAAGAATGGCCATGGATGAATAACCTTATAGTAGCAAATGGTCAGATATATACTACAAATAGTTGAGTTGCTAAGTGTTCACTTTAGTAGGGTATACATTCTGGGCATACCCATTAGCTCTCTGGAACTGGACAAAAATTACAGGTAGTGGATGAATTAGGATGAGTAATGGAGAGCTTGATTCGAATGGTCTGATGGAATGAGATAGATACAGGTGCTGAAAATGTGCATGAGAGTTAGCAATACCCCTGACCTAGTTGTTCGACTTGAGTCTCAGAACATGTATGATTCCTAATAAGTGGAAGAACGAGATAATTCCATTATATGAGAGGGGGGGCTAGGGTTCATGCAATGAACTATAGATCTTATCTCTAGTGTGGTCATCAAGACACTGGAGAGGCCAGTCAAGAATTGCATCCAAAGGTGGGTAGATAGACACTCTGGACATGCTCACATGCTATAACACAGTATAACAGATTACGGGTAAGAGGAATGAATATACCATGCAACTGCAGGATTGTGCCAAGGCATTTGACAGGGTTCTACATGCAAAGTTATTATACAAACTCAGATGGAATGAGTATGTAAAATAAACTTCTAACATGGATTTGCAAGTAGCTTACTGACATATCAGAAAGTGGAGAGAAGTGATCAGTGATGTGACATAGGATACTGATGGCCATTATTTAACTTGTATACTAATGAGAGAGGGTAATATTCACTTATTTGCTAATGATGCTGATAAGAACATATATTATATTGAATCTCTGCAGTTAATGTGGTTATATGGGAAAATGAGAATGAATATCAGTTCAACATTGCCAAGCATAAGGTCATGTATGAATTTCAGGCAGAGAACACTGCAGACAGAATATTACATTAATGGAATTTGCTACAAGTAGTCAAAGCAAGAGACCTGAAAGTTATAAAGAACAGAGATAAATTCTTTCTTTTAAGGTTACACAGTGGTCAGCATTCATAGTAAAGAATTTATGGAGACACAACACACGTGTTAGAATAATTACTTTACTTAACATTAAGCAAATAAGAATTGAAGTTTCGACCTCTGTATTGAAGTCATCGTCAGGAAAACATACATATGTAAATATGCAAGCTACATGACGCTGCACTATACAAGAGTAAAATGAATCTAAATGTTTGTTAATCATTTATCCTAGCCTGACCTCTGGTGAGGAAAAAAAAACCGGAACTACATTAAACAATTTCTAGTCCTTTCGTATTGAGATTTTCTTCTGTCTAGGGTTGTTCTGGTTGCTATATGGGTTGAAGATGGGTCCTCCATATTCTTGGAATAATTAATCCATCATTTTTGTTCAGATTTGGATGATGTTTCAGAATTTCACAAGCTTCTTCAAATTTTCTTTCAAACCAGGTTTTGGTGCTGTGAAGGAACTTAGTTCTTTCACAAGATCCTCCATAAAATCCTTATTTAAGCCTGTTTGGAAAAAGCTTCGTTTAGAGAACAGATCCACGAGGCCTGCAAAAATTTAGCAGTTACTCAAGCCAGAGTTTTACAACAAAATCAGAGCTGTCGAGCTACTTAAATCCTGATATTTGGGATATTCTAGAGAGGATTACAGACAACTCAACAAAGCACATGTTACTTAAGAACAAAGAAAAATTAATAGCAAAGTTTCAAGCACTAAAACAACAAGAAAGCAACAGACAATCCAGAAGCCATATCCAGAGGTACAGTCAATTACAAACCAACGATACAAGGAGCAGCCAATCACCTACGAGTGAAGTTAAAAGCAACCAACGGACCACGGCCAAGTGATCAACAGATCCAGCTACAAATTTAACACTGGGGAACTCTTGCTTCTGGAGAAAGGCCTGAACTACGCGAAGGTCAGTTAACAAATTAGATTTTATTTATCACATTGAAAGAGGTCTAAAATTCCTTCCCTCCAAATTAGCCAACAAAATACAAATGGAAACATCGTACAAATTATGTATAACTCTAATAAACAACTAAGTTGCAACCTAACCAGAACAGAAAAATTGGCCCTTAAATCCCTAAAAATTAACCAAGACATCGTGATTACAAAAGCAGATAAAGGCAATGATAGCGTTGTCCTTGATCAGATGGCATACCTGGAAAAAATGAACCTACTGGTATTCAACCACAACATATATCAAATTGTGAATTACAACCCTACAAACCGTATCAAAAAGAAAACAACCGAATTAATCATATCAGTGATCACATGGCCAGAGGAAACAACCAAAAAACTTATACCACACTATGACCATGCTCCCAAAATTTATGGCTTGACAAAAATACACAAAACAAACACGGCACTACAACCGATAGTTGAAGGAATCGACAGCCCTAATTATCACTTAGCCAAAAAATTAATGGCCACACTCAAGGAGCTGGTAGTTCATTCCCCTTCATAAAAAATACACAACACTTCATAAACAAGATTAGAAACAGCACATTCAACAACAAAGATTTATTAGTCAGCTTTGACATAACTGCCCTTTTCACTAATGTCCTGATCAATGATACTATTCTTCTTTTACAAAATATATTTCAACTCAATATCATGGCCCTCTTTGTCCACATACTCTGCTCTGGGTATTTCGTGTGGCAAAATAATTTTTACCTACAAAAAGAAGGTATGGCCATAGGCTCACCACTTTCTCTCCCAATAGCCAACTTTTACATGGAAGACTTAGAGCAACGAGCTCTAAATTTGGCCAGCCTAAAACCTAAAGTCTGGCTCAGATATGTTGATGATATTTTCAACATTTGACCCCATGGCTGTGAAACATTAAATATATTCCTAAGCCACCTGAACAAACAACACAAACATATCCAATTCGCCATTGAAATTGAAAACGACTCTCTTCCTTTTCTACACACATATAAACTCATCACACGTCTTCCCTCAGGCTGCCTCTCCTTCATTGTCTACCGCAAACCTACACACGCAGGCCAATACATAAAAATTCATACCACCATCCAACACAAAAACTAGGAGTCATCAGCACCCTCAAACACAGAGCCTTAACGATTTGCTCCAATGAACAAGCTCTGAACCAAGAATTTGAAATCATTAACCAAACATTTGTAAAAAAATGGCTACAATAAAAAAACAGTTCACAAGATCATCCATAAAATTGCCATTAAAAGCAAAAAATATTACAAGAATGCCATACCCTACATTAGGGTTTCAGAAAAAATAGATAGAACACTACTTAAATACAACATCAAGGCAACCTTCAAACCTCCGGCAAAATTAAGAAATTTAATTAGCTCCTCCAAAGATCCTCTTCCATACCTTACCCCCCAGGGATTTACAAAATTCAATGTACCTGTAATCTATCTTACATAGGAGAAACAGGACACACCATCCCAATCAGAAAGATGAACACAAATGGCAAATAACATACCTCCACTATGGTAAAATAGGCCTATCAGACCACACACACCAAATATAACACAGCCAGGCCTCTAACCAAGTGAAAAAATAAACTTTCAACATCTTTCTCTAATCCAGAGTAATTTATTAAAAAAGGGTGGCACACCATTTGGCAACTCCTATAGGTGGAGATGACCTGCGAATGCTTCTGCCTGGTATTTCCACTAGGGCCTGGCTCCCACTGAAGAGACCTCAATAAAGGTCGAAACTAGTCTGGGTAGTGGCCCTTCCTTTAATGCATAACATTAGACATATCCACAAGGAGATGTGTTTTGCATTATAGGAGATACTGAGATAGGAGTGTTGATAGCTTTCTCCACCTTTGCAACGAGTTGCCCTGGTGTAGTATCACCTTACCCTAGTCCTGAAGATACTTCAGGCGCAAACTTTGTTTGCTCACACTTGGATAAAGGATTAAACTAATTTTATTATATGTCGTTTTAAATGTTACAGAATACGATAATAAAATGAAGTCTCCTGGAGGATACAAACACCTACAAACCCTTAGACAGACATCCGACTTGGTATACACACAAAAAAACAAATGATCTCATAAAAAAAGTGCCTCTCTGGATGGATACCTACAATCAAAACATTCTTTGATACCAAGAAGACCAATATTAGATGGAAGAGATTCACTGACTTCCAACTTGGCGAAATACCTCACCAACATGATCTCGCATCATATAGGAAAAACAGTACACGTTTCATAGAAAAAGTGAAAGATATACATATTGGTCCATCAGACATCTTAGCAAGTCTAGACATTATCAGCTTGTTTACAAACATCCCGAGACAAGAAATTTTGAATCTCCTAGAAGACCTCTTCCCTCTGGATATCTTAGATCTTTTTAAACATTGTATAAACAATACTTTTTATCACCTATCAAGACAGAATCTGGGAACAAAAAGAAGGACTGGTCATGGGTTCATTATTATCACCGGTAGACGATATTTTCATCATATAGAATGGAACAACAGATGAACTTTAAAGATTATGAATTTTAAAGATTATCTCAACAATTTGCACAACGCCATAAAATTCATTTTAGAACAAGAAGAAAATAGAAAACTTCCTTTTCTAGATATTCTATTAGAAGTTAATGAAGAAAATAAACTCTCCTTCTCAGTATATAGGAAGCTGATCAACAAAGGAAGATTTCTAAATGCAGTCTCACACCACCACCACCCTTCACAAAAAAAAAAAAAAAGCTTAATTAAAACTCTTTGAGACAAAGCATACGATATCTCCAGCACACAAGAAAGATGCAATGAAGAACTAAAATACTTAACACAAATCCTCAAAAAGAATGGGTATGAAACAAAAACCATCAAGAGAATCCTTAAAATGCCTCCAACTAACAACACAATAAAACAGGATAAAACAGGACAATAAGACAATCTCACTTCCTTATATCAAAAATGTTACAGATAAGCTAGCTAAATTAATGAACAAACACAACATAAAAGTAGCCTTCCTTCCTATGAAAAAAACTCAAGATTCCTACATCCACCAAAACCACCTCATCCTCTTAAAAAACCAGGAGTCTAACTTTATAGAAAGCAAAAAAGGGGTATTTGCTTTCCATACCACTTCCACTGGACACGATGTACTGTGGCAAAAAATGACAATGTCATACATAAAAAACAACTGCTACATAAGAAAATTTAAAGAAGCTGCTAATATGCTAATAAAAAAACCCAACCCAATGCAATAAAAATCAAGATTTATTTCTCCATCAAGTGTGGTCAGCTCTAATAAAAATTCTACCTCAATCTGAGCTCGGACTGTATGAACGAGAACAAGAACACCTGACATCGTCCAGTATTATTCAACGTCAATAACGTTTTATATCTGCATTCTGTTATTTGAGTTTATGAATAGCCAGATGGTTATGATTTGTATTTATTAATTTCTCTTGTTTAAACTTTAAGTTATACTATTTATCCCTGAAGATGTAAATCATACGATTTACGAAACTTGTCAGGAACTATTATTTCAGTATATTGTATAACGGAATAATAAAAAAATGTTATGTAATCACCGAAATATGTCTTTTGAACCAATTAGCCACAGAAGTCTACGCCTGCAAGATCATAGAATATCACATAATGCATATCTGTAAATTGTCTGTGGGAAGAATTTAGCAAAAGCTCAAATTTCAGATGTATGGAAGGTGCTAGTTGTCTTTGCATGAGTGTTCATTTTATGTATTGGACCATTTTGGAAGTTAAAAAAAAAAAAAAAAAAAAAAAGGAAGTACTTATAGAAAAGAAGAGACACAGGACTTTAAAATTATTCATAGACAAGAAAGAATTTGAGGGGAAAAGATAATTTGCTTAGTTAAATGCATCAGGTTTATCTTTAGTGGATACCATCAAAATGTCAAACAGGAGATAACAGAAAAGATTTGAGTAAAGAGCATACACTTCATGATATTTTAAGTTGCTCTCATCCATGAAGGATTATAAACCTATTGCACATTAGTACTGTGGATAAGTTAAGGATTTTTTTCTATTTTTATTAATTTTTATATTATTTTTTGTATTACTTATTTTTAAACAACAGAAATCCTACTATAGAGACCAAATATGAAACTTTGCAAGCTTCAGGTTTCCAGTAAGCAGAACAGTGGTCTTAAATGGGCAACAAAATTCATGAGGAGTCAAATCACTCATGTGATTTGACCCCTCATGAAAAAAGATTTTTCATGTCAATCGTGAAAAAGTTTGCTCTCATTCCCTTCTTGATGGTATTCATTCTTAACTTCCATGGATGTCCCTCCCCCCCCCCCCCCCCGCCACCTCCATAAAATAAAAAATTCCATCTACTGGTATCATATGACCCTTTCAGAAATTTGTAAATCTCAATCATACATCCCTCTTTCTCCTATTTGCTTTTGACATTTTCACAGCCCATAAATTCTCAATCTGTCTTCATAATCTGTATTCCACAATCCTGATGCCATCTTAATTAGCATCATCACAGAAACCAGGAGACCAAAACCCTCACATAATAATCCAAGTGAGGTTGTATCAAGGACATGTAAACAGACAAAAAGTCTTCCTTATCTTACATATTAAGGTTTGCTTAGCAATGCAATAATCCTTTGAGTTGTATCTGAAATCTCTGTTCTGAACTTCAACTTCATATTTGCAAAAAAACCAGGATCCTTATCCTGAACAGTTTCTTCTAGCATAATCCAACCAATATATGAAGTATGAACTCTAATATAAACTGGATACTTCATTATAAAGTGCATGACTTTAGATTACTAACAATGAACTGACAGACATTTTCAAATGCCCACAATTCCACTTATTCAAATCACTCTAAGTACTGCATATTAGCCACATTCCCGATCATTCTGCCCATCTTTGCTGCAGTCAGTTCTCAAACAGTGATATACCACTGTTTGAGTAATGTGCTCAAACAGTGATATACCACTGCTCAGCTTAATCGTGCAAATTCACATCCCCACATATATACCCATTTTTTGATGTCATCAGCCAGCCATCCTCTTATCCAGGCTAATATTTTATAATCCAATCTCCTATCCTCCAACTTAAGCAAACAGCCTTCTATGCTGTATCCTGTCAGTATCCAAAAGCCTTAGTAAAATCCAAAATTTTCATGGTGTATCCATCCTTGCCTAATTCAACTGTAACAGCATTGCAAAACATAAGCTCATTACTCAAACATAACTCTCCCTTAGTAAATCCATACTGTTTGCAAATTATAGATTCTCTGTCAACCTATTTCTGTATGTGAGCTCTTCCCAACTTCTCCAAAATATTTACTACTGCTCCAGAGATACTGATAGGTTGATAGCTGGACATCAGTCTTTACACCACACTTGCACAATGGGGTTATCGTGTTCTTTCCACTCCTGTAGAATCATCCCTCTTCTGAGACCCAAATTATACAGCCTGGTCAAAGGAACAGCCCAGTTCAGCTGAACACTCAGCTTTGTGCTGATTTCATCAGCCCCCATTGCCAAATTCTTATTCAGTTTGTGCAACAGTCCTAGAACCTACTCTTATACCTGAGTTTCGACATCCAGTGAAGAAGAGGCTGTAATGTTGCATACACTCGGTTGACAGCTTTTAGCAGTTTAGTAAAATGGACACTGATCAGTTGAACAGTCTCTTCTCCGTCATCATCTGCACTCAGTAGAGTTGTTCTTTCATACACATTCTTTCTTTTACTTGCAGCATAACAACAGAATTCTTTTGTGTTGTTTTTAGCTTGAAGAGCCAGTTTCTTTTCATACTCAGATGTTGCTTTACATACAATAGTTGTAACTCTTCCTGGATGACTACTTTTATTTTCATCTTTTCTTCTTCACCCATTTTCTGTTATAATGCTGGGCAAAGGCCTACTCCAAAGTCCATTTAGTCCTATCTTGATCCTTTCTATGCCACCGAGTTCCAGCAATCTCTTTAACCTGTTCCTTCCACCATCTCGGTCTTCCTGTCGCACTCCTTCCATCTTTAGGATACCATTCAGATATCAACTTTGTGCATTTTTTGAGTGTTACTTCTTGTAATATGACCTGCCCATTGCCATTTGGACCTTTTAATGGATGATAAAATGTCTCTCACCCTAGTCTAAGTTCTGACCTAGGCCACACTTCCCATGATTTGGAAAAACTAATTCTTAGGTCTCCCACCCAACAGGCTAACCAATTGCACCAGACGGTGCCCTTTTTAGCACTTTAGGCTTTCAGTCTAATCTTTTACACTTGTTTTGTGCATGTGTGTGTCTGTGTGTGTTGTTTACAATTTTAATATTGTTTCTCTGAAGATTTCTCAGTGACATGAAATACAGGATTGATTAAATGTGCATTTAATTATTTGTGTTTTGTTTATTCCATTAAACCTTATAATGTTATCCATTTGTGTTGTTCTATGTGTAACATCATGCAGCTCTTACTATTTTAAATAACCAACTGTTCATGTTTTACTTTGTATTCAAACTGCCTGATGCCACTGATGATGATTTGTAATTTTCAGGTTGAAATATTTGACTATTAAATATATTATTCATGCTTTTCCTTGTGTTATATTAATTTGTTAAACCTTATGGCACAAATAACACTGAAACAACAAAAGGTAAATCTTACAAGTGTGGAATGGTAGAAGGCCATTTACTGAGATCATCAATGAAAAAATTCAAAGAAATGTAAGAAGCCAGTAAACTGATTTTCCGCCTCTATGGGTACAATGTCATAGATACATTCATGTAGTAATAGTTTCGGCAAAACCACAAGCACAACTACATTTGGATATGATGCAAAAATCCTGCTTTCATCTTTTAAAAATCAGTTTCAGATGTTCTTATAACTTCCTTTAACACAGAGCAGAAATTTTGCTGAAAGTAAATTGCGATATGCTCAAGTTCTCTCTTGAACAGTCTTGGTACATTTCTTGGAGAACTGGACTTACAATTAGGTTGATAATTTAAAGTACAATGGAAATAAACAATTCCCTGTAGGTAAGAATTATTTTAGGAATGAGTTCAGTGAAAATATCTGAATAAGATGACAACAAACAGTAATCCCACTAAGAAATGAGGTACAGAAATCTGAATTCATCCAAATTGTCATTCTAACAACCATTACAAAAGTGGCTGTGTGAGAGTTGCTCCATGAAAGTAGTAGTAGTATACACTATGGTGTACACTACTGGTGACAACAAAATCAAGAATGTCTGGGAGTGGTGTCAGGATTATATGATATCCAGTTGGAATGTGAACTATTTATGGGAGAATGTTCAGTGACAGCAATTGCCACAGCACGTATACCTGTTATATAAATTATCAATGCAGTTAGAAAAGGTAAGACAACTGGAGCTGTCAAGATTACTATCTCCAGAAAAGATGATCTCACTATCATGGTGGCTGGACTAGAGAAAAATCAACATTTAAAGAAAAGAAACTGAAAATCAGAGTGATGGAATCAAAAGAGGTAAATATTATTATTATTTGTCACCTCCAGGGAGTCCAAAGACTCATTGAGGGAGGGCATCTACTCTACAACTCTGCTTTCACCACTCACAATCACAACTACACCAACGCCATCTACTGCTGACCACTACCACTAGCATTTCCACAGACAATCACAAACATCCATGCCCATGGGGGGGGGGGGGGTCAAACCCTCGGCCTCTTGACTGGAGAGCAGACATGCTAACCACTCGGCCAGCAAGTCTGGCCATATTTATATTCTATATATATATATATATATATATATATATATATATATATATATATATATATATTCTATAAATATATATATATAGACAGAGAGAGAGAATTGTCGGGGTCTCTGTGGCCTATAATTTTCAAACCAGAAACAACAAAATAAAACTGCTTACAGAATATGAAAGTGTAACTCAAAAAGTTTTATTTCGCAATACTGAACTTGCTGCATTGATGTCTGGAAGATAATATGACATCATACTTCAAAATGGTGACTGTTCAAGAAAAAGCAATGTGAGTACTTTGGGTTTTCAAAACAAAGTCCATTATCACAATGCAGCACCATTACAGAACTCAGTATGGAAAACATTCACCTTCAGATAATGGTATCCAACATTGGTTAAAGCAACTTCAAGAGAGTGTTCAGCACCAAAAAGGTTTTAGGCACTCAGCTATTTAGGCACAGTTTTTAGTGAAGATGGCAAATTAAATTTGGAAACACACAACAGAATAAGCAAAATTGGTATGGTGGAAAGCCAGTTGAATAAATTTGTATGGAATAAAAGAGAAATTATCCAAAACACTAACTAGCAGACAGTGTTCAAACCAGTTTTAAGTTATGAATTTGAGAGTTGGGTGGTTAGAAATAAAACAGATCAACGATTAGAGACCACAGCTATAAGAGTACTTAGAAAAATTAGGGGCTTGAACAGATGGCATCAATGGCAGAATCATATTAAAAATGATGACATTAGGAAGGAAATTGGCATTGTTCAAATTCAATAATGTGTAAACAGGGCACACTAATCTAAGGTGGTATGGGCACTTAAATAGAATGGAAGAGGAAAGATTGGCAAAGCAGACGTTTGATGCCAAGAAAAACATCCAGAAGACCAATAGATGAATTGTTTCAGTAAGAAGTGCCTTAGAACAACGAAATGTTAGATACAACAATATTGTAGTGCTGACAAGTAATTGACTAATTTGTAGGAAAATTGTTGACAGGAGATTAGTAATAATATAAATTTAATCATGCGGTGCTATCATAGTAACCTGAACACCCCTCAAGGATACATATCAGGAAACTGATGATGATAATATTTAATACTGACACAAATTTTTGGAAGTTCTTTCTGTACTAGTTACGATGTCTACTTTTGGAACATATAGCAAAGTAATAACTTCAAGTATTTACTCGAAGTAGAAGCTTTCTATATGATTATGTTTGTAGTTGGATAGATTTATAACTATATATATATATATATATATATAACTATAGATTTAAACTGCAAGTAGCTGTTATCATGGCCTTAGGGAATCCTGTGGTGACAGTGCTCTACTGTACTGGACTGTTGCAAAATGGGTCAGTGCATTTCATGCATGGCAAGATCACCCGGATGATAATCACTGTGCAGTTGACCTGCCATTTCAGATGAACATTTTGAGCTTGTTTGGGAACTCCTCACGGTTGAATGGCGATGGACTGAATGCAGTTAGCCCAGGAAAATGGAACAAACCACCCAAGTGTTTGGACATCCTAAAAGAGAAGCTCAGTATGTGCAAAATTTCAGCTCATTTGGTTCCACATCACTTGACTGAGATGCAAAAATGCAGTTAGTGGCCTCCATCTGGAACGATACAAAACTGAAGGGGATGCATTCCTGAATCATATCTTAGAAAATGATGAAACTTGGACAAGAGCTTATGAGCCTGAACTGAGGAGACAATCCAACAAATGGCCCATTCGGGATCATCCTGTCCAAAAAAACTTCTCCAGGAACCCAGCAAAGTTAAAGTCATGCTGATAGTCGCTTATGATGTTCAAGGTTTCATTCTTCATCATGCTGTGCCACAAAGGCAAACTGCTAACACATAGTACCATCAACGATTTCTGGAGCACTATTTGTGTCTGCTTTAAGGAGAAAGTGACCACATTTTTTCATGGATTCTCCACCATGTTTGTTGTATGACAATGCATAATGTCATGTGTTGCAATTAGTCAGAGGTGACAATGGGAAGTATTGGAAAATCCTCTGTATTCACCAAATATGAGTCCTTACAACTTTGGCTTGTTCCTCAAAATGAAAGAACCCCTCAGAGGTTTGTGGTTTCATGATGTGCAAGAGGTTCATAAAGCAGTAGGTCATGCTATTGCTGTTGGATACCACCAACAATCTGATGGTGGTATCCAACAGCTACCACAAATTTGGAAACAAGTGCAGAACATGGCAGGTTACACTGAAGGGATGTAATTGTACAGACTTGATAAATAATGGATGAAAGATAGTTGTGGACAGTTTTTCTGCTTGGTAGCAAAAAATATATTATACATTGTAACCAAATATACTTACACTTGCAAATAGGATTATTATTATTATTCCGGGCAACTCCAAGGAGTCTACAGACTCATCGAGGGAGGCCCTAACATCATGTCAAAAACAACTATTCGACATTCACACAGTATCTATCATACCTCGCCTTGAACTCAGTCACAGTCGTAGCACCCGCAACAGACTCTGGCAGCTTATTCCACTCATTTACCACTCTCCAAGTAAAAAACCTAGCTCTAACACCCCTGCTAACCACATTCTTGCCCAGCTTCCATGTATGGTCCCCTAGTCCTCCCACCACCAGTCCTATTCTCAAAAATATCTTCTGAATTAATCTTATAGAAACCCTTCAGTAATTTGAATGTCTCAATCATATCACCCCTTTTCTACCTATCGACCAATTTTTGCAACCCACAAATCTTCAACCTGTTCTCATAAGGTTCATTCCACAGACCTGCTATCATCTCGGTCACTCGTCTCTGGATCCTTTCCACCTCCTCCCCATCAAGAAGAAACCCTGGCACCCATATCTGGGCACAGTAGTCTAGATGGGGTCTTACCAAGGCTCGATACAGAGGAACAATAACTTGTTTGTCTCTGCTTGTTAAAGTATTTTTCAGAAGCCAAGTGATTTGATGAGCTGATTTAGCCACTTTTGCAATGTGCCCCCTAAACTTCAATTCCCTATCCACCAACACTCCCAAATCCCTGGCCTCATCAATCTCCTGGAGTACAGTTCCACCAATGATATACTGCTGCTATTCTTTTCACCCCAAAATGCATAACCTTACACTTTGCCACATTAAATTGACATCCATTTTCCCTAGCCCAGTTCTCCAAACTATCCAATGTAAAATTTTGACATCCTGTGCACTCACAATTGCTCTACCCAACTTTGCATCATCAGCAAACAAGTGAACACTTCCTCTCAGATCCTTTCCTATATCATTGATGAACAAATTGAAAAGTAGTGGTCCAAGGACAGAGCCCTGCAGCACACCACTAGTCACAAGCCGTCTTTTGGACTAAACTCCTGAATAAACTGCTCTCTGGTATTTCTCCATCAACCACCCTCCTATCCATCTCACTAACCCTATATCCATCCCCATCTGCTCCAGTTTACTGATTAGAGTTCCATGTGTCAAAGGCCTTTGCAAGGTCCAGTAGAATCACTGTAAACCCATTACCCTTATCCAGTTCAGCGGTCACTGTGTTATAAAACGTGAGCAAGTTACTGAGGCATGATCTACCCTTCACAAAACCATGTTGTCCCCCATACAATATCCTATTTTCATCTATCCAATCCTGTATTCTTTTTTCTTGACTAATTTCTCTAAGACCTTGACAATGATTCCTGATATGCTAATCGGTTGGTAATTTACAACAGCAGTCTTGGAACCACCTTTATGCAGTGGAACTATTTTCCCCTCTTTCCACCCCCTCGGGACTAACCCAGACCCGAGACTCAAATTAAACAAAATGGTCAAGGGTACTGACAATTCTTCAGCCGCTTCACGTATGACACAAGCTGGTATACCATCCAATCCCACAGATGTATTGACATTGAGGTTATGCAATAGACTACTCACCTCCACTTCATTCATCACAATTTCTGTATAATCTTTTAATTTTTTTGTTTTAATTAAAATTTGAGAATTTGAGGAATTATGTTTTAATTAAAACAATATAATTCCTTGTCAATCATAATATACATTGTAAATAAGCACAGAAACTTTTCATAACTATCTCTCTCTCATTCAGAGTATTTGATAATATGATGAAACACATTTTTCTACTTGTATATGGAAAACATGATTGCTGAATTAATTTAACCTTGGTTACAATATATCTGACATCCACTGATGAAACCTAAATAAAGGTCGAAACCAGTCTGGGTAGTAAACCCTCCCATGTGAAGTCAAGAGCCTCTATACCCAAGTGCTCTAGTCACAAAGTTACTTCATTCTTATGCTCAAGCTTGAGTAGAGGATTAAAAAAAGAATATAATTTCTTATCTAGTATAATATATATTGTAAATAAGGCAAAAAAATTTCTACAACTATGAGAAATAGCTCCTTCTACTATACATTGACAAATAATGATACTGCATCCAAACGAGCTAGTATGTCAGATTGGTTTGCATGATTTTTTTTTTTTAATGCAACAAGAAGAAATTTTACTGAAAGTGTAAAGCCAATGTAATTCTACAGTTTTCGCTAGGACCAGCAAGTATGAAAATTCATTATTATTATTATTAGAAGAACACGTAAGACCACAGTAATAACTTTTTAATTAAAAAGGTACAGATATTTCATACTAAAACTAATAGTACACAAACTTCAGTGTCACACAAACAGTTATATGAATGGAATACAAGTAAAGAACATTCGGTGGATCACCTATTAAAATACAATTGTTGCCACGTGCTAGGAAATGATAGAAAATAATAGTTAATTAATATTTAAGATAACTGATTTTTTTATTGATTACATAAAATAAAAGTCTCCCAGATTTTCGAGAGACAATCATTTCGGTTTAAATTTGGTTCGGTGTAAAATAGCTTCACAACTTTCTTTTAAAAGGCGTTCATATTTGGATCTACATCTATGGAGGAGAATAGCTTTATCTCACTGGATATTATGAATAGTGTTAATACTGTGTTGTGCTATACCAGACTTCTAAGGTTTATTGTATTCAATATAATATTGATGTTCTTTAATTCTTTTTTCCACAGAACGGCCAGTTTGTCCAAAATAAGAAACATCGCATTCATATGGTATTTGGTAAACGCCAGCCAAAGATAGAGATGACAGTTTATCTTTTGTAGAAGGCAATAAAGAGGAAATTCTGTTGATAGGAACATATGGGAATCAACTGGTACTTTTAAAACGAATTTAAACCAAAATGATTGTCTCTCTCTCGACGGTCTGGGAGACTTTTATTTTATGTAACCAATAATCTTAAATATTAATTATTATTTTCTATCATTTCCTAGCACATGGCAACAATTGTATTTTAATAAGTGATCCACCGAATGTTCATTACTTGCATTCCATTTCTATAACTGTTTGTGTGACACTGAAGATGTACTATTAGTTTTAGTATGAAATATCTGTACCTTATTAATTAATAAGTTATTACTGTGGTCTTACGTATTCTTCTAATAATTTTACTATGCTGCAGGTACCTCTAAAAATAGGAAAATTCACGTATTCGCTATAAGACAGAGTGGCAATGTCAGCTGTGTTAATTTTTTATAAACCACAAAATGTAGAAATAACTGTGCATCCTCAATGAAGAGATTTTTTTTTAGTCATCAGTACCACCAATCATGTTACTGCTAAGTCATTTCTTTTTCCTATGAGTAGAGCAAACAATCCTGTTCAATATGAAGTAGAGAAGGAGTCCATAAAAGGGTAGCAATTTTAGAGTTGTAGACTGTGCTGTTTTGGTTACTAAATTCCCTTTAATCACTCTAAGAACAATCATGTTTATATTATGCTGGTTCTTTTTTTTTTTTAATAGTTTCTTGCACCAATGCAGTTACTACTTTTCAGGACAGTGGCATTTATAAAAGGATGGCTGCTGCTTCAAGCATCATTTGATTTTGTTATATGATAACATTTTGTTGCTTTCTTCGTGCCTGTCATAATATCAATATTTGGAATGCTAGAGTATTATTTCCGAAACCAAATATCTCACTTAAAATCAATGTTTCTATATGATTTAAATCAGTGTCTCTCAGATGGTGTGCTATGAGAGAGATAGGTGTGCTGACAAATTTTGATAGTAAAAAATATGTTCATCTAAATTACAGTGCACGCTTGCCTATTTATACAATTATATTTGTATAAAAACTTTCACCAGTGTAATATTTATGTAATATTGGTTTATCTTGCTGCAAATACTAAACTAAAGCAGCACCAACTGACCACCAGTAATACGACAATGATTACATCATCGAGTACCTCACAAGCTGTGTTAACATGATTAGTTATGGTTGTGTGACATTATGAACACAGGTGTATTGCTACAGGAATTTGCATTGTCAACTGTACATGTCATTTATATCATGTTTAGCAAGGTGGATAACGACATTTTTCCTTTGGTATAGACAACTCGATATTGTTTAGACCTTTTCATATATAGATGGCCAATTTTTTTTAGTTATCAAATTCTTAGAGCACTTTTTCTATGGTGAAGTTTTATGTTAAAAGCATATCTGATTTGATCCTAAACTTCAGGAGGTATAAAATTTGCTACATAGTTGTGTAGATCTTGTTTTCCTCTCAGTGCAAATTGATTCCAAGTTAGTAGTGTGATTTCTGAAAGTTAAGCAAAAGCTGCTATGGGCACTTCATAGAAAATTATAATGCAGATTGGTCTTCAGTTTCTACACCTTAGCTAAGAAACAACCACCAGCCTCATCTCTTCAAAGAGTCTAGCAAAGTAGTTTGTTTGTATGACAGTCCAAATAGGAACTAGGATATCTGACATTTAAGAGCCTTTCTGTACACTACATTTTTACAATGCTATCAACCACATACAAGCTATATGATAAACAACAAACTGCATACTGCATGTGTTTGATAGATAACATATTTTATTTTTTATCTCAGCTCTGAAGTGTTTGCAGTGAGACTTAGATTTTGACCTGTGATTTTTAGTTGTTGTACATATTCATCCTAAGAATTCTGCAGGTCTGTGCTGCTATTCATCTATATGGATCACATTATGAAAGAAAGTAGCATTAGGCCTGCTAACAGGAGATGTTAATTAAATAAACATAATATGGATTTTACTTATGTAATTTTTATTAGCACAGAATTTTCTCCCTAATGCTAAGGAGTATCTTCAACATGACTTTCACATTAAACTAGAACAAACATGAAGATTCAACAATGAAAACGTGAACTACACGTACGTGACAGAGTGACAAGGTCTAATAAAGTAACTTTAATTAACAAGAGATCATTAATTAAAAATTACTTCCACATAATAGCACCTTCACAGTGCAACTGAAAGAATGACAGTATATCATACTCTTCGATTGGAAAAGACCTAAGTTCTCATGCTGGGAACTCATGTTTTTCAACCTGCGTATAAGCAAATCGGCCTTCAGAACAAGCAATGATAGTAATTATGTGTAATTAAACAGTTGGACAATTAGATGTGTGTGTAGTGGAGTAGTGTCCTCCTGTGATGAGTCTCTGGACTCCTTGGAGGTGTCATGTAATAATAATAATAAAATAACTTGAACAAGAGATCATTAATTAAAAAAATATATATTTAATCAATGATGCAGTACTTCAATGGGAAATAGTACTTTTCTAGAGAAGAGAAAAGTGGGAGCCACACCGAGAGGTGGTGATACTAAGATGGAAGCATGGAGAAGTCATCTTTACCTATACAAGTTGCCAAAAGGTGTCTCACTTTATTATTAAGCTACTCTAGATTTGAAGATGTTAGAAGTTTTCCCCCCCACACACACTTGGTTAGACTATAATAAATTTAGTTTAATCCTTTATCCAAGTGTATGTAAACAAAGTTTGCACCTGAAATATATAAAGCACTATAGTGCTTTGCATTATGGGAGATACTAAGAAAAGGAATGATGAGAGCTTGGTCCACCTTTACGAGTTTCCTCAGTCCTGAAGATACTTCAGGAGCAAACTTTGTTTGCATATACACTTGGATAAAGAATTAAACTAAATTTATTACAGTTGTTTGCAGATGATGCAAAGCTGGGGAGAGTTATGAGAAGTAAAGTAGATGGTGTAGTTTTGAAAGAGGACCTAAGTAGACAAATGGGCAAGTGTGTGGGAATATCAGTTTAATATTGCAAAGTGTAAGTTTTTAAAATTTGGGAAGCAACAATGGGATGTATAGTATAGGATTGGTGGGGATGTTTTGGATGAGATGAAGGATTTCAGGGCTGTGGTGGATAGAGACTTGAAATTTAGTAGATATTTTGCTAAAATTGTGAGGACACAGCAGATTATGAGAATGATGTGCAGAAGTAAGAATGTTTTGATTCCATTGTATAAGACTTTGATCAGGCCAAATATGGATTACTGTGATTTGGTCACCAGGATTTCAAAAGGTAGATAAGATGTTGGAGATGGTTCAGAGACAATTGACTAAACTGATTTCTGGTCTCTGGAATGTGGAATATGAGGACAGATTAAGAGAATGCAAATTACAGAGCCTAGTGGATCAAAGGAAGAAGGGAGACATGATCGAGACATATAAGTTGGTAAGGGATAATTACCAGATTAGCGTGGATGAGATTTTTCATAGAATATCAGGAGACAGCGAGGGGAATGAGAGGCTATCCCTGGAAGCTGTATTAGGTGGGTGTGAGGGGGGGGTGAGGAGCAGATTTTTTTCATGTAGAGTGGTGGGTGATTGGAATGTACTGCCTGAGAGTGTGGCGAGTGCAGTGACAGTGAATGCATTTAAGTCAAGGTATGATGAGCTGTGCTAGAGTGGGATCTCCCACAATGTGTCTCTTGACTCCATGGCGGTCTGTTGATAATAAAAATAATAATAATAATAAAGTTTATTTAATTCTTATGGCTTATATTCCAATTCGTCAAGTTATTTCTAAGCTTTATGGAGATGTTAATTTCAGCTGTTTACTTCATGCAGATGATCATATACTCTTAAATAAATCAAGTATAAGTCCGCAGGATTCCATAACTATAAAGAATAACTATGGTAATAAATTTGGTATGAAAATCATTAATAAAAAGACTATGAAACAGGAAAGAACACAGAAATGTCAAATGCAATTTGAATGGAGAACCGATAAAACAAGTAAAACATTTCAGATAATTAGACACAATTTTTAGATGGCAAAATAAATATAGAAATAGATAACAGAATAAGCAAATCTAGTTTGGTAAGGAACCAGCTAAATAAATTCAAATGGAATATAAGAAAAATTAGACAAAACACTAAACTAGCTGTATGTAAATCAGTGTTCAAACCAATTTGAAGATTTGGGAGCTGGGTTAGAAATAAAACACTTGATCAAAGGCTGAAAAACACAGATATGAGGGTTCAGAGAAAAATTAAGAGTGAACAAATGGTATTAATGGTAGAACCATATTAAAAATTATATTAGGAAGGAACTTGATAATGTTAGCATTCAGGGAAGTGTGAGTAGAGCTTATCAAAGGTATTACTAAATCACTTAAGGAATTGACAACGTAGATAAGAATATAAATTAAATTACACTTTAATAAATATTTCCGATATTTCAGCAACGTCACATTGCCATCTTCAAAAGGAACTTGCAAAAAGAGGCACGTGCACGTAGGCACTACAACACAGTAACTCAGAATAAAGTGATGAAGTTATTGTTTTCCTAAATGTCCTGATGGTGCTGTCCCCTAGTGGGCTAAGTAGGTGTTCTTGGCCGCTGAGCTGAAGGTCTGCTGATATAAGCCTCCCAAATTTGGGGCATTTTCATGCAACCAAATTTGTTGAGGTTTGGAGAGTTTCTTAGGGCTGAGGCTGATTCCATGAATAGTCTTTCGAATTTGTATTTGCTACGGTGTATTACTGTAGCTTTCTTCCACCGTATTCTGTGGCGTGTATCCAGAGCATGGTCTGCAAGACTAGAGTGGCTGTACTTGTGAAACCGGATGTAGTCCTTGTGTTCAGAAATTCTGATATTCGTTGTCCTGCCTGTTTGGCCAAAGTAAGACAGTTTACAAAGGACCTGGTATACACCAGGTAGGGCTAGGGGAAGTGTTGGTCTTTAGTGGAGCGGATAAGGGAAGACAATTTTAATGTCCTAAGATACTTAGGATGAAATATTTACAATTATAATTTTCACTGTGGTTAATACATGTGTTTCTTTTAATTATTTATTAAAGTGTAATTTAATTTATATTCTTATCTACGTTGTCAATTCCTTAAGTGATTTAGTAATGAATAACCAACATATAAGCTTGTCTACGAGAATTACCATTATCCACGGAGATGCCATAGCACAGAAGGCACGCCAATACGGTAAAATGAAGTTGAAGTTATCTAGACAATTAAATTGTCTAACTTTCCTAAAACGCTGCTGTGATAATCAGGTAATCCCAAAGTGTGTAAAATTCAAGCACCGTTTTGTTTCACAAAAGGCTCTCTGTATCTATAACCACGACAGCTTCGCTTTGCTTTGGGAACAAATCACCGCCACGCGGTTTCTCTTAGCTGACATTAACAAAGCTATTCGTGCTCTTGAAGAAGAGCTTTCGTATACTTTAAATCACGAGCTTTGGTCAATTTTACATGAAATCTCGTGTACCACAGCAGACAAAGAATTTGAAAAAATACGAGGTCGACAGATCAAAAAATTCGAAAAATTAAAAAAGAACTCTACCGTCAATCCTAAACTTCCTACTAACACCGTAATCAACCTTTCTTCAGTCACCCTGAAGCACTCAACGTGCTTTCACGTGGCCACTTTGCCACTGCTCCCAGAAAAATACTTAGTGAGGATATTATGATCCAGATCGAACACAGAATCTGCCACCTTCCAAATCAAATTGTCAACAGTGTAAGACTGGATGTAGCTTCTGTCCTCTCCAAAGCAAGACTACCAAAAACCAACATATCCAATAAGGAATATAAAGCTCTGCACAAAATGAGGAAAAATAAAGAAATAGTTATCACCAAAGCGGATAAGGGAAATGCAACTGTAGTACTTAACCAAAAGGACTACACAGGTAAGCTTAATGCTCTTCTATTAGATCGGGCTACTTACCTCCCTATCAAATACAATCCCACCAACTCATAAATCACAAAACTTCACAGGTTCCTTAAAAAAGTCACTTCTTGGCTGTAGAAGTTACTAACAGATTAAAACCGTTTAACTCTATACCCCCCCCCTGTATTTATGGACTCCCAAAAATACATAAAGAAAATGTGCCATTACATCCCATAGTGGATGGCATTGATTCCCCCACATACAAATTAGCTAAACATTTGACCAAAGCGCTCACACACTATACTGGCAACACACCATCACACACAAAAAACTCAGCCCACTTCAAAGCCAGCATAGAAAACCTTAAACTCCAACATGCTGACATAATGGTCAGCTTTGACTTCTCCTCCTTATTCACAAATGTCCCACTCAAGAAAATTTTAGAGCTAATCCAAGCTAAATTTTCTCCTGATATCTCATCCCTATTTCAGTTCACAATGAACTCAGGCTATTTCATTTGGCAGGGAAAATTCTACAAACAAATAGAGGTGCCAGCCATGGGTTCACCACTCTCCCCACCTTGGGCCAATTTCTTTATTGAGACCTTTGAAGAAAAAGCCCTAGCCTCTGCCCCACAAAAACCGACCATATGGCTTTGCTACGTGGATGATATGTTCGCTATTTGGCCACATGGTTCTGATACACTCCTCACCTTCTTAACACACTTAAACAACCAACACCCCAGAATCAAGTTAACTCTGGAAAAAGAGGAAAACAACAGCCTCCCTTTCCTAGACACACTAGTCACCCGCCACCCTGATGGAACCTTGGTTTTCTCAGTTTATAGAAAACACACCCATACAGGCATGTACATTCACCAACAATACCACCCCCCTCACAACAATATGGAGTGGTGAAAACACTATACGACAGGGCTAAGCTAATCTGCTCTAACGACAAGGCCCTAAACACTGAACTAAATCACATCCTCAACACTTTCTCAGCCAATGGCTACTTCCCCAAAAAAAAAATCCAAAAATATTGAAACCAACAAACCCCCCCCCCCTTCACAACAAGGATTACTCTAAATCCATCACCATTTCCTACATCCAAGGCACCTCGAAAAAAAATTACCAAAATTTTAAAAAAACATGACTTGACCTCCTGTTACAGACCATACAGAAAATTGGTTTTCCTTGTCTGCTCCACTCAAGACCAATCACTTCCCCTAGACCTACCTGGTGTGTACCAGGCCCTTGCAACTGTAAACTGTCTTACTTTTGCCAAACAGGCAGGACAACAAATATCAGAATTTCTGAACACAAGGACTACATCCAGTTTCACAAGTACAGCCACTCTAGTCTTGCAGACCATGCTCTGAATACACGCCACAGAATACGGCAAAAGAAAGCTACAGTAATACACCGTAGCAAATACAAATTCGAAAGACTATTCATGGAATCAGCCTCAGCCCTAAAAAACTCTCCAAACCTCAACAAATTTGGTTGTATGAGACTGCCCCAAATTTGAAAGGCTTATATCAGCAGACCTTCAGCCCAACGGCCAAGAACACCTACTTAGCCTGCTGGGTGGGGGGGGGGGGGGGGCACCAGCAGGGCTTTTAGGAGAACAATAGCTTCATTACTTCATTCTCAGTTACTGTGTTGTAGTACCTACGTGCACGTGCCTTTTTGTAAGTTCCTTTTAAAGATGGCAACGTGACGTTGCCAAAATATCGGAAATATTTATTAAAGTTTTTTAAATAACGAAACGTGTGGTGCGATCATAATTAAAAGAAACACACGTATTAATCACAGTGAAAATTATTTAATTGAAAATATTTCATCCTAAGTATCTTAGGACATCATCAGTACAGTAGTTTTAAACAATAATAGGAATAACATACAGTTAGGACGCATGATTACAATAGAATCTCATTAAACGTGCATAACATGCACGTTTAATGTCTAAATAGTGTTAAATAATTGTGTTAAATGATTTTGTTAAATTGTGTTAAATATTTTTTTTTTTTTTTTTTTTACTTCTGTAGCACGTTATGTATGTTTAATGAGATTCTACTGTAATCATGCGCCCTAACTGTATGTTATTCCTATTACTGTTTAAAACTACTGTACTGATGATGTCCTAAGATACTTAGGATGAAATATTTACAATTATAATTTTCACTGTGGTTAATACATGTGTTTCTTTTAATTATTTATTAAAGTGTAATTTAATTTATATTCTTATCTACGTTGTCAATTCCTTAAGTGATTTAGTAATGCATAACCAACGTATAAGCTTGTCTACGAGAATTTATCTAAGGTAGTATGGTTACATAAACGGAATGAGAGAGAGAAAAGTTAACAAAACTTGATGCTTCATCTAGGTGGATTGATGCAGTTAGAAGTGTCCTAGAAAACAGAAATATAATATATGACATACTGGAGAGCTGACAAGTGAAAGACTAATTTGGAGAGAAATAGTTGCAGAATATTAGCAATCATGTAAACTTAATCACAGAGTACTGTTAGTATCCTGTATGCCTCTTGAACATACATATTAGAAACTGATGATGATGATATATATTTCTGTGACTATATTTTGAAGAAAGTCATATATTTATGTTTCAACTGCCTGAAATTTATCCTCATTAATTTAAGGTGGCAAGAAGAGGTAGAGGACTATGAATTCTCATTTACAAGTTGAAGATTTAATTTTTTTTAAAAATGCATAATTAAAAATTTATATTTAAAGTTCAAGAAAGTTGGTCTTAAAATGTCTTCCAAGATAGTAGTCATTTTAAGTGAACATGTGAAAATTAAGACTCCCTCTAACTTAACACTTCTTTTATTCAACAGCAGAGGACATCAAATTAGAACCTTACTTCCTTTCTTTTTTCTCCATTACAATTTTAAATTATAATTAATTTATAATCAATATAATTTATATCAATAATTAATAACTGATTGTTACTGCATGTGTATTGTGATATACTGTTTGAAATGAGGAGATGCTGTTCAAAAACCAATAAAATATTTGCAACAAAATAATTATGTTATTTAGTTTGTTCTTTTGGTGTTGTGAATTATGCTACAAAGCCTCAAATGGATTAAATAAGCCTCGTGATCTGGTAATGAGCAAGGTCCTGCCAACTCTACATCTCTAACAAACCATATAACAGATTTTACTTTTTTCTTTCAATTTCTCAAACCAGTCAAGCAGTTGTTATTGATTTTATCAATTAACTGGTTGATAAAAATCACTGTTTGCCTATGAGTAGATCAGAAAAATTAATACCCATTTTTAAGTGGAGGAGTGGGACAGAAGATCAGTAATTTTGCTTTGTATTCATTATTTCTGATGCATTCCCTTTATAAACTGCTCTGAGGATAATTATATTTGTATTAAATTAGTTTAAGAGACTCTTTCCAGAGCAGTTTAAACTATTTTTTGTGATATTGGCATTCAAAAGGATAGCTGCTATTTGTGAGTCTAACATCATCAGCATTAAGCAATAACTTTTTTTTTCCTCACACTTCCCATAAGTTTTTGGAATCTAGAGGCTGTATTAACCTTTATTCAACTGCCTATATAAAGAAAGATCTCTCAAGAAGAGTACCTACACCAAAGCAGAAATTTTTATGAACCCTTCTAATCATGAATTAAATGATTACAGAAAAATAATATGATTTATACACAACATAAATAGATGATTTATGTATGACTATTGCATGGATTTCATATTAAATACAGCTAAATCCAAACATAGTAAAAAACATCAACAAAACAAATATTAATATAATTGATGGGATTCATACAAAATTTTAAGGCTTATAATATTTTAGGCATAATTATTACAGAAGATGGAACAACAGCTACAGAAATAAAATCAAAAACAGCTAAAGCAAACGAAGCATTCTGGAATAATAAATTACTAATGCCGTCAAGAATAAATAAACATACTAAAATAAGAGAATAATAAAATCCTATGTATGACACACACACTGAATTATGGATGTCAGACATAGACATCACAAAATCCATAATCTGAATATTGCCGGCCTTTGAGATGTAGTGCTTCAGGTGAGCACTGTAGATTTATTGGAATGAAGAAGAAACTAATGAAAGGTACCAAAGTTGTGGGAAACAATAGTAGAAAAATGTCTCTGGAAATAATGGAGGAAAAGTTAGATGGAAAATCTCCTGGTAGACCAAGAAATTCTTGGATTAATTATTTAAAGAAATGAATGGGTAACAAGAACTATTATGAGATTAAAAGGATAGCAGAGGAATGGACACTGGCGTACCATGATTACTAACCTCCAAATTGGAGAAGCTAATTAAGAGAAGATGTCAAAAAAAAAACATACAAAAACAAAATCATGAAATAATTCATACAAAAACTGATTTTGCTTATGGAAAATTTACCACCTCATTTGCTCACTTGAATTTCTGTTCCTCAATCTGCTTCAATCTTACCATGCATATCTAGCAAATTCTAGCACCACTATCTCCTATTTCCCATATAGTATTCAGTCACCAAATATATATATGAGCGTGGTCTGAAAAGTTCTCGACTTAACAATGAAAAAACGAATTTAATTTCAAAATTATTTTTATTTTTCAACATAATCTCCCTTAAGACTAATACATTTATTCCAGTGATGCTCCAGTGCCATTATGCCTTCCCTATAGCTGTTCTCAATAAGATCTGCAAAATACCCCTCTAAAGCTGCAATCACCTCTTGATTCGAAGAAAAACACTGACCAGCAAGGAAGAGTTTTAGTTTTGGGAACAGACAGAAGTTAGAGGGAATAGGGTGGATGTTCCAAAAATTTATAGTGCAGATCCCTTAATTTTTATGTTGCCAAAACAACTTTGTGGGCAGGTGCATTGTCCCGATGAAAGATAATTTTTTTCTTGCAAACCGGGTCTTTTCTCACAAATTTTTTCGTCTAGTCTGGTTAAAAGATTGGAATAATATTCCCCCGGTTTTGTTTTACCTTTTTCAAGATAATATACAAAATACCTTTAGCATCCCAAAACACCAATGCCATGACCTTTCCTGCTGATGGAACTGGCTTTGTCTTCTTTGGCGCTGAACAACTGGCTTCTGTCCACTGTTTTGACTGCTGTTTGGATTCTGGCGTGTAATGGTGAATCCAAGTCTCATCCATAGTAATAAATCAATGCACAAAAAATCAGTTTTATTCTTGTTAAAACGCTTGTTGTGAGCAAGCAATGGCACCCATCTTGCACAAATCTTTTTCATTTGCAATTCTTCGTGCAAAATATATCCTACACGTTCTTTTGAAATGCCTATAGTCTCAGCAATTTCACGCACTTTGACTCGCCGGTCATCCAATACCATATTGTGCACTTGATCAATGATTTCTAGCATTGTTATACTTTAGGACGTTCTTCACGTGGATCATCTTCGAGGCTGGTATGGCCACATTTAAACTCTGCAGCCCATTTCCTAATTGTTGAAAACTAAGGAGAAGAGTGTCCATAAACTTTTATGAACTTCGAATGAATTTCTTTTGGAGTTAAACATTCCTTTACAAAGAATTTTATAACCGCACGATACTCAATTTTATCCATTTCAAGGGATATAGACAACACTTTTGCTTGAGACAGCTGTATAAAACAAACTACTTGATAGAATGACTTGCAATTTCACATGGATGCTTATGAGAGACGTACCAACTTAGAAAAAAAAAAAATCTTGCCAATGGTGTTGCTATCTATGGTCGAGGCCAAGAACTTTTCAGACCACCTACATATACTACATCAAACAAAATTTTCAAATCAAACTCACACAATAACTTAACACAAATATATATTCTTTGACCATTAATTTTTAAAGGATCAAAAAATAAATATCTATTCTATGATGTTTAAAAATTTTAAACAACCAACTTAACTCAATCCATCTCTTAAGATACATGGAATATACTGAACATAACTTATATTCTGTAAGTTTGCACTTTTTATCAGTATTGTTATCCAATGCAATGACTTATCACCTTAACAGTGCGACTCCTAAACTCACAGTCCACAATAACCTCCAAGTTTCTCGCTTTCTGACTATTTCCAACAATTTTACATTAATATAATACTTTGACTGTATGTCCATCATTCAAAATGCATAACTTACATTTGGGAAAACTCAAATAACTTTCATTTGCCTACAGGATTCCGTGTCAACTACATTCCTTATTAGTTAGCATCACCATTAAATAACCAAACATCATACTCATAGCCCACTCAAATATCCTTAATATACATGTCAAATAAAGGCCTAAGTAAAAAACTCTGTAGCACACTGATCACCCCCCCCCCCTCCTCATAGACTCTTCACCACAATACATCACTTTCTGATATCTGCTGGTCAATCACTCTTCAACCCATATCAAAAGTTTATTTTGCAACCCATCCCTAAGTGCTTGTATTAACAACCTTCAATATGGAAGACAGTCAAATGCCTTAACAAAACCTAGAAGTACTGTGTGATATCCATTCCCCTTATCCAACTTGGCTGTTACCTATTATAGAACCTGAGCACACTATAAAGGCTGAACTACCTTTAACAAAACCATGCTGTCCTCTACAGAGAATCCCACTGTTGTCTGCTGGCATTGATTTCTAACCAAGCCTTTCTAATAACTTGATAATCACACCAAAGATACTAACTGATCTATAATCCACTGCATCTGTCTTATCTCCACTTTTGTATAATGAAATTATCTTCTACTCCTTCTGCTCATTAGGAATCTTGCATTGCTGAAACTGAAGTTGAACAACCAGGTTAGAGGTCATTTGTTTTGTACATTCCTTGAGCACTCATACTGATATTGCATTCAGTCCAACTGTTGTATTATTTGAGTCAAGCCCTTCTAACAGAGGTAGATGAATTAGTAGTATTAACAGCTTCAATACTACTAATTCATCTATCTCTGATCTTTCATCAGTCTTCCCCCCACCCACCCAAATTCCAGAACTGAGGAGCCACTTTCCCAATCATATAAGGATGGAACAACATCAGTTGAAATTACCAATAACAGCTGAACAGATACAAGACAAAATGCAAATCATGAAACTGGAGAAGAAACAGAAAAGCAAGAAGACAATGTAAAGATGGAGAAGGTTGTGAATTGTCAAATGAAGACTCTTCAGGCTCAGACGAGTTTATGGACTATGAAAAACCATCTCATACTAATAAAGGGAAAGCAAGAGATACAATTAAAGAAAAAATAAAGTTTTCTACGTACGATTATCATCTACATGAAAAAAAAAAAAAAAAAAAAACTACTAAATTCCAAATCAAGAATGATAGACATGAAAATAAAATAATGAAAAAGCAACTGTAAAACAGTTAATAAGAAGCAGGCTACACAATTGCTCCTTGACTAATCATAGTCAAGGAGCAATTTTGTGCAGCCTGTTCCTTTCTGCATTGCCTCATTAAATGTACAAGGATTCCAGAGGCAAATTAAATAAGAAACTACATGGAAACTTATGTTACACCATAATATCAGATTTTTGTTTCTCCAAGAAACATACTTCTGCAGATATAAAGATATAAACACTTTAATAGATAGATATCCACTTCTTTCTTATGGAAGTTTTGAAAGATTTAACAGGGCTGGAGTATGAGTTATCATTCTTCCTCCCACCCACCCCCTCCTCCTTCGGTCATTCTGTAATATCCAAAGGGATGCAGAAGGAAGAATCTTAACAGACTGGAAATACCGTGGAAGTGTAATAAGGTTTCCAGATCTGGTGGATTCCAGATTTTTAAATTCTACATTTTAGAGTTGCTGTACTTTTTTTTTTCTGACAGTGCCATGAAGGAGATATCCTTCATGGCACTGTCAGAAAAAAAAAAGACAGAAAACCATGTTTTGTTTAAATAGAAACTTAAAACTGAAACACAAACTGTCTCATTACTAAATCACAATTGATTGCTTAAGCAAAAAAAAAAAAAAAAAAATGTATTGATAATTTTTTTAATGATGAGTAGGAAACTTCAATTATGAAAATTGAAAAGCAACAGAAGGATTAACAATGCAGATGTGAAATAGCTGTAGTGAAGTAGCACAGTTCAGTTTAATTATAAATGAAATCTTAATAAGGTGCAGCAAAATGTGCACGTGTGTATGTGTACACTTGCAAAAATTCTTTAAAAACATAAAATCAATAGAGCATTCATTCTCTTCTTTATTAACCTCCCTACCGGCCAATGTGGATGAAATAGTGACACCAAATTGCACTTCTTATCCATGTTATTCAATGGGTTTTAGAGCTTCGTATCCAGATTTAGCTCGACGTCTATAGACGTCGTGGCCAGTTGGGGGGTTAAGATGAGATCACTACTTTGATCCTTAAAACCTTGACATGTCCTTCCAAAATATCCAGGTGTGTATTGCCAATAATGAAATTAAACAGGTAGATCATTGCATATACTTAGGACAACAGATATCAATGGAACAAAATATCATGGACAAAATTAACAGACGCACAATGCTTGGGTGGAAAGCATTTGTAAATTTACATTCAATATTCAAAAGTCAACTACCATTATGCCTAAGAGAAAAGTTTTTAACCAATGTATTCTTCCTATATTGACATATGGACACTAGATGCAAAGGAAATTCAAAAATTTAAGAGGAACACAATTTAGTATGGAAAGAAGTATACTTGGTATCACAAGACTGGATCACAAAAGGAATATGTGGATAAGAAATCAAACCCAAAGTCTCGGACGTCATAGGAAGAGTGAAACATCTGAAGTGGCAATGGGCTGGGCATATTGCTTAAAGACAAGATCAACGATAGACAAAAGAAGTACTAGATTGGATTAACAATGCATGAGAGGAAAAATAACCACAACGCCAACCTAAATCACGGTGGATTGATGATATTCATCAGATTTGCAGGGGTGATGTGGAAAAAGATAGCCATGGACAGACAATTTTGGAGTAATCTTGGAAAGGCCTTCATCTAGCATTGGATTGACAATGGCTGATGATGATAATTGACTATGGTGCATGAAACCATACTATGAAAAGACTGAAAAATCTATTGAACAATGCATTGAAGAACATATCAGAGATACTGAATACCAAAGGGCTGAAGCCTCAACTCTGTCTTCACACGTACTCTCTTCAGCTGAACCACAAGACGACGCAACAGATACACATCGAGTCTTATGGACTAAGTTTGAACTGTTACACTGTTGTTATAACACAGCAGAGAAGAATTTTGGAATCTTTGGAAACAGCATTAGATCCCATACGCTTAAATATAAATCCTAGTATCAATTATTAGAATGTATCCCGGCTATAGCTAGATATGGTTCTCAAAAGAAATTCAAAAAGGGAAGCTCTTGAGAAACAAGTGTACCTTAATGGAGAAAGAAGTGAGGAAGTCAGCAAGTTTGAGTACCTGAGATCCATTATTAATGTGAAGAATTGCTGTTAGAAGATGTCAGAAGAAGATTAGGAATGGCTAAAACAACAGTCAGAGACTTTTCTAAAATCTGGAGGGATAGCTCTATCTCCATGGGAACAAAGTTGAGGATTTTGGATGCAGTTGTTTTTCCAACAGCGACTTATGGATGTGAGACTTGGAACCTAAAGAAATCAGATAAGAAAAGGATAGCTGCTTTTGAGATGTAGTGTTACAGAAGGCTGCTGAGGATATCATATACTGAAAGGCACACAAATGAGTGTGTATTAGAAAAGATCAGTAGACTTTAAGGCTCCTTAAGGATATTGACAGAAGAAAGTTAAAATATTTTGGACACATTGAAAGGATGGAAGGAGGACTTCTCAGAACAGTAATAGAAAGTAAAGGTCCTGGAAAAGAGGAAGGGAGGTAGATCGTCAATGAGATGGATGGATGGTGTGTGTGTGTGGAGTGACTGATCTTCAGAGAGTTGAAGCCTCCACAAAAGCATACAACAGGACTACATGGCAAGGCCTGGTGTGGCACATCAAAAAGCATTGAAGTGACCATGCGGCATCTGTGGATCAGTGAACAGATGGAGATGGACATAATTTCAAATCAACAGACTTGTATATATTCTATAATAGTTGCCCCTTGGTTGTTTCTTTTGTACATCTAAAATCTTATGTAAGTAAGATTTTAGATAAATAAGACAGGCTGGTTGGCCAAGTGGTTAGCATATCTGATCTCCAGCCAAAAGGCTGTGGGTTCTAATCACACCATGGGCATGGATGTTCGTGATTGTCTGTGAAAATACTAGTGGTGGTGGTGGTAGATGCCGTTGGTGTAAATGATGAAGGTAGTTGCAGTTGGTGGATTAGTGGAGACAGAGTTGTAGAGTAGGTGCCCTCCCTCGATGAGTCTTTGAACTCCCTGGAGGTGTTAAGTAATAATAATAATATCATTTACTTTGTAATCAAGCAAAAAAACTTTACATTGCAAGCATGCAATTATAAGTTTTACTGGAGCAGCACAGTCTAATTATTAAGGAAGTCTTAATGAGGTATAGTAAAAGATATAAAAAAATGACATAGTATACAGTCTAAAAAAGAGTTTGGTAAAAAGGTATTTAAAGTATATTGATCTAGGTAAACAACTCAGTCAATTCTGATAGATTTGATATATATATATATATATATATTAGCATGCACACTTTGCCAGTACATCGATAAATAAAAAAATAAAATAAGTCTGTAAGGCAGTAAAACCAGTATAAGATCTAATAATTACTTTAATTAAAAAACAATAATAGCAACACAAAGTTTGCAGGAAGTATCTTCACAACTGGGTTACTCGTATATAGAGGATGTCGATTTCATATCAGTTGCCTCAGTATCCCATAATGCAAAGCACATCTTCTTTTAAATATGTAGACTGCTTTGTATTATTGGAAGGATCACTACCCCAACTAGTTTCGACCGTTACTAAGGTCTCATCAGTGAAAGTCAGACCTAGAAACGGAAGTGTATTTATGTAATACTGAGGTAACTGATATGAAGTCAACAGCTCCTATACATAGCCTAGTAATGAATATACTTCTCATGAAATCTTTGTTTGCTTACACTTAGGTAAAGGATTTAAAAAGAATATATCTTCTTTGCAAGCATAATTTCCTTTATAACCAACTAAAAAAACTTTCTATAACTATCTCAGGTCCAGAGTATTTTAATAATAAGGCATATCATATACCTCTTTGATAACTGTATAAAGAAAACAGATGACATCTGCATTAATTCAATCTTGGTATCTTCCTTAACCTATTAATCTGCCAAGCAGTAGACTGCAGTGAGCATAACCCTGCAAAACACAAATGTCCCAAACCCATAATGAATGGTTAATTTGTTAAACCCACTGCCAAAAGCCCAAAATGGGCAAGGCAGAGGCTCAATAATACCCAGAGTCTGTTATAGTCTACTACCTAGAGGCATACTATAACAAACAATTATCTCAAAACAAACATCCCAAAAAATCCACTTAAAAAAAAAGTTACTGCCAATAATCCATAATGGCTCAATAATCATTCTTAATCCAGCAATTTTTTTGCAGATCTGACAAAGAGATAAGGGACACTTCCAATCAATCCATTATGGTAAAACAGCTAGCAGTTAATACTGGTATTTTTCTGGGTCTAGCTCCCACTGAATGAGATCTCAATAAAGGTAAAATTTGGTATGAGCAGTGACCCTTCCCATAATGCAAAGCTGCCCAAAAGCTATGTGCTTTGCATTATAGGATATTGAGACAATCGATGTGAAGTCAACAGTCTAATATACAAGCAACCTAGTTGTGAAATTACTTCACATGCAAACTTTGGTTGAATACACTTAAAGAATATAATTTCTGGCAAAGTATAATTTATCATGTCTGCACCATTAATACTTCTTTAATATATGCACATGGTTTCATCTGAAGATGAATATGATATACCAGACAAAACTTTTATGAATAAAAAGGTTGTTTTCATCCCCCCCCATGTAAGTAATCTAATATTATGTGTTAATAATACACTAGCATTAGTCCTCTTTCCTCAAAAGCTCATCTGCATTGTATATAATTCATTATGTAAGAGTAATAAATAATAATTTTAAAATAAGTAAGCAAAATAGTTTGTGAAGTAAAAGTGATGAGATTTGTATCAGTATTTATTGCTTGGTGTGAACCAGTTAAACACTTGTATAAATTCATTTCTTGATATCAAATGCATTAGAAAGCAAGCAAGCAAGCACTAGACATACTTTTTTTTTTATTGTCTGCTACAGATCAGAGATAAGGTGCATTTTGCAATAGCAGTCTGGTCTAGTCATGTTATTGGTTATCACAGCAATTTGATAGTTTTTAGCATGAGCACTATATGCATTTATAATATTTTCATATAATATCAAATCATTTTATCAATTTTTTTTGGTAGAAAATAGTTTGACTTGTGATTTTTAGATGATAGATAAATTTCATCATCCAGAGTAATACCACTCTGCATATGGCAGGCCTAAAATGATTGATCTGCTCTCTAGAGCAAGATTTCTGGATTATCCAACTATTAGCCCACCAACAGTACTAATGTACTTTGAAAGCTTTCCTCTTTTGGTTGAAATTTCATTTTAAAAATATAAATGAGATGAACTTAATGAAGAATCTTAAGTATCCATTCTTGTCATAATCAGACAGAGAAACTTAAAAAGTTTCAAAATTTACCAGAAAGCTTATTATGTATCCTTTGGCAGTTGAGTTGCCTTAGTATGCACTACTTAAAACACACATGAACTCTGCCCAGGTATATTCATCTTTTAGTGCTTTTAGATTTTACTGGCCTAACAGCTGTGACTTTGTGAGATGGGATTGCTATAGTATTAAACAGAAAGTTTTCACACCCTTAAGGTTTCTGCCTGGTCTCTGATGAGAACAAACAGTTCAAAACAGCGGTTATATTCTTCATTAAATTAATATAAATTGCCAGATTAAATCCTTTTGGCTGTATATTTAAAGAAATAAAATAAATGTTTAACAGTTTTATCATATTCCATCCACTCAGGGAGGAAATGTTGCTATCATTCATGGATAATCATTCTGCCACACAACTGTATATCACAATTTAAGCCATTTTCAATGTCATTTACATGCAAATTAAGTGAAAAAACAGACCCCTATAGCACACCACTAGTGACTTTCTTCTTCTGGGATATCACTCCCCATACACAACCTACTGATAACTATCAGACAGTCAGAAAGTAGCAGAAGTAGTAGTAATATCTGAAACTTCTAACTTATGCCTACAGAGACAGGTGTTAGCAGCAAATTTAAAACTAATGATCCCCCCCCGTTATTTACCTTAAAATGTGGTCTTAATACTGAAAGCTTCCCACATTTATGAGAGCTATCGAACTAAAGGTGAGGTGGTCTGAAACATGGTGGATGCATAATTTTTTTTTTATTCTAAGAAACTCGAGTTTTTTCATCCCACAAAATATGCAAACCTGGCAATTAAACATGCATAATACATTCAAGTTCATAAAAATGCTTTGGGATAATCTAAATAACTAGCCAACAAAACCTTGCCTGGCCATAGGTTAAATAAGCTGAAGGGTTTCAAGAGTTACACTGTTACCAAAGTGTTACCAATCTGAAAACTACAAATGATCTTACACAGAAAACCAGCATATAATTTTGCATTAAAGCATTTTAACATGACATATTTTGCATCCACAAGCTACTATTTTTTATTACAAATGTTATTTACATCAATATCCAACATCATCATGAAGGCAACATAAATGTTATTTTAGATCAATCCAAAACTTTTCACTATAGTCACCTTCAACATTGAATTTTTTTGATTTTTTACATTGTGTCTACTTAATAAGCTAACTTATGAAAGACAAAAACATTTAAGAACAATACAGTGAAAGCATATACATATATAATAATTTTGGAGGTTGATTATGTCTTGCTGTTCATATTTCTTCCTTTCAGATACCGCTTACTTTACTGAAATTAATTAAGGCTACATCTATAAATTACATAATGCTCTTGAGAATGAATGTTCTCATTTGATAATATCATGTGTTAATAGAGGGGGAAAGATCTTAGAGAGAAGATCTAAAAATATGCTGAATTAAAAGAAAAAGTTCTCTCGTTTTAAAAATATATTCCTTAATGCACATTTATTTTTTCTGATACACAATCTGTAAACAAATAAATCTGCATATGAATAATAACTAATCTAGTCTATTAAAAGGCCTTCAGTTTTCTTTTTCCATTTTTTAAAGGAATGTGGGTTATTAGATAAATGTTACTTTACTACCTAATGATTAGAGTTAATTCAACTATTCACAACATAGGAATTTAATTAGTCGTGAAGGTTCAAGTCTTGATTTTCAGATCGTTATCCAAATGATAGTTTAAAGAAATTTGGGTATTAACATGCCAATATGTCTTACTCTAAGATAACACTCAAATGCCAAATGAAAACAGGGATAGCAGCTTAACAAAGAAATATAAGACATATTTACAATAAACAAAGCAAAATAAACTCAGTAAACAAGAAAATATTGAGGGAATGTTTCACTTAAAAGGTAGATGGAATCTTTTAAAAATCAATTCCAAAAATTAAGGTCATAAGTATTGCTTGTGGCCCTTTTATGGAACTAATTTTGGATGATGAAGAAATGGCAATTATTGACAAAGACTATAAAGACGTAGAAGGGCAACAATAGAATGAACATGAATTTAGGATTACGTGATGACACCAATAATATCTTTACAGTATACTGCATTTATTAGATGGCAATTTAAACTCTCCAGGTATAATAAATTAAAGTATTAAAGGTCAACCTATATGCTGAATAAGTATTGTTTCTGCTCTCCAACCAACACCAGGAGTTTGAATACCAAAGTGACATGAATGTTTGCAAATATCTTTAGGTGAATGATGACTCAGTGTAAGATGATTACTCTGCTTACTGGAGACCCTGAAGTGGCTTGAAAAAGTAATATGTTTGGTCTCTAAAGTAAGGTCTCCAAAATATATTACCCTTCCTGATAGCACATATGTTTATAATAACCTCTCCACAAAATGTTTATATATCACAATCCAACACACAAGAAGTGTGGGACTGATATAAATAAGGTAATATAGGGGATTGATATAGGGCTGGGAACCTATTGCCATTTTTCTTGAAAATATGGAGGGTAAAGTTGTTGTTGCAAAACATAGTTGTTAGGAAACACTCTGTGCTGAACACTTACCGGATATAAGTAGATGAAATTCAAGAGAAGTAGGTTTGGTGTTTTTGCAATTGGACTTTAAAGGGAAATTGGGCTGCTGCTGTTCACATATTAACAGATTTAATGAAAAAGCTAAAAACGATGGATGCCAGTTTTGTGAAACAGCATCCATGGAAGTACCTGAAGAAAAGAAAAGAAAAGAAAAGACAGCTGGAATAAGTAAATAGAAAAGAATCATTTATCAGTTCAATTACTCTTCCCCAAAGATCATTAAGAATTTTAAAGGAGATTTTGGTACACCGCTCAAACATGCAAAGAGTATTCTAAAAATGGTAGACCTGGGATTGACATAGAATTAGTACCAGGTGAAAAATAGAATCTTGAGCAAAACCAGGTATCTAGTTTTTTTGTTTACAGGCTGAGAAAGCTATTGTTGAGAGATGTTTATGTAATTCAAGAAAGGCCAGAAGTAAATGCACTTCCAAAGAGAGAGAGCTGATCCTGTGCAGGTAATAAGTATTACTGAAGATAAGGGAAAGGTAGTTTAAATTCCTTGTTGTGGGAAAGAAGGCAAGACACCAAAGGTTATTCTCATCCCAATGAACAATGGCATGGAGATCAGTATTTAAGGCTGTAGAAGATCTTGAAACATGGGATGTTTGTATACTGCAGGATTTGTTTAATAAGAAAGAGGAAAATAGTGCCATCAGTAAAACTATGGATTGAATTATTGGTCCCTGAGAGTGGGTCATTCGTGAATTGCAGAAAAAGCCCTAAGGCATTCCTCTGCCTTAGTAGAGAAGCTTGAAGACAGGAAGCCATACACAATAATATGCAGTGGATAACACTAGAGAAAAAATTGGGTGACTAATTACAGAGGGCAAAAGGTAAACCAAATGAGATCATTTACTGACCAATCCTTGATGGCAGACAAAAGCATACGTCTCCAAACCTTTTCACAGCACAAGCCCAGAGGTGGATGATATAGGCTAAGATATTTTCCATGGATCTGAAAGAATCATACTGGTGGTCACTGATTAACTGATGGGACTCTAGTGAAGATGGTGACTGTTGATGACCTTCTTCAATATTAGGAAGAAGACTAAGGTGAGAGCAATGGAAAGGTAGTTTTGAAGCAGACTTATCTCCCTTTATCGGAATAGGTTGGATAATGTATACTTAGGTTGGATAATGTATACTTAGGTTGGATAATGTATACTTGCTTCAATACATAAGTACCAGCTAAGTATAAAAGAGGTAAAGATGATATATTATTCATACTATCATATCAGAAGGCTTTTTTGGTATCTAGGTTGAGATTCTTCTGGTGTTTTTTAATATGATAAAAGATGATCTGCCTTATCTATGTTGAAAAAAAAAAAAAAAAAAGAAAGAAGAATGATGCTAGGGAGAGCTGATCTCCATGGCATCATTCTTTTTTACTATTACTGCTACAGTGTCTGACTTTAATGTTAGATGAATAGCAGTAGCATCACCTGAATAACAAAGGTAGAAGTTGCATCCAAAGCCTTTGCAAGCGATCAGAAGGAATAACTGCCATTTAAACAGAACATGGTTGCCTGCTGATAGCCCTTTCAAAGTTAGATTTAGCTTTACCAATGGCTGATTTGCATTTGTTTCATGCTTCAATGTAGGCTGAGTATGAAGCTTAAGTTCTTGTTGCAAGTCACCTGCTTTATGAATTTTGTTCCTGAAATGCCTTAGTATGCTTGCTATTAAAACATGGTCTGGAAAGTGGGAAGGAATTTTCTATAAAATGGGAAATGAAAGCCTTCAATGCCAGGGAGAATAATTTTGTAACTCACTCAGAGCTGATGCTTGGATGAACAGAAGAATGGAAGCATTAGTCTGACCATGGAAAAGAATAGTAAAATTTCTGGAGGCATCCTATTTTTTACCCTTTGCAGTCCCAAAAGACAAAAGGTTGAAAGGGTCATTTTGTGGAAAGAAAACTTGCACAAGATTATGCAAGTTTTGAGAGGTGATCTCTTTCAGAGGTCATCTCTCCTCTCATAAAAATCAAGGCCATTAGAAGAGAGGAAAGGGTTGTAGTATTCAGGTTGACAGAAATGGTCAATTAGCATTAGATTGCTGCTTAAAGCTACTTCTGTATCTCTGATAGCTTAGCTGGTGAAAATGAAAACACATGGCGTTGTGGAAAGTGAGGTCATCTAGAAAGTTAACTTTATATTTGGGTAACTAGATTACAGAAAGTCAATCTTCAGGGAGAAGAAGTTGAAGGGGTCAGAGGTTTCTATAATGTAAAAAGCAGTAAATAAAGCAGATAAATGTTGCTGAAAGGGCAGGGACCTTTACACACAGGAGGTCAAATACATGATTCTAAATTTGACATTCTCTGACAAATAGTACTGAATATCTCACAAAGGGTGCCAACTATGTGGCAAAAGAAATCATGCAAAATGCAATTTGGACAGTTGGGATAGACTGTAGTTGTAGCTACAGTTTGCGTTTCTGGCAAAAAAAAAGTCTCATTTTGGAAGTCTGTAACTGGTGATGTCTATCATTTATGCAGCAGATGGCAAAGTAGATATGAAAGGTTTTTTTTGTTAGAATATCTGGTTTGTTCAACTGCAGTAAAACTATGATCACTTGTACTTTTCATGGTTTAATATGGAAACAGGAAAAGGCAGAAGTGGGGACATGCAGTGAGAGGAGATCTCTTGGACAAGTCATCTAAACAGAGAGTGACCAGTCTCCTTGCCTCAGAATGGCATAAACAGTGTCTTTCATATTCTGCATACCACTCCTCTCCCCTACCTCCAGGCACAGTCTGGCAGAATATGCTGCAACTGATTTGGTGGCTTGATTGGCCAAGTGATTAGCATATTAATTCTTCAACCAACAGACTGAGGATTGGAATCTTGCTATGCACATGGATGTAGCTGTCTTTAGGTGAGAAATGCATTATCACCAGATTGGGAGACCAACCCACCCCTATATTGAAGGCCTGAAGTCCTTGTAAACGTTACATGTTAGTCTCTAGAGAAGGAATTGTAAGATAATGTAAAAACTAAATAAAAAATATAAAATTAATAAAAATAGAAAAAAAAAGGAAAAAAAACTTCAGCCAACTCTGGTACTCACACATACAGAAAGGTTTATGTGTTGCTGGTTATTCATAAAAGCGCATGAATTCATAGTAGAGATGATATAAGGCAGATTATACGATTTTATTATATTCATTAAAATAATTTACTGAACTTACCAATTATTTAATAGTTTTCTACCTAGCATCTTCAGAGGACAAATTACAACTGTGACAAGCACCCAGCACTTAAATAAATCCTTGTAGAAACAATTCAAATTGTAACTGAAAATAAAATGTCCTAACATGGTGCCCTTTATAGGCCAGATAACCATAAAATTAGTTTGGAGAAGTCAGGCTGTATGGCCTGAGAATGGCTGTCTCCTAGATTTTTGGCAAATGACTGCAGCTATACTTGTTGAGGGAGTGCTTCATAGCTGATGCCAATTCTAAAAATAGTTTTTAAGATCTATAGCAACGTCTATGTAATACCGGTGTCTTCTAGTTATCCTATGTGAAAGAGTGCAATCTGCCAATACTGAATTTCCATAGAAATCTGCAGAAGTCACTACAGATCTAAGAGACTAATCTTAGATAACCAAGGTAGGCATATTCAAATGAACAATCAGGGATGGATCAACAAATCAGCCACTGAAATAAGTGCAATAAAATGAAGTATTCATACTTTGAGTCCTGAAAAGTAATACTTGCTTTGCGAAGAGATGGAGCAATACTCATGCTACATCTTTATTTAGCAGAGATGTACTTTTCAGGAGATAACAAGTGGAAGAATCATGATATCTGGGGAAAAAGTAAAAGCATGAAACAGTGACCAGAATTCTTCTCAGTAAAGAGACAGAAAAGTATTATTAAGGTACAAAGCAATAAATGAACAAATGGTAATAACAAAGTTTGCAGAAAGATCATTCAGAATCAACAATGACAGAGATCTATTCACCCATATCAGAAAGTACCAAAGAAAAAATAGTTATTCTATTATTTATTTATTTGGAATATGATGATGATACAATAGCTGTGAGCCCCTTTTCACCTTAATGCATGGGCAGTATGTCCTGAGTGGATGTCTTGGTGGAACTGGATGAAGTCCTTGTGTCCGGATATCCTGATATTGGTTGCACTGTCTGTTTGGATGAAATAGGATAGTTTGCAACTGCAAGGGACCTGGTATACTCCAGGTAGGTCTAAGGAAAGTGGCTGGTCTTTGGTGGAGCAGATAAGAGATGCCAATTTCTTATGTGGTTTGTAACTAGTTGCGAGGTCATATTTCTTAGGATTTCTGTTAGTTTTTCGGATGTACCCCAGATATATGGAATGGTGATAGATTTAGAGTAATCTCTGCTAAAGAGGAAGGGGGGAGGGTTTAACTGGTTTTAATATTTTTTGGATTTTTGGGGCCACTGGCTAAGAAGGTGTTAAGGATTATGGTTAAGTTCAGTAGTTAGGTCATTGTTATCTGAACTGATTCATTTTGACCTCTTATATAGGGTTTTTATAATCCCATATTGTTGGGAGGGGAGGTTAATTAAAACCAATTAACCACAACCACATAATCTCAGATGTAATACTCTGTATTACAGCTGAGATTATTCTTCACACTTAATGAACCTGACCCAACAACACTACTTCAAATTTAATAGTTCCAAATGGCAAGTAGAAACTCAGCACACTTGTAGCATTATCCTAGACATCAAAGTTACAAAGCAATTATGATATCCTGTGAAAACGATATCTGCTCAAAATATGGGCTGTTCTGTTTAGGGAATAATTAAACATAATATACTTAAGAACCCATCATCATTCAAAAATATCTTTCATTTACAATGCAAAGAGTAAAATGACATTAGCAAAATAACATGATAATCATTCTTCAAAAAAAAAGCACTCAAAGATATTCTTCAAAAGGTCTATATCAGAGGTCGGCAATCTTTTCAGACTTGCAGGCCAAATTCAACTTTTATTTTCAATAATCGGGCTGCAAGTGTTTAATTATGTGATAAATTTGTTTAATTGAGTGAAAAAAATACTTATTTTATCAATTTTAAAAAACAGAAATAATTAGAGTGCGAGATATGAAACAAAAATGAAAATGAAACTCTATGAAAAATTATCACGTAAAAAACAAAGTAATATACAGTGTCCCAAAAGTTGTCATACATAGGGAAAATGGGAAATTGTAGCTAAATGTACTTTATTTACAAAATATTCTTTTAGGGTATCTGAAAGTATAAAAAATATATAAATATAAAAAATATAAAATATGAGTTTGTTAATTTTTCCTATGTATGCCGACTATGCATCATAATATGTGTGTCTCCCTGCTTTTTTTGGTAAGCATCTATAAATTTTTGGACTTTTTTTTTAACTAAAATGGGTTCTTTAATGTGTGCCAAAATCTTGGTTATCGTCAGATGATTCGCCTTTGTTATCCCACTCAAAATGACTCACAAGGCTGACTCACACCAAGTTGCACAGCGATATCACGAAGTATAGGTATAAAATTATTTTTAATTTATTATTTATATTATAAAATGTATTATTTGAATAATTCAACATATAGCCACATGCCATATAAGTATGGTCAAGCTTTTATAGGCCCCCAAAAATGTACTTTGGGGCCTCATGCGGCCCGCCGACCCCGGTCTATATAATCACCTTTTATTTGTGCTTTGTTACAGTTCCAACAATCTGGCAATTCTGTTGCAAACATGTTAGTTATCATAAATAGGATCAATGGGATCTCAAATATAATATATTATGATAGAAAGAGCCGAGCGGCTTCATTTCAGTAATATAAATTAAATAGAAACAGGAGATATTAAAGATCCAATCTTATAGAAACTTTGACAGTTTCAAAATTTTGATCAGAGTATGAGAATACAATCCTTGGCATCAGAGATGCCTTAGCTTTCACTACTTAAAAGAACAAGTGCTGTCCAGTTGTCCATTAGTGCTTTTGATAAAAGATTCACTGGGCTGACATCTATTTTGAACTGGATGAAATTTTTGAAACTTTCATAATTTTTCTACATATATTCAGGTTAGAAATAAGGTTGGATCTTTAATATCCTGCTTATTAGAAACTTAAAGTGGCTTGAATAAGTTCTGTTTGGTCTTTAGAGCAGGATTTCTAGACTATATAAAAAATAAATAAAAATACAAAAAATATATAAAATTGATAAAAATGGGGGAGAATATCCTAAGTTCCTCCCCCATAACATAAATGGACTATAGGTTTGCAAATAACCTTTCATGGGCAGGAACCACATAAAAAAAAAAATCCCCTATTTCTATTTAACATATTGCATTCAATTATTCCAGTATGAGATTTTAGCAATGAATGGAATCAAGTGCACTGTAACCATTTTCAATGAAACCTTTTAAGTGTAATGATCATAATCTTTTATAACTTCCAACATCTGATGCCGCAAGCATTTTGGGTTTGAATTCATTGATTCTGAAGAGAATCAACAAGTTCCAAATAGTGCCAACTGTTTTCTGACTTTTAATTCACAGCAAAATTGTGATTAAGTCAGTAGAACCTTAATAAAATACTATAAATAAACTGACAAATATATAGCATAATCAGAGGCTTCTCTCTTAAATAATACAGTAAAAAAAAAAGTAAAAGAACATTAATTATAAGCCAGCTTATGAAGAAGGTCAAAAATACATTTGGAAATGCATTGTCATTCACTGCCACTGTTAATTTATGTTTCTGTCTTTGAATTAAGAGTCTCCGTAGCTCAGTCAGTATAGACAAAGCCCTTTGGTCGGAAAGACCTGGGTGTAAAGACCAGATAAACCTGGTCAGAAAGACCAGATAAAGGTTTCTCCCATCAGTGACGTGAGAAACCTTTATCTGGTCTCTTTCGATGAAAGGTGAGTTAGCCGGTCTAATACAGAACAGGCAAACTGGCCCAGTGAACACACATGGATTAAAGTCATGAATATGTCCTAGCCATATGCTGGTCCCAAGCCCGGATAAAATTGGGGGGAGGGAAGCAATGGTGAACTACCCTGCAAAAAATCTCACCAAGAAGACTTTGTGAGCAATGCCTACAAAATCACATAGGGTCAGAAACAATTGAAAGGGGAAAAAACCACCAAAAACCATCATGTCTTTTAAATTAAAAGCTAGGCATATTACTGGATGATCATAAAATTTCAATGTAATACTTATTATTAATAGGAATATCTTGTGGGTGGGGGATACTGATGAACATGGATATGTTAAGTATAAAAAATGTCATGGCTTAAAAACACAAAAACTAATGCTATATTAAACTTCTTATGATTAAGTATTAATTTACTACTAAGAGTCTACTCTTCAGTCAAGTATTGCCAACTATTGTCATCTCTTGAGCCATTCATAAGTGAAAATAACTAAGAGCAGTAGCATAAAACTGAAGAGATTGTTGATGACAGGAGGAGAGCATATAGCCATAGTTGGGGAAATGAAAACTATGGCTACATACTCTCCTGTAGCCATAGTTTGTGAGATAAAGAAAAATAAAAACTAGACATGTGGAACTGTCTAGTTTTTATTTATCTCACACCAATTCTAGTGTGAGATAAAGATGATTATTAGTGTGAGATGAAGATGATGTACTCATAGGAATAGAAAACCATGGTTTATTATTTTCAAAAAAAGATAAAACAGAAAAGATAAAAGAGGAGGTGGGGCATTACTGATGATGTCGTAAGAGTTGTGTCCTCTCCATATGGAACTTGAAGAAAGCAGTAATGAAAATAGCTTTGAGGCCATCTGATGTGAGGTTGAGGTAAACAAAAATTTTAGATATTTAGTGGAGTGTTACTACAGGCCAGGAAATGCAGAGGATTGATGATTCTGAAATGTTCTGAAGAATGGGACTGGACTGCAGATGAACTAGGAGCAGGAGGGTGACTAACTATGAAAGCATGGAATGGACAGAGGAAATAACGTACAAGTAAGGAGATTGAATTCCTTGAGTTACTTAGGGATAACTACCTTATGAGCATGTGGAACACAAGTGTTGGATTTAATAATACTGTCTCATATACAGTAATAACAGATGTCACTATGATGCCACTGACTGGGGAGAGTGATCATGTTGTTTTGACACTAGGAATGGCTAGGCAGGTATAAGCTTAATAGCAAGAAAGATATATGGAATTGCAGAGCATGGGACTATGATAAATTAAGTAACCAGATTGGTGACATACAGTACCCTGATCAGAGAAATCAGAGGTAACTGGGACTGGGTACAGAATGAGTTACTTAAGGCAGTGTCAAATGGCATTCCTAAGGTTAGAACAATAAATAAAGTAAGGAGATGAAATGGATGATAATGGAATTATGCAGGAGCTTTTAAGAAATGTTATGAAGGAGATATAAAGAACGGAATATCTCATCAACAGCATGAGAAATATAAGGTGCATGCTAGGTAGGTATAGTGAGGAAAGAGAAACTGACACATGAATAAACAAAACCCTAGAGAATTCTGCAATTACATTGCTAATAGAAGAAATAATGAATATAAAAGACCTTAGTGGAGATGGAATACAAGTCACATCTGCTGAAGATAAAGTGGAATTGTTCAATGAGTATTGTATCTCATTAGTGTATTTCATCGGAAGTTAAGAGTTATGTTCAATAACAATAGGAAAAAGAACAGAAGAGTGACAGTACAAGAACAGGAAGTGTTTAGAATATTTTTAGAATATTAAATTTCAGTATATTAGGCTATACCGCATTTTTACAAATCGAAAAGGCGTGTTATAGAGATGGGTGGAAGCATGGGAATAAAGAAGAACATATTAACATTATATCTGAATACTTTATAGATTGATGTGTTGTACTTCACTTTTTTTTTATCTCAACTACATTCAAAAAAGATCATAATCCTGTCATATATTTAGTTTTATGGGTAGGCTAAGGTTAGGTAATTCACATGGGTGACAAAAATCATCTACCACCTAAAGATGCACAAATATCAATTGTACAGTGTGAATCAAACTCATGGCATGTTGGCTGGAGAGTGGCAATGCTATCTACTTGGTCACTCATACTAGCAGGATCATTCCTTTAGAATTATTAGTAAATTAATGATAAATATTACCTAATCTATACTTCCCAAATTTGTTAGCTGCTTTCTGAAGGGGTAAGGAAATTTAAGCAGATATTTTTCTTACCTGAAGCACCTATTAATGTGCTTATGCATTTGAAAAATGCATCTAAAAATATTAAGTCCAATTTAATTTGTTGAAGTAATCAAAACAATAAATGAAACTAATTAAATTTATACTAAACACTCATATTCATATTTTCCTCAAAACTGCTGACTAAACTGAACTAAAAGAAATACAGAAATGCTGACATTCTATTCTTAAGGCAGCAAACCCTTTATATCAGTGTTAAAAGAATAAAAAGCATAATTCTCCTCTTAACTGATCTGTGCAATCCAGTAAGAACCACTTGATTTTTTTTATAAATGAAAAAGATATATAAATATATTATAGAAAACTGTCCCTTATTCCCCTATGATAAAAATAACTAGAACAACTATTAAAAGCACAAACTCCATTTGGGAAGAAACATGAATCCAAAATATAAAAAGGGCAAACTTCTTGATGATTACAGCATAACAGGGTAGATGCAAGTCTATACAACAACTAAACATGATTTTTCAAAAGAAAGCCTAAACTTCAAGATTCTGAAATCAGTGTAAGTTGTAGTATAAGTAGACAAGGTAAACAAAAACAAATCCAAAATTAATGAAAATTGTTCATATAGACATGTCTGTAAGATATTTAAATTGTTAAAAATTATACAAAAAGAATAGTTTCAATCAAATTAATTTAACATAAGCAAACTATAAATATTTATCTGTAAACAGAAGAAAAAAAAAATCTGTATGCTAAAATCATTTTACACTGCCTTTATAATGAAGAAAAAAGGGGAAGGAATTCTTTTTTAAAGTAAAAAAAAAAAAACTGATTTGTAAATAAAGTAACTCAAAAAAATTATAACTAATGGCCCCTAATTTTAATTTTTTTAGCCATTTCTAATTAAATTGAAGAATTAAATTATTACTGCGCACTCAAATTTCAAAGGAAAAAATATCTTATTACAAATACCTGAACATATGAATTTCTGTTCTCTTTAAAAAAGAATTACAGTATGCAAAAATCATAACCACCCTACTTTATTAGTAAAATGTATATATTCCATGTCACAATATTTGGGTAGAATTACCAACTCACAAGTACTGAAGTTTAATAATAATAAAAAAAAATTTTAAAAAAATGAGCACACACTGGCTATAATTTTTTCTTTTCTTTTTTTTTCAAAAAACATTTCAAAACAAGAATGATATGTATGGAAAATGCTTTTTTGTTTTACTTCATTTACCAACCAGACAGGAAACAACCATGCCATGACAGCAAAAAATACCAACACCTTTTTAAATTTTTACAAAGAAGGTGACATTTAGACAATGAAAGTGCAGGGGGAAAAAAAAAGAAAAAAACTTGTCCTGGATGACATCTACAATGAAATGATTAGCCTCCCTACCTCTGGCGAACAGAAATCACTCAACTTCAGGAGATTATGGAAAGAAGAGTTGTCCATATTTGATGGAAAGCCACTATTATACTGCTCCTAAAGCAAATAAAAAATAAATAACTATTATAACGTAAGAAAATCTTGTTTCCTACATGGTGTTAAACTTTTCTTCTAAAATACAGAAATGTTAAAATCTATTTTGCTTTTAGGATGAAGTGCATTAAACTGCAGAAGACCAGATAAAAACAATTTTTAAAAATCAAGCATTTAATCTACTGCACCATGGTTCATTATTAAGCAGGAGACTGCTCTGATATAAGGGATAGTTTCTATAATATTCCTTAATACAACATCTGCTTCTACTCAACCACACACAAAGTGTACTCAATAATCCTTCAGTTTACTTTCCTAGGCAGTAGCAATAACAGAAAAAAGAAATTACATTTATAGAAAATATAGTGACACAGTCCGAATGCCAACATATTTTATAGCTTTTTTTTACGATTCTTTATGATAGCAAAATAAATAAATAAAACAAAGCAAATAAATTATAATATCTGAAATGCAAGTTATATATATATATATATATAACATTAACACTACATGGTAGGTGCAAAACCTATTTGTGTGCTAGTTAGGTATGGGCAAGTAGCAGATAAGAGGAAAGATGGAATGTATGGATGTGTTTTGAGAGCAACTGCATATTGTAGTCCATAGGGTAAATAGAATGAAAAACTCTTCCAGAGGATATAAGTAAACAGGAAAGAAAAGCACAAGAGATAGTTCAGTAGGTGGATGATAAACAGTAAATGCATGCTGACCAGAATTTTTTTTTTTTAAATACAGAGCAAATGGAAGAAATGATGGAAGCCAGTCCAACAGAACTATGTTTATTTGAAAAAAAAAAAAAAAAAGGCACGGACACACAGAAACATAACTAAAAGAAAGTGATAGAATAGTCTAAGAGTCAGGAGTTATGTAACTAAACTATATATGTAACTAAACTACCAGTTTCTGAATAGCATGTCATCTAATGATATTAGATGACATAACAGAGTTGAAACCAATGACTGCAATACTAGTAACAGTTTTTCATGTAGCAGTGAGTTTCAAGCATCCAAAGTGAGGTACAGTTTAACAAGACCAAATACATTGGAGTGTTGTTACAGACCTAGTGGATCAATTGCTAGTGACAAAGAAATGCATTATCAAATAAGGATGGGTGAAAAACAAATAATCATAATTCATATTTATAAATTTAGGGACATAAAAACACACGTGTTGCACAGATTATTTTATTAATTACTAATAAAATAAAACTTGACATTTCGACCCTTGTATCGAGGTCATCATCGGAAGGATACAAGTGTATAAGGATCCAAGCTACATGCTCTAGCCCTGTATACCGGTAAACTAAATCTACGTAGTTAATTTATCCTTTTCCCTAGCCTGACCTCTAGTGATAAAAAATAAATAAATAAATAAAAAATAAATATAAAAAATAAAAAATAAATATAAAAATAAATAAATACAACTACAATAAACTGCTCAAGTCCTCATGTATTAATATTCTTCTGGATTTGTACAGTCCTGATTGTTATAATATGATTTCTTTCAGTTGCTGTTGAATGTTACAAATACTTCACCAGGTTGTCTTCTTGTAGTGGGATTTTTCTATGGCTACTTTAGGTTGTTATACAGGTTGTAAATGGGTCCTAAAAATTAATACCTTATTATGCCCATGTGCCCAGAATTTATGGCCTGCCAAAAATACACAAACGAGGCACACCACTACGTCCGATTGTTGAAGGAATTGACAGCCCAAATTATCACCTTAGCCAAAAAATTAGCAGCCACACTCAAGAAATTGGTAGGTCAGTCCCCTTCCTACATAAAAAATACATATTTCATTAATAAAATTAAAAACATTACACTCAACGACCAAGATTTATTAGTCAGCTTTGACATAACTTCCCTTTTCACCAACGTCCCAATCAATGACACGATCTTGCTCCTACAGAACATATTTCCACATGACATCATGGCCCTCTTTGCCCACGTACTCCGCTCCGGATATTTCATGTGGCAAAACAATTTTTACCTTCAAAAAGAAGGTACAGCCATGGGTTCACCACTTTCTCCCCCAATAGCTAACTTTTATATGGAAGACTTTGAGCAATGTGCTCTAGAGACAGCATGTCTAAAGCCTAAAATTTGGCTCAGATAGGTCGACGATATTTTCGCCATTTGGCCCCACGGCAGCAAAGATATAAATACATTCCTTAGCCACCTAAACAAACAACACAAATGTATCCAATTCACCATTGAAATGGAAAAAAACAACTCTCTTCCTTTCCTAGACACACTTGTCATATGTCTTCCCTCTGGCTGTCTCTTCTTCTCAGTTTACCGCAAACCTACACACACAGGCCAATACATACACAAAAATTCTTACCACCACCCAACACAAAAACTGGGTGTCATAAGCACCCTTAAACACAGAGCTCTAACTATTTGTTCTAATGAACAAGCTCTAAACCAGGAATACAAGATCATCAACCAAACATTTATAAAAAATGGATACAGTAAAAAAACTATTCACAAGATCCTCCATAAAGATACCAGTAAGAACAAAAAAAAATTTCAGGAATGCTATTGCCATTCCTTATGTTAGAGGCATTTCTGAAAAAAATAGACAGAACACTATGCAAATACAACATTAAAACCACCTTTAAACCCCCAAATAAGTTAAGACACCTACTCAGTTCTTCTAAAGATCCTCTTCCACACCTAACCCGCCCAGGGATATACAAAATACAATGCACATGTAACATACCATACATAGGGGAAACAGGCGAACTATCCCAATCAGACAAGACGAACACAAACGACACAATAAATACCTCCATTTTGGAAAAACCGGCCTTTCTGACCATGCACTCCAAACATACCACAGAATTGATTGGAAAAATACCAAGTCCCTACACTGCACAAGACCTGGTTTGAGAGACAATTTAAAAAGTCATGTGAAATGCTCAAACACAACCCAAATCTCAACAAAAATGATGGCCTAACCATTTCAAGAATGTGGAGGACACATCTACAACCTGTATAACAACCTAAACTAGTCATAAAAAAATCCCACTACAAGAAGACAACTTGGTGAAGTGTTTATAACATTCAACAGCAACTGAAAGAAATCATATTATAACAATCAGAACTGTGCAAATCCAGAGGAATATTAATACATGAGGACTTTAGAAGTTTATTGTAGTTGTATTTATTTATTTTTTTTAATTATTTTATTTTATTTATTTTTTTAAATTATTTATTTATTTTTTTTTTATCACTAGAGGTCAGGCTAGGGAAAAGGATTAAACTACATAGATTTATTTTACCGGTATACAGGGCTAGAGCACGTAGCTTGGTTCCTTATACACTTGTATCCTTTCAATGATGACCTCGATACAGGGGTCGAAACGTCAAGTTTTATTTTATTAGTAATTAATAAAATAATCGGTTAAACACGTGTGTTTTTGTGTCCCTAAATTTATAAATATGAATGCTGATCACCATGTAACCTTAAAAGAAAGAAATAATCATAATGAGAGACTTTAATTATCCAAACGTTGATTAAGTAGCTGTGAAATCTCACGAGAAGAATGAAACTGAATATAATGAACTGTTGCAAGACAACTTCCTCAAGCAGCATGTAGCAGAAGGAACTTAGGTTAAAGAGTGTTAGATCTGATTATAATGTTAAAGGGGATTTCAGATAAAGATGTAACTATTCTGCCTCCTGTTGGTGACAGTGATCATGTGGTACTGAGTTAAAAAGTGGCTAAATTTATGCATTTTTCATTCAGAAAAGGTTACATGCTGAACTACAAAGCAGAAAATAATGACCACCTGAAGAGTAGGCTGTGTTTTGCATCATGGTATCAGGTGTTGGATGGGAAGGATATGGACAGTGAATGTAAAGCTTTTAAAAAAATACTTAAATGATGCAAGATTGCAATGTTTCCATACAGTTCAAAAAAAATAAACACAGTATGAGTGAAATGGATGCATAATCTTATCAAGCAAAAGATTCATAAGAAAAATATGATATGGAAGGAATACCTTCCACATCATGTCAGTTGTCATCATAAACACAATGTCAGTTATTAAAATAAGGAGAAGGCTAGAAGAGTTACAACTCTTGTATGGAAAGCTAAGTCTGAGTATGAGAAGAAAGATCTAAAGGCAACACAAAAAAATTCTATTGCAATGCTGTAAGTAAAAGAATGAATATGAAAGAATAACTCTACTAAATGCAGATAGTATGTTGGTGACAGATGCAAAGGATTGTTCAACTAATGAGTGGTCATTTTACTAAAAACTATCATCCTGGTGATACAACATTGAGCTCACTGCTACCTTTTCACTGGATGAAGAAAATCAGGTCAGGTGTATGAAGACTAGGTACTAGAGCTGTTGCACAAACTGAATAAGACTTCTGCGATATGAAATGATGGGATATCAGCACAGATGCTAAAAGAGTGTTCAGCTAAAATAGCTAGATAATTTGATTCTCAAAACAGGAAGATTCCACAATACTGGAAAGAATGCATGGTAATTCCATTGCACAAGGGTGGTGCAAAGTCTTATGTATCCAACTATTGCCTATTAGTATCTATGGAGGGTGAAGATTTTGGAAGCATTGGTTTGGGATCACATACAGAAATGGGTTGACAGAGAAACTATACTTTGCAATGAACAGATGGGTTTACTAAGGGAAGTCATGTTTCAGCAACTTGCTCACATTCTATAATAATGTTGCTGTTGAATTAGACAAGGGGAATGGATACACCATGACATTTTTGGATTTCACTAATAATTCTGACAGATTACAACATGGAAGACTTGCATAAATTGGAAAATATGGGATTGGACCATAAAATATTGGCATGAATAAGAGAATGGCTGACTGACAGATATCAAAAAGGTGTACATGGGGATGAATCTGTAAGATTCAAGGTAACCAGTGGTGTAACATAATGATCAGTCTCGGTCTATTGTTATTCAATCTATACATTAATGATGACACTGGGAAGGAATTGATATGCACTATACAGCTATTTATTGATTATGCAAAGATTAATCAGGAGTGTGATTAATTACCAAATGTGAAGTCACACACTTTAGTGTAATGAAATATCTAATGTCATATTATATCAGTGGGATTATGCTAGAAGAAACTGACCAGGCTAAGAATCTTGAGTTTTAGCAGATAGGAAATTAAAGTTCAAGGGTTATGTATTAAAGACTGCAAATACAACTCAGAGATAATTGAAATGCTAAAACAAACTTTGTCATGTAAAGATAATTCATTTTTGCCTCTTTATATGACCTTGATAAGATTAGACTACTGCATGCAGGTCATGGTGATTCTGATACAGTAGAGAGAAAGAGAGAGTGTGCAAAGAAGAGTGCTAAAAATTATATCATTAATCATCATGATATCAGGATTGTGGAATACTGATTAAGCCAGAGATGAGAATTTGTATATTGCAGACACTAACAAACAGGAGAAAGAGGAATGACATGATTGAGACTTACGAACTTCTGAAAGGGTCATACAGGATTTCAGCAGGTGGAATTTTTCTTTTTATGGAGGGTGGGGAAAGGACTCGAGGGCATCCTTGGAAGTTGGGAATGAATTCTGTCAAAAAAAAAAAGGGGGGGGATAAGGGTTAGATTTTTTTCTCTCAGAGTGTTGCATGACTGGAATGGACTGCCATTGGATGTGGTGTGTGTGCAAGTAGTGTAAATGAATTCAAGAACAGGTATGATATCTGATGCAGATAATATGTGGTGTTCCTTGATGAGTCCCTGACTGGAGGTCTTTCTTAATAATAATAATAATATTAATTAATTTTAATTTCTTTGTGGCATTTACTGTTCAAATAACTTTTGTTTTAATCATAATCATTTTAAGATAAACTTTTTCAGTATTTTATACAATGTTTCCAATTTTGCTTACATATCAGTTTATTTTGATTATATCAAAATTATGACAATTTAGATCTTCCACTTTTCTCATAATCCAATCAATGACTATGTTAAATTAAACAGTAAACCATACATTACACACCCCTGTTTCATGCCAATCCTTATCTCTAACATTTCCTATGTTTGCTATGCAATAACACAATTTTTACTTCTTTTACACATTTCATTTATTATTCTCACTTATTTGTCAGGAATTCCATGTAGTATTTAGCACATTTAAATTTTGCTGGTATTTGTTTTGATTTACCACTGATAGGTGATATTTCACAAATGGCATCTGTAAGGCAGCATAAGTCAGTGATGTACAAAGCTTCAATTGAAGACTGAGTTTTGTACTAGTTCCTAGTGGATATGCTGCAAAGATTGTTTTATGTACACATTACAAAATGTAAAAGGTTCCTTTCTGGACTGCAAGAATAAATTAAAGACTGGGGCATTTGAAAACTGAGAAAATAGCATGATCAAAAATGACCAAAAAAAAAAAACAGATTAAAATGCTAATAATGATAGTAATGAAAAGACTTAGGCAAGAGGTGATAAAAAAATGAAGAATGAAATGAAGTAAATGGGGAAACTGAAACAATGTCTGAAGAATCCACTGAATTATACAAGTGAGAAGTTACTAAAAAGTAAATGTAACAGGATATTTATGTGGCATTTCATGGGGATTCAATTACAAGTGTGGTAAATAACTGGGTACATAAAAGATTTACAGATAACAGATTTACTAAGACATTGCATGGAAGGAATGAAAAGACCATTAGCTAGTGGTAGTTGTGAATATAAATGACTTAGAAGGTGAAAGAATGCAGAAAGGGATTTCAGTAAGTTATGTGAGGTGAAGAATAGTAGTATTGTCAGGAAAGTTTTTCACATGTTGCCCAGGTATGATAAGCGAGCTGAGAAGAACAGAAATAATCAATAGCAAGACAGCTGAGCTGTGTGATGCAAAGTGTGTACAGTGTATTAATGAATGGAGCAATCTAGTTTGCTGTTGAGTTTGGACATTTGGAGTAACTGCTGTTTTCCAAGAAGCACAGAATTAAGATAAAGTGAGTGCAGCTAAAGATCAGAGAGAGAGACTGAGAAGAACATTATGGAACGACAGGCATAATACTGATACAAGGATGAGAAAATGATTAGTGGCAGAAAATAAAATGCATGAGAGTAAGGTTGACAAGGATGTGAATGAAAATCTCTAAGTAAAGAACAGGGAAACTAGTGCAGTCAGGTTGGAAGAAGCTGAGTTTAGCTGCATTGACTCAATCAGTGTGCCCAAAGATAAATGATGATATATTAGTGAAAACAGAAATAGAGACACAATATAGCAGAAGGATAAAGGAAGAAGAAAGGAAATGGGGGGGCATACTGTTAATGATAGTAGAGGAACTGTTTGCTAAGAATGGAGGAAAATATGAGGTTATTCGATGTGAGGTTGAAATTAATAGAATGTTATAGACCTGAGAATATAGATATGTTTAGATAAACATGTTGTCCATGTAAAAGGAAGATAATCCTAATTAGAGACATTTTAATTATCACATGTGGAATAGAAAGAAGAGATAGTTATGGAAACAAGGAGGGTCATCTCTCAGAAACAAGGATTTGTTGTTTCTGAGAGATGACCTACTTGAGTAGCATGTGACTAAAGCAACAAGATGTTTAGAATGCTGGATTTAGTGACATCCTTAATGAAGTTATCAACACTGTGGCCAGCTAGTAAACAATCAGTTTCCCTGGTCATGCAGAGAAGGGTAAATGTAAGCAGGGATGTATGTATGGAATTATAATTATAGGAGGTGAATTGTGATGAAAAGATGTTGAACTGATTAAAATGCATCTGGCACAAACAGTGTACAACTGCATACCAAGACTATGGCAAATAAATAGGCAAGCAGTGCAGGAAAAGAAGAAGATGTTATAGTTGCGATGCAAGACAGTCGCAGTGATCAGATGTATGATCACTGCCGAACAATCATACATCTGATCTAAATAAGGTACAGGCTTAAAAGATGTCAAGCACGGTAAAGAAAGAGGAAAGTTTAATATGAGAGAAAACTGCCAGTTAAGCTAATCAAAATGAATGGGATTTCTTCTGCTACGCAACAAGCAAGAGTAGAGTAATTGCGGGAGGGTGACATTGGTGAATGATAAATTAAGTAGAAGAGTATTAAGTAGTCATGGCAGAGAACATAGTGAAATTATTTACTGAAAAATTATGAGTTCTATATTGTACTGATGTAAATAATGATGTGAAGGAAATGAAAAATTTTGTGCTGGTTAACTAGTCGCATAAATATCTCGCTCATCAGATGCCAGCCTTTATGTACTCTACTGGGATGACAAAGGAATTGATCAGGGATTGACCCAGATTTTTCAATTTATTAAATTTTGTTAATACTTTTGTTAGTTTGTAAAGAGTAGGTTTAAATGACCACCTACTTGTATTTTATTATTCTTGTGATTAATGTGTTGTGTTAAGCGCCTCTGTAGCAACTGGAAGAACAATGGTATATTGCACCCTTAGTTTGAAGGCCTAAGATTGATTCTCATCATTATGAGAGGAATCTTTATATGGACTTTTTCACTTGAAGGAGAGTTAGCTGATCTCACATGGAGGTGGCAGGATTTTTCTCCCAGAAACTCAGGTTTTTCATCCTGTGTACAGGAAAATTGGACTTCAGAACACACGCAATTTACAGACAAAAAATACTGTTGGTGGTGGTGATTGGTGGTAGATGGCATTGATGGTAGTTGTGTGTAGTAGGAGAATTAAGTGGTGGGGGGAGACAGATGTGTAGCAGAGTGGAGTAGAGTTCCCTCCCGCAACGTGTCCTTGGAGATGTCATGTAATAATAATAATGGAGATTCATACACAGTGATATTCTTGAACTCTGCACAAGTATTGGAAAGATTGCCGCATGACAAGATGGTATCCAAGCTGAGGAAAATGGAGATAAAAAATAATGGATAACGAATAGTAGATTGGTTCAGTGGACTGGAGGTTGATCTCTGAATGATTCCAGCAAGATATGCATGTCCTAGATAAGAAAAGTAACCAGTGGTGTGCACCAAGGTTCTGTTTGTTAATGATATTTTCGTATGGATTAATGGGGATCTTTGGATATTTGCTGATACACCACTGGAAAAAATTATAAGGAGTGATGTTAACTTCCTTTAGACTTTTAGCTCAGAAAAAAGGAGTAAGTTGCAATTTTAATGTTAATAAGTGCAAAGCATTGATTTCTTTCAACTGTTGTACAACCACCAGAAAATAATCTAGACCAAGGATTCAAAGGTTGTTTATGTTGTGAAAAAATATACAGTAGCTCAACTTTGGAAAGATCAAGTTTTAGTACTAGCTTTCTTTTATTATTATTTTAATTTATATTTTATATATTTTTTATATTTTATTATTATTTATTATTATTTTATCATTATTGTGAAGGGATGCTGGGCAGCAGCTATTATTGTTCCAACGGACTTAGTGTGAGTGCATGTTAGTACTTAGTATTAAAACTAAAATTAACTGCATCTGAGTACAGAGGAATAAGGACAGTACTAATATGCACTAATATTAAGTCCGTTGGAACACGTGTAGCTGCTGCCCAACATCCCTTCACAGTAATAATATAATAATAATAAAATATAAAAAATATATGAAATATAAATAAATAAGATAAAAATAAATATAAAATATATACGTCAGGTGGTGAAATATCAAGAAGAGGTGTAGCATTTATTGTAGAGAAGAAAACTAATAAAAACACTATCCATATAATCAAAAAATCAGATAGAGTAATGGCAATTCTAGTGAAATCTAAACCTAGAGATATGCTGATCATTCAAGTATATGCTCCTACAGAACAGAACGAGGAAGCAGAAATAGATATCATGTATGATGAAATTGAATGGTGTATAAAGGAAGTTGGAAGCAAGAAAAATCGAGTTATTTGTGTTATGGGTGACTGGAAAGCAAAAGTTGAATCAAAGAGAACATCTACACACGTGGGTCCATTTGGACTAGGAATTCGGAATGAGAGAGGATAAAAGCTGATCGATTTCTGTAACAAGCACAGTCTCATCATAACTAACACTTATTTTGAGCAAAAACCAACAGCACATTACACATGGAAAAGTCCAGATGGAAGATACAAAAATCAATTAGACTATATTGTAGTAATTCCATTGAAGTAAACGTTACTTCAATGGAATACGGAACTCAAAGCTGATGCCAAGTGCTGACTGTGGATCTGATCATAGACTGGTCTTAATGAAGATGAATATTTGCCTGAAAACAATAAAATTTAAAAGAAGTCAAATGGAACAAAATGGTACAAAATCCAATAATAAAATCAAAATTCAATGAAAATATTTCAGAACTGCTGTCTGAACAGCTGCAAAATGAAAATGAACCCTCTCAGTAGAATAGACTACAAGCAACTATCATAACATCTGCTAAAAACCACATCGATAAATAAGAAGAAAGAAAAAACCATGGATAACTCAAGAGGAAATCAACCTTATTGATGAAAGAACATGGAAAAGAGGAGCAAATGAAGAAGAAAGGTTAAGGTATAAAACTTTGGATAAAAGAATCAAACAGTTATGTAAAAGATTGAAAGAAAACTGGATAAACAGGCAGTGCACTGAGATAGAAGAATTACAAAACAGGAACAAAACCAGAGAAGCATTCCTGAAGGTGAAAGAACTTAATGGAAAAACAAAACGTACACAGTCTAATAACATCAAGGACAAAGATGGAAACATACTCATTGATAAGGAAAAGTAAACGGAAGATGGGTGGAGTACTTATCAGACCTCTATGATGATGACGATAATAATGGTAACGTGTTAGATGATTCATGACACCTTAAGTTAAACGTAACAACAGATACCATTCTACCCACAAGAAAGGAGGCAGAACACGTAATCAAGAATCTTCCTAATAATAAATCCCCTGGGTATGATAATATTCCGGCTGAGCTGCTGAAAGCTTTGACTGGCAATAATAACAACTATTTAGTGGAATCCATTCAGGACATCTATAAAACAATACAATTACCTGAAGTTTTTACAACATCTATCTGCATACCAATTCCAAAGAAACATAATGCACAAAATTGTGAGGATTACAGAACTGTGAGCCTAATATCCCATGCATCGAAAATTATTTTAACCATTGTTAACAAACAAATTGAAAGAGCCATAAGCGGTGAATTCAGTGAACAACAGAAAGGCTTCAGAAGGAAATGATTAATGCTATCCTGGAACTAAAAATATTAATAGAAAGATCACTTGAAAGAAATAGGAACATTTACATATGCTTCATAGACTTTGAGAAGGCTTTTGACCAGGTAAAACATAATAAAATGTTCAATATATTAGATAAATTAGACATAGAAGATCATGTATGTAAGATTATAAAAAATGATTTACACCAAACAGAAAATTCAGCTGTTTAACAATGAGACTTCTGTAGTGAAAATAAAAAGAATAGTTAGACAAGGTTGTATCCTTTCACCAAATCTATTTAATATCTATAGTGAGACAGTGATGAAAAAGATTGAAAAACAAAAAATAGGAATTTAGTATTATTAAAAATTAGTATCAATGGTATAAAACACAACAATCTTAGATATGCTGATGATACCATTCTAATAGCAGAAAACAAAAACAAATTAATCAAATTACTGCAGCTACTAATTGAAGAAGGTAAAGAATTTGGATTAGATATAAATGCAAAAAAAGACCAAATTTATGAAATCTCAAAAGAAAGCAGATCCGAGCCAGAAATATTCATAAACAATATGAAAATTGAACATACAACAGAATACAAATATTTAGGCACCTACTTTACTGCAGATGGAAAGCAAGATAAAGATATAAAAATAAGAACAGCCATAACTAAAGATGCATTCTGGAAAAATAAAGATCTGCTCAGAAGTTCTGTGAGTATTGAGACAAAGAAAATAATGATAAGAATATTAGTGTGGCCAATTTTCACATATGGAAGTGATACCTGGATTTCATAGGCCAGATAATGGCCTATGAAATGTGGTGCTATAGGAGAGCTCTGAAAATCCCATGGACAGAACATGTGACAAATACAGATGTTCTACTGAGAGGTTCAGCAGGACAGAGGATACTAACAGTTGTTAAATCTTGAATGAAAGGTTTATTATATTGTAAAATATTTCATTCAGATTTAACAGGCACAAAAATTCCTGGAGAAAATGCTTGTATATAAGTATAAGTGAAATTGTTGACAGAAGTAAAGAGATAATCATTTAATTGTAAATTCTCCTATGTATTATAATGTTAAGTGTCCTTGTAAAACCGATAAGGGTTTGAATTTTAGTGAAAGTTATGTTAACATGAGAAAGTTAAATCTAAGTATACAATGAGCTAATCGGCTTAAAGAAATGACCCCAGGCGGTCACGCACGCGAGGTCTAAGTTGCGCGTGTGGAGAACACAATGAGGAGAGAACGGTACCAAGTGCAATCATTTTAAATGCCAGCCAGAAAAGAGTGACGTAAGAGGGAGAACAGCTCAGAAAGGATATATATATATATATAGAGAGAGAGAGAGAGAGAGAGCTTGGCGACGCCAACTCAGGGTCTTTTTTTTGTTCAGGATTCCTGTTCGAGTCGTTCCCGGATAAATTGTGTGAAAGCCGTCGAAAGGAACGATGTCCAGTGGCAACCATGTGGCCAGACAGTGATCCAGTGCAGTGCATAATCATCGGTACAGCGGAAAAGCCAGCACAAACCGATCAGCATGTGGAACCAATTGGACCGAACCTGGCAGAGCAGCTTCGCCCACATCGGAAAAGGTGATTGGTGATCGTAATCACTAGTTTGTCCTACCTGAAGACAACTGACCATAAGAGAGGGTAACAAGCCTTGTGAATTTTTCGGAAGATCGAGAAAAAGGGCAAGAGAGATCCTGATGCTTGGTAATGTAGAAACTTTTCAATTCCTTTGTATGCAAGAAACAGTTAGTGTGCAATAATGTACAGATATGCTCAGCGACTGGGCTTACAAAACTGAACCAGGACTTTAGTATTTAATCAACTGGTAGATTGTCTTAGCTCTGAGTAAGAATTGAATAATATAAGTACGTAAGCACAAGAAAGATATTTAATTAACCAAATATTTAGTCTGGAATAGCAGACCATCTTCAGTGGCACTACAAGAACAGTTTTAAAAAAAAAATAGATGGAATACTAACAATAGATCATTTAAAAACAGAACAAGCCGTGTGATGTTATATCACTAAGTATTAAAGGGAATATTTTTAAGCAGAGACATGATATCGACTGCAGTAAGAGTAAAAATATACGAAGTCTTTGTAATTGGGAATTTTAATTGCTTGTTTTAATTTTAATTTTAATTATCGAATAGTGTGTCATTCTGAGTGTTAACTCCCTGACAAGGAAGATTCTCCTAAGAATTTGGATGGCGCAGCTTTAACAAACAAATTTTTCCATATTCTGACATGGAGTTAATTCCAGATTTGTATCAAAGAAATTTGGCTCTGGCCATGAGCAAATTTCTTTGTCTACCAAGTTTTGCACACGTGAGCAATTTAAGTAGTGGCCACAGAGCTGAAAGGTTGAAAGCAAATGTGAGAAATTATATCAAGTAATAGGGATATTCACTAAAGATAACAATCATAAGCTTTAACAATAACAAATTAAAAACACACACACACACAAGGTAAGAATTTAAAGCTAAAATTAAGAAAATTTAATACAGTTTTAGAAGGAAAAATTATGAGAAAAGGATCAAGAGGCAAAAAACAAAGGACAGGATCACATGGCTATGCAGAAACAAAAAGGAAAGCCACCAACAGAGAGAACTGGAAGGACATGGTGCTGCACCCTCTCACTGAGGAAGCTACATGAAGAAGAGAAGAAATAAATAATAATAAAAGAAAGCTAGTACTAAAACTAGCTCCTTCCAAAGTTGAGCTACTGTATATTTTATCACAACATAAACAACTTTTGAATCCTTTTTTACATAACTAATCCAAAACACCAGTTTTTTTTCTCAAATGCCTTTATTATGTTGTAGGCATCAAGAACAGTTAAAGAATTTCCTTGAAGGGAGAGATTTAATTCATTTAATTTCTAAAAAAATGTCTGAAAGATAGATTAGTGTTGATAACCATGCTTCGTGAACAAGGAGTGATGCAAAATCAGAATTATGTTCATATACAAACAATAAAACTTCATGACTTAATTGAAATAACCTTGTTGAAAGAAATCAATACTTGCAGATAAATCTACAAGTCTACAAATATGTTCCTATAACTCTTTCTTCTGTCAATATGGCTATACAACCATGTTACCCAGCTATGTTTCCTCACAGTCTACACTGCTCTTCAATCTCCACATGCACGAAGGAGCTTGAAACTATTGGTATTAACCAAAATGTAGTACAGTACTTTCACTATGTATAGTCAACTCCACATTTTGTCTCCTATCACCATTACAAAATGCTGCCAAAGTTGGCAATACTTCACAAAATAAACTAAAGCTACAATTCATTTTAACAATTACATTTTACAAATGATTTATTAACATCAATTCTTTATTCTTTTTATGGAGAGAAAGACAAGCGAATTTACTTATAATGATAAATTAAATTTTAACAACTGAGTATTAAAACAAACTATTACATTACACTAAATGGGGGGGGGGGGGGAATATACATTTAATTACCCTATTTCTTTCCGATTCTTTTATTAAGACTGCTTAATACATAAGTCACCTAAAAAAAAAAATAAAAATGTGGTGTATCTGAATCATGGTCATCAGATACTCCACATATGGAAAACCATAATTCTTAAACCTCTGCCTACCAATCAAGGCTACCTGCCACGATACGTTACCTTTCACTGGCTTTTAAAGCTTTACACCGAATTCTTTCTGGTGTTTTTTGTTGCTTGTATTGTACACATCACAACTGTTCTGTCATATCAGCAATGATGCCTCTGCGTGAGACAAAATACTGGAGTCATTAAACCATCATTTAATTCATTCCCTGTGCTATCCTCATTCCATTAAACAAAAAAAAAAAAAAAAAAAAAAAAAAATGTTTGAACCATCACTTAAGCCTAAATACAAAGTACGCATGGAGTCGATGTCAATGCAAATGCAGATGTATAATCCATGCAGACATCCTCTTATGTAAATCAACTATAAATTTTCAGAATTGATTAACTAAAAAATTGCTATAACCAATTTGGAAAGACTCAGAAATAAAGTTCAAAATTCAGCAGTAGAATTTCATAAAAGTTAAATTCGAGGATATGATAAAAGAGCTAAAAGTAACAACAGAAACAGATGCAAAACAGGTAATAATGAATTAAACATACTTCTTGGGAATTATTCTGAATAACACAACTATGGTAAAAAGGAATTTCGTTTTGCAAGCCTTGAAAGGAAGGATTTTATTGTATAATGTCATCCAAGAAATTAATTATTGATATCTTAAATAATTTTGCAACCAATAAGGTTGGAAGTAAGAGTGTATATCTTCATTAGTAGTTAGAAAATTTATGTCAGGGTTTTGCCCACAAGTCACTGATGCTACAGGTTTTGTAATCTCTCATTCATGGGTTATATATATATATATATATATATATATATCAGCTAAATCAAAATCAGCTAACACCTTTTTATTCCCTTATAGGGAGTAGGCTAGGCCGTTTAGCCCTATCTAACTTTTGGAGACTGAGTGGGCAGTTCAATCTCCACTGGCAGCCAAACAGAGATAGCTGGCCCAAGGCTATTACTAATTAAACAGCATGCAGTGAATAGAGAAGGTCAACAAGTGCTGCCATCTCGTGGTTCCTAATCCTAACACAATATATTTAATGTCTGAAGTAACGTGGGTTCTACGGTCAATTTTCTTGAGTTTACAGGACGAAAAACCCAAGTTTCCGGGAGAAATAACCCGCTCTTGCCCATGCCAGAGATCGACTAACTCAGGAACCGGTCGAAAAAAGGCTTAGAAAAATTTCTTCTAGTCGCTATATATATATATATATTTGCAAAGGGGGCCCTGACATCCAGAAGTTTGGGAAGCACTGGTGTAATAGAACAATGAATTATGCTACACTCTCTACCAAGCAGATGGATGAGTGTGGGTCTGGCAGATGTCTGTTGAATGTTTACCAGAGTGCATAAACCTAACTATGAAATTCAGAAGCAGAATTGTGATGGTATTGTCATTGTTTTCCTGGTTTGGCCTCTGCCCTCTCTTTGTGGTGCCACGAACACTGAACTCCGAGAAGTATCTGAACATTCTGGGCAATGCAATGCTTCCTACTTTGTGATGTTTCTATGGAACTGACCATTGTCTCTTTCAGCAAGACAATGCACTGTGTCATAAGGCTGCTGCTGTAACTGTGTGGTTTTAGACATGAATGTCACCACACTTGACTGGCTTCTACAAAGCCCTAATCCCAACCCTGTTAAACACTTGTAGAATGAACTGGGGCTTTGAGTGAGGTCAGGGGATGTCTGCCCTACAACAGTCCAGGACATCATTACATGCCTACAGGAAGAATAGTTAAAAATTCACATTGATCATATGAATACTTATGGAAAGTATGCTCCGTAAGATTGCTTCAGTCATCGCAGTGAAAGGAAGTCTTACATCTTATTAAGGTGGGTACCATAGCTGTTTGTTCCTCACACTATGATGTCTGTTGACTTCTTTCTAAGCAGTGTATATTTTTTAATGTAAATGGTCAATCACAGATTATAGTTTAAGATTTTGATTCTTCAAATTTTTAACTAATTTGAAAAGAACTGAAGGTATTCAGAAAAAATTCATGAAATACATAGAGGAAGGAGAATGAATAAAGATGCTTATTAAATCTCGTTATATCACTAACAGGAGATAGCGACATTTAACTGATGGTTGTAAGTTAATTCTCACAAAATAGCACAAATTAGGAAGAATGTACAGTAAGAAGTACAGCCGGCCTGGTTGGTCGAGTGGTCAGCATACCCACTCTCCAGCCAAGAGGCTGAAGGTTCGAATCCCACTGCAGGCATGGATGTTTGTGATTTTTATGTGAAAATACTAGTGATGATGGGAGGTAGATGGCATTGGTGAAGATGATGGTAGCTGTGGTTCATTGTAGTTCTTGGATTGAGTGGTGGAGATAAAGTTGTAGAGTAGGTGCCCTCCCTCGATGAGTCTTTGGACTCCCTGGAGGTGTTACGTAGTAATAATAATAATGTTATAAAGTTTTTTCCCCCCACTTGGTTATAGAATAAATTAAAGAAGCAAAGAAATTACATTCTTGCTTAATCCTTTATCCAAATGTAACCAACATTGTATCCACAATGCTTTGCACTGTGGAATAATAAAGCAATTAACGTGAAATGATTAGCCTCTATATACACAAGTAATCTGGTTGTGAAGATACTTCATACACAAATTTTGTTTGCTTACACCTGGATAAAGAATTAAACAAGAGGAGTAAGCAAACAAAACAGTTGGTAGTGGTAGCTGGCACAAATGATTTGACTGGTAACAAGAATGTAAAGAAGGTTGTCATGAAACTGTTAAGGAGAATGAAAGATAACAGTGTGGTGGGTAAGGTAGTCAGAATGTTGCCTAGGGTATGATAATGATGAGTTGAAAAGGCGAAGGAATATTATGAATAGTATGCTAGCAGAGTTGTGTGAGGAGAAAGGAGTTCATTTTTGTGAATGTGTAAGATGAGTTTGAGAGACAGATAGATGTACAAGATGGGCTACATTTGAATCGATTTGGTGTGAGTCAGTTGGAGAAACTGTTGCTGCAAGAGCATGAGAGAGTGCAGAGGAATGATGTCCAAGAAATGGAGTTAGTGGGACTTGTTATAGAAACAGAAATGAGCTAGTGTGTATTGTTTACAAATGCTAGAAGTATTTGGGAGAAAGGGAATGAAATTGTAAATTGGAAACAGTTCATTTGCCCAAAAATTGTTGGTATAAGTGAGACATGGTTGAATGAGGATGAATTTCTGACAGGAATAGAGATGGACAGATATGTAGTCTTTCACAAAGAGAGACAAAGCAAAAATGGAGGAGGAGTGTTATTGATGATGGCAGAGGAGTTGTGCCCATCTAGAGTGGAGATGCCAGGAGCAAATACTGATAGTGGTTTTGAAGTAGTACAGTGTGAAGTGGAGATGGACAGGATGAAATGTTTAGTGCAGCATTGTTATAGAACTGGTAATGTGGAAGGCAGCGAGAAGGAAAGGTTGAGAAAAATTGGTTTGGCTAATAAGAAAAGGGTGATCATTATGAGCAATTTCAATAGACTGGAATGAAGAGATGGCATCAGGAACCAAAGAGAATGAATTTCTTCAGTTTTTAAGGGATAACTACCTTAAGCAGTATGTAACAGAGGCCGCACGTGGATCGAGGGCCTTGGATTTGATTATCTCATCAGAAAATGTAAATAAAGAGTCACATCTTCCTCCAGTTGGTGAAATTGACCATGACCATATAGCTGGTCATGACCCAAGTGATGACCAGCCATATCAGAACTTCTGTGAGAAAGAGTTATATGTGGAACTACAAGGCAGGTGATTATGACAAACTCAGGAGGTAGCATGCAGTGATATCACAGAATGAGGAATTGCACTGAAAGGAAATCAATACTGATTAATCTCTACTCAAGAATTATCTAGCAGAGGCAATGACTTAGTGTATTCGAAAGGTTGGGAGATTAAATAAGGTAGGTGTAAAATGAATGACTGAAGAGGTGAAGTGTGCAATGTGGAAAAAAAAGGGCAGCACAAGATGAGTGGAGATAATCAGCTATATGAAGGTACAAAGAACAAGTAAAGAAGGTGACTCACTCAATAAGGATAGCAAAAGTGCAGTATGAGCAGCTGTTAGCAAATGATGCTAAAAGAAATCCTACAGTTTTTTCTATATGAGGCCAGTAGAAGTAGAATGATTATGGGAGGATGATATTGGTCAGTGATAATGGAAAAATAATAAACACTGAGGAGGATATAGTAGAGATGTTAAATGAGCAGTTCATTAAAGTATTCCATACTTGTGATTATAACATAATGCAGAACTTGAGATCAGTGGGAATTGGGGAGGAATCTCTGATGGTGAGTGAGCAGGAGGTATATGAAGAATTGAATAAACTTGATGTCAACAAGGGCATGGGATTTGATGGTATACATCGCATGGCTTAAGGGAATGTTCCAGGAAGTTAACAATACCTTTAACATACATTTTTAACATGAGTCTTAGATTAGCCCAGGTCCCAAAAGAAAGGAAAGATGGCAAAATTGTTCTGCTTCATAAAGGAGGTGATAAGACCAAAGCTTCAAATTATTGGCCGATCTGCTTGTCTGGAGTTGTGGTCAAGGTGTTGTAGAAACTAGTGAAGACAAGGATTCAGAACTGGTGGACAGCAGTAGAATTCTCTTTAATGGACAGCATGAGTTTGCTAAAGGAAGATCATGTTTTAGCAATCTGCTTAATATTATAACAAGGTGACAAATTGGGGATGCATATACAGTGGTATATTTAGATTTTGCAAAGGCTTTCAATAGATTACCACATGACAAACTGTAGTTAAATTGGAACAGATGGGGGTTAGATAACAGATTAGTGCATTGGATTGGAGATTGGCTGTCTGATTGGTATGAACAAGTATGGAGGGGAGTGATATCCCAGAAGAGGAAAGTCACTAGTGGCATGCCCAAAAGGTCTGTAAAGCATAAATGGTTTAAATATCTTTCATTTATCTTCAGACTTTTCCCTTCCTAATCAAGAAGTTTGAATATTTCTTCTAGGCACGCAATGAATAATATTGGAGATACTGTGCCACATTGTCTTACCTCTCTGTATTTCTACAACAGAGATGTTTCTATTGAAATGAATTGCTGCTGTGGCATTGGTGTATGCTGATCTGATGGTCCTAACATATGACTCCTTCATTTGTTGGTTTCGTAATGCTTTAAGTATTGCACAAATTTTTACTGAATCAACTGCTTTCTCGTAATCAATAAAATCAAGACATAATGCTAACTGATATTCATTATACCATTCAATAATCTGTTGTGCAACTTGAATATAGTCCATTGGGCTAATTGTTGTGCTAGGTCTAGAGTTATGCAAAGCCTATAAGCCAAGACAAAATTTTGTAAACACTTTGTAAATCACCAATAGTAGACTGATGGATCGGTAGTTCATCAAGTCTTCTACTTCACCATTTTTATGTATCAGAATTAAGACAGCCTTCTTCCATGTTCTTGGTACATCATTTTTCTTCAGACATCAGGTAAATAGTTTTGCCTGATGTCTGAAGATTTTGTAGATCATTTCTCCACCTGCTTTCTGAAGTTCAGCTATAACTCCATCCTCATCTGCAGCTTTTCCATTTTGCAAGCTTTGGATGCTCCATATAACTTCTGGTAAAATCTGTGGTACGTTAGCTATTTCATAGTTGTCTTCTTCTTCATCATTTAATCCATCATCTTAATATAATACTGAGTAAAATTCTTCAATTCTTTTTGCTATAGCATATCTATCTCTGGTTATGGTCCCATCTTGTCAACCATCTGTTTATTGCTTTTCATCAATTGCTGTTTGGCTTTTTTGAGACTGGTTGTTTTTAATTGTTTGTTGTATGAATTTACAACTGAATTTTCTCATTTCTTGCATGATACGTTTTCTGATCATTCTGCACAATTCAATGCATTCAATTTTATTCTGTAGCTTATTTGATTGTTTCATTTCCCTTCGTTTCTTCAAAAATTTTGTCTTGTTTCTGTTCTGTGGTACCAGCTATTTCAAGTGAGCATTGTAAAAGGTTTGGGGTAATAATGTCATTACTTTCTGATGGATCAGCATCATCATCTCTAATAAGATTTTTAATAAGGTTCTTAAAATTAATCAATAACTGTCAAACGAAATGTGAGGTTCCATCAGATTGGTTAAAACTTAAGATTGTATCTATATTTAAGAAAGGACACAGAGATGACTGTGGAAAATACAGAGCAATAAGTATTTATTATAATAATTAAAATTTTGTAACCTGTATTTATTAAATACACATTGCAAAATTTTAATACAAAATTTACAGTAAAATCCTCAATAAAAGACTTAGAAATATTGCAAACAATTTACTCTCAGAAGAACAGAATATTTTCAGACATGGAAGATCATGTATAGATAATATTTATGTGTTAAAACAAATTATGGAAAAAAAGACAAGAATTTAGAGTTAGAGGCTCATATGGCCTTTATAGATTACGAGAAAGGTTTTGATAAAATATACACAGGAAAACTATGGAATACAAGCTATACAAAGTTTATATAAAGATACAAAAATACAGTTACACTTAGGTAATAAATTAACAGAAGAGAGTGAAATAAATCAGGGTGTCAGAGAGGGATGTAGCTCATCTCCAACAATATTTAAAATATATATATATATATATATATATTATATATATATATATTGATCGATTAAAATATGGAAAAACAACAATAAAACCAGGTATCCAATTAACCAGAAGCATTGCTGTCAATACAATGCTGTATGCAGATGATCAGATTACATTACAAGACAATGAAGATAACCTTCAAAAATCAGTTTACGAATTAAACAAAATAAGCCAACAATACAATTTAAATCCTTTCTTTTAAGCTTACACGGTGATCCGAATGCATTTTTGAAAATTATGGAGACAACTACCGTGTTTGAATAAAAACTTTAGTTTAATATAACTAAAATCTACATTCGACATTTCGCCCTTTATGTCAAGGTCATCTTCTGGAGCATAAAACTATACACAGGAAACAGGCTATACTACAACCAAACTGGTTTGTTAAAGATACTGACCAACCACTACAACAATTGTTGGCCTGACCTCTGGTGAAAAAAAAATAAAAATAAAATAAAAAAATTATACATCAACGCTAGAATCCTATTATTAGTGCTATCTGTTGGTTGTAGAAATACATTGGGCGCAACAACAAGTATCTATCTATATACATATATTAACATCATGATTATACTTGTACATTCCAGCCAGTTGGTATGGAATGGTTTCTAATACTAGCTGAAGATTGGCTAGAGTCCTGACTTATGCTGGATCTTATATATTAATTATAGACTGAATGTGTGCCATCCAGATCATTGGAATTTTCATGCCATCTTTGTTGTTGATATTTGGGTGGTTTATCAGGATTTCACAGGCTTCCTTAAATTTCCTTTCATACCAGGTTTTTGTGTGGTGTAAAGAGCGGGTGCTTTTCCAGTTGATTTGGTGTAAGGTGTTGAGCGCATGGTCTGAGAGGCCTGCTTCACCATAATGGTTATATTTAATGTGTCTAATGTGTTCTTTCTTGCGTATAGGGATTGTCCATCCTGTTTCACCAATGTACGGTAAGTTACAGGTGCAGCGGATGCAATAGACTCCAGGATGTGCTAATGGGAGGAGAGGATCCTTAGAGGAGTTGAATATGATTTTAAGTTTAGTAGGTGGTTTAAAGGTTGCATTGAGGTTATAATGTTGTAGGAGTCTGTTGATTTTTTATGATAACCCTTTAATGTATGGGATGGCTATGGTTTTACTGTAATCTAGATTCGTTTTTGTTGTTGTTTTATGGAGTACTTTATTAATAGTATTTTTGTTATAGCCATTATTTATGAATGTGTCGCTGATGATTTTTAGTTCTTGTTTCAGGGCTTGCTGGTTAGAGCAAATTGTTGTAGCGCTGATTTTAAGGGTGTTAATGATTAAAAATTTCACAAAAGAAAATAAAAGTCATTGCACTTAAAGGTCAAGACGATGCTAGATCAAAAACACATCATAGAAAATAAAATAAACGAACAGGTGACAGTAATAATTTAAGCTGCATAATAATCCCTTGATGAGTCCCTGACTCCCTAGAGGTCTCTCTTAATAATAATATATCTAAAAGATAAAGATATAGATGAAAAAAATAAAGAAATTTCAAAAAATCTATGGAACAATTAAAAGGATACTGAATTAAAAAAGCAATAGAAACTCAACTAAAATTTTATTCAGTAATGGCCACTTCCACTCTATCACCTGGTTGGCTGAGTGGTTAGCGTATCTGCTCTGTAGTCAAAAGGCTGTGGGTTCGAATCCCATCGTGGACATGGATGTTTGTGATTATCTGTGAAAATAATAGTGGTGATGGTGGACAGCACATAGCGTTGGTGTAGATGAGGCGGTTTGTGGACGAGGTTGAGTGGTGGAGACGGGGAGAGTTGTAAAGTAGGTGCCCTCCCTCGATGAGTCTTAGAACTCCCTGGAGGTGTCAAATAATAATAATAATATGGTTCAGAAATATGGATTGTTGAAAAGAAAGATGAAAGAAAAATACAAGCTGCAGAAATGAGATTTTTGATAGCAATTTTTATGTTGAGCGATACATGAGAGGTTGATTAATCAATCTATAACATGAGTTCCCAACTGGTGGTACGCGTACCCTCCCACAGGAGTACATGCTGAACCATTCAGGGGTACACAAAAAATATTCAGTAATGGCAGAAAAACAAGTAAAGTAAACAAAATGCAAAACATTAGTTATGGAACAATAAATGTTACATTTGAATCACCGCTAATGGAGACACTTCAAAACTAGCTCAGATCAGTGAATGATCATTGGTGAGGTCGTGGCTATAAACCCCACCCCAAACCACTCTTCTACCAAACATTATGCACAGCTCATGCATCACTTTTGTCACCCATCCTCCTTTCCAAAACAATCGCATGTTACTTAGAAATGACCTTTGCAATAACAAAGCTTCAACTAACTAAGTGCATCAAAGCAAGCTCAACGATCTCACCAATGTTTCAATCGGCTGGTGATCTATATACCGATTATAACAGACTTTTCAGATAACACAAATAAATGATTAATAATAATAAATCAAAAGTTTGTCAAATACTTGATCATCATTATCAATATTTAACATGAGGGGGTGCTTAAAGGTCAAAGCTGTATAACTGAGAGGAGACCTCCACATAGCCTTTCAAGGAATGTGAAGAAGCAACCAGGGCTTCTGATCTAATGTCCAATCCTCACCTTCTCGTGGTGCACCCTGTTGGGTATCTACTTGGATACTGAACGAACGAGGATTGGCTGGCAATTTGGGATTTAGCCGACCAAATTGTATTCTTATTGGTTAAACCAAAATAAAAAATGATGGTACAACATGACAAAATTTCATGCCGGCTGGGGCGTCGCCCAGTTAAACAAGGCCCCCATTGTTTTCACCAGGGAACCAGGGCGAACAGCGAAAAGTTAGCTACTGGAACAAATCTGGAAAAAAAACCCAACTCAACATCACCAGAGTTAAAGATCGGTACTATCAATGTAAGAAGCCTGAATGGCAAAGAAATGGAGCTAGCTGAGGAATTAGATAAGTACTAGATCGACATAATAGGAGTGACTGAAACAAAAAAGACCAAAACTGATGAGATCTTTCTGAGCAATAAATACAAAATGTTATATTCAGGCAATGACAATCAAGGAAAAGAAGGAGTAGCCATAGTATTCAACACAAAATACAAGGTTAATCTTCTTGAATGGCAGTCAGTCTCAAGTAGAGTAATGTGGTCAAATATGAGAACGGGGAACTGGACAGTGAGACTTATTTGTGCCTATGGTCCCACAGAAGGTTCTACTAAGATAAAAGTGGAGGAATTTTTTCAGGCTTTAGAAAAAGCAACTGACACAGTGAAAAATGAAAAGTTGGTCCTTGTTGGGGATCTAAATAGCAGAGTAGGAAATGATTGTCAGACATACAAAAATATTTTGGGAAAACTTGGAGAAAAGAGCAAAGCTAATAATAATGGCAAATATCTGTTGGATTTCTGCTCAGGACATGTTATTACTAACACCATGTTCCAACATAAAAATGTGCACAAATTCACATGGAGAGAAGAGGCCAGGAATAAGAAAAGTCTCATTGACTATGTTATTGTTGATAATGATGTTTTCTCCCTGGTGCAGGACACCAGAGTGTACAGAGGATTTGAAATTGGAAATGATCACTATTTAGTCTTGAGCAGGATAAAACTGAATTTCATATCGAAAAGAATAACATGTAAGAAAGTTTTAAAGCGAATAAAAGTTGAGCAAATCTCAGATGTGAACTGTAGACTAAAATACACAAGGATTATTGAAGAAAAAATGAAAGAGTTTGAGAACAGGAATCAAACCTTGGAGATTCAGTGGCAAACTCTGAAGAAAACATTGATTGATTTTGCCAGAGAGGCATGTGGTGAGGTTGTCTGTAAGGATAAAAAAATCAGAACTCCCTGGTGGACTCAGGAAGTTAAAGAGGCAGTGAAGGAAAAGAAGAAAGCATATCAAAAGTTCCTGTCAAATAAGTCAGCTTGTGCTCTTAGAGAATACAGAGACAAATGCAAGAATACTAAACACTGTGTAAAACTAGCTAAAAAAAAGTCATGGGAAGACTTTGGAAATATAGAAAATAAATATCAAGAAGGTGGCAAAATATTTTTGAGGTTGTTAAAGAAGTTTAGGAATGGAGAAAAGAGTGCTGTAAAAGGAGTTAGAGATGATAAAGGTGACATGAAAATGGGAGAAAAAGATATCCTTGAAGTATGGAGTAATTACTTTGAAAAACTGCTAAATGAAACAAGCAGTGATGACAGCACAGTGGTAAAAAACAATAACCAGGCATGCAGTCAGGAATACATATCCATACTTGAAGTAGAAAAAGCCATCAAAGGCTTGAAATGTGGAAAGGCAGCAGGAGTAGATGATATTCGACCAGAAATGCTGAAGTATGGTGGTATAAGAGTCTTACAGTGGCTGCACTGCATAGTTCAGAAAGCCTGGACAGAGGGACGAATTCCCAATGATTGGAGTAGAGCTCTCATAGTACCCATATATAAAAAGGGAAATAAAACTGCATGCGAGAATTATAGAGGTATTTCCCTACTGAGTGTTCCTGGCAAGATCTATGCAAGTATACTTGAGAAACGGTTGAGAAGAATTGTGGAAGAAAAGCTTGGTGAAGAACAAGCTGGATTCAGGCCAAACAGAGACTGTCAGTATCAGATCTTCACTTTACGACAAATAGTCGAGAAAGCACGGGAATATAACAAAGATCTGTATTTAAGTTTTGTCGATTTTGAAAAGGCATATGACAAGGTGCCAAGGGAGAAGCTATTCAATACGCTGCAGTTATATGGTGTGAATGGGGCATTATATCAAGCAATACTTAGTCTTTATTTGAGTTGTAAGTCAGCAGTTAGAACTGAAGGAAGTAGAGGAAGATGGTTTAATGTTAAATGTGGTGTGAGACAAGGATGTACATTATCCCCTCTGTTATTCATTATCTATATGGATCACATTATGAAGGAAAGTGGTATTAAACATGATATCAAAATTGGAGATGTTAATGTCAGCTCCTTGCTTTATGCGGATGATGTTATACTTCTAAATAAATCCGCTACAAGTCTGCAAGATTCTCTGACTAAATTGAATAGCTGTTGTAAGAGATATGGTATGAAGGTCAGCAATAAAAAGACAAAGACAATGAAAATAGGCAGAATCATTGAAAATGTCAACTGTGTTGTGAATGGAGAACCTGTGGAACAAGCAAAACATTTCAGCTACTTAGGCATGATTTTTAGTGAAGATGGTAAATTAAATATGAAAATAGACAACAGAATCAACAAAGCTGGTATGGTAGGAAGTCAATTGAATAAATTCATATGGAATAAAAGAGAAATTAGTCGGAACACTAAATTAGCTGTTTACAAGACAGTGTTCAAACCAGTTTTAACTTATGGATCTGAGAGCTGGGTCAGAAGTAAAACACTTGACCAAAGACTAGAGACCGCAGATATGAGAGTCCTGAGAAAGATTAGAGACGTGAACAGATGCCATAAATGGCAATATCATATTAAAAACGAGGATATTAGGAAAGAACTTGACATTGTCAGCATCCAGGAATGCGTTAGCAGAGCTAATCTCAGGTGGTATGGTCACTTAAACAGAATGGACGAGGAAAGATTAGCAAAACAAGTGTTCTCTGCCAGGTTGGCAGCAAAACGACCCAGAGGAAGAACAAGATATAGGTGGATTGATACGGTACAAAGTGCCTTAGACAATAGAAATATAAGATCTGATAATGTTGGAGTCTTGACAAGTAACAGACTGATTTGGAGAAAAATTGTAGGTAGGAAATTAATAATGATGTAATTTTTTTCATGTAGTACTATCATATCCTGTACACCCCTTGAGGGTACATGGCAGGAATTTGATGATGAACATGAGGCTATACTTATTTCTGTGTTACAAATATTGTAAAATTAAATCTGTGGTTTGTACTTTTAGTGTAGTAATTTTCCTTTCCCAACTCATTACCTCATTTCCACTATTTTACAATAAGATAGGCACTGAACAAAAGTGTCAGTATTTAAAAACAGCTATTTTAAAAACAAGGGGGTCCAATTTATAGAAATGGGTTTAAAAGGGGTACACAAGTGGAAAAAGGTTGAGAACCACTGATCTATAGTATATTAGTACTGTGTATGGATGGTGGGTTGGGAAACTTGTTTACACTGATTTAAAAGCCTGTATATTGTATTTCTTGGGAAGCACATCAGGGGAAGACTGTTCCACAATACAGTAGTATAGTTCGCCCACCGTTTGTAGGTCTCACCTTGGCATTTTCCCAAGAATAATCGATTCATGCTGAAGGGGAGAAAGAAATGAAAGATGTATGAACTGGTCGCCAACATGCAAAATCACGTACTTTCTTGTCTGTCGCTGTACTAGTACTAGCTTGATTTTTGTTGTCGCTTTTCTTTTTATTAGTAATTTGTATGACGGATCCAGTACAGTCAACAAGTTCTGTTGTTAAACGTTTCAGTAGCTCTTGCAAAAGAATACTGAATATTCTGTGAAAAAGAATCGTCAGAAAGCTGTCTCCTTGTTCCCATTTCTCAAGTCATAAAACGTGCAAGTGCGGCGTATCGGGGTCGACTGTTAAAAGAATTCGTAGGGAATCAAAAGGTCAAGGTAAGCCAAAATTTAAATCTTCTAAAAAAAGCATCAGAAAAAGAAAACCATCGAAACCGTAGCTTTGAATGATGTTGATGTAGACGTTATAAGAAGAACTATTCACGAATTTTACGCGGTCGAGAAAAGAGTGCCAACTGTTCCGAAACTGATTCCTGTGCTTAAAGAAAAAATTAATTTTCCTTGGAAACGAGAAACTTTAAGGAAAATACTTATATTTCATGAAATCAGATTTTGTTTTAAAAAGTCCCAGAATAAAAGGAAACTTATCATGGAGCGAAGTGACATTGTTTTATCTAGAACGCAGCATTTGAGAGCAATAAGACGTTTCAGGGAGGAGAAAAGACCGATTGTGTATCTAGATGAAACTTGGAATGATAGTAACTTAACTTATGGAAAACGTTGGAAGTCTGAAGAAGAACGTGGAGTGCTACAAACCAGAAATGCCTCGTGGCGCATAATAATTTTGTGTGCGGGTGGAGAAATGGGCTTTTTACTGAATTCAAACTTACTATACAAAGCCAATTCAACTACTGGAGATTACCATGGGCAAATGAATTCTACGATCTTCAAAAAGTGGGCAGAAGAAAAACTAATTCCAAACCTTCCTGAAAATGCTGTTGTTATAATTGATAACGTTTCATATCACTCTATTCAATTAAACAAAGTTCCAAATTGGTCTAATAAGAAGCAAGTTCCTATGGATTGGCTCTCTGCAAATAACATTTCTCATTACCCAGATATGCGAAAAATTGAATTGCTTAATTTAGTCAAAAGAAACTCCCGCAACTAAACTCTTTAAATTCGACACGATGTTCAAAGAGCCTGGATTTCTAGCTTTGAGGCTACCACCATATCATTGCGATATTAATGCTATTGAGTATGTTTGGGCAGAAGTGAAAAGTTTCATTTGCCATCGCAACGTAACTGGGAATATTGACATCTCGAAACTTTTTGAGCTTTCAGAACAGGCGATTGAAAGTATTACAGTTCAAAACTGGGGAAAATATTGCTCTCATGTCACCTCATTGGAAAATATGTATTGGGACAGAGACGGAATTATCGAAGAATTATGCGAACCTTTGGTGATCGGTTTAAGTGAAAGTGATGGCGATTCGGACACCGATTCAGATGACTCTGAAGATTAAAAGGATTTGATAATGGTATTTTTTTTCCAACATTTTTTTTTGCATGGGTTTGTTAAAAGAGTCACAAGTCATAAATAATTAATTGGTTTAGAACATTAAAGTGTCTCAGTTCTCTCAATTGTAAGTTTAGAATATCTAAGTTCATTTGAAAAAATTGCGGTTTTTCTGCATAATTATTTTTATTTTATAGAAAACTTTCTTAAAAATAAAGTTAGTTAAATTTTTGTTTTATGCTATACCTTTTTTAATTTTGTTAATACTCTACACACATTTTTCCAACTGTTACACAAATAAAATAGTTACACTTTAAAAACAGCAATGTTCGTAAAAGAAAAGCTAAATTTTCCGACCTGTAATAATAAACAAACTCATCCCAGAAGACAGATTGATTACCCTATTATCGGAATGGATTCGCCTTTTTCTGACATGCGCAGAAGTGTCGAGGGATCTCTAATCGGTGGGCGAACTATAACAGGGATGAAGGAGAAACTTTTCCCCTCCTCCTTCAACCTAAATTAAAAGATCAAGGAATATAGAAAGAGAAATGGAAAGAGCATCTATTTAGGATGGAAAGAAATCATCTACCAAAAGAGGTGGATAAATATGGGAGGGATGGGGGGGAGGGAGAGAGAGAGAGGGGAAGACCATCTGTAAGATGGAAAGATGACCAGTGAAGCTGAAACAGACAAATGCCTAATCCTTGAGGAGAAGAAGAATGCAAAGGAAGGTATTAAAAATCATATTGGGATTGGGCAATACAGATTATGAAGACTGACTGCTAGTGTCTGCAGTCCACAAATTTTCAAACAGGAGAAAGAGAGGTGATATGATTGAGACTTACAAACTTCTGAAAGGATCATACAGGTTTTTATCTCATAGAGTGCAGGATTGGAATGGATTTACTCTGGAGGTTATGAATACAGTTAGCATTAATGAATTCAAGTAAAGGTATGACAGCTGGTATGGGTGATCTGTGGCTGCCCTTGATGAGTCCCCGACTCTCTGGAGGTCATGCATAATAATAAAATAGACAGAAACGTGGAAAATATCAATTGCATCCTGAATGGAGAACCTACACAAATACTTTCAAGCTTGTGGGTCACAATTTTTTTATCACAGATAGCAAATTAAATATAGAAATACACAACAAAATAAACAAAGCTGGAATGATGGGGATTCAAAGATATAAATTTATAATGAATAAGAGAAATTGGTGGGATTGGAGATTGGCTGTCTGATACGTTTCAGCGAGAAGTCTATGGAGGAAAGTTACTAATGGGGGTTCCCTAAGGGTCTGTTTTAATCAATTGCTGTTTAATATGTATATAATGATATTGGAAAAGTCTGAATGGTGATATGAAGCTGTTTGCAAATGATGCAAAGTTGGGGAGAGCTATCAGGAGTACAGCAGATGCTGTAGCTTTGCAAGAGGACTTGAACACACTAGTTGAATGGGTAAATGAGTGGGAATATCAATCCAATATTGCAAAATGTAAGGTTTTGAAATTTGGGAAGCAGAGATGGGATGTAGAGTACATAATCAGTGGAAATATCTTGGAAGAGGTAGAGGAGATGAGAGATCTGGGAGTGATTGTGAACAAGGACCTAAAATTCTGGGGACATATTGTTAAAATTTTGAGGACGACACAATGGATAATGGGAATGATGTTGAGGACACTGACTTGTAGAAGTAAGGATGTTCTGGTTCCCTTGTATAAGGCTTTGTTCAGGCTACATATAGATTAGTGTGTGCAGATTTGGTCATCTGACTTTCAAAAAGATGAAGATGTATTAGAAAAGGTCCAGAGATGATTGACTAAGGTGTTTTCTGGTCTCTGAAATGTTGAGTATGAAGACAGATTGAAAAAATGCAATCTGCAGAAATTGGTGGATAGGAGGAGGAGGATGAGAGGGGATATGATTGAGACATATAAGGTGTTATTACAAGATTAATGTGGGGGTAGGTTTTTGTATAGAATTGGTGAAAATAGGGAGAGAACAAGAGGTCGTCCCTGGAAGATATATAAGGAAAGTGCGAACAAGGAGGTGAGGAGCAAATTTTTACATGGAAAGTCAGGAGTGGTTGGAATGCATTGCCTAAGACTGTGGTGAGTACAGAGACAGTGAACATATTTAAGGCATGGTATGATAAACTGTGTGTAACAGTGGGACCTCCCACTGTTACACACAGTCTTCCAATGAGTCTTGACTCCATGGAAGTTTTAATAATAATAATTATTATTTAATAGCATTTTTAGGAAACAAAAGTACTCATACTGTACTGATGTACACCAGAAGAACCCTACTCTTACCTAACTGTCTTTTTAATAAGCAAATGAAGAAATTTTCTTATCATCCATGAAGGAAATGTCTGGGAATTATTAGAATGGGAACTTTAATGTAGTCGAGCTAATTTGATGTGCCTTGGAAAAGAAGGTGATAATATAATGCTAAGGTTAAGAAAATTCTAAAATAATAATAATAATTAATTTCATTTAAAATATGTGAAAAAAAGAATAAAATGAAGCATGAAAGAGAAAAGTTAAAAAATGAAGAAAAATCTTATAAAAATTTTGATCTTTCCAGATACACTTTATTTGTTCCAAGAGTTATCCACTAAATATTAATGGTTATTACATACCTGCAAATCGATGCTATTATTGCCGATCTGATTAACATTAGGCAATGACCCTCCTCGGTATGATCCCAATGACTGAGTAATATGTAAATGATGTTTTTGGTATGCTCCCTAAAATAAGTTACAAGAAAATATGTCAGCCAGCAAAAATTAATGTTCCAGTGACATATAAATATTCAAATAATAATATTAGTTATATATAAATTAAAGATACCAAGAAATTATATACTTGGTTTAATCCTTTATCCAAGCATAAGTAAACAAGTTTGTGCCTGAACTATTTTCAGGACTGGACAACTCATATAAAGAAGCTAATGACTTCACATCGCTTGCTTTAGTATCCCATAATGCAAACCACATCTTGCAAACATGTATAATACTATGCATTATGAGAAGGGTCACTACCAAGACCGGTTTCGACCTTCATTGAGGTCTCACCAGTGGGAGCCAGACCCAGAGGTGATACTAAGGTTGAAGTAATGCAAAAGTCATATTTTCATATATGAGTAGCCAAAAGGTGTCACACCTTACTATTAAAATACTCTGGATTAGAGAAAGTTGTTTGAAACTTTTTCCACTTGGTTATACTATAAATTAAAGATATCAAGAAATTAATTTATAGTATAACCAAGTGGAAAAACTTCCAACAATTAGTTATTTATGTCTAATATTATTTGTAATGGAGAATTTTATTATGCCTAAATACCAAGTAGTAAAATACTGAAAATTATAAAAATCTTTTTAACCAAAAGAATTAAAACTCAAAAACTGCGTTTAATAAAATTAATCTTTTCACTTCTAAATTTGGTGTATTCTCAAGCAGCAGGGCTTTTGCATTAAAAAAAATCTTTGCCAAAACATCTTTTAAACATATTTGAATTTTACAGGCATGTGCTGATAACTATTACGAATATAATTCAATTCAACACAAGCATTTCTCTGTCTACATGTGCTATCTAGAGGAAAATATCTATACTGCTGCAAATAGCAGAAGAAATCACACCAGTAATGTACCACATGGTCCAAGTCTTCCAAGGGATAGTAGTAATATGTGTAGCATGTAATAGTAAAAAATTCTGAATGCTAACCAGAAGTCATGAAAATTGCAAACCATCAGGAAAGGGGAAAGGAGATGGATAGACCAATCAGCCAACAATAAAGCCTAATGTGTAACAGAATACAAATAAGAATGTGAGAGCAGTTCACAAGTCAGGATGACTTCTGCTGAATGTTTGTGTTAAGGATAAGGCCTCGAAGTAGTACACAGTTGTTTTTTTTAGACATTGTACAAAGTTAAAACATGGTAAAAAAAATAATTACAGATTTTTAACAGACTCTTGTAACAGAGGGTGTTGAAAACGTTCATAAACCAATCACTAAAATAAGATGTATGGTTGGTCGGATGTGTGATCATATGGTGGTCAACCACTCAGATTGAAAAGAAGACACTTTCCATTCTAGTTCTACCTGCACCAAGAAAATAAAAATTCCACTAGGTAATGCTGTGTATATTCAAACACTTCATCAGGAGGGGGAGCAGATATCTGACAAATGTTGTGTTGCTCTAATCATATATTTCTATTTTGAAAAATCTCACACGATGGCTAAATTTTGAAAGAATGATGGATGGTGCCATACATTCAAGTATTGTATAAAAACACTAAACAAGATTTTCAAGAAAACATAATTAAACTTAATTATGTTTAATTTGAAAACGATTTGCCTAAAGTTTTGCATATTTTTTTAACTAAATTATAAAGGAAAATTGTAAATAAGTCAATAAGGAGAGTTTGGTGACTTTATTTTCTCAGCAGTGAAAATATCAATAAACAAAATTAATTTTAAGTATATATCACTCAAACTTCTTTTTTTCTCTACTTGGTATATAAAATTCCAAAGAACATTCACCAAGTTTTACCATGTATTTGGTGTATGACGATACAACAGCCACCAAATGGACAGGTGCAATGCTATGTTATTAAACTAATATACTGCTACTGGCTGTAATGAAATTTGGTCCATAAATTGCATGTATTCTCTTTGACAATTTTGTCTGTTTTAAGGGAAGAGAAAACTGAATCACCTAAATATGAGACTACCAGCAAACTCAACCTTTGGCCAAAAAGCCCATATAAAGATTCTTGACATGTTCTTGACAAGATCTGGACCTAGGTCTTTCCAACCAAAGGACAGCATCATTAATGACTAAGGTATAGAGGCAGGCTCACTCTCTTTAACATCCACTATCCAATCAGATACAGAATCTTAGTAGGTTCACTGTTTATGATTTGCATTACTCAATGATATTAAAAAATAATAATAATAATAAAAATCTCAGGAATAGGATGCACCGACATTCTTGTTGTCAGCCTGATCTCTCTCTCTCTCTCTCTCTCTCTCTCTCTCTCTCTCTCTTTAAACTCTTGACAGCCAAGAGTTTAAAACAGTGCTGTAAGGCAAGTGAAATCCTTAATCAAAAACAATATTAAAAGACAAATATATATACTCTGCAAAGTTCACATTTTTTAAGTAATGAAACACCAAGATAATCATGTTGAAGGTTACATGTAAACTATAGCTTGAGACATTTAAAGTTTCAAACCACATATTGGTCTGCTTGTTTGATATATAAATTAAATGAATATGTATCCTCTCTCATTTTAATAAAGTGATTTTTTCCTAAAAATTTCTGTTGGTGTAAATGACCAAGAATTAAAATGAAATTCAAAAAAAAGGGAGATAAATAATAAGAGCTAAGCATATCACTTATGATTATTACTATTATTACACAAGTACCTTTGTGGAGTCTGAAGACTCATCGCAGGTGACTCATGTCAGCTACACAATATCTATTGTACCTCTCCTTGAACCTAATGACTGACAAAGCGCTCAGAGATTCTGGCAACCCATTCCACTCATTCATTACTCTCAACATGAAAAAAAATATTTTTCTCACTCCCTTATTAACATACTCTTACTCAATTTCCCCTTCTGCCTTCTCTAGCTAAGTGCTGAATATTTCCTCTGCATCAGTCCTATAAAATCCATTTAATAACTTTATTAAATGGATTTTATAGGAATATTTCTATCACGTCCCCTCTTGTTCACCTATCAGCCAACTTTTGCACAAATATTCAATCTACCATCAGAAACATTCCACAGACTACCCACATTTTGGTCACTCATCTCTGGATCATCTCCACCACTTCCTCATCTCCAGGAAATCATGGTGATCAAACCTGAGAACAGTAATCTAGATATGGTCATATCAAGGCCTTATAAAGAGGATGAATGATAACTTCCTTGTCTTTGCTTTTTAGTGTATTCTTCAATAATCAAGTAATCCTATGAGCTATCTTGACCACCTTAGCAATATGTCATCTGAACTCCAATGCTCTCCAATTTTTGCTGACCCATGTGCACATGAAAAACATTTTCTGCACTAGTTTCCACTCTCAGACTAAACATGTGCACTTTAATTCTGATGGCTGCATTTTGAGGGTTTAATGCACTAAAACTGCTAGTGTAATATTTCTCATATTGATATTGCCCTTGTTTCGTCTAGCTATAACCTGTAAAACTGTGAGCACAAAACTGATTCATTTAAATCTGCATAGCTACAAAAATATCCATTTGTTTGTACAGTTCAAGTGAATTGTACTGTCTAGGAAACACTCAAACAAATATGCCTCTGCCACTTGCTGACATCAGCATAAGTTCACTCACACATGGTGGAGGCTAAAGGTTACTAATTAGAGTGTATTAAGTTGAAATGGATTAAGAGTAATATTTGGAGTGCAGACAATTGGAGAAATTACTAAAAATAAATGCCAAATATGATTTATCATATAATTTGTTTTTATGGTATGTTCAAAAATTGACTGTAAATTAGAAATTCTGAAAGCAAAAATTTTGGGCACACATGCCTATTAACTGTGTGCGCAAAATTTTGACTGGTGTGCACAAGCACATCTTGGAGGGAACAACATTGTCAGCCTATTTAAATCATCCTTCAACCTTTCTATTATTGCCTTGATTAATGCTGCTAATGCAAAAAAACCAATAATCATGCTGCTAATGCAAAATTACCCTTTGCATTAGCAGCATGATTATTGGTTTGCATCATCAGGAAACAATACCGTTGCTGCCTATTTTTGCCTAGAGGGAGTCCAAGTACGGCAGCTTGAAGGGGGGGGGGGGTTGCTGTCTGATGTCACACTTGGAGTCTGAACATTCCCTATGTGGGAGTGGTGACCCCCAACTCCTTTTCTCCTTTCCTGCTGCATGACCCTTCCCTTCAAATTTACCATTATTTTACCTGTAACCACAGTAAGCAGTAAAAAAAAAATTCCAGTCACTGCACTTAAAAAAAAAAATCCCACCAAAAAAAATCTCTAAATATATCAAAAATGCTTTAAAAACAATTGTAAAAGAAGTAAAAAGTCCCCAAAATAATGTTTATGGATATTCATTTCTGTATGACAGAAATGAATATCCATAAACAATATAAATATCGTTATATTTACAGCAAAAATACGAAGTTAGTTTAGTGATAATTTAATAAAGAGAGAAATATTGCAAAATGAAAGACAATACTAGGAATTAAAGATGAATAACTCAACATCTGGCTATCATTTCCAGGTCAAGTACCAAATGCCAGAAACAATGTGACAACAACGTTTCCTTCACATAGCAAACAGTTTCACTGCTATCTCCTAAACTTTTAACCTGCTGTCATAATTTATGTTGGGATAATATAGAAGGCCTCTGAACTTTCTTTGAATAACCATTCACATTTCTTCAGTTTCAACATCAATGCTGAGCCAGTTTAGATTTCTGAGGTTTGATGCAGCAAATGTAGACTTCATTTTAATTAATCCTCTTATCTTATTAAATGGCCTGTCTGGCCAAAATATGAAAAGGTTATATTCACACATGACACAGGATATGCATTAGGCAGAGATAGGGAACCTGTGTGTCTATCTCTTGGAAGACAAAAATAAAAAAATAATAATTGGGTAACTTGTTGCAAAGTTTATAGGAGTGGACAACTTGAACTTTCTCAATCACACAAACTCATTCTGAAATACCTGATATTTGCAGATAGGGAAGTCTTTTTATTGGAGGCATAGCTATGATGATACCTATTTATCTATTATTCTTCAGATAATTTTAAAAAAATACTCATTTTGATGTATACAGAGTTCTATGCAGTAAAGCTCAATCTGTGCTGCAAATGGTGCAGAATCTGTTTAACAACATTAACAATACCATCATTTTGTGTGTGAAGGATGATCTGATTCTTTTAGGGGGAGGAGAATATCAGTCTGTGAAGGTAGGCTTGTGATGTACTAAGATCATAATTTGTTTGTTCAAATAAGAACATATGAAGGCTAGCCAATTATCAATTATATATTTGGTTTAATCCTTTATCCAAGTGTAAGCAAACAGTGTTTGTGCCTGAAGTATTTTAAGGACTGGGGCAACTCATGGTAAAGGTGGAGTAAGTTCTGATCACTTGCCTTAGTATCTCCCATAATGCACAGCACATCTCCTTGTGGACATGTATAATGCTATGCATTTTTACTCCACCTTCACCACGAGTTGCCCGAGTCCTGAAAATACTTCACGTGCAAACTTTGTTTGCTTACACTTGGATAAAGGATTAAACCAAATATATAATTGGTAGCATAGCCAAGTGGAAAAAACTTCCATCAACTAGTCAATTATCCTTTTTCTTTCTACAATGAAAATTTTACCTAAAGACAGAAACTGTTAATTATCTCAAGGAAACTGCACAGATTCTCCATCAGAAAAACTTCTTCAGGAAGGGAGAGAGAGACAAAGTGGCAAACACAGTTTCAACAATGCAAGTGCAGCTAATTGATAACAGGATGTATAGTTGAAAATAGTTGTTATTTGGAGATTTCTGGATTATAAGTATAAAGGGGTAAATAACCAACTACATAGCAAACCAACATTTTTCATGCCAAACCTTTGACATTTCTATATATTTTGTTATTCCAACTAAAATAACCCAAGTGCATAATGAATACATTAAAATCTAGTGGAAACCTCAGAGAAAATATATGCACTTGAATATGCCTTAAACTTTTCTTTTAGTGTTACACGGTGATCAGCATTCATTTTCGAAATTTTGGATTTTACAACCGTGTTATAATTACCTCTTTTTATTATCCTAATGTTTCGATCTTCATATCAAAATCATCATCTTGAGCATACACAAATATACAAGACAAGCTGAGTTACCTTACAAACCGTAAGCTAGAGAAACAATGATTTGATCACATGTTATTCTACTGGCATGACCTTTAGTGAAAAAAAAAAAAAAAAAAAAAATTATTTATAAATTACATCAAGCTAGATTTAATTTAAGATAGCATGAATAAACATTTTTTCTTTTAGATAGTTTACTTTCAGTAACAGTGATATCCTATTTTTAGTATTACAATTGTTATTTTTGATTTAGGATCCTGGATTTACTACAGTACTGTTTATAGTTGTTCTTAGAGAAGAAGGTTTCTGTGGGTCAAATATATGCCTTCCATATGTATGGGATTTTTAGACCTTCATTTTTGTTCAGATTGGGGTGGTTGATAATGATCTCACAGGCTTCCTTCAATTTGCATTCATACCATGTTTTGGTGTGATGTAGACAACTAGTGCTTTTCCAGTCAATTCTATGTAAGGTGTTCAAGGGCATGATCAGAAAGACCAGCTTCACCCTGATAACAATAACAACTGTAATATTAAAAATAGGATATCACTGTTACTGAAAGAAAACTATCTAAAAGAAAAAATGTTTATTCATGTTATTTTAAATTAAATCTAGCTTGATGTAATTTATAATTTTTTTTTTCCACTAGAGGTCATGCCAGTAGAATAGCATGTGATCAAATCACTGTTTCTCTAGCTTATGGTTTTTAATGTAACTCAGCTTGTCTTGTATATTTGTGTATGCTCTAGATGATGATCTTGATATGAAAATCGAAACGTCAGGATAATAAAAAGAGTTAATTATAACACGGTTGTAAAATCCATAATTTCGAAAATGAATGCCTTAAACTTATTCATAGTTTCCAAGCTTGCCTTACTCTCAGGCAATGAATTCTACTGCAGGGTTTTAGTTTGTTGGCCACATCTTCTGGCCAGAAAGTGACATTTTTAACAGTCTATAAATGGTTGTCATCTGTGTGTAGGTGGGGTCATAATTTAGTTGGCAGTGGGTGGATTGGTCTTTAAGAAGGGCGGTCATTTTTTTTTTATATTATAATCTGTGCAATTTAAAATGACAGTAGTATTGCCCTTGTCCACTTTCAGGATTATTATTATTATTTTATTTTTATTTTTGTTATTTCTGAGATATACAAGGGCTTTGCATTCTTTGTTGTGCAGGTTGCTTGCAGGAGGTTTTGCCTGTGATAGCACGTCGGTGACATCAAACCTAATACTATCAGCTTCACTGGAGAATAGGTTGTAGATTCCACACTCGATGTGGATCATGAAATCTCTAGTCACTACATGTCTGGATGCAATAATGAGGTTTTGGTCCCAACTGAGTGCATTGATGGCATCTGTTTTGAGGATAGTGTTGGACAGATTAACAACGTTGTTTTTGGGCAGTCTTGGAGGCATTGGTAAATTTTTTATTAGGTTTCACAACATTTTGATGTGCCGAATTTCTACTTTTGCAAATTCCTTGGCAGTCGATGCATTCGAGATGTCTAAGGGGATCGTCCAAAACATCCTCCAAAGACCAGCTACAACCTCTGGATTTATCTGGAGTGTACCAGGTACCCTGCAGCTGCAACCGTTCATACTATGGTCAAACAGGTAGGACAGCCAATATCCATATATCAGAGCAACAGGATTACATCCATTTCCACCACTATGGCTACTCAGGATTAGCAGACCATGCCCTGGATACTGAGCACAGAATCCACTGGGAAAAAGGCCATTTTACTCGACCGAAGCAAATTTAAATTCGAGAGGCTTTTCCTTGAATCTGCTGCAGTTCTTACCAAATATCCCAACCTAAACAAATATGGCTGTATCAAATTGCCTCTCATATGTGAAATCCTAATATGGCAGACAGTCAACCAAACAGCCAAGAACACCCAGCCAAAGTGGCATAATTATAGGACTTTAGGTTCATCCTGTCTTTCTCCTGTTCCATCTTTTTTACTGAAATGTGCCTGCGTGCATGTGTCTGATACCAGTGTATTAATCTCTGAAGATGCCGATTTAATTCTGGCAAAATATAGGAAGTAATAATTAAATATTTCTAGTTATTAACTAGTCTATGGTCAATTTCCTTAAACAACACGACATCATTAACTGCATACTCTGCATCTCCATCTTTGCCTGCCAAATTTCAAGACTTTGTACTCTGCAATATTAAACTGTCAGCTCTATTCGCTTGTCCACTCACAATCTATTCAGATCCTTCTGTTAGGCACCACAACATCTGCTCTACTCCAAAAAGTTCCTCCCAACTTTGCATCATCTGCACATCTCCAATTAAGCATGTCCCAATAACATTAGCAAACAAGTTAAACAATAATAGTCCCAAAACAGACCCATGCATCACACCATCAGTGATTTTCCTTTTGGGATAACACTGCTATACACAACTTGCTGATATCTACCTGACAGCCAATCAATCACCTATTCTACTCTAATTTAGTCTCTTATCCAATCTATTTCAATTTAGTTATTTTGTGTGTGTGTGTGTGTGTGTGTGTGTGCGCGCGCGCACGCAGCAATCTATCAAAAGCCTTTGAAATAACTAAATATAATAACTAAAATTATTTCGTTTCTGTTTCCTATTTCTCACCAAAGTCAATTTGGCATCAATATCAGAAACAGCACAGGTAAAGATACATGCTTGCAAGCACTGCACGAGTAAGCAAGACTAAAGAGAAGAAACAAAGCAAAACTAGAAGTTCTAAACTGCACCATCTAGTGGGCTTAATTGAATGTGTTCTGCCACTGAGATGAGGATGAGTCTCCAAGATTCACGTGAGGCAGATTTTTTTTTTTTCAGGATTTTTGCCAATTTTTCTGAAGTGCCAAGGAAATATGGGATGGTGGTGGATCCCTTATTCATTCATCACAGTTACAATACCTAGATCTGCATAGTACCTATGAAGTACCCTGCAGATGCAATCTATCCTGCTTGACCAACAACAGAATTGTTGAACACAAACACTAAATTCAACACCACATCACTGCTGCTCAGAACTTGCAAACCTGCAACAGAATCTTCTAGAAAAAAAGTCACATTGCTTCACAGAAGCAAAACACTTTTCCTTGAAGAGCCTTCAACTTGAAAAGCTATTCTAACCTCAATCCATTTTATGTTTAATGTATCCAAACATGGATGCATAAAACTGCATATCAGGGAAAAACTCATCCTAAGACCATCAACCCCAAAGAGACTCAATTAAACAAACCAAATGGTACAATTTATGATTTAAGCCTTGCTTAGTTCCTTCACTTCAGTCTCATTTCATTATGCAGCAAACAACTTGGAGTGATCTGATTTTGGAATAGGAAATAGATGATATAATACCCAAAATAATTTACTAAGCTGTCATTCCCTTCCTAAAAGAACCAACAACTGGGTAACCTGTAGAAATATGTTCTTCCGTAATGGATTCTTAATTGTCTTTAATATATGAACATTGCAGCTTGTGATTTCATCCAGCAATGCATTTAAACTGTTCGAGTGGTCTTGATCAAATTCCAATGAGTTCGTAGGTTGTACTATCAAAAAGAAATAAAATTTTCTGATTGTTTCTTTCATACTGATTGCACTAATACAGCACTGTCTGCTTTTAGATTAATAAGATTTGTATTACTTTTGAGACAATGAAGAGCTTATATTTCAGCCAACATAATGCTGGACGTAGGTAATTTACCATTATACAGTATTATACGATGAAAACATTCTCTTCGTGTCATGTAGGAAATTCAGAATCCTTTTTAGAACTGCAACTATCTGTAAATTTTATCATTTATATTGAAAAATGAAAGGAATAATTGCTAGCCTTTCCTTTCTTATTCAAACAATGGACAGCCTTGCCTTATAAGTATACTAGTTAACCAGATAGTCATCCCTTGACTTATGTTGAGATTCTGTTCCATCTGGCAGGACACAAGTCGGTCTCCGACCAACTTACGTCCTGCTGGATGGAACGTCCTGTCTAAAAATTAAACCTTTTATAAGGTTTAATTTTTAAACCTTATAAAAGTTACTGCTATTATAAAACAGGAGAATAATCATCCAAATCTTCCTCCACAGTCGCATCTTCATTACCTTTCCTATGTGAAGGACCAGGCTGCAGCTCTTCTGCTTTTTTTTTTTTTTTTATGAAAATGTCCAATGTGCTTTGCTTATTCCTCTTCTTCGTTTAATCATAAATTAGTTTATAGCAAGCAAATGCATCATATACTTTCCTTTTTAATAGCATGTAGCGTTCAACATTGGGGTCCATGTCGTCAACCATTTTGAGAACATTGTTAACTGCAGAGAACATTTGCAAGACCCTTCACTGTGAATTGTTCAACTACCTCTTCTTTCTCTTTTCCCCTCTTTCTTTTCTCTTTCTTCCTCTTTTGCAACACAGTGAATGACATAATTCAACTCTTATGAACTAAATTATGTCATCATCATTCACTTCAAGATTCAGATTGTTTGCTAGCCATGCTATTTCTTCACTCAAGGTCTTCATTTTTTTTCAGAACTTTCAAAATCATGCATAAACTGTTTTAATGTCTTATTCCCCTCAATACATTGAGAGGTCATTTCGTCCCAAGCCATAGCAATATTTTTCATAGCATGATAAAGATGGAATGCTTTCCAGAATTGCATGAGTCTGGTCATTTCCTTCAATGGCAGAAATGGCTTGTGAAAAAAGTCCTCCATATAGTGTTTAATAAGCCTTAAAAACTGCAAGAACTCCCTGATCTATCAGTTGGATCAATGAAGCAATGTTTGGAGGGACAAACATGACATTGAACTTATGGTGAAGATCATCAATGTAAGACAGATGATCATCCTAGAATTAATGAAATTTTGTACTCTACATTTTCTTTCACACAATAGCTTTCCATTTCACTCACATAACAGTTTGATTAAGACATCTGCAAACAATTTTTGAGTCATCTACGATAATGAACTGGAAGAGTATGCTTCCTAATGTTTATGAAGGCTCGTGAATTCTCACTGTGCCATATCACAAATGATTACAGCTTATATTCAGCCACATTGCAACCTAACAGAATAGTCATGTGGTCTTTAAAAGCTTTGAAACAGGCATAGATTTTAGCTTTTTGTGGATGAATGTCCACTCAGGCATTTTTTTTTTCCCCCCAAAACAAGGAGGTCTTATCCATATTAAAAATATACTGTGGAATAATTTTCCACCGTAATAATTTTATTCAATTTTTCCACAAATTCCTTGGCAGCCTTCTCATCGGCACTTGCAGATTCACCACACATTTTCACATTATGCAGCACAAAACACTGCTTGAATTTCAAATGAACCAACTGGAAGAAGTGTTGAATTCATAGTTGTAATCAGGCCTTGCTTTCTCCTTCAACATGTTGAAGAAACTTAGTGCCTTAGCGGTTATGGCCATAATGTCAAGGGATATACGTTTTTGGTTCAGATCCTCTCTCCATGATGCAAGTAGCTTTTCCATATCACCGATAGGGCTTGTCGTTGCTTCGTCACTATCGTCAATTTAATGGAAACAGATCTTTTCACAGTCTCTATGATTTTATCCTTATTTTTCAAAATGATTGTCACTGTAGAATGAGACCATCCGAAGTAATGTGCAATCACATTGACAGGCTTACCAGCTTCATGTTGCTTTATAACTTGCAATTTCATTTCAAGATCAATTGCTCACCTCTTTTTCTGTGATTCTTCACTAGGTTTTTGATTGGCCATGTTGAAAAAACATCGCAAAATATTTAACGATAAATACACAACCTATTTCTCAAACACAAAATCAACAGAGGAACCGTTGAAGACACATGAAGAATGCCAAGGGAGGTTGCTGGTGAATGCGCTGCTGCCACTGTGCATGATGCAGTGTTGCTAAATAGAAACCTTTTTACTTTACACTTGTTTGTGCCTTGTTCAAAAGTATAGTCAAAAATGTTATTTATTTCCTTATGGGATCATGGGCGTATCTTTGAACAGACACAAGTCGAGGGATGACTGTATTCACAAGCAGATATTAGGAAAAAAATCAGCACATTAACCTTCACAAAACCATGGTAACAAAAACTTATTAAGAAGAGCCAATATCTGCTAAATGCACAGCACATTAAACAAATTCTGATTAAATATAAAATAGATATTTTCCAAAAGTATCCTGAAATTATTATATTATTATTATACATAATTATTTACCATCTCCAACCATTGCAACAAAAGAAAGAAAAATTTTCCATTCTACATGAACCATGTTATCTGAGAATAAGTTGCCAAAATATTACAAAACTTTGTAGACTTATATTAAGGCATAAGTGCTGTGAGGACATTATGTTGGAGGGGTTTAGTGTAGTAGTGATAGTGCTAAGAAAGGATTAAAACCTATTTTTAATGCCTCCAATATTTCCATCTTGGTCACTAAGAATCGTCAGGGAGTACAAATAACACGTAACACACACGCACACAAAGACAACACAATACTAAATGAAACGTGGCTATAAGTCCTATCTAGGCGGTGAGCCCTCTATGGGCATTTGTAAATTGGGACCTCTAACAATTAATGTTCTCCAAATTTTGGGAAAATTTTGCACTTGTATTTGTTTAAATTCAGTTATTTCTGAGTGCAGCTACAGATTCCAAAAACAGTCTTTCCTTTTTAAATTTACTGTGGTTTTCTTCCAGAAGATCATGTAAATGGTATCCAATACATGGTCTGCAAGACCAGATTGACCAAATCCTTCTGAAGGGATGGTCAAGGATTGGGGAAAGATTATTTTTTTTAATTCTGTAAAGATTATGGCCATTGGATTTCAGAAATGCCTTTGAAATATAGCCAGATCTTTAAAAAAGTGCAACCTCTACACAGCTTATAAGCCCCACAAGAAACTTGCTACCTTTATCCATTCTACCAAAGATTAACTCCTCTTTCTCTCTCAGTGCCTGGATTATATAAAGTACCCTGTTCCTGCAAACTGGCAACTTCAAACAGACAGGTAGATCAGCTGCCATCCATTTAGATAAACACAAAAATTACATCTGCAATCATCAATATGGTCAAGCTAGTCTTGTAGGTATCACTTACAGATTCTTCTGGAAGCAAACCACTATGCATCACAGTATAATTAAAAAAGAAACCTGTTTTTGGAATCTGGTGGCACTCAGAAATCAACCAAATTTAAATAAATATGATAGGGGTGCACTACCTAGAGAGGACTTTACAGTCATAGGCACGTTTCATTGTGGGTGGGTGGGAGTAATCTAATGGTTAGATAATCCAGAAATCCTGCTCTAGATATCAAAACGTAGCACTTTTCTTATACCATATATCAGACCCCAATAAACAGAGCAGTAATCTTACACCAGACAATGATAATCTACTACCACCTAAATGAGATTTGAACCCACAACCTGTTAGAGAGTAGACTGCTAGTCACTTAAAAATTTCCAGTTAAATTTATTTTTGTTTTTAACTTTAACAATTACAAATAACAATATCACATTACCATATTTTAAAATCATAAAATAGAGAGAACCAACCATCCACATGCAAAGAAGTGGAAGCAGAGTTGAAAAAGGTTACAACAGGAAAGTAACCATAGAACATAACTAACATTTGGAAATAATGCAAGTTTTTCTTTTAGCTTTTAAAATTAGTTGTAGATGATATATTGATAATTCTTCTACTTGATTATTTTAGTAAATAGTCCTGGCACTTTTTGGGGAACTGAGGATTAGATAATGCATGAGAATTTCAAATGATAAAGTGAATAATTCCATGCTATAAGAAACGTTTTAATGATGCATTCAGTGCGCTGCATTTGATGCGACTATTTGAATCAAAAGACTTTAAACAGAAGTTCAACCTAGCTGAACACAGCACACAGAAAACATCGATATCATCCCACTTTGCATTCCTATAATGCTAGATAAGAACAGGACAAAAGTAACTGTGAATGCTGCTCCACAAAAAAAAAAAATAAAATAATAACACTAGATATTCTGAATATAAGGTATACCATATTTTACCATAATGTCAGAGATTTCTGACAGTATGGCAAAAATACACATGCACACACAACACACACACACACACACACACACACACACACACACACACAGCTTACAGATGGCCGAGTTAGCATATCTGCTCTCCAACCAACAGGCTGTGGGTTCGAATCCTGTCATGGGCATTGATGTTTGTGATTGTCATTTCGATGGGAGATGAATTTCATTGCCCAGTGTGAGACCACCACCTCCACTCATTGGAGGCATGAAGTGGTTGAAAAAGTTCCATGTTTGGTCTCTAGAACAGGATTTCTAGACCATGATGCATTCATGGTCTAGAAATACAAATATATGTATAAAATTGATTTTAAAAAATTCCTTAGGCCACCCAAGGTACAAATGTACTATAGGTTTGCATATAACCTTTTGTGGGTGGGAGCCATATAAAAAAAACATGCATACACAAAAATACACACACAAACAACCCACAAAAATACAAACACACGTGTATACCAACGCCACACACAGAAATGAATATGGCACATAACAACACACACACATACAGGGAATATAAATATTGACATACATATATACAGATTATACAACACACTAAAATACACACATGCACAAAGTAGAAATACACAAACACACAGCACAAAAATAAAAACTACATGCACAGAACAAATACTGACATCAATGTACACAAACAAAATACAGACCAAGTACATAACACAAGCACACAAATACACACCCACTAATATATGGACACACTGCATAAACTGGGTTCAACTGCATAAAACACCACATTAAAATGTATACAATACACAAAAATATGCATACACATATGCACTTAAATAAATACATGTTTCTCATATATGTTGCACTTGTAAAATTCAGATACAACTTTGTGTAGTTGGATTTTTCAGTAATCTTAACACAATTTTTGGAAAATAGTGTGCTAGTCATTTTGGTATACCAATAATTTGCAGAAAATATCCTTTGAAGTGAAATTCATACTTTTAGGAATACATTTTTTTCTTTTATGTTTTTTTTTTAAAAAGTAATCACAAATGAAAGACTGTTTAATCTTCTAGTACATTAGTAACCTGGATGGATAGATAACTGAGCAGGAAAAAGAAATTTGTCAACATTATGAAGGAAACACATAAAACGTGGTGAAATGAATGAAGTATTTGTTCTGTGAGCATAGAAGAGTGTTTTATAACCAAAGTTCATGTATTAACAGATAGAAGCAGTTGTGGTGAGAATTGCCAATGCCAATTTTGTTTTTTTTTTATTATTACTATTATTATGTGACACCTCCAAGGACTCATTGTGGGAGGGCACTCCATTCCACTACACACATCCATCTCCACTACTACTACTACTTAATTCTCTTACTACACACAACTACCATCAATGCCATCTGCCACCCAACACACCACCAACAGTGTTTTTGTCTGTAACATGGATATATTTATAGAAAAGGCAAGCAGCAGAACTAAAGAGGTGATAGATAAGAAATTAATCAACCTGAACAAAATGATGCACATTTTCTGCTCTAAGTCTGTTCAATATCATTTCTGATTGTCTTGATAATATGCTTGCAACAATATGAGTAAAAGCAGAAATGGAAGATGGAGATTTCAATGAGAGCTAACTGTGATATGCTTGATAAACTCCTGTACAGCCTCGGCACACTTCTTAAATGCTGGCTTAAATAAGAGATGAAAGATTAAAAGTGGAATATGTCTTTCTCTACTCATAACAATTGGTTCAATGATGTATTCAATGAAAACGTTTTGATCAGAATATTGAAAATAATTCAACTGATGAAATTAAGCACAGAAATCCCAAACCTCTTATTAATCGGGTATTATAAGCATCCACTTGGCTTGTTTTTAATGCCTCACAACGTGTCGATGATAGTAGCTAAGTGGATACTGATCCAGTCTTTGTTGTTCCCAATTTCCATCAGGAACACTGGGATTTGTGAATGCTTTCCATCTCTTCATTATCACCATTTGTCTTAGTTCAGCAACTCTTTTCACATTCCATTAAAAGTCCATCGACTCCATGCATTTTTAGGATGGCCAGGCTTTCTTTTTCCTTGTGGATTCTGTTCTAGAGCTCAATGACAGATGTTTTCATGTTCTTTCCAATCTACCTGAAATGTAATTTTCTGATTTCCAGGTTAACTTTTTACTGATGTATTCTTTTCCAAAAGATCTTCAGACATGATTTGAGGCCACAATATTCATGGATATTTGTTAATGAATTTTGTACCTTCTTTGTATTTCCTTTAAAACGAACAATAGTTCACATCAATATAAAAGAACTGATTTACTACAAGAATAAAGTATTTTTATTTTTGTGCCTAGGAAAATATTTTTCATTATCAATAATCTACCAGAAAGCTGATCCACAGAAGAAATCCACACTAGACTGTGGCCTGAAATGCCCAGAGATCAAACAACATCCCAGTACACCTAAAAGAACTAGTGGTGAGGAAAAGATCAAGAGTGCTGGAGAATGGTTAGGATTATCTAGTATCATCATAGCCATTCCAATCCCATATGTGAATTGCATTCATTAAAGCTTTAAACATATTCTACATTAATACTGTGGGTAGGCTAAGGATTATATAAGCCAAGTGCCCTAATCAAGAGACCAAAAATGGAACTTCAGGACTACAATATGAAGCTTGTCTGAGATCACTGGCACCAGACAAACACCTTGGCATCTCTACGTGCTGGCTCAATACAGATGCCTCAATACAAAAAGAAACGCCAGTCAAAATAACTGTGAAAATCTTCAGAAAACTTTTGGCTGTTGTAATTATGATGTGACATATATTAATGACATATGTGTTTTATTAATTCAGTAGAAACTTTTATAAAAACTTAATTTTTTTCATAATTAATAAAAGAAACCATTTTTTTTACACCTGTTCAAAAAAAGTTTCCCTTTTTTGAAAAATGTAAATTGTATTCAAAAACTAAACATTTCAAAAAATTTAAACAAATTCTGATTTACAGTGGTCTCTCAATTATCCAAACCTTCGTCGTCATCGGTAGCATCCTCTAGCAAGAGGGTTGCAGCAGATGAGCAGCTCTTCTCCATTTTTATCGGTCTGTCACCTCCATCAATCTTAAACCAGCCCATTCCACGATGTCATTGAACTACTCTCTAGTTGGTCTTCCATGTCTTCTCTTTCCCTCAACTTTCCCTTGTAATATAGTTCTTGTCAGGTGTCCTGAAGAACCTCTCAGAAGATGTCCTGCAAATCTGGTCTTTCTTTGCATAATATTCTTGAGCAGTGTTCTTTCCATCCCAACTCTTCTTAAAACTTCTTAATTTAATATTCTCTCTGTATAGCTAATCTTTTCCATCTTTCTATAACACCACATTTCCAATGCATTAATTCTTTCCATATCTCTCTTTCTGAGTGTCCATGACTCACTTCCATAACTTGCAATACTCCAAACTGTTGCATTAACTATTCCAACTTTAACACCTATTTTAATATTCTTGTTTATTAACATTCTCTTCATTTCCATAAATGCCGATTTAGCTTTGCCTATTCTATTTCTAATGTCCAACTCTGAAGTTCCTTTCTCTGAGATCCAGCTACCTAAATATTGAAATCTTTCCACTTCTTCTAAAATCTTTCCTCCACATCTTATCTTTACATTATCTCCTATTTTTCTGCCCATTATCATTATCTTGGTCTTCTTTGTGTTAATCCTTAGTCCGTACTCTTTACAGGAGTTTTCAATTCTTTGAAGAATTTTTTGTAATCCATTTTCACTTTCTGCCATCACCGCTACATCATCCGCATATCTTAATTCTATATCCTCAAGTGCCTTTCTGAGCATTTCTTCAATATAAAAGTTAAACAATAATGGCGATAACTTGCATCCTTGTCTAACTCCTCTCTCCACTGGGAATTCTCCTGTTTCCTCTCCATTAACACATAATGATGCTGTTTGTGTCCAATATAATCTCTTTAAAATTTCCAAGTCATAAGAGTTAATATCAATATTTTCTAGAATGTCAAAAAGCCTTTTTGTTTCACTGTATCAAATGCCTTTTCAAATTCTAGAAATCCCAAAAACAACTTTCCACCATGGTTTAGTATTTTCTTCCCAATAATTCTTAGACAAGTTATAGCCTCTCTAGTTCCTCTGTTGGTTCAGAATCCAAAATGATCCTCATTCATTTCTTTTTCTATTTTACTCTTAATTCTCTCCAAAATTATTTGTGCCAGAATTTTTGCTGTGTGTGAGTTATAAGACTTATTGTTCTAAAATTGTTACAGTCCAAAACTCCTATCTTTTTTGGAATGGGAATAAAAATTGTTCTTCTAAACTCCTCTGGTAATTCTTGAGCCTCATAAATTCCATTAATAATTTGCCATAACACTTCCACACCTTTTTCACCTATATTCCTTATTTCTTGCTATAGTTGAATAACTGAGGAATTGTTGTGCCTTGTTTAGTGAAAGTGTGATGACATTAATTTAAAAAAAAAAAAAAAGATTTTCTTTGTCAAAATTGCATATTTTGATTTACTGATACAGTGTTAATAAAATAAAAAAATGAAACCATGGGAATATAACAAAGATCTGTGTTTAAGTTTTGTCGATCTGGAAAAGGCATATGACAAGGTGCCAAGAGAGAGAGGCTATTCAATACGCTACAGTTATATGGTGTCAATGGGACATTATATCAAGCAATACTTAGTCTTTATTTGAGTTGTAAGTCAGCAGTTAGAATTGAAGGAAGTACAGGAAGATGGTTTAATGTTAAATCTGGTGTGAGACAAGGATGTACATTATCTGCTCTGTTATTCATTATCTTTATGGATCACATTATGAAGGAAAGTGGTATTAAACATGATATCAAAATTGGAGATATTAATGTCAGCTCTTTGCTTTATGGAGATGATGTTATACTTCTAAATAAATCTGCAACAAGTATGCAAGATTCCCTGACTAAATTGAATAACTGTTGTAAAAGATATGGTATGAAGGTCAGCAATAAAAAGACAAAGACAATGAAAATAGGCATAATCGTTGAAAATGTCAACTGCGTTGTGAACGGAGACCTTGTGGAACAAGTAAAACGTTTCAGCTACTTAGGCATGATTTTTAGTGAAGATGGTAAATTAAATATGGAAATAGACAACAGAATCAACAAAGCTGGTATGATAGGAAGTCAATTGAATAAATTCATAAGGAATAAGAGAGAAATTAGTCAGAACACTAAATTAACTGTATACAAGACAGTGTTCAAACCAGTTTTAACTTATGGATCTGAGAGCTGGGTCAGAAGGAAAACACTTGACCAAAGACTAGAGACTGCAGAGTCCTGAGAAAGATTAGAGGCATGAACAGATGGCATCAATGGCAATATCATATTAAAAAACGAGAATATTAGAAAAGAACTTTGACATTGTCAGCATCCAGGAAAACATTAGCAGGGCTAATCTCAGGTGGTATGGTCACTTAAACAGAATGGGCGAAGAAAGATTAGCAAAGCAAGTGTTCTCTGCCAGATTGGCAGCAAAACAACCCATAGGAAGACTAAGATATAGGTGGATTGATATGGTACAAAATGCCTTAGACAATAGAAATATAGGATCTGATAATGTTGGAGTCTTGACAAGTAACAGACTGATTTGGAGGAAAATTATAGATAGGACGTTAGTAATGATATAAATTTTTCATGTAGTAATATCATATCCTGTACACCCCTTGAAGGTACATGGCAGGAATTTGATGATGTGTTAATAAAACAGAACATTTGTGAGCATGGATATTTGTGAATATCTTTACCCAAGAGAAAAATTTTATGACTTGGTGTGACACAAGACAACAATTCTGCTTATTGGAAGTTATGGTTTGAAAATGTTTCCCATGTAGTTTTTAGAGCAGATTTTATAAATTACTTAATCCTTAGTCTGCAGAGAGCCTCCGTAGCTCAGTAAGTATAGACGAAGCCCTTTGTTAGGAAAGACCTGGGTTTGACTCCCATCAGTGATGTGAGGAACCTTTATCTGGTCTCTTTTGACTAAAGGTGAGTTAGTGGTTTCATATGTAGGTGGGAGAGGTTCACCCAGAAACTTGGGTTTTTTGTTCCCCAGAACAGGCAAACTGGCCCTGTGAACACATATGGATTACAGTCATGAATACATCCCAGCCATATGCCAGTCCTGAGTCCAGATAAAACTTGGAAGGTTGGGGAAAGCAATGGTGAACTACCCTGTAAAAATCTCATCAGGAATACTTTGTGGGCAACGCCTAGAAAGTCACCTACAGTTGAAAATGACTGGGGGGGAAAAAAAAGGAAAACCAGGTAGTCTGCAAATGGCACTTGTATACCACAAAGTTGTGATATTTCATGGATGTGATTCACAGAATGATCAATATCAACTCTATGGCATAATAAAAGTGCACTGGTTTGATCATATCAAAGGGGTTCATCACGATATTAATATATTAAGGGGAAATCAAAAGTAAAGCAATTTGTGTGCAAAAAACAACTGAAAACATTTTTTCATTCTGATTGCATCAAGTCTTATCTAAGAAAAGTAAATGAACATGCCACCTCTCATTTTTCCAGGCTGCTAATTGAATGATATCCTGACTTTTGTGATAAGGCAAGGTTTGCAAGGTTTTTATGTATGTATATATAATTCAAAAAAGTATTCACCATCTTTATCATGATGAGATCACTACTCCAATCTGTAAAACCTCAACATGGTCCACTAAAAGATCTAAATGTTTACTGAATATGGTGTGAATGGACAGACAAAAAAATCTATTAAGTAACAAGTTGAAGAACACATCAGAGATACAGAATACCAATGAATTGAGCCCTTGGCTTTTTCATCATATGTCCTCACTTCAGGCTGACCCACAAGATGCCTTGGCAGTGAGACTAGACAAAGCTAGTCAAACACATATAAATGAATGCATAGGCATGCACAACAATGCAACATTGCATCACTGGAATATGAAATAGCTCTATGGTGATTGTCACCTTGTTAATTTACTGTTTGTCTACTAATTATTGTTTTTACACCTAAAAAAGTTCTATGTAATCAGGATGAAATGTGTTTTTTGATGAAAGTAATTATTTATTCCATTGACAACAGTGCATCTATGGGTAAGTGATTGGAGAGAATCAGTGAGAGTGGTGCCATCAATTAAGCAGATTGATTTCTTCTGAATACAGTCAAGTATTCTGAGGGAGGTCCTAGGTGCGCCAGCCAAAATATGGAAACAATATTCTAGGGTCAGGTGGATTGGAACTTTATAGTATCAGGAATTGAGCAGGAGAGAAGGATTGTCAAGAACAAAAAAGAATACCAAGCTTTTTGAAAGCAGAAGAGGATATGGATCTGATGTGCTTGTGCCATGACAGGCTAGATGTGAAGGTCAACCCAAGAAGAGAAAACGATTCTGGTTGGAGAGCAAAATGAGGTCAAAAGTGAGGGAGAGAGTGAAGCATGATCTCTTTTCCAGGAAATGAGACAGAAATGTGTTTTGGTACCATTAAAATTCACCATGCTATCCTCATCACCAACTGAGAATGATAAGGAGGTAAATGTTTAAAGTATTCCTTAAACATGAATCACCTGAACACTACAAAGTTTGGAAAATGAGAAAGAGGAGTAAAGAGTCATCAACAGAGCTGTGAATAGGATTGGATGACAAAGAGAGAAGATCACTGATATATAGAAGAAAGAGGGTAGGTGAAATCATAAGAGCACTGAGGCACACCAGCGCTGATTGAAAAATCTGATGAAAATAATCATCCACCATTACCCACAATGAACGACTAGCAAGAAAGTTGTCAATCCATTCACAAAGGGAAGAAGGAATATCATAAGATAGTAGCTAGGTAATACAGCCATGATGCCAGATTCAATCAAATGACTTGGAAATATCAAGAACCACCATTTGAGTTTCTCCAAACTTTTCCAAGGCTTGTGTGCAAAGGTGGGTGAGGTTGGCTAGGAGATCTGTTGTGAAATGAGAATGACAATTCATATTGATGATCACTAGTAATTGGCAGGTGTCTCTAAGTAGTGAAGCAGTTGCCTGTTGATGACCTTTTCCATTATGTTTGAGAGCAGTTAAAGAAATAGGACAAAAGTATGATGGTTAACTTTTTTTTTTTTTTTTTTTTTGAAACTGGCTGAATAAAAGCTTGCTTTCAAAATGCAGGACAGATACCAGATGAGAATGACAGCCTGAAGAGATAGTACAATATACAGGTATAAGTTCTGGTGAACCACCAGGACCAGGAGACTTATTGGTATCATGACTACTGAGTATTTTTCTTGATATCCTTCTGGTAAAATTTCTGAAGAGGCATACTGTGGATAGTTATAGTTTGTGGAATAATGAGAGGACATTTGGTAATCTATACAAGAGTTGTAGGACTAAACTAATGCCAAAAGGTTCTATGCTACCTCTTCACTGGATCAAGAAACTCAGGTGTGCGAGGAGGAGGTATTAAAGCTGTTGCACAAACTGAATAAGAATTCAGCGATAGGAACTGATGGAATATCAGCACAAATGCTAAAAGAGTTTTCAACTGAACTGGCTATTCCTTTGACCAAGCTATATAAACTGAGTCTCAGAACTGGGAAGATTCTGCAGGAGTGGAAAGAATGCATGATAATTCCACTGCACAAGGGTGGTGCAAAGACCAATGTATCCAACTACTGACCAGTCAGTATCTCAGGAGGGAGGTGAAGATTTTGGAAAAGTTGGTTAGGGCTTGCATTAAGAAATGGATTGACAGAGAATCTCTACTTTGCAATGAACAGCATGAGTTTATAAAGGAAAGTCATGTTTTACAACTTGGTTCATATTCTCTAAACATGTTATCATTGGGCTAGACAAGGGAAATGGATACATACACCATGAAACTTTTGGATTTTGCTAAGGCTTTTGACAGAATACAGCATGGAAAACTATTACATAAAATGAAGAAGATGGGATTGTATTATAAAATATTAGTGTGAATAAGAGGATGCTTAACTGACAGATATCAAAAAGTGGTATATGGGGGATATGAGTCTGCAAAATTTAAGGGTAACTAGTGGTGTACCACAAAGATCAGTCCTTTGTCCACTGTTATTCAATCTGTACATTAATGACAATGGAAAGGATTTGACAGGTGTTTACAGTTATTTGCTGATGATGGATAGGATAATCAAGAATGTGGGTGATATCCAGTACTTGCAGAATGATTAGAATAGGCTGGAATTGTAGGCATGGGAAAATGGATGTCAGTTCAGTGTCAGTAAATGGATACCTAATCACGCCAAAGTAAGTCATGCACTTTGGTGTGATTAGGTATCCAATATTGTATTATATTGGTGGGATTGCTATAAGTTGAAGTTCAAGGGCCATGTAGCAAAGATTGCAAATACAACTTGAGGATAATTGAGATGAACTTTGACATATAAAGATAAGTATGTCATTTTGACTCTTTATAAGACCTTGGTAAGACCTCACTTGGACCATTGTGCACAGATCTGGTCTCCTGGTTTCTGTTGTGATTCTGATACAATAGAGAGAGTGTTAATGATATAATAATTGAGAAATAGTGATTATGAAGATACTGAGAATATTTAGACTGCAGACAATAGCAAACAGGAAAAAGAAGAATAATGTGAGTGAGACTTACCAACTTCTGAAAAGGTCACACAGGATTTTAGTTGATGGAATTTTTCATTTTATAGAAGGTGGGGAAAGGATGAGAGGGCATCCTTGGAAGCTGAGAATTAACGCTGTCAAAAAAGGAGTGAGATCTACATTTTTCTCTCATAGAATGGTGCATGACTGGAACGGATTGCCATCAAATATTGTGTGTGCAAGCAGTGTGAATGAATTCAAGAATAAGTATGACAAATGGGGCATGTAGTATGTGACCTCCCTCGATGAGTCCCTGACTCCCTGGAAGTTGGTCGCTCTTAGGAATAATAATAATCTCATCACCAAATATTGCTGCATAATAATATAAAATTTTATGCATAATCTCAAACTAAACATTTAGAGAAAAAAAAAACAGAATTGAAGTATTTCATCAGCCCAGAATGCTTATAGATTTACCCCAAATATCTCAAAAGTAGAAGATCATTATTTCATATGATTTTCTAAATTATTACATATAATTTCAGCAACAAGTTCAGGCGAACTGGTACATGGGAATTTCTTTGACAATTATCAATATCAATGAAACTAACCTTGATGAAATAATTATTGAAAATAGTAACTTCTACAAAAAAACTGTAAGTTCTAAATCAATAATAATGCCAGTAATTAATGGTCTAACATTTTTAATCCAAAAGAGAGAAGAGGGAAATGGTAATTTTTTATTTTCTTGTTTCTTTATGTAAATTCCGCCCATAATAAGTTGCGGAGTGAGTGGGATAAGAGTTAGATAAGTTGAGTCATATGACTCCATGGAGATCAGTAAAATAATAACAATAATACAGGAACCCCTGATCAAACTTTTTGAAGCCATTTTAGATTTTCAGTAAACAAGGCAAAACAACATGATCTCCCACTGGTCAATGAAATTCATCTAAAACCTTGACATTCACAAAATGTCTACATCCACTGAAACTCACAGCCTTTTTGTTGGAGAACAGGTATGCTATTACCTTGGTCACTTAGTCACATTACACTTGGTCAGGCCCACAAATATACTACCATTTCAATAGGTATATAAATAAAACAGTGAAATGACAAATATTTAAATGAAAACATGGAATATATCATTTTTTTTAATGCATGGCATTTGTTTGAAACATATGGCACAACTTACGGCTGATAATATTTGAATAAATATAATAACTATGCTAAAGTAATGGATTTGAAATATATCTTACAAACTAATAATTCTGAACTAGATCTTTTCCTACTTTTTTTCCCTAACATGCAGTTCCTAATAATGTTCTGTCACAGATTTGATTTTTTTTTTTTTAAATAATTTGTAGATATTTTATATATATTTGTCATCAGCACTGAATTATCATTCATTTGTACCAGTATGAACTTTACTTTTACATCTAGAAGATAACAGAAAATATTTTAAATCAGAATGTCTATCCATCACTGAAAACATTAATGAAAATCATTTCTTTCATATTTTAAGTGTCTATATACATATTAAAGTCAAATAGAAATACAAGCTATGAAAAATACTGTTTCTGCTTAATTTCATGTAAGGGTTTTGAATTTGAAATGAAATGACTGTCACCCTAGTTTTATTATATAAAATTCCTAAATAGTCCTTAACTGTATGAATTAGAAATAAACACACCTGTAAAATCAGTTTGCTTTTATCTAAGAATAATTCATAAAAAGTTATTTGGGAGCCTTGCAAAAATAATTCTTGCAGCACATGAAAATTGAGTAAAGAGATATGCTTATGATCATAGAGGATGGAGTTTATCAGCCTTGTAATTAATAATGTACATAAAAAATAATTTCCCTCAACAACAGAACAATCAAAATTCCTTTGAATATCTCACAGAAATCCCTACTGAACTCTCTGACATTTTGACCAATAATACTGATCTGTCAACATTCTAAATCCAAACTTCTACCTGTGGGAAATTTCATTTAAGAATGCAGTTATAATAAAGATGGTTGAGGGGAATGCTATCCTTAAAATTCTTATGCGCCTACTTAATTCAGCAAATCTACAAATAACAACGAAGTTCAAAAAACATCAAATTACTTCGTCGCTTCCCGTGAAATTTTTGAAAAAAATTACAACTATATTACATATATGCCATTACAGGTAGATTTCTGTTGTTACCATAAAATGTTGTCAGTGTCGGCGCACATCTTGTATATTTAAATGTAAATAGCAAAATAAAACATACATTTTACATATATATTTTTACACATATAGTTTACATATATAAACATTTAAAATCGAAGCATAATGAAGTGTACTGCTAAATGTTTCGAAACACGCGCGATTCATCTCTTGCTTTCTCTCTCATGGGATGTTTATTTTCAGTTCCATGGAATACGCTTATTATATTTTCATATACAATACTAAGATGCAGTTCTTGAATATTGTCAAATGATGAGTATTCGTAAGAAAATATCTACAAAAATATGATGTATTGTGGTTTCTTTTTTAATGGCCATGCTGAAAATACTAAAAACATGTTTTAGTATTAGTTAAATCATCTGATTAAAGGCAGAAGTCTCCCCTCTTTTCTGCAATATTTGATGCAGAAATCTAGATATGCAAGATTCATCACAACAGGTATCCCTTAGGAGAAACGTAAACATGATCAAATGTTTCCAGCGTACGTACAGAGGAGATGTTTCTTCATCAATGACAGAACAAAACAGTGTTGCAGATGGTATTCACAACTCCACTATCATCGAATTTATTAATTAATTCCGAACTCTACGTAATTAAGGAGAGAATAAAAGCTACCTCTCAGTTTGCACGCATCGTACATACAACATGACAGCAGCTCAAAACGATTATTCGCTATATGCAGTGTTGATAATCAACACTACTCAACGATTTCAACCGCTGCTACCTACACTGATCAAGGATTATTTATAGACGAACTCACCCTTGTGGCACCTATAACTTCCCTCATGATTTGCTCAAAAGCAGCCGTTTCTTCAGCTTGCTTTTGGTTGTGAAGGGCGATTTTCTCACTAAACTTCCTTGGATTCGCCATAGTAGATCAGTTAGTTAACTGCATACTCTATATCCCAGTATATGTATATTTTTTTTTATTCAATGTCCATTGAAACAACAAATACTTCCGTTTGGTGGCGCGTTATTGAAGAGACCTCTCAAAATCTGTCTCGAACAAGGTTAGTACTCAAAAATACAATAATCGAAATTTAAAGTATGCATTGAAGGAAGTTCATTCCAAAAAAGTGATGACACATTTCTTATCACAGCAATTCCTTTCACACTTTTAGACAGTGAACTAAAAATAATGAGAATCAGATGTGATTATTTATCTTCCATTTTAACATTACCGAACAAGATCAAAGGTCTTATTTTTAACCTATACTGTTCAATTGCTCAATAAACAAAATTGTAATTCAGTAAACGATGGATCAAAATTAAAAGTAATAATGTTATTCGCATCCTCCTTTATATCCCTTTACCATCTAAGTTCCACCATGAAGCAGCACAGAAAATGTCATCCTTACGCGATCTCTACAAAAGGCAGAAGTGAGAAGAGCAACGGGAATGGTTCTGTGATGCAATACCGCTTACAATTCCCACATGACAACTACAACATAAACTTAGCATATCACAAATGAAGACTTGTGGTCCACAGTGAGCTAGCTATCATATCACGAATTCTTGCAAGCCTGAATTTTGTAGCTGATAGCCATTCCACTGTTATACTACCATAACCATTGGTTGAGGAGCCTGTGTAGCTCAGTGGATGTGGTGTTTGCACACCATGGCGCTTAACCACACGAAGGAAGACTTCGTTTCGAATCTAGTCGGCGACTAGAGGAAATTTTTCAAAACCTTTTTTCGACCGATTCCCGAGTTAGTCGATCTCTGGCAGGGGCAAGCGGTTTTTGCCCAGCCTGGCTGGCCAAGTAGTTAGCGTGTCCGCTCTCCAGTCAAGAGGCTGTGGTTCGAATCCCACCGTGGGCATGGATGTTTGCGATTGTCTGTGGAAATACTAGTGGTGGAGCGGACAAATAATAATAATAAGAAGAAGAAGGAGTCAAACAGAGAGCCCAGGATACAGTGAAAGCGTATTACAGAGAAGAGTGGCCGAAAAATAGTGGTTTCACCACTCATTACATTCAGGAGATGATATAATCAAATCAGGTCTTAAGGTCTGGGTGGTTATCTTGGATCCAAAGATAATCACATGGGCCTGAATCAGTGTTACAATTAAGTACATGCGAATAGCTTTATTCGCGTATACTTACTTAAATGCCATACGATAAGAAGGCATGCACTGGATATCTCTTCATTATTATCCAAACAGTCTTTTGCTGGAACAGCTACATATTATCGCTTCTGCAAAACGCGTAGTTTCATTGAAGTGCTTATAGTACAATGCCCAAACGTTATTTATATAATAATTTCTATTTCATAAAAAATTATTTTTGAAAATAATATTATGCCTACTCTGCTTCCCGTCACGGATGCGGCTTACGAGAATAATAAGTGATAGTTTTGAGCCAGTTATCTCTGATGGCAGTGTCTGCTTGCTTCTCAGGCTTCAAAAATTAGATAAAGCTGAAACGGCCTTTCCTGCTCCCTATGGAGAATAAAAGATGTTTGCGGAATTTTTTATATGGCCAAACATTGTATCGTTTTGCGATCGTCTTCGTTTTATATATTCTAATTTTGAAAGTTTGAAAAATCTAGGGATGTTTTACTCTTCAGGCATTAGATTCTGTGGGAGAGAACTTGAGAGAAAAGAATTATTATAAAATCCAGTGTTCAAAAAAATATCAAGTATTTAATTTAATTTCTTTAGAGATCTATGTAGCTCAGTGGAAGGGCGCTTGCAACCTCTGCACTAAGGTTGCAAGCGCCTTAACTGGAGGTTCCGCCAAACTGGAGGAACTTCTCATAAATCTATCTTCAGCCAGTTCCCGAGTTAGTCGATCTCTGGAACGAGCAAGCGGGTTTTTTCTCCCGAAAACTCAAGAATATCGACTGTATAACCCACATTATTTCAGATAGTACCATATCCTGTTAGGGTTAGGTACCAAGAGATGGCAGCACTTGCTTTCCCGTCTCTTCACTGGTGACGTATTTAATTAGAGATAGACGTAGGCCAGCTATCTCTGATTGGCTGCCGGTGGAGATTGAACTTCCCACTGAGTCTCCAAAGGCTAGAAGGGGTTAAAAGGCCTCGCCTACTCCCTATAAGGGAATAAAAGGTGTTAGCTGATTTACTTTTTTAATTTCTTTTTTATTTCTGAACCACAGGGACTATACTTTTAATATAATCTCAGTGGTTCAAAGATTATTTTTCATATCACATCTACTTACACAGGTTATCTGTGTAAGTAGATGGTCTCCATCCAGAAAAGGTTCTAGTATATTATGCTTCTATATTGTCAAAAATACAAAAGTGCTGCATAAAAGTATATATATCATGTAATCGGATATTTTTGGATTCTTTAGGAAAGTTATCCCAAAGAAGAAAATTTTAGGCCATATGTTTATTGGCACAGAACTTGGCTGGTATGCGCATGCCAGCCTGGTTCTTTCCAATGGCAGTATGGTTCCATCCCATCTTCCATTTAGACTCAATGACCTGTCACAGCAAAGTAACTTACCTTCTTATCACTGTGCTAAAATCGCACAGTCGTGCTTATGATAGAGCAATTAATCTTCTCTGTGTCTGTTTTTTTATGTCTGTAAGCTGTGTGTGTATCATGGCAGGTTTGCTGTTTTTCGAGATGAAACACCAGAGTTTCCAGGGTGGGGAGGGGAAATGATCGCTCCTCTTCCGCATGAGTCTGGCTAACTTTCCTTCATCTGAAATGCCCTGGTAATGATTCCTCACCTCCTAGATGAGATTTGAACACAGGTCTATCCAACCAAAAGGCGGCATCGATCTAAATCAGCTGAGCTACAAGACTCTTAGAGTATGGGGATCCCATAAAATAGCTATGTTAGAAATAACAATCGTAGCTATTGTTATGAGATTATACCATACTTCCATGGAAAGTGTGAAGGGTTTTTATTTTGTTTTGTTTCTTCTCGAGTAGTGTGGAACTCCATTCACTCATCTTCTAATAAAAATTACTTTACATGCATGTTTCCAAGGGGATGGGGGGTGTAGTTAAGTTTACAATTTATGCTGCTCCGCAAACAATATTGTTATCTTCTACAGAGCCTATTTACTTTATTAGGATATATAAATCTTGGAATATGAAAGATTTTTTATTAATTTAGTGCAGTAGTAACTTACACAAATCAAGAATTTCTATTCGGCTCATTATATTCGAAAAATGAAAGCAAAAACAAAAACATGACTCATGAGAATATTTCCTTGTAAGCGGTTTTAGCACAGTCGGTAGCAATGACACCCTTTGATCGATTATCATATAAGAGAAACATTTCTAGGTGCTTTCAACTAAGAGTGAGTTCTCCGGTCTCCAGCAGGACTTTTTCTCTCTGAATCTTACATATTCTGAGAGGAATCTCAGAATGCAGGTCGAAACTCGTTGGAGGTTTCGACCCGCAAAAGCAAGAAAGTGACAAGGTAATACTCAGTTTACAAGCAAAACACATCTCTTTCATATCCTTAGCAAAACCAACCCAACCAAGCTTCCATATAAAGAATAATCTGCACACAAAACTTAGTTTGCTAAAGCAGGAAGTTCTCTTTAGAATCATTGTAGTGAAAGTCAATATACATTATGTATACTGACATGTATAAATTATGACATTATGTATAAATCCAAAACTTACGTGGCAATGCCATTTTACTTGAACACTACATCAATGGCAAGACATCGTACAATAAGATATGCAAACAAATCAATGCACACTAAATGCCTATTTCTATGACATACTGAAAATAGGTGCTGGTTAAAAATTAACAGACTTTTCAATAAGCTGTTGTGTTAGTCATCAACAGTTCCTGAAATTGGGAAACTATTCGAGAATTCGCAGTCAATTATTTGTTTATATTTTTAAAAGATGGATAGGTGATGGCAAAAAGAAACCAAAGAAACAGTCAGATAATGTATATTAACTAACTGAAACGAGTATAAACAACTAAGTTTTTCTTCTGTCTTGCATCGATCGATTCTTTAAAGAAGACCTGTGAGTACCAGAACATTGAGTATTCAAACTCCAAGCTAATTTACAAAAGGTGAAATAGATGCACAAGCATCTATTTCATCCCCACATTTTGATTTTGAGATACACACCTTGCCATGAGTAGATAGCAGAGAGTTAGAAAGCAGTGATCCATATTACAAACTTCAAATCAGATGAATAAGTCTGGTGGTGGAGTTGGAAGTTCAAAGTACATCGATACTTCACAGTATCGATGTACGTCGAGCCAAAAAACATAAAAAAAAACAAATCAGCTAACGCCTTTTTTATTCCCGTATACGGGAGTAGGCGAGGCCATTTAGCCCTATCTAACTTTTGGAGACTGGGTGGGCAGTTCAATCTCCACTGGTACCCAATCAGAGACAGATGGCCCAAAGCTATCACTAATTAAGCGGTACGCAGTGAAGAGAGACGGCTCAAATGTGCCGCCATCTCGTGGTCCCTAACCCTAACACAATATATTTAATGTCTGAAATAATGTGGGTTCTACGGTCGATTTTCTTGAGTTTACAGGACGAAAAACCCGAGTTTCCGGGAGGAAAAACCTGCTTGCCCGTGCCAGAGATCGACTAACTCGGGAACCGGTCGAAAAAAGGCTTAGAAAAATTTCCTCTAGTCGCCGACTAACTCGAAACCAAGCCTTCCTTCGTGCGGCCAAGCGCGGTGGTGTGCAACCACATCCACTGAGCTACACAGGTTAGCCAAAAAAAAAAAAAAAAAAAAAAAAAAAAAAAAAACATAAATGAATAAAGAGATCAATTTTTTTTAATAATGTTCTTCAAGAAGGGGAACAGATTAAAATCCTTAATCACACATTTGGGCCTCATTAACAATCACTGCTATACGCAAAAAGAACATAGAAGTAATTTTTCTTCAAAATTATGACAAATCTGTCATTCCAGTGAATGTCTTCCAACTCCATTAATATTATGACTGTAATACAAGTAACAGTTCTTTTATGTGACAGTGAGTTTGAAGCAATCTGGTATGAGGTGGAATCTAACAAGATCAAAAGTTGTTACAGACTTCGTGGATCGGTTCCTAGTGATGAAGAAATGAATCACTAAATAAAGACGATGGACGCGAAAAGAATAATCATAATGGAGGACTTTAATAATCCAAGCATTGACTGGGTAGCAGGAAAATCGTATGAAAAGAATTATTATTATTATTATTATTATTATTATTCCTGATACCTCCAAGGAGTCCGAAGACTCATCGCGGGAGGACATCTTCAACTGTCTCTACATCTTACCTCTACTACGAATCAACGCCATCTACCGCCCACCTCCAACACTACCACAACTAGTGATTTTTGTCTGTAAATTGCGTGTGTTCTGAAGGGCCTATTTGTATGTATGCGGGATGAAAAACCCGAGTTTCCGGGAGAAAAAACCCTGCTACCTCCGTATGAGATCGGCTAACTCACCATCGAATGAAGCTGAATTTAGTGAGCTGTTATGAGACAGCTTCTTCAAGCAGCATGAAACAGAACGAATTCGAGGTCAAAGAATGTTAGATTTATTTGTAGTGTCAGAGGGTGTTTCAGTTAAAAATGTAACTATTATGCCTCCGGTTGGTGACAGTGATCATGCAGTACAGTGAGAAGTAGCTAGATTTATGAATGTTCCATTCAGAAAAGATTATTACATGCTGAACTACAAAGCAGGAAATTATGACCATCTGAGGAGTATAATGAGCTCAGCGTAATTTTATCGGTTGCTAGATGGGAAGAATATCGACAGTGCATGGGAAGAATTTTAAAAATGCTTAAATAATGCAATATCAGAATGTATCCCGAAAGTTCGAAGTATAAATTGTGTAGGAGTCAAATGGGTGTGTAATTTTATCAGGCAAGAAATTCGTAAGAAAATGATGATGTGAAAGGAATAACGTGTGCAGAAGGATGATATCCGTTATAAAAATTATAAACAACAGGCCAAAAGAGTCACAACTGATGTATGGTAAATTAAGTCTGAATATGAAAAGAATCTGGCTCTGCAAGCTAATGATAACCCCGAAGAATTCTACCGTTATACCAAAATTAAAAGAAAGAATAAATATGAAGGAATAACTCTACTGAAAGCAAATGATGAGAGGGTGACACATGAAGAAGAGGTTGTTCAACTAATGAGTTGAGTCATAGAACAGGAAGATTCTACAGGAGTGGAAAAAAATAATGGTAATCGCATTGCTCAAGGGTAGTGCAAAGAGCGATGTTTCCAACAATCGACCAATCAGTATTTCAGTAGTGGTGGTGATGAAGATTTTGGAAAAGTAAGTCAGGGCTCACATTCAGAAATGGGTTGACAGAAAAGCTCTACTTTGCAATGAACAGCATGGGTTTACAAACGAAAAGTCATGTATTAGCAACTTTCTCACATTCTCTAAACATGTTGCCTTTGGGCTACACAAGGGAAATGTATACATCATGATACTTTTGGATTTTGCTAAGGATTTTGAAAGAATACACCATCGAGGACTGTTGCATAAATTGGAGAATATGGATTTGGATTTCAAAATATTAGCGAGAATAATAGGATAGCTGACTGATATATATCATAAAGTGTTATATGGAGTCTGCAAAATTTATGGTAACTTGTGGTGTACCACAAGGATCAGTGTTATTCAATGTGTTCATTAATGATAGTGGGAAGGATATGAGGTATGCAAGCAAGAATGAGGCTGATATGCAGTACTTGCAGAATAATTTTAATAGGCTGGAATTTTGGCTTGGGAAAATGGATGTCAGTTCAATGTCATTAAAGATAAAGCCATGCACTCTGGTGTGATTAGGTAGCCAATGTCCCTTTATATTAGTGGGAGTGTTCTAGAAAAAACTGATCAGGCCAGAGATCTCGGAGTGTTAGTAAATAAGAAGTTGAAGTTCAGGGTCCATCTAGCAAAGATGACAGATTATGTATGAAGAGAGATTGAGAATTTGTAGACTGCAGACACTAGCAAATAGGAGAAAGAGGGGGGGTGATATGATTTAGACTTAGAAAGGGTCATGCAGTCAACTGCATGACCCTTTCAGAAGTTTCATGCATGACCTCATTCAATTGATGGAATTTTTCAATTTATGAATGATGGAGAAAGGACAAGAGAGCATCCGTGGAAAGTGGGAATAAATGCCCCTGAGAAGGGGGGGTGAGGGCTAGATTTTTTTTGTCATAGGGTGGTGCGTGATTGGAATGGATTGCCATTGGATGTTGTGTGTGCAAGCAGTTTCAACAGGGGAAGCTCATGCATAGACTCTGTGGAACTGCAACAACCCTAATTTATCTATCTATATATATATATATATTAAAAAAAATCAGCTAACGCCTTTTTATTCCCGTATACGGGAGTAGGCGAGGCGAGGCCATTTAGCCCTATCTAACTTTTGGAGACTGAGTGGGCAGTTCAATCTCCACTGGTACCCAATCAGAGACAGATGGCCCACGGCTATCACTAATTAAGCGGTACGCAGTGAAGAGAGACGGCTCAAATGTGCCGCCATCTCGTGGTCCCTAACCCTAACAATATATTTTTTTTAAATGTCTGAAATAATGTGGGTTCTACGGTCGATTTTCTTGAGTTTACAGGACGAAAAACCCTAGTTTCCGGGAGGAAAAACCTGCTTGCCCGTGCCAGAGATCGACTAACTCGGGAACCGGTCGAAAAAAGGCTTAGAAAAATTTCCTCTAGTCGCCGACTAACTCGAAACCAAGCCTTCCTTCGTGCGGCCAAGCGCGGTGGTATGCAAACGCCACATCCACTGAGCTACACAGGCTCTCTCTCTATATATATATATAAATATATTTATTAATTTATTTATTTATATTTGCTTGTAATATTTAATTTTATCACTAACAATCCTATTCAATTCTCTTATTTAACAAAAAAAATAATAAAAATCCATCGTGTAGCCCTTAGGAGGGCTAAGGACGCTAGCAGCACTGCGTTTTCCATAGTCTCACATTGCTGCGCGCGCAAGCATGTGCATGTCATAATGAGATGCGAGCTATTAGCATAATGCGGCACTGTCGTCGCGCAGTTCCACTGTTGTTTACAGTGCCGCGCCAACCCGAGGGTGCACTGCACCGGGGCAGCAACGTTGACAAATACTACATGCAATTTCTTTTAGTTATTTTTTTAATGGGCGACCGATAAAAGTTTGCACCCAGGCGACAAATACCCTTGGCGCGCTACTGGTTGTTTATGTGCACTTTGCACCAGTAGTAAAGTGTTCGTAGTGTTTATCGTGTTTACTCCGTCTCCTTAAATATTTGGACATTACAATTAAAGACATAACATTTGTTATAGTAATTTGTAAGTAATTTTGAATTATACTAAACTGTATAATTTTATCGATAATAAACAATATTTTTTCATGTTTAATCTTTACCATAATTTTGATATTTTATCCAAACACGTATACACTGTACTTACAGGGTGTATGTTATTTCGAAAGTAGCGGCACCCCCACGATTTCAAGCCATGAGCAGTTTGAATGAATTCAAGATAATATTATGTGTATAATAAATTCATTATACACATAATACACATGCGTGTAGTATGTGTATTATCCCTGACTCCATGGAGGTCTCTCTTCATAATCTTAAGCATACTAATAATAATGTTAATATTAATAACCAATAACTGTTTGACAGAGTTTAAATTACGCGCCTCCGTAGCGCAATTGGAAGAACAACGGTACATTGCGCCCTTCCATTGGAATAGGCCTAAGTTTGATTCTCGTCGCGACGGGAGGAATCTTTATCTGGACGATTTCAATCGAAGGTGAGTTAGCCGATCTCCTACGTATGTAGCAGATATTTTCTCCCGGAATAATAAACTCGGGTTTTTCATTACGCATACAGATAAATCGGCCCTTCAGAACACACGCAATTTACAGACAAAAAATACTAGTTGTGGTAGTGGTGGAGGTGGGCGGTAGATGACGTCGATTCGTATTGGAGGTTCGGTGTAGTGGTTGAGACAGTTGTAGGCGTCTTCCCGCGATGAGTCTTCGGACCACCTTGGAGGTGTCACGAATAATAATAATAATAATAGTGGACAGTAAAAATTGCAGAATATGAAATTTCATCATCATCCTAAAAGTGAATTCAAAAGCATTATTCAATTAAAATTTAGGCTGATGATGAACTTAAATTTTAATTTAATAATGCTTTTAAATTCAGTTTTAGGATGATGATGAAATTTCATATTCTGCAATTTTACTAGTTGTGGATTTATTATTAAATTAAAATTTAGGTTCATCATCAGCCTAAATTTTAATTGAATAATGCTTTTGAATTCACTTTTAGGATGATGATGAAATTTCATATTCTGTATTTTAAATTTAAATTAATTAAATTAAATAATTTAAATAAATTCAAATAAATAACTAAATGTTATTTATTTATTTTGATTATCTGGGTATATTGCACATCTGAACATGCAGCGTGTCTCTTAAGTAAGGAGTCAAAATTCGTATACTCCTCGAACCTGACCACCTTAATAAATAATAATAAATATTAATTAAAAATATGAATACATGTTTTTAATTAATAATTTTAATTATACAGGAATTCATAAAATATTTTAATGTCTATACTCAAATATCATAAATTGTAATATTTTATATTAAATTAAATTTTAGTGAATCAGGCGTTCGTTGATTTTGATAAAATTGTCATGTTGAATAAGATGTAGGACCTTCATTCGTTGCGATGACTGCAGCAATCCTACGGGACATACTTTCACAAGTACGATATTGATCAATGGGGATTTGGACTATTCTTCTTCTAAGCATTTAATGAATTCTATTTAATGAAGACTGTTGTCCAGGAATTCATTACATTCCTGTAATTCCTGGGATGTCTGTTCACCAGTTCATCCTATAGATGTTCATTGGGTTGAGATCATGGCTCCTTGGAGGCCAGTTAAGTGTGGTGATGTTCATTTCTACAACCACTCGGTTACAGCAGCAGCCTTATGGCATGGTGTATTATCTTGTTGAAAGAGACAATGGTCAGTTCTGTAGAAACGCTTTGTATTGTCCAGAATGTTCAGATACCTCGGAGTTCAATGTTCGTGTCTAGACAAATAGGTCCGCAGTCAAATCAGAAAAAACAGGATATACATAACACCGCCAGCTCCGAATTTCAGAGTTGGGATTATGCACTCTGGTAAGAGATGTTCAGCAGGCATCTTCCACACCAACCTATCCGCTCGGTAAAGAGTGAGGCGTAATTTTTCGCTACATAACACAGCTATCCAAGTTTTTACGTTCCTCTGTGGACGCAAAGGAACGTGGAATGCTCTTTGTACCACTAAAGACGATGCTGCATGTTAGTTCGGATAATGTGTGGTTTTATATTGCTGTCCTACCATCGAAATCCATGTTGTGAGCCTCTGTTCTACATGATTTTGTGCAGATTTGCGTTCCAATCGATCCCCAGAGTTTTGTATTCAACGTGTCGGCCTAAGAATGACGGTTTTCATATACGCAAATATTATCCTAAGTAGCAACCTGTGGTCACGTTCGGTGAGTGTGGTGAATCGTCCACTGCGGGTAGCACTTGCAGTTGACTCCATGCACTTCCATCTCAGTATGGCATCACTGATTGTTGAACTAGGATGGCCTAATTTGTCAACAATTTGCAGAACAGATAGACCTGCAACATGGCATCCACTCACAATCCCTCTTTCAAATTCCGTCAGTTTCCTTCTCGCAGCTATTTCACCTGAAGACTGTTGCACTGACTTTAGAGCATCATATTCCTCCAATTCATCCCAGCTACAAACATGTGACTAGTACATGGCGCGATGCACCTTGACTGTGTGGGTGTCTGTTGACTTCTTTTCAAGCAGTGTAGCTTAGTGCTATCACATCCAACAAGCATACTTTGCAATTTAATAATGCGATTAAATATTGATTGCATGAATATTCATTTGCTTACTTGCTTTTGGGGGGTAGGCATAAATTTTTGGGGTCTGACTTTGATGTGGCCATAGCGATTAGTTCATCTCTACTGATTTTTGAGGAAAGTGTTGCTCAAAAATCACAACATCCGATTGCTTCAGTAGCCACTTAATTCTCCTGACATTAACGCAATAGACAATTTGTGGGCCATGGCGATTTTTGGCTTGCGTGGATTTATGCAATAAACTGAAAGTATTTATGGTATTCTACGGTTACAAAATTAAAAAATAAATAAATCCCTTAAGTCCTTTTATTCCCAGGAGGGCGTAAGCATAACTCTTTTAGCTAAGTATTGAGATATATTAGCAGCCAGTTGCAATCCTTCAAGTCTTTAATAACAGTGAGCATAAGCTATCACTGAATTGAGGCTTTTGGAGGAGAGATAGCGAGAGATAAGCGCCACTGTCTCTTGGCTCTAACTCTAACCGTAGTTCTGTTGTTTGCAACCTTGTGAATTCTATAGGCGAGTTTTTGAGATGAGAGTTAACAAGTTCCTCGAGAAAAACCTTACTTATCCATGCCAAAGATAAACAGAAGCCAGCTCAGAAAAGTTTAGAAAACACTCCTGTAGATGGAAACTAGAATCGAACAGTCTTTCTTCAAGCAGTTTATCATTATGGACATAAATGCCATTTCCATAGGCTACATGAGCACCCACTATTTAAAAAATTGAAAATATAGACACTGTATAATCATAGAATGAGGTCAACTTTTTTCTTTCCCTTTTTAATTTTAGATATTTACAGTTCCTCAAGTTTCCGAGTTATCCAAAGAAGCCGAATTTTCGTCAAATTTTTTGGTTTTTGTTTCAGTTCACAATAATTTTGATTTCGGTTTTGGTACTATTGTGGTTGAGTGCCGCGTATTTCATCTGTTTTAATTGTCTCTGTGATGCTTATTAATAGTGTTGTGCGTTTTTAATAATGTAAACAAGTTGACATTCGTAGTGTTTTATTCATTTTATGTAGCTATAAAATGTACAGTGTTCAAAAATATGTTATCTTTCTCAGTACACATCCATGACCCAAAGACAAATTGCCAATGAGTGTGGTGTTAATTTTGATACTGCTAATGTGATTTTAAAGAGGTTTAGGAAGAAGGTATCTTTTGTCCTGACGAAAAAGGAAAACTACACTTACTCAAGATCTTTTGCTAGTTAGGAAAAGCAAAATGATTCCAAGATTGTCTGCTGTAGACTTAAATGGAGATTTGACAGCTAATGAAATTAATGTTTCTGACATGAGAGTCTGTCGAAGATCGTTCGAAGCAGTGAGACTGCCCACAGACCAAAAAAGAAACAAATGTTGACGATGGCTATGGAGAAAAAGAGGCTCCGTGTACAAAGATTGGACTGTTGAGAAATGGAAGAAAGTCATTTCTTAGATGACAGCCATTTCTTTGTCCAAGGAGAGCAAGTATCCTATGTTCGCAAATCAGTGGCTGAGACTTCTTCCGCTCATTTTCAACAAGCTCTCCTAAACACTCAGCTAAAAAGATGTTCTGAGGTTGTTTTACACATGATAGTCCAGGATCACTTGTGCCTATTGAAGATATGATGAAAAGTGACCAACACCTAAAAATATTAGAAAGACAAAGAATTCATCTTCCAATGGGATCTCCCTCGATGCCACAGTTAAAAAAAAAAAAAGTGAAAGTGTTCCTCAAAAATCACAACATTCAATTGCTCCAGTAGCCATGTAACTCTCCTGCCATTAACGCAATAGAAGATTTGTGACCATGGTGAAAAAAATACTTGGAAGATTAAATTGATACAAAGATTCTGCATTCGTAGAGTCCATGTTTAAGCGAATTAATGAACTTATTAGGAACAGAAGAGCACTTATAAATTATTATGTAAAGTTGAAGTTTAATTTGTATGCTTATTTTCTTGCGAGGTTTAAATTTTTCTTTAGAATGCGAGTGTTCGGATTGGATTAATTTGTTCGCTACTGTATTTTCGTCATGTTGTTACTTTATGACTTGTTTATATTTTTATTGAACACTTACGCACACTTCTTTATCCTCTTTTTTATCTCTTGTATTCTCATATTTCTAATATACCACTTTACACCTTGTATATCTTTTAGTATATAGAAATACCTATATCCTCTAAATTTATATATCTGAAATGAAATAATATCTAATCAGTGTACTTGTCTCACAAGATAAATGTTTAAAAAACTGGTGTAATAGGTTCATTCTAGTAGGTGACAACATTCTTATTTTCTCCAAGTCTATCTTTAGCAAGTTTCCGAGTTAATCGATCTTTGGTATGGGCAAGTAGGATTTTCCTCCTGGAAACTGTTTTTTTTTTTTTAACCGCATATTTAATATATATATATATATATATATATATATATATTAAAAATAGATTTAATGACTAAAAAACCGAACTGCGCTGTAAAAATGTTAGAGCTAAAGGAACTCCGCCTTTTCATCTTAGAGAAACAAATACATTAGTTTTAAAATAGTAAATAATAAACATCAATCCTCTAATGACTCTTAGGGGATCTCTACAACTGAAAAATAATATGCTCCTGCAGCGAATAATGAAAACAATTAACCTCTAAGGCGCATAATTATTATATGCCTGAAGGCATATAATAATTAAGCTAATCAGCTAACGCCTATTTGTTCCCGTATAGGGAGTGGGGGGGGGAGCGTTTACCCTATCTAACTTTTTGGAGACTGAGTGGGCAGTTCAATCTCCACTGGTAGCCAATCAGAGAGATAGCTGACTCAAGGCTGTCACTGATTCATCAGTATACAGTGAAGAAGGCGTCAAGCTAGTGTTGCCATCTCGTGGTCCCTAACCCTAACACAATATTTTTAATGTCTGAAAATAGGGTGGGTTCGACGGTTGATTTTTTTGAGTTTCGGGACGAAACATCAGAGTTTCCGGGAGAAAAAAAAACCGCTAGCCAGTGCCAGAGATCGACTAACTCGGGAACCGGTCGAAAAAAAGGCTTTAAAAAATTTTCTCTAGTCGTCGACTAGATTTGAACCACCAAATCCTTTTTGCGTGCGGTCTAGCGCCATTGAGTACAAACGCCACTTCTACGAAGCTACCAATTATTATACGCCTTTACTAAAGATAATCGTGATGTTCCTGTGAATGCATTTTGAAGAAATCAAAAGAAACTCAGTATTTCTTGAATAAAATAGTAACTCCTTCTCAACTGTGTGTGTATATTGTTAAGAACTATTTGCATGTTCACGTTGCTCATTTTCCTGAATCAGTTTTAGAGGGTTAGTTTGCTTGAATGAAATTCTAGATCCTACTCTTCTTTCACTCAACAGCAGTAGAGAAATGTTATTCCAGATATTACCAGAGGCGAATGATACCTTAGACCAGCGTTTCTCAAACTTTCTAAGCCCAAGGACCAGTAAAATGCCTAAAACAATTCTGCGGACCACTAAGTTACAGAGGCGTAGCTAGGGGAAGATCCGCCCCTGGCGGCACCTTTTTTGGCGTTTATGAAATCTTGCCTTACTGTCTATAAAACAGCAACTGAGTGATGAAATAAACTTCGACAATGTGATCGACGATTTTGCGAACAGAAAAGCAAGAAAAATAACATTTTAAAATGTTGGAATTAAAGTTTTACTTCAAAAATAAACATACTATTTTTTTTTTATTTATTTCCCTATACGTCGTTTTGATTTTTTGTATTTTTTTTTTTAAACCCATGTAGGAATTACCAACATTTCGGAAAAACTGCCATTTATAATATAATAAATCTAAAAGCATGTTTTGAAAGATATGGCTACATAATTAATTAAATTGGATGTAAACGATTAAAAGTGTATCATCATTGAACAAAGTTTTAATTTTTATTAAACAAATAAATAAGATTATATAATTATGTTACTACTTACTTTTAATGAAATGGTTGAGCTTTTCGACCCTTGCAGAGTTGCTGGGTATCTGGCTCAATATTGGTCAACTTCAGTCGAAGATCGGCACACACACACACACAAAGACGATTTCTGTATTTTGTTTTTATTTGAAGGAGCGATGAAAATCCTTTCTCACAAAGATAGAAAACTGCAGTACGATTTTCAATGCTTCTTCAGATAATTCCGGAAATTCACTTCTCACTGAAGACGAGATCCAAAATCGAGCAAAACCAAGATCACAGAATTGCATCTTAAGCCTACTGTTACTTGAAAGCTCAATTAACTGGTTTTTTTTTTGTTTTTTTTTTTTTCGATAACGAAAGATCGTTCTCGTGACTGTAAGCCTGAAATGGATCGCGAACCCACAGAAATTTGTTATAAAAGTTATTCGGAAAATATGTTTCAAAATTCTGTTTCAGATTTTTGAGGTGGTCACAAATCTTTTCCACAAACTTAGAATCGACAAAAATATTATTTTCACTAAAAAGGATTCCAATGTTGGAAAAGGTGCAAATTGTCTGTCTTTTACATAATTAATCCATAAAACCAGTTCGAATGCCTTTATTTTGTCGGGGGCAACAAGAACAGTTAAAAAATTTCCCTGAAGGGATAGATTTAGTTCATTTAATTTCGAAAAAATGTCTGAAATATAGGATAGTGTTGATAACCAATGACCATACTTCGTCAACAAGGAATGATGCAAAATTAGAATGACGTTCATTTACAAATAATAAAACTTCGTGCCTTAATTGAAATGACCTTGTTAGTACTTTGCCATTGGAAAGCCAGTGAATTTCAGAACGAAGCAAAAGTTGTGTATATTCACTGCCCATTTCATCGCAGAGTACTGAAAATAATCTGTTATTTAACGGTCGAACTTTAATAAAATTAACCAGCTTGACAGCATTGTATAGCACAGTTTTAAATTCTGGTGGCATTCCTTTGGAGGCCAACGCTTCCCTATGTATGAAACAATGCACCCAATTCATATCCGGAGCTACTTCTTTGACTTTAGAAGCAACCCCACTATGCCTGCCTGCCTGCCTGTAAGAGCGCGAGCTCCATCCGAACAGAAGCCTATACATTTTTCCAACTGGATCCCTTTGTGTAATAATATGTAATTATTAAGAGTGTGAAATATTTCTTCTCCAGTTGTTCGGGATGACAAAGTTCTACAAAACAGAATATCATCATGAATGTTGTTATTATGCGCATATCTTACGTAGCATATTAATTGCACATCATTTGTAACATCAGTAGTCTCGTCTATTTGTAACGCATAATAAGGGCTCTTAACTCTTTCAATTAACTGAGATTCTATGTCACCTGCCATATAATTAATTCTGCGACCGACAGTGTCATTTGAGAGAGGAATCAAATCAACATCTTTTAGTAACTTGTTTACAAACATAGTTTTTACCACATCTTTTATAGCTGGAAGTAATACATTTTCCCCAGTAGAATGAGGTTTCCCTGTTTTAGCTATGCGCAAACTTAAGAGATAGGTTGCTTCCAGTGCTTTGCTATTAATGGAACCCATGGCCGAAACTATATCTTTCCCATGGTTTAATGTCCCTAAGCGTCGCTGAAAAAATTCAATTGGCTTATTTTTCACATCACAACGTTTAGTTTCTAAATGTCGTCCGAGTTTCGCAGGTTTCATGCACTCGTTCGACAACACTTCATAACACAAAACACATTGAGGTTTCTGTTCTCTTTCATCTCCACACCAAGTAAACCCGAATTCCAAATATGTACTGTTATATTTCCTACCGTATTTTTTCTTTGAATTGCTTATTTCTTCTTCTTTAATAGTATCAGATTTACTGGCCGTTACAACACGTGTATTACAATTAGTGTTAGCATTACCTGTTCCATTTGCTCTTCTTTTCAAAGTCCTAGTTTTAAGTCACTTTTCCATTATTAAAAAAAACGTTTCCGAAAAATATATAAATACACTGGGGTTAACTCACGACACACTTTGTTCAAGTATCAACTTAGCACTTCTGAAGATATATTGAGCCTTGGCTGAAGGAAACCTTCAATAATAAAAATCTATACACAACAAGCAATTGGTTGAAATGTTGATAACACATGTTCACTTCAAATCTGACAAAACAGCAAGGGAAGGCGGAAGCAATGAAACTATATTGTTTTTCACTTTATCCCTCTTTTATTATTATTCTTCATTCTGCATCTGCAAATTTTGCGGCAGAATGACGAATAATAAAAGAAGGGCGAAGCGAAAAACAATAGTTTTATTGCTTCCGCCTTTGAACATTCTGGAGCTATTTGTTGGATTTTTGAAGGTTCCATTTGATTTCAATAATTTTTACTTACTTATTCAATTTTAATTTGTTTTGTTTGGATAATTAAAAAATATATATTTATTTAATTAATTTTAGTCTGCCTGCGGACCACCGGTTGAGAAACACTGCCTTAGAAAATTTATGGTTGTGATTTTGGATTCTAATAACATGACACTCCTTCTCACTATCATATTGTTGTTAAGCAGAACATAGATGAAACCTCTTTCAAGAGGAAAATGAAAGACATTGGTTTTATCAATTCAGACAACACGCTTACTTGATCTCTGAATATCCTTTATTTTCATGTTTGAAGAGAGGGATATTAAAGGATGATGTTACAGATATCAGTTCCATACCCGAAAGATTACAAACCTATAGCATGTCAGTGTTGCCTTGAGTAAGGGGTTATGGAGAAAGGATGAATCTGTTAATGTTTCTCAAAAAGCTGAAGGTTTGAAGTCTTAGGGGAAGACAAAGTGAGGCTAGAATGAAAAGAATAGGAAAAGAAGTTGGTTCAGTAGGTTGAATCTGGAATGTAGATAGATGTTCACAAGTAGCTGTTGATGCACTTAGTCTTTATGGAACATACAAGAATGGAACCAGTTTATCAGAACATCATGAAAATACCTTCAGAAAATGCGCAGTGAATCATAAATGCCTTCATGGAAGTGAAGTTTTAGTGTGTGGTAGCATACCAAGTGCCACAAACCAAATAAAGGCACATTCTACAGTGTCCAAGTATTTGAAATAATTGGCTTTGTTTTTCTTAAATAACATTTTACTAGAATAATAAAAATGTAAGGTTTGTAGAAATGTGAGTTAATTCTTATGCTGAATTTATATGGATTTCACCCCATAAAAAAGTTTTCAACTTATTTTACTTTAGCATCAAAGCAATCCGCAATCTTTGCTCTAGAAAAAAAAAAAAAAATGGAGCATTTTCAAGATACTTCGAAGCCGATAAGCAGGGTGGTCTCATACTGGACACTGAAATTTATCAACCATCTCAAGGCATTTATAAACATTCATATCCAATTCGAACCAACAAATCTTGGTTGGAGAGGATATGTAATCCACGCGGCGAACCAGGCCGCAAGGCAAATACTTTTAATCATCTCAATTCGTGTTATATTGGTGTCTTATTAACTCTTAAGAGTCTTGGAAAATAATGAAAGATGTAGCCTATTCACTGTGATGGAATTACACAGTCTGGTTAAGTTGGAGCTGGTGATCGAATATAATGATATATGAATCAGCAAATGATTCATGTTGTTTTCCAACTGTCAGAAGCAATTCAGACAATTTCAAAATTGATCAGTGCTTATTGATGAAATTTGAATATTCAGTTCTAATTCAATTTCGAAAAATACTTGCGAGGCAGGAAAATCGCTCTTTCTTACTTTATGTATTAAGCCAAATTTGCCTGTTACTGTCATATAATAGTTTTTTTTTTTTTTTTTAATTTGATTTGAATCCCAGTACGGTAATTAATCATACTACAGCAATCCGATACGACTGGATGTTTTATCATGTTTGTACGCCAACAAAACCCGCGTTTCCTAGAGAAATACCCTGCGACCTCAGCGTAACATCAGTTGCAATTAAAAAGCTTTATAAATCAAACTTACATGAATCAGCAATTGTTTAGCTATAGTAAAGACCCAAATCTTTCTATGCAAAGGGAATCGTCACTACAGGCTGCGCTAAAAGGACGATTTTAAATATTTTATAAATCAATTACTATTACGTGTGTGTAGCTGGAAAATGTTTTCTTCCACGGCGCTCGATTTTCGTCAACTGAAGAAACTTTTTTCTGGACCTTCCTTTGGCTAGTTTCCGAGTGGGTCGATCTTTGACACGAGCAAGTACATTTTTTGGTTCCCAGAAACTCCGAATTTTAACCCAAAAGCTCAAAAAAAATAAATAAATAAAAAATCGACCTTAGAACTCGTACTATTACCGACAATAGTACGAGTGTCAGGGTTTAGGACTGCCAGACAGCGGAAGTTGTCGTAATACTCTTCCTTCCGCCAGAAATCTTTCACCCATTAATAGCTTGAGCTCACTAAAAGTGAAGACTGCATACTGGCATACTGACTGTAAACCTCTTTTCAAAATTTAGGACCAATGGCTCTCCTGCTTACTTCCTTAGAAGAATAAAAGGATTAGAAATTTATTATTATATGCCACTTTCACGGAGGCCCCGTATTCAGGAGGTCATTACTCTCCCACACCACACTAAGCCTTCTTGTAAACACATTTATATTTAAAACATATGTATTCTTAGAATAGGTTAATCGGCAAGAGAGAGCGAGAGAAACCCGAGTTTCCATTTCCAAAAGATCCCTACTTGCCTGCTCCAGAAATCAGCCAACTTCGGAACCTACAGAAGAAGCGTTTAGTGTATAACAGAAAGCGTGAAATTTATAACTCATAATCACGGAATTGATTCCCTTATCAATAAACTGATAAGGCAATAATATCACACTTTGGTATGGCCAGTACCATCATCTTGCATATCAAGGATTTAGCCCTAGCGTAGCCTGTTCCGGCCTTAGAAGTCAATCGTTGAATCTTTTAAGAGGACGTCCTGATTTTCTTTTTCTTAATGGCTTGTACTTTAAGGTTTGCTTTGGTAATCTTTCTATTTTCATTCTTTGAACGTGTTCCATCCATTTATGCTTATTTTTTTAATTTTTTCTATTACTGACTATTGGTTTAATTCTATCATAATTTCTTCGTTTCTATTGTGATCGAACAGAGTATACTTAGCAGTTTTTCTCATAAACTTCTTTTCTGCTGTTATTAATCTTCGTTTGTCTTTTTGTTTTATTGTCCAGATTTCACTTCCATACAATAGAACTGGTAGGGCTAATGTATTGTATAATTTTAATCTGGTTTGTTTTTGAACTAGGTTTGGTTTAAATATGGAGTTAATTACACCTGTTATTTTTAAATATTTTGCAATTTTTACGTTTATATCTTTTTCATTTTCATATGTGATCATACATCCTAGGTAGTTAAATGAATTCACCTGTTCTAAGATCTTATTATCTATTACTATTTTAGTTCTTGCTGCATCTTGTCCTTTAAAGGCCATAGTTTTTGATTTTTCTGTTGATATTATCTTACCATAATCTTTGGCTATCTCATTTAGATCTAAAATAGCTTTCTGTAAGTTATCTTCAGAATTTGTAATTATTATTTGGTCGTCTGCAAAAAAGTAGAGTGTAGGTAAATGGTAGGTAATGTTCACAGTAGGAGAAAGTTTAATTCTTTGATGGAAATTTTTATTCCATTTTATTATTATTTCATTTAGGTAAATATTAAAGAGAGTTGCTGAGAGGGGGCATCCCTGTCGGACCCCTTGGTTTATCTCTCTAGAATATGATAGCTCATGATTTGGTATGGCCAGTATTCTACTAAAATTATAGCACGCTGGTTGCATGATGTTAAAGCTTTTGCTAATCTCAGGATTTATTTCTGTTGACAAAAAAATAAAAAATAAAATAAACTAAACGTATTCATTATGTTAAATGGAAACTAATAGAAAGTTAATTTTTATGATTTTTAGAATATGGTAGAAAAAAAAACCGAAACCGATATATTGTTGATAAAAGAACAGTAACGTACCTCATATCTTTATTTATTGCCTGGACGTCTTGTCTTTATACTTCTTTTTCCTTAGTTTGCTGCAAGTCCGAACTTCCTCCGTTTCGGTTTTTATGTTGAGCTCTTTAAGTCCAGTTTAGGATTTCCATCTCGGCTATCTCCAGCGCTGCGGTCTTCTTCTAGGTCGTTTTCCATTAGGCCTCATCTTGAATGCTTGTTAAGCCATTCTCTCTTTACCCATTCTTTCCAAGCGCCCAAGAAATCTCAATCTTCAAGCTCTGATTTAATCAGATAGAAGTGGATATCTGTAGAGTTCATACAGTGCTTGATTATGTCTTCTTCTCCATTCAATTATTGTATTATCTCTTACAGATCCATAGACTTTTTTGAGGATTTTATTTTCAAAAATCCGCACAGCTTTTAGCATTTGCATCTTTATTATGCCCCAGGTTTCTTCTCCATATAAAACAATATGTTGAATGATTTTCGTGTATATTTTTGTTTTATTCTGTTTGAGAGAATTTAGGAAGGCATAAATGGTGTAGTGAATGATAAGATTAAGTGAAGCATATATTCTAGACTGTATTTCTATACTAATTTTATTATCTCAAGTAATCAATCTTCCAAGATATTTGAAGGAAGTGGCACTTTTAAATTTCTGGTTATCGATGGTAAACTTGTCGTTTTACCCTTCACTTGATTTTTGCATAATTTTAAATATTCAGTTTCATAATGATTGATTTGCAATCCTAGTTTTTCAGCAGCAGCTTGGAGTTTTCTTTAATTGTTTCCAAATGTTCAGTATTTTCTCTATTCAGACATATATCATCTACATATTCTAATCTTACTGTTCTGTTAATGTTTCTCGAATACATTTCTCTTTAGCTAAATTAAAAAGGATAGGCGAAAAGGCATCTCCTTGCTTTAATCCTGTCTTAATATATAGGTCCTATAAAAGTTTTCAGGTCTAATTTCATTAACCAATACCATGCTTCGGCTGACGGTGCAAATTCTGATTAAACGTATTATCTTATAAGGTATTCCCAGGTCATATAATACTTCCTAAAAACCTTCTCCGTGAATGCTGTCATATGCTTTTGTAAAATCTATAAATAAAATATGAACCTGCTAATTAATATTCCCATTTTATATTTATGATTCAAGAAAAAGACACGAGCCTTAAGATCATGCTTGGCAGTCTAGTTCTGTGATTGGTGCTAGTGGAATGCTATATCTCTACAAACATTACTAACACGACTATTTTAATTATTGTTGAATAGAAACAAATATTTGCCCATTAGACTGCCTTAAAATATACATTTCTCAGCTAAAATTTGCATTTAACTGACAAATGTATTACATTTAGCTGACAATACTTTACACGGTCTGAATGTTCTGTGAAGCCAAGTAGATCAACCGAACTGATTGAAGGAACGAGTAACCATATTGTTATACGTCAGAAGCAACCATGTATATGAGGATAATGCATTACGCTTATTACTGAGTATGTTCTTGCAGCTTTTTTTTTTTTTTCGGAAGAAAAACTCAGTTTTTCAAAATGAAAATTCCTGTGACCTCCGTATGAGAAGGGGCTAGTTTGCATATTTTATTTGCAGATCAAAAGTCCTCAAAGATTCTTCGCCTCCTCTAGACAGTATTCGTACTGAATACCGTCCAGGAGGATCATCGAGAAAAACGTTGATAAGGGGAAGGTACCGAATGACGTGCTAATTAATTTTAAAAAAGTGTGGAATTACTCGAAAGAACGTTACTGATACGAATACAAAATACAGTTTAAGAACATGCCAGTAATTGTGATTAGCAACAACATTCTTTAAATATAGCGACCATAGCATGTGTTTACATTGTCATGGTTTCTTTTGAAGATGGAAACGAAAAGTGCACAGCAATGTTCAAGGTGGTAAAACAGACATTAACACCATTCCCAGTGGAGTGAGGTAACTTGTTGGTGGTTGACAATGAATACGTACCAGTTGATAAACATTCGGATACATGACAATTCATTTTTTTAGCACTGGTAACGCTTATGGTTAGCAGAAATCATTTAGATGAGAATTGGTATTACAGTAAAATTACTGTGATCTTGATGAAATCATTTAGATGAGAGTTGGTATTACAGTAAAATTACTGTGATCTTGATGAAATCATTTAGATGAGAGTTGGTATTACAGTAAAATTACTGTGATCTTGATGATCTTAACTGAAAACCTTCATCAGTGATTGTGTTTTTGTTTTGTTTTTTTATATAGATATATATAGAAAATTTCGGATGATATGATGTATATATTGAGCTGTGAAGCAATGTATACAGGACTGGAAAAGATATTTACGGGTTATTTGATACTATGTTTCATGTTGATGAAAACATTGCATTCCAATTCCCCCTTTGGTTATTGGCCATGTTGATGATATCGGGATTATCATAATTCCTACGAATTAAGGTTATGAGAACACAGTGTTAATATCTGTGTTCATTCCGCCACAAGTAACCTTAGATGACATACATTCAGTACAAAGGGACCATCTTTGTGAAGCAGAAAACTGAAGGCATTTACATGATGCGGTTTTTCATAATTAATAAAACAAAATCTGGTGATGTTAAAACAACATATGCAGTTACTTCGCAAAGAGCCATTTCTACGACATGGGCCATCCTATATTAAAAGAATGAGTTCTAAATGAACAATTGTTACATAGTAAATTAACTTAAACTACGTGCTGAATGTAGCATTGAGATATCGGCCTCGTAGCGCTTTGATCCGACACGATGCCCAACGTCGGCCATGGCTTAATTTATAACTAATTAAGGTCTCTGATATATGTCTCTAGCTTAAGAGTTACGAATCTTTAATCAAAGCTTAATCATACCAGATCTTAAACCAAAGCAAGTATATGATGACATCTTTTACTATATTGATTGGACACGGAAGCATTTCGGCAGTTTCTTTAAATCTGTGAACATACTCGTAGTTGTTGAATTCAACGTATAGTATTAATGTATTTCTTCCGTAGTGTGAAACTCCAATTCTGATTTATGTGCTCACATTTTCTCAACATTTTGCTGAGGCAGATTTAGCCTGACTAACCTGTTTGTCCAACACAACAGATGTTGCATGCACAGAAAATTTTGTACACTTCTGGTCGTTGAAGAAGAGAATGATGTATTTTGGAGATCTTACTACTATGATCACTGTTTGGAGCTGCGTGAAGGCAACTTTTAAGTTATATTGCTTGAATGTTTTTGCCTTTTATCTGTAAGGTTTTTAATGTAAGGTAAAGAAACGACACTTTTGTAGCTGTTCTTCTCTTTTATATATTCATTGGAATACGTAATGGCCTATTTTTGATGTTATGTATTATTTTAAGATTGTAGCCATTTTCGGAGTACATCTGTAGGATATGCAGATGTACTCCGAAGTGACAACAAAATTGCTTGTTGCATTTTGTTGTCATTTCTGAATATTGCGAATGCTCTGATTTTTGAGTGTTTTATAGTGCCCATCATGTGACCAGGATTCTTCGAACCCTGGTCACATGATGAAGTAGCATCCACGCACCTAAGTGAAAGACTAGGTTTAGTATTATAACTATTGAGGGCTGTTTGTTCAAATGACTTCATGAACATTTTTCTCCACATTTGACGAATATGTCATTAAAGTCATTTGAACAAATAGTCCTCGTAGTCTGACGCTCCCATGACTAGGCCTTGTATTTGTTCATAGTAAAGGTTTTAAAACGTGAAGAAAATGTTTTCCAGGCAGTGTTTGAAGAGTCTGACAGTGTTCGGTGGAAAAAATATCTTTTGATATTAGTATGACGTCTCCTCTTGAAAGGCTGGTAAGCGACTGCCTAGCATCCATAGATCTAAGCAGAACACTCTCCTTGTGAATTTTGAAGACAGCATAAATACGTGGGATTATAGTATTTTAAAGTAATTTGTGCTTTGATCTCCTTTGGCCAATTACAAAGGATCTTTTATTAAATCTTCTGTTTGTTATAAAAACATGTTTTATCTGTTTTTAATAATAAATTTTTTTCATTTCAGTCTTTTCTTCTCTCTACCCTAAAAATATTGCAGATAAAATAGCAAAAATACTCAAGCGATACGCTTAAAACTTAAAAGTTGCCTTCAATCAACTACAAAAAATTTCATGATGGTAGGATTACCAAAATAGCTTCACTCTCCTCTCAAGCGACCAGGAGTGTAAAAAAGTTTCTATGCATGTTGGACAAACGGGTCGATCTGGAGAAATCCGCTTCAAAGAACATACGATGTAGAGAAAAAGCGTTCAATGCTGGCAATTACAGAAGAATTAAAACAGAGTCCAAATGCAGCTTAGACCATCAGATTTCCATCCTTAAATGATGGAAATATATTGGCCAAATAACTGAAATAAATTGAAGCAAAGCACATGATCTGATTACATTACTTAACTTATGACACAAAAGCCGTGAGGTCCATACCGATAGATAAGCACCATCTTAAGAAAATCTTATGAAATCCTTATAAAGCTATTGGTTATAATGTGTTTTTGTCTATCATTTGCGTGTATTGTACTGGTCAGTTTACCTGGTTGCGAAACGAAACGTCCATATTTCCGGGATGAAAAGCTTCCACCTCCGACTGATGCCGACTATCTCACCTCCAGTTAAAAGCCCTGATGAAAAAATTCTTCGAATATCCCACACGGAATCTTTGAAACCGACTGAGCTCTTGAGACTAGCTGTACGTTATGGAATTCTCGCAGCAATGAATTTAAGACGTCATATATACAGAGGTTTGGGCCAGAATATTATGTACAGAACTCCACAGCTTCGGTTTCCATTGAGACTGCTACATACGAGCCTATTACTAATCCCAAACAATATTTGCTAATACTGCCATGATTAGACGAAAGGATATCAGAAAGCCCTAGCATAGAGTGATAAATCACACTTTTCTAATCAGAATGAACGTATTTGGGTGTAGTGAACGTCGGGAAAACGTTATTTATCGGACTTGGATTCTCATCCTTTTCGTAGTCCTGAAAAATGATGGCTAAAAATTTCATTCACATTCCGTGCTATCTATGTAATCGGTTCTGCTTATCTGTTTGGTGGGAAACCTCGCGTTGCTTGTCAACATGATACAGCACCATGTTATATTGCAATGACTTAGCAAAGGGGGGGGGGTCTCGACTGCTGCAGAGCAATAACTCTGAGATTAGTTCCTGTTATTTTCCCTTTTTCTCCGGGCACAACTCATCACCCTATTCCGTCAATACTTCATAATTGCTGGCGATATTTTTATTATATTGTTATTGTTATTTTATTTTATTTATTTATTTATTTTTTTAAATAAGAGAGAGAGAAAGTTAGATCGGCTTGCACAGAGACTGAAGCCAAACTACATGGATCATCTTTGGAAAGAGGCAGAACGTCGATGTTAAATGATACCAACATCATTACAAGAACTGGCTGCCGCTTTGGTTGAGGATTATACTTGCGCCCGTTTATCAACACTTGGTTTAATATGTCAACTATGTTAACTTTTGAAACCAAATATTCTAGAGATGTATGTTCTGAAAGTGCATAGCGAAAATCAAGGATTTGTTAGGCACTGAAATGTCAGGAATTGATTCGTTTTTTTATTTTTTGGTAGGAAAATTAATGCACATGGGACTTTGTGTTATAGCCTTCGAAGTATTTTTGGAGGGCGAGTCTGATTTGAAATAGTATGCAGCTGTTGTGTAATATTCAATTGCATATCAAAATCGTTCCTCTTTCCTGTTGCTTTTCTAGTAAATGTGAAATCACAAGAGATGAGGTCTGAATAAAACAGGGAGGGGAGATAAAAGTTTAACTTTATTTTTAGTACTCCGAGGTGAACAAGCAATATACTATTATTATTATTATTACTATTATTACGGGCAACTCCAGGGAGTCATTAGACTCATCGAGGGAGGCCCCAAATCATATTCATAACAACTATCTGACATTCACACAGTATCTATCATACCTCGCCTTAAACTCATTCACTGTCACAGCATCCACTACAGACTCAGGGAACGCATTCCACTCATTCACTACTCTAAAAGTAAAGAACCCAGCTCTAACACCTTTACTAACCACACTTTTGCCCAGTTTCCATGGATGTCCCCTAGTCCTCTCACAACCAGCCCTGTTCTCAAAAATATCTTCTGAATTAATTTTATAGAAACCCTTCAGTAATTTGAATGTCTCAATCATATCTCCCCTCCTCCGCCTATCAACCAATTTTTGCAACCCACAAATCCTCAACCTGTTCTCATACGGTTCATTCCACAGTCCTGCTATCATCTTGGTCACTCGCCTCTGGATCCTCTCCACATCCTCCCCATCAAGAAGAAACCTAGGTGACCAAATCTGAGCACAGTAGTCTAGATGGGGTCTTATCAAGGCTCGATAGAGAGGAACAATAACCTGCTTGTCTCTGCTTGTCAACGTATTCTTCAGCAACCAAGTGATTTGATGAGCTGTTTTGGTCACTTTTGCAATGTGTCCCCTAAATTTCAATTCCCTATCCACCAACACTCCTAAATCTTGTGCCTCATCAATTTCCTGGAGCAGGGTTCCACCAATGCAGTAAACTGCCTCCAATCTTTTCACCCCAAAATGCATAACCTTACATTTTGCCACATTAAACTGACATCCATTCTCCTTAGCCCAGACCTCCAATCTATCCAAATCATCCTGCAAAATTTTGACGTCATCTGCATTCACTATTGCCCTACCCAACTTCGCATCATCTGCAAACAAATGAACTGTTCCTCTCAGATCATTTCCTATATCATTTATGAACAAATTAAACAGCATTGGTCCAAGAACAGATCCTTGTGGCACACCACTAGTCACAGGCCGTCTTGTGGACTCTACTCCCGAGTAAACCACTCTCTGATATCTCTCCGTCAACCACCCTCCCATCCATCTCACCAACCCTATGTCCATTCCCATATGCTGCAATTTACTGAGTAGAATTCCATGTGGAATCCTGTCAAAGGCCTTGGCAAGGTCCAGTAGAATCACCGTAAACCCATTACCCTTATCCAGTTCAGCCGTCACTGTGTTATAATACGTGAGCAAGTTACTGAGGCATGACCTACCCTTCACAAAACCATGCTGTCCCCGATACAGTATCCCATTTTCTTCAATCCAATCTTGTATTTTCCTTTTGACTATTTTCTCTAAGACCTTTACAATGATTCCTGATATGCTAATCGGTCGGTAATTTACAACAGCAGTCTTGGAACCACCTTTATGCAGTGGAACTATTTTCCCCTCTTTCCACCCGCTCGGGACTAACCCAGACCCGAGACTCAAATTAAACAAAATGGTCAAGGGTACTGACAATTCTTTAGCTGCTTCTCGTACAACACGAGCTGGTATACCATCCAATCCCACAGATGTATTGACATTGAGGTTATGCAATAGACTACTCACCTCCACTTCATTAACCACAATTCCCGTATAATCTACTGGTTTATTCGTTTCTGCAATGTCACCACCTTGATGATATACTTTTGCAAAGTGCTCACTCAGTAACTCAACTATCTCAACTGATTCAGTTACCTCCCTACCATCGGCATTCTTTAAAATCAATCTGCCATGTACATTTTTCCTTTTACTTGCTACATATCTAAAAAACTGTTTAGGATTCTCTTTAGCCTGCATGGCCAATGTTCTTTCGTAATCCTTTTTTGCTTTTCTTACCACACTCGTCACCCTTCTGGCCTGCGCTTTATACCGTTCATGTGCCTGCCGGTCACCCTTCTCCTTAAATTCCCTCCATAGTTGTTTCTTTTTTTGCAACTCAAGCTTAATGGTGTTATTCATTCATTTAACCCCTACTTGATTTATTATTCGGACTCTAGGTATACAGTCAGCCATTGCTTCATGCAAGCACTTCTTAACTACCTCCCATGCACTATCAACTTCTAGTCCTTGCAGTTGTACATGCCATGGCACTGAACCAATCAAACTCCTAAGCTTGTCATACTTTCCAGCCCGATAATTCCACATGTACCCTGTCTTAATTGAAAATTCTACACCTTTAGCCACCTCCCAAGTTAAGACCCTATGATCACTCTCACCGATTGGTGGCAATGTGGTCATATTTGTTACAGCCAAATCCTCAGATGTAATTACTAGGTCAAGCACTCTCTGACCCCTAGAATATACATAAGTATATTCCTCTGAGCATAAATTCCTTTCTTAGATCCTTACAGGACATGGCTCCAAGATGCGGAGAATCTTGCTTGGTTAAGAATTCCTACACGTTTTACCTAAGAATTCTCTAATTTGGAGAAAAATTAGAGAATTCTTTGATAAAACGTGTAGGAATCCAAACACAAGCGGATAATTACATTAAAGGCAGATAAAATGGAATGATGACATTTCGACAGTGTAAACGACAGCCGCGTCACTCATTCCAGCTGGATATGTGGCGCGTTACAATGATAATAAGAATAATAATATTTAAACTAAAACAACAACTTGCGGGAGAGACAGAAATTAATGCAGTGATTGAACTCACAGGAAATAATGTTTTATTCATCAGAATCAGGGTCCCCTGGACCACGTACACGATTTTCAATGCGCTGACCTTTCTTGTGTACAACAAATTGCATCCGGTGTGCGACATGCTCTACAGCTGAGCGTAAGGAGTCGGATTGGATGTTCATAACAGCCCGTTTTATGTTCTCTTTCAAGACATGCAAGTTGGGAACGCCACCAACATACACAACGGATTTCAAATACCCCCACATCCAAAAGTCACATGGAATTTTGTCCAGGGATCGAGGCAGCCATGCCGTTGGAAAGAACTGACTGATAACCCTCTCATTACTGAAATGCTGGCGTAAAATGCAGGTTATGAAGCCTTCTAAATTCCCGAAGGGCCGCTACAGCATTGCACTGTTTAAAGTAAAACAACTTAACAAGCAAAGCACGCTAAGGCAAGGTAGGATGTTGAGCACAATTCGTCAGTCATTCGAATAACTGCCTGAAGGTTCCCAGTCCCTTTTAAATGGAATTGGTGGCGCTGCTGTCACCTACGCACAGTAAAATTTGCATAATCCTTTTTACCTGCGTTTACTGCAAATATTTGACTGCTTTCGGCTCCGCCAGCGCCAAAAATTCGCCCTATCGGCGACGTTTGGTACTAAATCTTTTTTTTTTTTTTAGCGGATTCATCTCCCCATGCTTTCGAAAGTCTCAATATAAAATGTGGTCTCATTTCGTGTATTAGTTTTAGCTACAGATATCTCCAGAGATGGAAAGTTAATTTATGGCCACCCTGTATAATTAGTAGCATAGCCAAGTGAAAAAACTTCCATAAAATAGCTTTAATTGACCACATTTTAATAACCATAGTAACACGGCCGGATTTACGCATAAGCTAGACAAGCTACAGCTTAGGTGGGGCTCACATCATTACAAGGGCCTCCGAAAAGCTGTTAAACCTAAAATTTACTCAGTAGAAGCGCTTCTTGATAGTTATGAATTAGGGGTCAGAAAGACCTTAAATCCGACCCCGCACATAATAAGCATTATTAAAGTATACAAACTTTTACTGTCTCATTTTAATTGCAATTATATTATTATAAAGATACTTTTAACGACAGATAAAAATGATAAAAAACCCTCATTAATTGTCGAATATTATACAATAGATTAGGTGGTATTTCTGCAACCTGTATTACTTAATGATGTAAGCGCTTGGCTGTTAATTCATTCAACTGAATATTTAAGTATGTTCGAAACATGTCGTGAACCTCCATTAAAAAGACATTAATATATAATTTATTAATACACTGTATCAGATCTATGTTGGGTACACGACGATTGACAGAAATATTTCCTGTTTGGTAACATTAAGTGCTGGAAGTTCCCTTGAGTGCACTGTCCAACAGTCGAGCGCCCAATGTAGTTTGAGGTAATGTATTATCATTCAAGGGTTAGTAAATCACACCGCAAAGAGGCTTTTTTTTTTCTTTTTTTCTGCACAGCAGGACTATACCAAATCCTTTTCCAGTTTCAATGAATGTTCAAGATTCATACTTTACAGTTTTTTTTATACTTATTACATTTTTAAATGAGATACAAGTTCTATTATAAAAGGGAATTACACAAGGAGATGCCATTTCACCTAAATTATTATCAGTGAATTGAATGCAGAAAGTAAAATAGAAAGGATTTAATATAAATAAAGACAAAATAAAAATAATGTATAATAAATGCATTACCAAAAAAGCCAGTAGGGAACACCAGGAAATTAATAGTAATTTCCTATGTTTACCTAAGACAAAATATCACAGTAGAGGGTGACTGTAAAGAAGAAATTATATAGGTAGAATTTAACTTGGTTAGACAGCCTTTGGAAAACACCATGAAGTACTCAAGGGAAGCATCCCAATCTGTCTTAAAAGAAAATATTCGACAGTTGTATACTTCCGGTCATTACATATGAAAGTGAAACATGAACTTTGACTAAAAATTTACCAACAAGTTGAGGATTATCCAGAGATAAATAGATAGATCATTACTCGGTGTTACCATTCTAGTTGCAAAGCGTAATACTTGGATTAGAGCTTAGACTAGGGCGAGAGACATAATGAAATTTTTTTTTCTTCATACAGGGAGGGCAAAAAGCTCTTGAATACATAAAAAAAAATCTATATAAAACTTAAATGTAATCTAAACCAATAGATTTCTGAAGTTTTCTCTTCTACTAAATATCTGTAGCGTGAAGGAAACGGTGTGTTGGATCATTCTTCGAAACAAGATCAGTTAACGAAGTGAGACAGCGAATTCATTTTTGAGATCAGGAAAACGTGAAGTTTTGACATTACGAGAATCCTCGACATATTACTGTACATGTCCGAAATAGCTCCAGTTGATTGTCTGGTGTGAGTTCAACCTCAGTGTATCAAGGCATGCATCAGCTGCTTGTGAATGAAAAAAAAAAAAAAAGAAAAAGACAAGGTGTCTTCCAGATTCATGGGCTTTCTTGCACATAAGAAAAACGTAGAATTCTCAAATTGACAGTACCTCATTTTTTGCAATGAGGACGTCGGGACATTTCCTCTTCTGAAAATATCTGGGTTCAAATCCTGCCTAGGAAACGAGAAAACTTATTAAGGGTTTATCAGCTGAAGGTGAGTTTGCAGGTGTCATGTGGAGTCAGCAAGAGATTTCTTTCTTCAAAACAGACAAATCTGTTGGTGAACCCAACCAATCAACAGACATAATCTACCAAACTTATATGGTCGTAATCCCAACCAATACCAAATGTTCAAAAATACAACTTTTCAGAGAAAATGAAAAATGTTGGTTATATCAGTGAAGACAACAAATACTAACAAGCGAGGATCGCATAAACCATTGAGTTGGAATGTTATTTTAGACAATGTTAGAAATGTTCAGTTCACAGTTAATATTGAAAGGAGACAAAATGGAAATGATAGAAGACCTGAATGAATTATTTGAGGTAGCAAAAGAAAAGAGTGAGAGAGTTAGAATGATTAGTCTTTTGCCACGGTATGACAGTGAAATGTTTAAAAGGAGGGCCATAATTGCGAATGACTTTATGCGTGGGTTATGTATGACGAGTGGTGTGGAATTTGTGGACGTGTGTAGTGAGTTCGATGGGCGAAAGGATCTATATAAGATGGATGGCTTGCATTTGAATGGATACGGTGTAAGAAGACTTGAGAAAGTGTTGCTGAATGTGGTGGATGTGTAAATTCAGGGAAACTAGATTTATTAAGGGGGGGAGTAGATATACAGTCCTTAGGGAGGCAATTGAATGTAAGAATGAATATAATATGCCCGAGCAAATAAGGACAACAAATCAGTGTGGGATAGTTAATATAAGGCATCAAGGTACGGTTGGGGGTAATGGGGATCTTAAATTCATGTACACTAATGCTAGGAGTATTAGGAACAAGAAGGAAGAGTTTTTGGCCATGGTTGGCACTTCCAGACCACAGGTTATTGGTATTAGTGAAACATGGCTGACTGTAGATGATATAGCTAGTGGGATTGAATGTGATGGGTATAGGTGTTCAGGAATGACAGGGAGAATAAAATGGGAGGAGGAGTATTGTTGATGATAGCTGATGAGCTGCAGCCAAGGAGAATAGAAGTTGAATTGCAGGATACAGAAAATAGCACATTTGAGGCCATTTGGTGTGAGATTGTGGGTAGCAGAACTAAATATACAATTGGGTGCTGCTATAGGTGATGGAAAATATGGTGGTGACAGTATGCACAAGCAAATAGAAGAAATGAGTGGAAGGAGGGTGATTATTATGGGAGATTTCAACTATGGTCGCACTGATTGGAGTGAGGAGAGAACACACGGGAGGAAGGAATTGGATTTTATGCGGTTATTAAGGGATAACTATCTGCAACAGCATGTAATGGAAAATACTAGGGGTCAGAGAGAGTCTGAGGATTTGGCTGTAACAAATATGACCACATTGCCACCAATCGGTGAGAGTGATCATAGGGTCTTGACTTGGGAGGTGGCTAAAGGTGTCGAATTTTCAATTAAGACAGGGTACATGTGGAATTATCGGGCTGGAAAGTATGATAAGCTTAGGAGTTTGATTGGTTCAGTGCCATGGCATGTACAACTGCAAGGACTAGAAGTCGAGAGTGCATGGGAGGTAGTTAAGAAGTGTTTGCATGAAGCAATGGCTGACTGTATACCTAGAGTCCGAATAATAAATCAACTAGGGGTTAAATGGATGAATAACACCATTAAACTTGAGCTGCAAAAAAAGAAACAACTATGGAGGGAATTTAAGGAGAAAGGTGACCGGCAGGCACACGAACGGTATAAAGCGCAGGCCAGAAGGGTGACGAGTGTGGTAAGAAAAGCAAAAAAGGATTACGAAAGAACATTGGCCATGCAGGCTAAAGAGAATCCTAAACAGTTTTTTAGATATGTAGCAAGTAAAAGGAAAAATGTACATGGCAGAATGATTTTAAAGAATGCCGATGGTAGGGAGGTAACTGAATCAGTTGATATAGTTGAGGTACTGAGTGAGCACTTTGCAAGAATATATCATCCAGGTGGTGACATTGCAGAAACGAATAAACCAGTAGATTATACGGCAATTGTGGTGAATGAAGTGGAGGTGAGTAGTCTATTGCATAACCTCAATGTCAATACATCTGTGGGATTGGATGGTATACCAGCTCGTGTTGTACGAGAAGCAGCTAAAGAATTGTCAGTACCCTTGACCATTTTGTTTAATTTGAGTCTCGGGTCTGGGTTAGTCCCGAGGGGATGGAAAGAGGGGAAAATAGTTCCACTGCATAAAGGTGGTTCCAAGACTGTTGTTGTAAATTACCGACCGATAAGCATATCAAGAATCATTGTCAGGGTCTTAGAGAAATTAGTCAAGAAAAGAATACAGGATTGGATAGATGAAAATGGGATATTGTATGGGGGAATTGCAACGAGAAGCAGCTAAAGAATTGTCAGTACCCTTGACCATTTTGTTTAATTTGAGTCTCGGGTCTGGGTTAGTCCCGAGGGGATGGAAAGAGGGGAAAATAGTTCCACTGCATAAAGGTGGTTCCAAGACTGTTGTTGTAAATTACCGACCGATTAGCATATCAAGAATCATTGTCAGGGTCTTAGAGAAATTAGTCAAGAAAAGAATACAGGATTGGATAGATGAAAATGGGATATTGTATGGGGGAAAACATGGTTTTGTGAAGGGTAGATCATGCCTCAGTAACTTGCTCACGTTTTATAACACAGTGACGGCTGAACTAGATAGGGGTAATGGGTTTACAGTGATACTACTGGACCTTGCCAAGGCTTTTGATAGGATACCACATGGAACCCTAATCAGTAAACTGGAGCAGATGGGGATAGATATAGGGTTGTTGAGATGGATAGGAGGGTGGCTGAAGGAGAGATACCAGATAGTGGTTTATTCAGGAGTGGAGTCTAAAAGACGGCTTGTGACTAGTGGAGTGCCACAGGGCTCTGTTCTTGGACCACTGCTTTTCAATTTGTTCATCAATGATATAGGAAAGGATTTGAGAGGAAGTATTCACTTGTTTGCTGATGATGCAAAGTTGGGTAGAGCAATTATGAGTGCACAGGATGTCAAAATTTTACAGGATGATTTGGATAGTTTGGAGGACTGGGCTAGGAAAAATGGATGTCAATTTAATGTGCCAAAGTGTAAGGTTATGCACTTTGGGGTGAAAAGAATAGCAGCAGTATATCGCATTGGTGGTACCGTACTCCAGGAGATTGATGAGGCCAGGGATTTGGGAGTGTTGGTGGATGGGGAATTGAAGTTTAGGGAAAACATTGCAAAAGTGACTAAAACAGCTCGCCAAATCACTTGGCTTCTGAAAAATACTTTAACATGCAGTGACAAACAAGTTGTTGTTCCTCTGTATCGAGCCTTGATAAGACCCCCATCTGGACTACTGTGCCCAGTTATGGGCACCAGGGTTTCTTCGTGAAGGGGAGGAAGTGGAGAGGATCTAGAGACGAGTGACCAAGATGATAGCAGGTCTGTGGAATGAACCTTATGAGAATAGGTTGAAGATTTGTGGGTTGCAGAAATTGGTCGATAAGCGAAGGAGGGGTGATATGATTGAGACATTCAAATTACTGAAGGGTTTCTATAAGATTGATCCAGAAGATATTTTTGAAAATATGACTGGTGGTGGGAGGACTAGGGGCCATGAATGGAAGCTGGGCAAGAGCGTGGTTGACAAGGGTGTTAGAGCTAGGTTTTTTACTTGGAGAGTAGTGAATGAGTGGAATAAGCTTCCAGAGTCTGTTGTGGGTGCTACGACCGTGAATGAGTTCAAGGCAAGGTATGATAGATACTGTGTGAATGTCGAATAGTTGTTCTTGACATGATGTTAGGACCTCCCTCGATGAATCTGTCGACTCATTGGAGTTGCCCGGAACAATAATAATAATAATAATAATAATAACAATAATAATATTAGTATAGCTGACTAAAAATGAATTCAGAACATGTGCAGGGTAGTGTATTTCTCTTCTCCCCTATAGTGTGAAAAAAATTATTGCACTAAAAACCAAAAAGTCCTATCCTATTTGTAAACAAAATACACATCCTACGAAGTAGGCATGTACACTCAGGAATTCATAAACGGTTGAGGTTTTATGGAAAAAGTATAATGAATCGCTAGAATGTTATAAAATAGTGTAAATAATATCGATCAATTAAACCCAGAGAACAAGCTTTCAAGTATATTCATCACTGATTAAAATAATAATAATAATAATAATAATAATAATAATAATAATAATAACTAAATACTATTCAAATTCGAGGCCAACACTCAATAAAAGCAGACGAAACCTTTAGCGAAAAGCCGCTAATTGCCAGCATTAATTCAAGGCGATTACTCTGTAAACACACAAACAAAACAGTTGAGAGGCTACGTATCATGAATTGCCAGTAGTATGGGAAGGGAAAATTTAATTTCTGACTGCAAGAGGAGGAATCAATTTTCGGATTGTTTTTTTTATCACAAATAAAGCTGTTCATTGGACATAAAGTAATACATTTTAGTGAATTTTATTCTATAATTTAAAATGCTTATTAAATATATTTACAATTACTAGAATGAAAGAATCAGTAGCCACAAAAGGTTAATCTCTTGGGGGGGGGGGGGGAGACAGTTGAGTAGACGATTTGAGAATATACACTACGCATCGCATACGACCTATGACTAAGCATCTGCAATGATCGCTAATTCGTGAGTAGTATAGAAATAGAAGACACGACACAACAGAAATGAAAAGGGGAAAAAAAAAGAATTTTAATTAGGAAAAGATTTTTGGAAAATTTTCTAGTATTTTTCCATTTTCTTTGGGGGGGGGGACTCAGGGCCTTTGGCCTCCCCTCTGGGTGTGCCAATGGAAAGAATACTGTTTAAATGAAAACTTATGATTCGGCCCTTTTCACAATTTGCACCGTTCTATGTATAAATATGGTACTGAGTATATAGGTTTGTGAAAGTGAAATCAGTTGCTCAATATAGACCAATAAAACATCGATTAGGTCGATAAATTTTGAACAATCCCTTTCCATAAATTTCTGCTACCACTGCTTCACTAGTTAAAAAATAAATAAAATATATAAAAAGCAAGAAATTAGAGTATGTATCATGTAACTCATAATTACAGCTCATCAATAAATGAAAAAAGATTAAGTATATAACCATGGGCGTCCGCAGAGGGGGGACAAACGGGACATTTGACCCCCCCCCTTGGATCTACTTGTGAAAAAAAAATAATAATAATTAATTATTGATGTAATTATTTGTCTCCAAGCATTCCCCCACCCCTTGGAAAATTTTCTGTGGACGCCCATGTATATAACTTTAAAAGCAATTACTATGATTGGGAACCTATGAAGCCTGTAGAAATTGATGTTTACATCCATAGTGCTAGGCTAGGCAGCCCAAAGAAAGACCGCTCTAAGCTCAATCAGTCAAATTCGAAATATTTTCAGACAATAATAATATATAGTGTTATGGATTAGGGGCTAGTCATTGTTTCCAATATTATAAAAGTACCTCTTATACATATTATTAATATTAGATATACCTCTTCCTCCTCCTCCTCCACACACACACACACACACATGCCCCACACTACACACATCCTTAGAGCGTTATAGATTCTGCACCTTTGCTAGATAGAAAATGCAGTAATAGTATTTGGACATCATCAGTGTCAGAGGTGCAACCATATGCTAACACTCTCACTTCTATAATTGCTATGGCTCAAAACATGGACAAATTATTGCTATCTTCCCCTTGACTTTTGCATGGACTCACCGCGATGAATCCTAAGACCTATTGGAGGTAAAGTATAATCTTCTTCTTCTCTCTTCCATCATCTATGTGGATGATGATGAGGCCGAATGAACTCTTTCCACTTCTGTCTGTCCCGGGAGAGTCTGAACAATTGTCCAGTTTAGTGTCGCTTGTTGTGATTTGGTTTTCAGGTGCTCTTTTATTTTGTCTATCCATCTAATTCTGTGCCATCCTTTGGATCTTTTACCTTCCATCGTTGTATTCAGAGCTTTAGATTGTAGCCTTTCTGTTTCCATTCTGGTCACATGGCCAAACCATCGCAGTCTTCTTTCTTGGATTTTGTCTATTATTGTTATTTCTTGTTTTAGTCGTTTCCTTATGTCTTCGTTTCTTAGTCGATCCAGCAGAGATACTCCAAGTAATCTTCTTAGCCAACCCATTTCAGTAACTAATAATGTTTTCTTTTGAGCCTTTTTGAGATTCCAGCATTCACTTCCAGCGAGGAGTATTTGGAGGACCATTGTTTCATAGATTCTTAATTTTGTTACTTGTTTGGTGTCTCTTGACTTCCATATTTTATTAAGTCGTCCAAAAGTTTAAGATGCTTAACTGATTCATCTGTTTATATCTTTTATAATTTCACCATTGTACTCAATAACTCCTTCAAGGTAGGTGAAGTTTTCTACCTGCTCTAGATTCTTACTATCAATTTCAATTTTCAGATTGGTGCTTCTTTTTCCTATTTGCATAATTTTTGTTTTGTCTATATTTATGTTTAATCCAGATTTTATACACTCCTTTATTTTATCAGAAATTCGCTGTAGATTTTCTTCTGTGCTTGCAAATAATGCAATTTCGTCTGCAAATTTTAAATTTGTCACATTTTCCCCATATATTTTGATTCCGGAGTCTTCATTGTTTAATGCCTTATTGGTGGCTTCTTCCAGTGTAAGATTGAACAGGTTTGGTGACAGATTGCATCCCTGTTTTACTCCGCTCTCTGTGTGGAACCAGGGGCGCGTCGGCCATATGTGCAATGTGTGCGACGTACACAGGCGCCAAGATAGTAAAGGCGCCAAAGATTTGATATGATATTTTAAATAAAGTGAATTTTGTAAGCAAAATACTGCAGTCTTCATCTATGAATCTCCAACTTGCTTTAGATGCATTGAATGATCTAAATCAATTTTTAAATGATTTTAGGTCTGATGAAACTTTCAAAGAAATTGTAGAAAGCTCAAAATTAATTGCAGCAAAATTTGACGCAGAGTCTGTATTTTGTAGTAGAGTAGAATAGTAGACCACTAAGGCGACGTAAAAAGACAACACAATTTGATTACGAACATGAAAATATAGTAGATCCTAAAATTTCATTCAAAGTAATTTTTTTTTCTCTGCATAATAGATCAAACATTACAATCTTTGCAGGAAAGATTTACTTTATTAAAAGAACATATGAATTCATTTCAGTTTTTGTATTTGTTAAGTTCTTCACAAAATAAAGAATATTTATTATCTTGTTGTAAAAAGTTATGACAAAAATTAACACATGGGAATCATTCAGACATTGACGCAGGCGATTTATGCGAAGAAATTTTACACTGTCAACCATTTATTTCTAATTTTAAAAACGATATATTTCAGATAATTCAGTATATTTATTCAAACGACTTAATCACAGTTTATCCAAACTTTCCAATTGCTCTTCGATTCTTTTGTCGTTACCGGTATCTGTAGCATCTGCGGAACGGTCCTAAACTTAAAATTATTAAAAACTACTTGTGCTCCACAATGGTACAAGACAGACTTTCAAATCTTGCCATTATATCAACAGAGTCAGATATTTTGGATCAACTTGATATACATGATATTACTCGAGAATTTTCATTAATGAAAACTAGAAAAGTTCAATTCACTAAGTGATTTTTCTTTCTGTTTAAATATTTATTTAACTATTTCTTTATCCAATAATGTTTAATATGTTCTTATTTAATATACTTGTAAGTTACTATATTCTTTATTTATTTTATTATTTATTTACTTTATTTTTTTCCAAATTATTTTTATTGTTTTTGTACCCTTCTTGTATGTTTATTGTTTTTAATACATTTTTTTTTTTTTGTAATTTCTGCTTTTTGTTCAATAAACTTATAATTAATATATTTCGTATTTCATTTTTACTCACTAATACGTTTTTATAAAGTGATTTTTTATTGGGGGAAGGGGTATAGGGGCGCCAACTAAGTTTGCACAAAGGCGCCGGACACTACTGGCGCGCCCCTGTGTGGAACCAGTTGGTTAAGCAATGATCGTTAATTCATAAGTATAATAATTTGAAAATTTAACCTAGATAGCTTATAAGTCAGTTTGTTCGAACCTTCTTGATAACGTCAAGTCGGACAGTTAATGCGCTATAGACTCATAAAACATTTCTTCCTAACCAACTTCAGATTTAATTCTAATCTTAATAAAACCAAACAGTTATTTAGGCTTATTTTTTTTATTAAAATTATGTGTATATTAAAGGTTTTATTCTTCCTTCCTTGTAAACGGCGGTAATAGAGAAATTTTGAAATCAAATCTCAATCAATTCAGAATTTCAAATAGTAGCCGAATCTAAAATAAAATTATTCATTTAATAATTATTAAATAGCAACTGTGCCAAATAGGCAGATGAATATTTTGCGCAAATGCGGAAAAGGACAGAATGCAGGATATAATGAAAAGAATACATTATAGCGGAAATAATGAAACAGGGCTTTTATTACTAACCGATGAATATTTCTATATTTACATTATTGCATGAATCATGCATTTAAAAAAGAATAAAATAAAAAATGTCGTTATAGGCAATACTTCGTTACACTTGACTTTTACTAACGTCTCTCTCCCGGGATTACTTTGTTTACTAATGTAGCCCGCTACGCCAGCAATGCTTTTATCGTTTTTATTGTTTGTACCAGCACTGATGGTGTAAAATGCTATAAGCAAAAAGTACATTTAAATCGGCTACTAAAAGCACTAGTTATGAATTCACTAGTCTAATAAAACTGCAATATGTTTTTGAATTAATACACACAAAAAAAAGAAAGAAAAAAAGAAAGAAAAAAACGCCTAAAAGGCATGTGTGCAAGATGATAGAGGGAAGTTAAAATTAAAAACTGCTGCGTCACACGAATAGCGACAAACCTAGCCCTTTGCGACTAACAATATTATTATGAATAGCAAGTGGCTCTCTTTACAGCTAAATGCAGGCAGCACAGAGATCGATCAAACATGGTAAGTATGCAGGATGCGTTTGCTTATTGCTAACTCCATTGGCTTCATAAATGTAAGAAATATGTCATTTTAAAGCTCCTGATAAAGAAGTTTAATACAAGCAAAAAATGTGCGATTTTCGTCTCTAAATTCTGGTAATTATTTTCGTGTACAAATCCATGTGTACATGAAATTCCTGTTTTGTCTGGCCTCTTTACTGTTGCCTCTAAAACAAGAGATTCGGAGTACATCTATAAAACGACGCACGCAGGAATATTTCCTGTAGTAGTGCGCAATTATAGTTAACGACTTTTTATTTTGCATCAATAAGTGGCAAAGTGGTGTGGAGCAGCGAACCAGTTTCGTTTTAATTGGTCATTTTTAGAGAATAATGACTAAGTAGATATACGTGTTAGTGGGGAAGAGGATTTAAAAAAGAAATAGCAATGCATCTTCAATGAAAAGAGTGCGTGGGAGTATGAATTGTTAGGTACTCTGTCAAGATGCTCTACAGATAAGCTATTGAGAACCCAACAATTAAAAAAAATATATATATATATATATATATATATGTGTGGTATAGCGGTTTTTTTTTTTTTTAATACACCATGGTTGCATGTTGAATGCTACAAAATGTATCAGAAAATTCAGTCAGAAGGGGAGGTTATTCGCTATTTGGACTTCAATAGCCTTTATCCATGGGTAATGAAATACTAAGTATTTCCTATGGGGCATCCCGAAGTTATTCTCGATAATTTCGACTATTCTCCTGGGGTATACTTTGGTATTTGCCATGCAAAAGTGGAAGCACCTACCGATCTCTTTTTACCGGTTTTGCCCATCACAGTTACCGAAAATTTAATCTTCCCCCTATGTGGAAAGTGTGCTTCCAAAATGGCCCCATTGCTCTCATACTGACCGATCTTTTACAGGTTATTGGTGCACTCCAGAATTAGATTTAGCACGTGCTCGAGGTTATAAAGTTATAGAATTTTACGAGGGTGGCATTTTTCTCAAAAATTTGAAGGGGAAGAAAACTTATTTGTTCACTACATTGATACCTTTCTGAAGCTGAAACAGGAAGCATTTGGATGGCTTGAAGGTCAAAACCGACAGGCTTATCTGGACGAGTTTTTGCTAAGGGAAGGTGTTATGTTAAATAGTGAACACATTAGTAAAAACCCTGGTAAATGTTCACTTGCTAAGCTTTGTTTGAATTCTCTATGGGGAAGGCTTGGCATGAGAATATTAAGAACTCAGACCCAGGTGATTTCCTCTTATGAAGACCTCGTAGAACTTTTTTTAGATAACAGTAAAGTTATCCAAAATGCCAGGTTAGTTTCAGAAGAGCAGATGATGTTTGCCTACTCTCCTACTGAAGGCAGTGAGCCTGAAAATAGGAAAGGGAATGCTGTCTACTCCTCATTTGTAGCTACCTACGGTAGGATAAAGTTATATGAGGTCATGGAACCTTTTCAAAGACGGCTTTTATACAAAGATGCTGATTCTGTCATTTTCAGTGAAAAGCCGGGCGATTACTCACCGTCCACTACCTTGGGGAGCTAGGCGACGAACTTGATGGTGACTTTATAGTTGAGTTTGTTACCACAGGCCCCAAATCTTATTCCTACAGAACGTAGGGTGGTGGGGGGGGGGGGAAGATTGTGACCAAATGCAAAGGCATTACTTTAAATTCTCGTGCGGCCACTGAGATTAATCAGGAATCTATGATAGCAGCAGTAAGGGGTGAGCCACAAAACATCCAAATTCCTGTACCATTTTCTGTCCATAGAGACAAATGGAGCTGTCAACTCAAAACGACCTCCGTAACAAAAAGATTTGGATACACTTTTGCGAAGCGCATAGTGTTAACAGACACATGCACTTTTCCCTATGGGTATTTTAAAGGATAATTGCTTACACTCACATACCCCATAAGCAAAAGATGCCATCTATGGGACAGAAAACTATACAGCATTCTACCTGGTAGGTAAAAATCCATGATTGTTTCCCAACACGATAATTTGCAGTGTCGCCCTTCTCTTGTACAGTTTTCACATCATTGTTGTTATTATTATTCCACAATAGCTTCTTTTTTTTTTCTTTCTTAGAATTTAAAAAGAAAAAATTCGTCTTGGCATGATTACATGGTGACTGTGATAAAAATAAAAAAAAATCTTGATGGGGAGATTTTTTGATATTAAAACCAAGTATCTATTTGTTTTTACATGATCTCTGATTGTATAAAAATAATCACAGTCTAATTATGTTATCATTTTCGATATGTTCATTCATCCATTTACCTGCATTATTTCGGGAGCTACTCAGTCAGAAAAACAACATTCGTGTTGTTTCTCATAGAACATTGTAATCAACTAATCAAACCACCACCGGAGCGAATCGTTTACTGTTACAGTGAAAATCAGGATAGATTTAAAAGAAATTACTAACATAGAATTCGTGAATGGTTTGAAGTTACCTGAATTTGATTCTAATGTGAGAAATGTACTCATAATCGATTATTTGTTTCACCAGGTTAAGGCCAGCACGGAAATAGCTGATGTTTTCGTAAAAGGTTCACATCACCGTAACCTGTGTCATTCTACTGACACACAATTTATTCTGTAAAGGTACACATTTTCGTACAATTTCTCTCAATAGCCATTATGTTATTGCTTTTAAAAATCCCCGAGACTCTTTGCAGTTTTCTCATTTAGCTTCCCAAGTATTTCCAGGACAAATGAACGTGTTAGTTCAGATTTATAAAGATGCAACACGCGAACCCCACTCATATTTAGTTTTAGACTTTAGACAGGAAACACCTGATATTTTACGCTTAACGTCACGGATTTTGCCAGGAGAAGAACCCAATATAGTGTTTATCCCTGAATGGCTGATAGACTCAAACGCTATGAATATCTCATCAAGTACTTATCTCATTCCTCTCCCAAACAAGCAAATGATGCTTTAAAACACTGCACTTCCAGCCAAATCGCCACACTCTGTGAAATCTGTAAAAATGATTTATGTGGAAATATTCCACTAAAACATAATCAGAAGTCACGCCTACGAAGGAAAAAAAAAATTATAAGAGCACTAAGTAACAAATCGCTTCCCTTCATTACTAGAAGAAAACTGTTTTACAACACGGGGGAGCACTGTTCCCATTATTAGGCAGTATCATTGTTCCTTTATTGAGTTCACTTATTAGAAAATCAATATGTTTAAAAAATTTACACTACTCCAATCACCAGAGGAGCGTGAACTGTACACACTAGATGATGAAATGAGTGTCATTTTAAAAATAAGAAATAAACACGCAGATGAATAAGTAAAAGCATATTTAAATGTTCTGCAAAAGTATTTAGGTTTGAAAAACCAATTGGCTCGCACAGAAGGAGAGCAACAGGAACATAGACTGCCACGTCCAGAACCTTCACTGCACAAACCGAATAAATACCCAGAACCATTCCCATCAACCATCAACGTCAGCCAGTCCCAGTGAGGAAAATGCTTCCACTCCAATCCCTGCCCGCAAGAGAGCTCGAAGGAGGAGTACCAAATTCGTGTTTTTATCTCCCCGAAAGCTGCGTGGGAATAAGAAACTGGTGTAGAAAAAATGGTAGGTGAAAAAAACAAATTTTTTAATTTTTTTTTTATTTTCAGTAAATGATCTGTAACAGCATAAGTTACTACAATATCATTTAACCACAAATCCTTAGAATAACATTTGCTAATAATATTTTGCATAGAAAGACCACGACATCTCAATATTAAAAAATATGCACAATGCAAACCACACGCGACAGATTCCTTGGCTTGTACAGCTACATAATTATAATGCCATTTATTAGTGTTGATGTTCAAAAAGTTAACAATATCGTTTTCGGGTGGACGACCGAAGCTATCGAAAAAATCACCATGTTTGTCTTTAATATAGATAGCTTGCCAATGTTGTCCTGGCAACCAGGTCGGATCTGTGTTCACGACGAACATCGACTGTTGTGGCAATTCATCACGAGCACAAACTCCTAAACCCACTTTTCTTGTGGTGGGTTCTGACTCTAGTATGCTTACTAATTGTTCAGTGTTCATAGTCCAGTAACACAGAATGATCCTTTGTTACGGATAACGTACACTCAAATTCTGCATAAAGAACCACTGTGATGTTTTCAGGAAGAGGTTGAGGAAATTTGACTTTGAGTGGCACACTTCCTCTTCTTAATAGACTGACATGGGGGGCAACGGCTTTTTGATCTGGCGATAAGTCAAATCCATAGAGAACGTTTCACTTTACGTATTCCTCATAAGAAATGTCATTACCACAGTCTCTGTTCCATTTACCTAGTGATGTGAACAGTGACATGTAACATCTGCTGTAATGCCTTTCTTTGAAGTTCGGCGTCAAAGGTTGTGAGGGATATTGAATACCGTCAGCTGTCACTTCAAGAAAATTCAGATTGAAATAATGAAAATTAAATGGATTTCTGTTGAAAGTGCCATTAAATCCATCACTAGCGACCAGTCCAATAATTAATCTAGATGGTATTTCACCTAGATACAGATTGTCTCGTGTGGCATCTTTCATACCCTTGGGAATCGAAAAATAAGACACTTGCACATGATTGATGAGATATACCATGTTTGACTTGTATAACACAGACAGATGAGCCAGTTGAATCTTCGGATTTATTTCGACTTTGCGGATAAAAAGTGTAACCTCTTCAGTTTGCACTTTAGCCTTAAAATCAGCATTTGCAGTCAGTAAACAAAATTCGGGAGAACTGCGAACCATACGAACACGAACAGTAACGTTGATGATCAAGTACCGGTCTTGATGCATGATGTCAGCGTGTATTCGCCCAAGCATTTCGATACTTTTCGGGTTAATTCGAGCTTGTCATCTACGCATTCCACATTCACTTTTGGTAAACATATCACTAACATTAACCACATCATCTTTAACAAATAGTTCATTTGTCGGTTGACTGTTTTTAGCATGTCTGTCATAATTTAGTAGATTTTCAATATAAGCCCTATAAGGATACGTGTCTGATGCCACATTCACTAGTTTATCTTGGAGAAAAAAGTCAATTTGACTGAACAGGTAATGGAAAAAATTATTCACAACACCAACTGAAGAATCTTCGATAGGTTTACCATCATTGTGAGTGATGCGCACACGAACACGTAGGATTTTCCCAAATCCAAGTATTCTTCAGATGTACCTGGTATGTAAAACTCCACAGGACCTCCACTGTTAGTACTGGATATTGGTTGGTAGGTGACATAAGAACTTGTTTCCACACACATGTTGACACGAGGGTGGAAAAAAAGATCTAATTCTGACATCATATCCTCAGCAAAAGATGTCATCTCGCTTGCGCTTTTTAGTATTCGTTTTTTTCTTCTTGCTTCCTTGACCTCTCTGAAGTAATCGGCTCTGAGCCTTTTCAGTAATAGTTTTCCCAGCTTCTGATGCTCTGTTTATAAAGGCTCGACGTACAGGTACCCCTTCCAATACATCTCCTATTATATGCTGACCGGCTTTTAAGGCTTGACGACCGACAAATTGAGCTGCAGGTTTTAAAAGTGGACTTAGAAAGGAGAAGGCACTTCTGAAAATGCTACCTAATCCTTACCCATACTGTATTGGGGACCCCGTGAATATTTGAGTCCCATCTGCCTGCATTGTGTAATATCTAAGATAACCAGCCATCCTTCACTTGTTGGAACTGTAATTTAACTATTGTCTTGCCGCCACGAAAGTAGAACAACTCGCCGCTGTCAGAACGAATTTCAATGCTAATTGACTGAAATGTTTGTTTTCGTAACGTATAATAATCAGGTTGAGCAAAAACGAAGAAACACTTGGTGCTGCACTGAACAACTCGTAACAATGGATTAAATCAGAATAAACAAAATATGAGGCTACATCCCTCTTTATATCAACTGGATATTTCCCTGTGATTGTACCTTTCAGTTTAACACCAATCTGATTAAAACCCAGTAGAAGGCCCAAACCCGAGGCCTCCTTGGGAAACAAGTTGTAATCTTTTGGGACTGTCAGAGAAATGGTGTTGTTTGGGTTCTTTTTTCCAGTAATCACAGAACTCACATCAAACACTGCTTGAAGAAGTTCAGAGGGTGAATTGTAACTGCCATGGGGAATCTTGTACACTTTGTAAAATCCTTCTTTAGACTTTTCGAAAACTTTATTTCCTGTGATGTTGTTGTTGTCGTCGATATTGTTGACTCCTCCTCCTACTGCACGTATCATATGAAACTCATCGTAACCGGAATCGATGTTATTAAATTCTCCCAGAAGATGAATTTCGGCAAGAGCAACTTCCCATTTACCTTTAAGTCTGATCTCGTGTGGTAATTCCACTTGAAATTTCGTTTGCGTGTTTGTAGGAAACATTTTAGTGTAAAACATGAGGGATAACCGAGCCACTTAACAAAATACTGAAGCTTTCCTTTCTGTTTGCGGTGTTTAAGTACTTGTTCGATTAGATACACGTCTTCCGGAAGTTCATTGGGTATATCAGCCTTTTGCAGTTGAGGATCATAGAAAGTTCCGTCCACTATCTCTCCGTCCTGACTGCGAACTCTATATACTACAGGGTTTCTATTAATAACTTGAGCAATAGTGAACAATTCTCGTGTCCAGTTACCCCAATACCCTTTTCTAAATTTGTGGGTATCACCACTTAAAACCACACTATTACCTACTTGAAATTTTGGTTTAGTAGTCTCCTCTTGGGTTCCGTACAAATATTTCCAAACACGATCCTCGTTGTGAAGGTTAACGTCCGAAGGAGCCATACCGATAGTGCGGTGTGGTGTGAGGTTATAAGTATGTACAAGGGTCGGCAAAACCTTCGTATAACTTTTACTTTTAGGTATACGTCATCCATTTGTAGATCTTTGTTTTCAATGTTCTGATAAATCTTTCTGCAATGGGTGCTTTCATTTCGCTCCTGGTCATGCAGAAATAAAATATTATGGTTCTTAAACAATGCACGAACTTTCTTGTTGCAAAACTCTTTTCCTTGATTAGTGTTTATGCAACATGGCACTTCCTCTTTAAAAATAGACTCGAAAGCATTAACAACAGCGTCTGCTGATTTCCTCTTCAGTGTTCGAACCCACGCAAATCGGGAAAAACCATCAATGCATACAAGAAGGAAACACACACCACCATTCTCTTTTGCATGGGATGACATATCTGCCAAATCACATTGAAAAGTGTGTAAAAGTGTCGGGAGATTGATTTGATTGCGTTTAAACTTTCTTCTAATGAGTTTATGTCTCACATAAGTAGGCTGTGTGGCTAACCAACTTATCATGGTTTCATGTGGCAAATTTGTATGTTTCTGTAAAGCTTTGATACTTCCAAAACTAACTACTGTATTAGGATTATAGTAATCTGCTAACTTTTCCATTACTATCAATGATTTTTTTTTTTGCAGGTGAAAATCAAGAACCATTGCAAAAGTGGCAAATACTTGCTTTTATAGCAGTACTGCTAATATTAGTGTATGCGGAAATTGCCATAATCATCTGGGAAGCAGTATTAAAAACAGACAATCAAACATGCCTCATCAAAGAAATGTTACGACAAGAAAAACACCATATGCATTGGTGATATCTGTAAATTCCTATTTCTGCATATTGCATTGTAAATAATATCTGCGAAATAAATATGTAAACTGAAAAGAACAAACAGTGTCGTTGATGTGTTATGTATGTTTAAGTAAGATCACTTTTGAAAGCACCGTGAATTCACACATGATTTGTTTATTTATTGAATTTAAAGATCTTAATTTTAGACAAATCAAAATATTCGGATGAATTATGAATAAAATACGAATTTGAATTAGAATATGAATATAGAAGAAAATACGGATGAGCTATGAGGTAAAAAAAGTGTGTGTTTGAGTGACATCAGCATATAATTAAATTATTCAGAAGAGCTCGAAACAAGGCCACCACTAGACTCTACTCTACTCTACTCTAAGAAACAGGAAAGAAATTCCTCAAACTGTATTGGAAAATTAGTACAGCCATCTATAGACAACCAAACACAAAACATGATGACAATGACGGAGGTGTGTCACCCTGGGAAAATTCCAAGATATCTTATCTCAAAAACATCGCCCACAATTCCATAGCCAAACCAAAACACCATGTGATATCACAGAGAGACATATGTTCCCCAGAAATTTCCAAACACATAACGTCACGATTCTTATCTCTAAATACAACCACAATGCTATAGGCGAACCAAATACACCACGTGATGTCCCTGACAGACGAGGGCCCCAGCGAAATTCCAAACATTCCAAACTCTATAACAACAAACATTCATGTCACGATTCCTTATCTTATCTTGATTTGCTTCAAAGTGTCCCACCAATCGCAGCACAATTCCTTATCCACTAATATATCTCCGTATTCCATTCAAAACAATGACGTCACTTATTTACAACTAACAAATGACGTCACTTATCTACATCTGATAACAACAAACATTCACGTCACGATTCTTTATCTTATCTTGATCTGGTTCAAAGTGCTACCCATACTACTGGGAATCATAAAAAAGATCCTCTGTGTAAGAGCAGGATTGTATAGTGGCATCTTTAGTTATCACAATGATTACCTGCGAACTGCCTAGAGTAATTATTACCATATGTAACTGTAGACATACTTTTATTTGGCCTAATTTTGTCAATAAAAATGGATATGGTTCGCAATTTTTTAAGGATTTCAAATAATGAATTTTAATAATAATAATAAATCTGGCAAGAAAACCAAGAAAAACGTGTGCTTGTGAATTTTGCAAAAAACACCTAAAAACAGTTCTGAATTTATCCGATGATATCACTTACAAGAATAAATTATTCTTATTATTCTGAATAACAGAACAGTCGAATACACTTTTTTTTTATGCTCTCCGTTTCTCCGCTTGTCAGTACATGAACAGCTTATATTTAGAATAATTTGCTGAATAATTTAGCTATATAGTAAATAGAATGAGCTTTGTAAACTGCGGCATCCTATCTGGCAAAAAATGTCGGCCACCACTATAATAACTTACGCTAAAAAAATCAGTAAAAATAAGTTAAAATTAACTTTAAAATGAGTTAGTGTCTCATACGGTCGCGGAGAGGATATTTATTTCTTCTAAAAAAAAAAAAAAACTTTTTCATTCCACAAGAAAAACAAACAAGTCAGACAATAAACGCAATTATTTGCACATAGGATTAACTGATCTATTGTTTTGGAATTATGGCTGACACAACTAAAGCTATGAGGCCAGTGTTTTATATTTGCTAATTGCTTGTGTTCTTCTGGTTAATCTTCCCATTTTGCAAGATGAAAAACCCAAGTTTTCGAGAGGATAGCCCCCCCCCACACACACACACCCTTTCTGTATTAGACTGGCTATCTCACCTTCAGTGGGAAAAAAACCTTCTAAATGTTCTTCACCTTCTAATAGACAAGATTCAAATCCAGTCTTTCCAACCAAACTATTATTGATACCAGCTATTCTACCTAATCGTGATAATCATTAAGGGATTTATGAATCCAGTTGCCAGTGCACGCGACAGACCATTGAGAGAAGACTATTGGATATCTGGAGTTATGGCCGGAGCAAATAAAGCTATATTAATAGTATATTGTGACTGTTAACGACATGTGTTTTTCTGGCCAGTTTTCTGTTTTGTGAGAGGAAGAAAAAAAAAATTCTCATAGGAAATGAAGGAAGATTAGTAAGATACCAGCCTAGTTGGCAGAGTATACAGCGCTTCCGCTCACCAACCATCAGCTCGTGAGTTAGAAGCCTACTGCGACAAGGGTCTTTAGGAGAAAGATGGAGTTCATATCTCAGTGTGAAACCGTTTCCCTGCTTACTGGAGGTCTGAAGTAGCTTATAAAAGTGCTATGTTTTGGTCTCTAGGATAATCCGTGAGATCATCTTAAGTACCGTGAAGCCTATGACACCAACATACAAGTTTACGACCTTTCACAGATGGAATTCACAAAAATTCTTAATTTTTTTTCGTATTAATCTTCTGCCGATCCTCAATCCACAGATATAGCATTTAAATTATAATTTTTAAAAAAAATGACAGAACAAAACATGGAACCAGCTCGTTATTATACGTTGTTAAGTTCCACATAATGAAATGGACTCAGTGTCTGCAGCTTATAATCCCGAAGGAATGCTATTTCAAAGGGGCAACAGTGGTAGTAATTTACAAGTACCACCCTTTAATTGGAATGATTCATCCACACTTCTGATACGACTCTTCAGGCAGAAGAAAGCAGTCTTATGACGAGGAAACATGGTGTGTGCCAACATTCGACTGAATGCGTATAATTCTTCAATTTAGTTTAATATATAAACGAATTATAGTTGTCTACGCTTATTACACAGTAACCTCCAAACAGCTAAGAAATTCTCGAATGCTATAGGTTCAAGATCACTAAAGCATCAATGCTTATGATTATCTCAACTAGATAAGGACTTATAAAGTTATTATATATTCGAGTAGCGAAACATGTGGAGAATTTAAATAAAAAATTCGCCAGTCTTCGTAATTTAGGTGGTCAAGGTTATTGATTACCACAGATATGTACTACAAAGGGTGCATCGAATCCCGCATAAGACATGATGATTTGTAAAAGTCTACTCTCGGCAAGTTTGTATAGCTTCTTTAGTTTATTAAGCAGTACTATAAAAAAAAAGAGTTATCCAGAAAGGATAACTTCTTATGCAGTATCGAATTTATCAAAACATACCCTATTAATAACTGACCCTTGACGCGCACAGCGAGCTAAAATATCAAGAAAACATGAAAGTTAAAAATAAAAAAAAATTATGTAGCCTAAGTTTGACTCGAATGCAAACTAACAATATGCATCCTGTTGAAAGCAGAATTTGTTGTCATGGAAACGTTACGTCACATCCGTCTGGACCAAACAACACTATTATATACAGAAATTAGTTAACCATTATGAGCCTTTTGAACTCAAGGTCACCTTGACACTTAGCTTCATTTTAATCTCAGGCTGTTGACCGTGTGATTAGAGCCAGCTAGTCATAATTACGTTGTGTATTATGCCAAAAATGACAACGAATTTTATTCAAGAAATTAAATACACTTATAAACTCATCTTAAACATTGACTAGCTCAATGAGTTAAATGTTGGTATGATAATCATGGGATAGGCTAGAAGGATTTTGTTTTGAAAGAAATTAAAATGTTATGGGCGTGAAATCTTTAAGTAAACAGTGCATGTAGGTATATATCTAACATTTCTGGCATTTTGTTCATACGAAAATAACAATTTGCAAACACAACGCACACATTAAAATAGCACTTGAACTCCTGCCATAAAATTTGGAATTCCAATTTTATGGATGAAGGCGACAGACAGAATACTTAAAAGCTGAGGTCAAGAGGTATACATGACTAAAATCATAACGCTGCTCTTCATCTACGTAATTAAAATAAACAATAAAAATAAAGAGAAGGGGAGGCGGGGGGAAAGAAAAAAAAGGAAACAAATATATAATCAGGGAGGATTTCATCGTCTCTTCGAAACTATCTCGCCATCGCATCGCAACGAAAATTGAAAGAAGTGCAGCAATAAAATACTACTAGAAAATATAAGTTGCATCTGTTATTCCATTACGTTCACCAAGGACGCGTGTCAACTTCCGGTGAACCACCTGAGGTGACAACGAAGGTCTGTTTCCAGTAAGGAAATGAATGGTAATGATAGCGACGATAAAACTAATGATAGTCAATATATGTTACACGAAGAATTTGTATCCACTAAATAAAAAATCTTAAATCCACATGGATTGGAACTGACGAAGCGAGAAAAACAGCGCTATAAAAATCGATTTAAGGATCTTGCGATACAGTGCTGAATACGAGAGATGTAAGGCTTCTTTTAAATGCAAATAGTTAGAAAGATGAAATATACTGAATTTTTATTTTTATTTATTTATTTATTTATTTTATTTTATTTTGTGAATCTCACTCACGAAAGATTGTCAAGGTATAGTACATTAGTACTTTGGATGGGCTAAGGACTTTTTTTAATTGTAACATTACGAATAAGGTGGCCTAAAAAATTAATTTGAACAAGTTTGGATAATTATTATTATTTTCATGTCCTTACAGCGCGTATATTCCTTTGGCATCATTTACCAGCTATTTGTGGAAAAAGCACCATCTTTTTTCCATATTAGGAAAATTCCGTCTGCAGTATAGTGTTTCCGAATACCTGAAAGAACTAGTGGTGTATCATCTGTATTTATGATGATTTCCATGTATCCTTCAAGATCCTGTTCCAGCTGTTTATAAGTCGATTGGCAAGTTCATTGGAATAATTGTTTTCATGCCACGCATGGACGAAATGCACAACAAATTTGTACATTGCAACTCTTGGTTCACTTGTACAACTTCAAGAAATTTCCAAGGTTTTCTCTCTATCTGGATCTCGAATGTTATTACTTTTTTTTTTTTTTTTTGCTGTTACTTTTATTCTAGAATTTAAATAGAATATTTTTAACTTATATTCAGAATCCAGGGAAAGGTGTAATGCCGCAAGTTCAGTGGTGTATCTAGAGCTTTTGCCGTCCCTCTCAATACACACCAAAAATACCACAAAAAGTCAAAATGACGCATAGGGAAATAAATTAAAATATTATGTTTATTTTTGAAGCAAAACTTTAATTTCAACATTCTAAAATGTTATTTTTCTGGCTTTTCTGTTAGCAAAATCGTCGATGACATTGTCGAAGTCTATTTCATAGCAATGTAGGCAATTCTTAATCAATTTTATTTAGAAAAACTCCTCTCACAACACTTACAGCAATTGTGAGGAAAATTCGCAGTAGTATTACAATAGTTGGAACTGAGTTCTCGAGACTGTATTTTAGAATTAACTGCAAAAGTTCAAAAATGTTCAAAGTGCCGCCCGGGGAGGACCGCCCCTACCGTTCCCCCTCTAGCTACGCCTCTGCTCAAGTTTGTTCCTTGATATGTCTTGATATTTTTCAGAGATATGCAACAGTAACATTATTTATGGCCGCCAAGGTCACTGATTATTACAAATGTCGTTCGAAACTCAAGCAGAACCGAATACGTTAGACTGCCATGAAACAGATTTTCTTCTCGACAACAAACAAAACTTTTTTAATACATAAAGAAATGATCGTATGATTTTTTCAAAAAAATTTGAAATTTAATAAATTTACTTAGACATAATAAAGTATATCAATTTTATTATCCACATCCATTCCAGATTAGACAAGTATGCAAAAAAAAAAAAAAAAAAAACTGTTCACTAGACACAGAAGGCTGAATATTCCCCACCCTTTACCTAAAAGCTTCATATGTCGGTCAGATATGTCGCTATGCAAAATAATTGATGAAAACCATACCACTGCTGTCATCCATGTGCAAGGTCTAAGATTGTTCATTTACAAATGATATTGCTATTCCGTCCCCACTTAGCCCCCCCCCCGGAAAAGATTCTTGAGGTAAAATTGGCATGTATAAAAATAAAATTGCTATTATTTCTCGAAAGAGAAGACGCTTCAAAATAACTATTTTTTTAAAAATAGCTCACCTGCTAAATTACGATTTCAAGTGTTTTTTTTATTTTTTTTAATTTTTTTTATTTGAGGTATTTATCCAGAATTTATATAATGAAAGAAAAAAAAATCTACGCATTTTATAATAATGCTATACTTTGGTCTTTAGTGTTATTTTCTGTTTAATGTTATGTTATGAGAAACATAACATTAAAATTTGGTCTGGATCCTATAAGATCCAGACCAAATTTATTTAAAGGAAAAAAATTTAACAGAGAAAGATGGCAGTTGGATTGTCAGATTTAATTCATCCGTAATTTTACTATTGATAAGTGTAGAGCAATAAAATATCTAACACGTGATTATATTTTTCTGTATTGTTCCAAACAAAGTTCTCTTCTGCTTCTGGTCTAGAAGAATTCGTTTGTTTAGTTTCGATTCTGCACAAAAACCAATTCGGCCAGTACTAACAGGCCAAAATGATCTTTATATATTGATATATAATGTTTTATTTTAATTCACAACAACAAACATTTAAGGATAATAAAACGCGCTGTAAAACTGAACAAATGTTTTCATTTTAACAATTTGTAATTAAAGATACGGTACAGTATATGCTGTATAGCAGTAGTTCTTAACATTTTCGAAGTGATGGAACACTTTCGATTATAAGAAAAATTTGGGGAACACCAGAAGCATTAGAATCATAAAACTAACAATAAAAATATGCATGGACTTGCCTTTTATAAAAAAAATGGAACTTATTTTAATGCGATACTTCAGTGTAGGCTTTTGCAGATTTCAGCAATATCAGGTCTAATATGTGATATAGCTACCCTCATCTCTTTGCCTATATTAGCAAGTCTTTCACGCTTTTTAGTTTTTATATTGGTTAATATTGAGAAACTGAGCTTACACAAATATGATGTTGAAAACTAACCAAATTTTCAGTGCCCCTGTGGAGAGAGCTGGGTATTCGGCTTGAACAAAAAATCCCAAATTCTTCAAGAGTTATTTCAGAGAATTTCATTTTTAGAGTACGATCCGTTGACAAGGTAACTAATTTCTTGTGACGAAAATTCACAACTCGATGTATTAACTGTGCCAAATGGATTTCGTATCCAGTCATAATTGTGTGTATTTAAGGAAGGAAAGTAACTTGAAATATTTTCTTCCAATATTGTTAATTGTTCTTATAACGGAAATAATTCCCTCGACATTTTTATTATTGAGCGACGGAAATATATCTATTGTATTTTTTTCTGATATGCGGTTTTTCCAAAGAGATACTTTTTTATGAAAAGCTGACATAGAAATAAGATTGGATAACCATCTTATTTCAGTGGAAAAGCAAAAGATTCGTACTTGGCTTTCATTGATATGCAAAGTTTTTTAAAAAGGTGTGCTTTTAAAGGTCTTGACTTGATATAATTTTCCACATTTACAACTTGGTCAGTACAGGTTTTAATATTGCCAGTAGTGTTTTTGGAAATAAGGATTCTCTATGCAAAAAACAATGTGTAGATATAATATATCCTGCAATAGCAGTTTTCAGTTGTTAGGATCAGAGTAGCCAATTACACTCAGAACTGTGTCATGTGACATCTTTCACCGGAAGAACACTTGCAACCAGTTCGCGGAACACGAGTATTCCTGGGAACACCGGTTAAGAACTACTGCTGTACAGCAATGCCTGAACAATCGTCTCATATTTTTCAAATAATTTACGTTAATAACACAATAGTACACAATAGAAATAGCACAATAGAAAATCCACATTGTATAGAATATAATACAGTATTTCACAGCTTAATTATTACATCTAAAAACTGCATGCACGTCTGGCAGACACGTGCGTTCGAATTGTTATCCTAACAGTCCAATAACAACTGGTGTAAGATACTCATTTTGTACGCTACTGATGAGTACAAAACCCATAACAATGGTATAGGGCACCTGCATAGCTTTTTAATATAACACATATTTTTTGTTATTCTTAAACCGTGTTAAACCAAAATTTGTAGCATTTTTTCGGACCATGCAAAACTGAAATCGTGTAAATCGAGGGTTAGGTCAACTTCAAGAAAACACGCGAGCTCTCACTGAGTGACCAAATTCTTCTCCTACTTCCAGACGTTCACAAACATCCATTCTGCAGTGGGATTCGAACCCCCGTCTTAATTACAGCGGAGACATTGTTCACGTTCTTTATATTCTCGAAAAGCCAACCAACGAATTGCCGAGAGAGAGAGTACCAAGGGTTGTGTATAGTACAAGTGTATTATTTTCTGTCAATCACGTATATCTTCATGTCGGTGTGTCTGTTTTATGTAGTGGAAAACCCTGCCACCCGATATGAGACCAACTAATTCACTTTCATCAAGTGAAAACCTAGGTCTTTCCAACCTCCCGGCCAATATTGTGACTGTGCTGTCAATTAGCACAGAAATCATTTACAAACGATGAGAATCACCTGAATCGAGCTTGATATGTTCATATATTGCTTACAGACTGCTTACGGCAATTGGTTATTCGTTTTAAAAAAAACTACACTTAATGCTTTTTCGATTAATTATACTTTACTTTCAACTCGATTATCACTCAGAAAAATTAGCTTTTCTCCTCAGTATACACAACATCGCTTTTCATCAATCCAATAGCTGCTTCGTCGTATCAGTAGTTTTTATTGACTTCCAGTTCAATACATTCAGCATCATAGTTTATTCAGGCATGAATAAGGAAATATACACAGATGCATATAACTACTGTTACTACTAATCATGGAGATAAACTTTAATTTATATGCGACTGGAAAGCGTCAGATGGTGCACACATCTCATCGAATGTTTACTTATGCATTGTCAAAAACTGTCTTGGCCTTCCTCAATCTCCAACTTATGTTGGAGATTGAGGAAGGCCAAGAATCTCCAACTGAGGAAGTTGAGAAAGGACAATTGAGGAAGGACAATTGAGGAAGGACAAGAATTCTCCAACTTATGTTGGAGATTCTTGTCCTTCCTCAATCTCCAACTTATGTTGGAGATTGAGGAAGGACAAGAATGCTTCAACATAAGTGAGGGGGGGGGGTGTAAGTTGCTATTCCAACTTACTCCCCCAAGTTGCTATTCCAACTTAATTCCTCCAATTGAGGAAGGACAAGAATCTCCAACTTATGTTGGAGATTCTTGTCCTTCCTCAATCTCCAACTTATGTTGGAGATTGAGGAAGGACAAGAATGCTTCAACATAAGTGAGGGGGGTGTAAGTTGCTATTCCAACTACCACAGCTGACTTCTCTGAATTGTTTCTATTAGAGATCTTTGCTAGATTTCTTCAAGAATGATAGTATTAGGAATGATCTTGCCATGTATATCCTAATATTGATCGAAGGCATGGTATTAAATGCGCGTTAAATAGTGACGTTCAATGTTTGAAAACTATATGTAAATATGGCTTGATAGCGCTTGTTTTATTATTTTTTTTTTAAACAGACGAATTTCGGTCTTTGTGGTTAATAGTTTGGATTTTCAGATATTAGTTACGCTTTTATGGAAATAAAGAATTATGTGCTTTGTTTTCTCTATTGAACAGTTTGGATGTAGGAACAAAAGTACTGAAAATCGTTCGCTTTTTACAAGGGTGTGGTCGTTAATCTTGATGCTTTTCTATTCCATTTCTTAGGACTATAGTTTTTACTACTGCTGGCTGCCAATCCAATCGAGTGCTGCATTTCTCCAGGTGATTTTGGACAGTCTGAATGTTGCTCGATTAAACACCTCATATGCAAAGCAGAGATCGTTTATATGAGGTTTGGCCTATCGAATCTTCAAGAGTTATTCCGTACCCATTCCCCACGAGTCTGAAAGCGTAAGTAGAAATAGGAAAGCTCTCAGTCCTCTTTCTATTAACCATTACTCTTTCATGATAATTCTGGTATGGTTCTGCTATTGCCTGAATTATTTTCAATTAATAGCTTGTTAATGTTAATGTTTTTTTTAACACGGAAACTGGTTCGTGGTTTCTAGTCGCATTAATTTACTAATTGTAGAGGATATGCCTATCCATAACCCCTTGTAAGAAGTATGCGCAGAAATTACCATCACGCATTCTGGTTGAAATTCTACTTTTTTTTTTTTTTTTTTTTTTTCTATGAAGGCATGTTTCGTTATGTTATTGATTTTGACGCAATGGCTACTTGTTTTCCTGACAAATCTGCGACATGAATCGCAATATGTTGCTCCAATTCATTGAAATGTTATAATTCTGTGTTACTTTGCATCGCTGTCGTAGTTCTCTGCGTTATGTTTTCATATTTAAATAAAACAAGGATTAGTATTTTATTATTAAAAAAAATAATCTAAGATCAGACAAACTACAGTATGTCTATATTTTTTAAAAAAAGATGTTATTAATCCTTATCTAGTTATATCAGGATTAATAACATCTTTTAAAAAAATGCTGTTTTCCCTTATTTAAGGAAACTAGAAAATGCATTCCAGGATTAGTTTATTTTATTTTTTTTTATGATACAATGGTCGTGCACATTTTGAAATGAAATACAAGCTGTAACCCAATATGAGCTCATGGGTTCATCTCGTTGCAGGACGTTTCGCTGTACGGTAGCTTCAACGCTGGTCTTCTGAAACCTATATTACCTTACCCTTCAAGAGAATAAAAGTATTGTAAGTGTAATCGACAAACTGTTTAAATGGATACAAAAGCGTAACTTCGCTACACACCCACAATCGCGAATACAGACTTCAGTTGAGGGAGAGGACAACTGTCAAATATTAGGGAAGAAAAACTGAGAAATATTACACTACAGTTTAACATTACTATTTTATTAATACAATTTACTATATTATTACTAACATTTCAAAAAATTAATGCGTGTTATAATTAAATATATAACTGAAAATTCAGACTTTTTTTTCTCCCTGATTTCTTGGTGCAAAGAAACTATTGCTTTTCCCATGGAGGAACAATCCATCTATTGCGCAGGTCTACAAATCCAAAATTTTCACGAGGCTTGCATTTGAAGAGCAAATTTGCAAAAATTATATTTTTTTGAGGGGGAGGAATTCACATAATTTCGTTGTTATTATTAGTCGCCAGGACTTCCATCGAGTCGAAAGACTGTTAGAAAGGGGGGGGGGGGATGCTTTAGAAACCAAAAATTGTGTCGTACGACTCCTTAAATTCATTTACTGTCGGTGAACTCACTACCTCCTCAAGCAATGCATTCCTTGTGTCTACACATTCGATTTATTAAAACAAAAACGATGTGCTCCAACAAAAAACGATATTCACTGATACGTCTTAGTCTTCCAATCACTCACGCCATTTGCCGTTGATCCTATTTCTGTCTAGAATGTTCTATAGCTAATATGCTAAGCGCCTCCATACCCTAATACAACAACAACAACAACAAATAAAATACAATACTATATTAAAGATTTTATTCGATTAGTTAAATACGATATTTTTTGAAGAATTTGTGATGAGAAGGAGGGGAGTAGTAGTTTTCATAATCAGCGTACGTAACCTCAAATTGTGCAAGACTTGTTACTACATATTCCTGCTAGTACATGATAAAGAAATAGAAGCATGTGCACAACACAGTATCAACTATCTATTGCATCTGCGCAGAATCTATATATATATGACTAATGGCAAAAGTGACTACACGAAGTCATATGGAGAAAATACACCAAGTTATTTTTAGAATATTTCATCGAATATACTAAAAACAGTTCCATCCATTTCCTTAGGAATCAATTAGTCTTACCGTGAATAAATCCAAGTAGATTTTTTTTAAAAGAAGTGTGTTTATAGGAGGCTGGTTCATTCATACGTCAATTTTTTTTATACATAACATGCATTCATATATCATAAACATCAAATCATTAATAATAATCCTTATTCTATGAGTTTTCTGTCCATTGATGTTGATAGTGAGAAGAAATGAGATTTCACGTTATTCGTTTTGCTCATGAAGGATAAAAATAATAAAATGTGCTCTGGTAAGTTTCAAATAAAAGTGATTTTTTTTTTCTATAGAAAGCTTTCGATCCTTAAGTAAACTTTTGTTCATCCACTTCCCTTGGAATGATTTTAGTGAGTTGTTTATAAGTTTCTTAAACTCAATGAAAACACCCAATGCCAAAAAAAAGCTTGGTGGAATTTAGTGACGCTAATCGTGTTCCCTTTACAATTTTTGTACTCCTGTTGTTTGGTATTTCAGATGATTGAATTATATGAAGTACAGTATGTCCTTTTAACAAGTAAGATTTTAAAAAATTCTTTTGTCTATAACAAAAGGCTTATAAAGCTTATCAAATGTTATGAATTACCCTATCCAAATAGGATAATTCGTTGAGAGTTCCTCACTGCCTATGCACCGTACACAAAACACTTAGAGCGCGTCGAAATCTTTATGATAAGTGCTAGGACTAACTGGATTTCTCCATTTCCTATTGGTAGTAGAAAAGTAGCGATGTTAATTTATTGATATTAACGATGCCATGTGGTTGGAAAGACTGTGTCTGAATCTCAGAAGGTCTTTTAAACTGATGGTGGGCCAGCCAGTTTTCATACTAGGTGGAAGGGCCTTTTCCTCCGTGAAACTCGGGTTTTTTATCCTACAAAACAGGCAAACTAGTCAACACAAGACATGCGTTCAGCAGACATGTTACACTGGCTTCAAAATCTTAGTTGTTTCGTCTGTAAGGCAATCAAGAATAAAATAAATATTGCGTGCCACGCAGTTGAATCTAATCTGCCACACTAGAAAAGAATTTACGAATCCCATAGAGCAATCCTGAAAGACAGAATGCTAAATTTGTTCCTTCTAAATTTTATATTTGTGTCAGAATACACATCGGAACAAATATTTCAACTACACATATTCTCCATTTCACCAGATTTGAAACTTGATGCTAAAAGTAGTCTCTCCGACATCGAGCTGCGAGATTTTATTGTTAAAACTCTTCTTCTCAACCCACAACAAGAAAATCGATCTACTTCCGGTTCCTAATTAAAGTGACATACCGAAAGTTAATACGAAAACTCAAAGAGTTGCAAATTATCATAAATTGTCAGACGCATGATATCGTGCTTCCTTCATGAGAAGTATCCAAGAGGCAGAATGCGAACAATTGCTATAAGGTGATTTATCATCACGTTTCAGCATATTTTCGTGCGCAAATTTCCTTTTATACAGCCTGTTTGTTTCCTATGCTTTGCACAGAATAAAGAACTAAGTAATAAATAATGAATTACCTCGGCTGTTTCATCACTGCTCTAATTATTGCATGATCATTAACAATCCATTGGAAGTGTAAGTGCCCCATTAGAGAAGCAAATAATTAATTAAAATATAAATACGTAAACAGCATCAGACATTTATACATATATCTACAGACAGAATAATTTATTGCAAAAAGAAAAAAAAAATGAAAAATAAAAATATGATTAAATTAATAAAATGCAAATTTATAAATATATATTTGATAATAACATTATTAAAGGTAATCCTGAATTAAATAGCAAAATAAAAACACTACCTAAAGTGTTTGCCGTGTGATTACAAAACATTGCCATTATTACCAAACGAGGCACTTGCATCGAGATATGGGCGTAGCTGTAGATCTATATACAGGCGTGTTCCTTTGTGCAACAATGAATTAAAATTTTAGGACGTTCGTACTCTCCCTGGAGTACTTCTGTCTAGAGACTAGTTTCCGTTTGCTAATACGTACGGGACTTTCCTCCGCAAGGTTAGTTGAAAAGAGTTGTAAACTAACTGCGATGAGAAAAGAGAATATTATAGTTTCTGTGGTGCTAATAAAGCACATGATGATTTCGAATGATTTTAATCACTATTTATAATGTAAACAAAAATGTTTTATGCTTGCTTATTGATCTGTTCGTTGTTATTTTAATTATTTATTGTAGATTAGATTCATAGCCTTAGCTGCTTCGTCTGTAATAGCAACCAAGAACAACATTTACGACAAAATGTTTTCTGCAAATAATTTTAATTAGAATTTTAAGTCGTATTTAATAAAATATTTAACCAGATATGATAGTTAAAATATATTAAAGTGGGAACTTTAAATATGTAAAGAATCAGTGAGTCGGATCATAAATTCCCCGAAAATTAAAAATCAGCTAAAAATTTTGTTTAAAAGTTTCATAATTAGATCCTGAACCAAGGGAAATGAGAAAAATTCAGATTATAAATAGTAACTTGCTTTTATTATCATTTGTATTTAAAAAACCAGTGTTCATTTTACTAATGCGGACAGACTGGAAAGGGGGGAGGTTACGGCATTTATAACTGAGTTTAATTAACTTATTTTAGATGCTTCGCTGGACTCTGAAGTAGAGAGAAAAATGGAAAGATTGCTGATGAATTATAATTCAGTGTTCGTGTGAGTGTGAGTGAGTGTGTGTGTGTGTGTGAGAGAGAGAGAGAGAGAGAATTAATTTGCTCAGTTCAGTTTTGCACAGATATTACTCTGCTATAGCGCAATGCAGTGAAGTTCTGTGCATACTGAATGCACATTTTTTTTTTTTTTAATTTTATCTCTGCTCTAAGTTTTGTTTAAGCCAAGCAAACAAACTCAATTTATTCATATAAATGCTATTTTTATATTATCAGTTTTATGCTATTCTCATGCAAGACAGCCACAAGAAACGCTGTTACAAATTTGATTCTAGTGGTCAACTAGAAAATTTTTTTTTTTTTTCTAGTTGTCTTTTCAGCCGGTTGTTTCTGAATTACTCGATCTTCGGCACAGACAAGTAGGTTTTTTCCCTCCAAGGAGCTAAGGCTTTTAACTCAAGAAAAATCGATCGTAAAACTTACTCTATTTCAGACTAACATTAGGATCACGAGATGGCAGAGGTTGTCTACATTCTCTCTCTCCATTCCTTTAAAATAATCGATAGATATGTGCTCAGTTTTCAGCAATTTCCAGAAGTTAGGACTAAAATAGTTCCACCTACTCCCTTTGGAGAATTAAAAAAATTAATTAGTGGCATTATTTATTCATTTTATTCAAATTCTCAGTGAAGAACTCCTAGAAGCAGCGATATTTATTCGACTTTTTCTGGCACGAAGACCTAGTTATCTTAAGGTTTGTAACAGTAGCAGTGGTATAAGAACTGACAAGGGATCGTCCATAAATTAGGGGAAAGAGAGTTCTGGTTTTTGTGACAAAGGGAAAGAGTCTAACATCTCCATAGTGTTTTGAGTCTAAGCTTGATTAGATATAAGCTTGGCTGAGCATCAGCGAAATGATGATCTGATTCTGAAATCGTGTATTCGAATACCAAACAAATACTGAAATCTCTGCTGAACAAAATAAATACAAAACATATTTACAATAAACAATGAGAAGTAAATACTGACATACAATTAGCATTTTTGAAATTCAATAAACAATGGAAACATGCTTGACATACTCAGCTCAAAAGATATTCATTGGAAAAACTAAAGAATTGTATTCAGGAAAAAATACGAGTACAGTATTCATTAGATAACTCTTTAATGGTCCTAAGGATAGACCAATAAGATATAATGAAACAAAATATATTAAAATAAAGAACTGTTTTTTTGTTTTTTTTTAATCCTTAGGGGCCTTATCATTCTTTATAGAGAATAAGCAAAACTCTTTTAACCCTATATTTTGGAAATTGGTACGTTAGCGTACATTTCCAACTTTGAGATTTTTACTATTAGTTGCTAAAGCTTACGTTATGTATCTTATCTCATCTAAAAGGAAGATGAGATACATAACGTAAGCTTTAGCAACTAATAGTACAAATCTCAGTGTTGGAAACGTTATGGGTTTATAGAATAAAAACCTTATAGAATATCTTAATACGGTTTTCTCTTTAAAAACATGAAACTTTAAAATACAGACCCTTGCTCTTTACATATTTCGGAGGAGTGCCAACAAACTTTGCCCTGCGCACTACTTTTGCATACATCCGATAAGTTCGCCATCGCTGATATTGGTAATTGGGAAGCTGAATATGAAACCTTAAAATTGCGTATTGTTACTACGCGCAATATTCCAGTACAATGGGATTTGTCCTTTTTGTTTGGAATTACAGCCGAAGCAACTAAGTCTATGAGGCTAGTGTATTATGTCTGTTAATTACATGTATTCTCTTTAGGGGAATTTGTCTGTTTGGCGCAATGAGAGGCCCCCCCTTCCACCTCCTTATAAGACCTGCTAACTCAACTGCAGTTTAGAAGCACTTATAAAGTTTCTTCGTATTCTATGGGGATTCTAACCTATGTCTTTCCAACAGAGGATATATTGTCGATACTTACGGTGATTCTCCATCGTGGATGCACATGCTATAAAGACGCATGCATACTCAAGTGTTCTTCCCGTTCTCTTGGTAGAAAACGAAAGGAAAACTTGGTGATCGCAAGGGAAACTTTACAGGACTGCTGAACCTTTTGAACTCGATTTTCTCTTATTCGGCTTAGCCGATATGAATAATTTTTAGAGGAATGCAGACTTCTATGCATCTTTCGTAAGAGCAGGTTCTTATATTTTCGAAAAATGTCATTCTTTCCCCCATTTTGAATTACATTTTCTTGAAACCGGCACAGAAATAGCCTAAGGATGACGTTTATTCGTTTTAAACTTTACAAAAAAAAAAAAAAAAAAAAAAGTTTAATCCCGATATCTTGGATCGTTTTCGAGATGAAAAGAATATTAGAAAATTCATAAAATTTGAAGGTTACTTAAATGCAAAAACTTTAGAAGTTTTATTTTATTTTTCTCGCATTTTAAAAGCTCCCTTGCAAAATTTCAGCTTCCTAGTCCCATGGATTGATCGAAACCTAATTTTACAATAAATCAATGAAACTTTTATATATAAAGATTATATATAAAAGTTTTGCTCATTCACAAACTCCTCTCCAGTGCCGGCTCGAGGGTATGTGGCCCCTCTAGGCCAGTTTTATCAACGCATTGTAAGACAAGACATAATAAAATTCTTCATTGTTAAAAGCAGTTTGTAGTTATTGCCAAAAAAGTGCGTATATTTTTGGGGGGAACTGCTCGTACCACCAACGCTTCTACTCTCTAGTCCTCTTTAATACCATTACTTTTTTTTTACGATGTTGGCGCCTCAAAGCCATTGCGTCCCTAGGCCGGTGCCTCTTGTGCCTAAACTTAGAGTCGGCCCTACTCCTCTCCCTCATGAAACCTTAACAGTACCGCTATTATCATTCATCAGTATCCTTCTCGGCACCTTATAAACCATTATACCTAACGTTTTGACTATATTGGTAAACTCCTTTGATGTGGATAATCATAACACAAGTTCAAATACACCGCCGAGTTTTACATATTATTATAGAATAGGATTAGAAGCATTTGATTCAATATTAAATCTAATATTTCCCAGATGACTCCGATAAAATATGTTCTGCTGTGTAACCGAAGTATTTAATTATGGATTATTCTACACTTAACGTCAGTTTTTTTGAGTGATTACAATGTCTAAAATGTCAACAACTCAACTCCAAGTTAGGAAATTTGCACTCATACACGTCAAATAAACGTACGAAATTATCAACTGGAAAATTGCCAGTGGCAAATATAGAAATAAGAATAATGGACAGTCAAAATAAATGTTGATGAGTTCTATGAAACGGGGATGAGCACAACTGTTGCAAGCATACATGGCCATAACAGCCAAGGTAAGGAACCTACAATCGAAAAGTGTATTCTAATTAAATAAAAATTAGTTGTGAATTACAAGGAAATTATTAATGAGCATTTTTGTAGAACACGAACTTTTATCTAAGTTATTACTAGTACACGGAAGAGATTGTCTTTATGAGAAGTAACTAACAGAGTGATTTAGGCCTTACGAAAGGTCTGCAAAATGAAATATGGACCTTCACATAAAAAAGTGGCCACGCGAACCAGAAGCCTTCAAAGATCCCAAGCGGATTAACCACTCTCATCCCCTCTTTCACCCCTATGCAGCTAATGACTACTTGTTTTCCAAGGCTGTTCACTTCAAAAGAAACAAGAAAAATATATTAAACAAATTTTCCGGACAAACAGCATTACAGATTTTTTAAATGAATCAACCAGCATTAGATTAGATCGAACTTCTTTGTGCACAAGTTACAATCAAAAAACATGTTATCATTATTATTTGACAAAGTAAATTACTGAGTTCAACTTATAAGAAATGAAATACACTATTGATTTCTCCCTTTCTCTCTCTCACCCACACACACACTCATGAGACAAAAACACATTATGAAAATCTAGCCTGTTTCCGACCAACCGTGCGGTCTGATTGTCCGGAAACAGGCCGGTGATGGCGTTAACCTGGTATGGAGGTTGTTCTTATGCACATGATTGGGCGCCCTCATCCCTGGTGAACATATTCCGACAGCTAATTCTTACCTAGAGATTATTTTGGAGCAGGTACCGCCCTGCATGGTGACAATGTGGTCTAATGGATCTGGACTCTTCCAGCAAGACAACACTCCGTGTCACAAGGCTTTCATTGTGACTAAACGAGGCACTGGCATCGACCTGTGAATGTTAGTCGACTTCAGTGGCTGTCCTCCAGAACGTTATTCTGTGTAGTTGGTCCAGAATGCCTTCCGTAGTCTAGTAAAGTCAATGTCAAGATGGATGCAAGCGATAATCTCAATCAAAGGATGCCTAACACCCTACTAGGCAAGTAGTCATAATATTTTGGCTCACGAGTGTACGTTTTGTTTAATAGTTTGAGGTGCAATCTACAAAATCTGCAATCTATCGTGCATTTTATTTATTATAATTCAGCATTTGATCAGTTTTTAAAACATTCTAAAATTCTAAAACATGACATATATTTTCACATTACATTTCATAATATTACAATTACAGCCCCAACTATTAATACACTGTTCCTTCTCTCCGAAGTTTTAGTATCTTATGAGAAGATTAAGCAATAATGCTCAGTCGACTTAGTATTGCAGTTCGTTCATGTTAAGCGTTTGTGTGTAATTGCAAAGATCAGAACATACATTTACAAAGTGGTTAACAATCATATTTCATATATAAATAACTGAATTGTTGTTCACGAATACACATACTAAGAAATAAAACCGAATACTATGATAATATATTAAGGTAGCGAAATTTTTCTGAATATATAAACACTTAATAACAAATTTAGCGGTTGTTAACTGGATATTAGGAATCATAAGAAATTGATCTGCTGATATTCAACTTTCAGCATTGTTGCTGTACGATATATTATTCATAAGCTTTTGAAGTAGCTCCTGGTACAGTCAAAAGTATTGGATATAGATCTAACACTAGTGAACTTAGTTATACTGGAGCAAAGCAGCTTATATGGTACTTATACGCTGATAGATCAGTTTTGAATGGGAATATCACAATAATGTCTTTAATTTGGACTGAAGCCCTACTCCAAATTTCATTTAGTCAAAAACGAAAGAAAAGCAACCTTAGATGCCTTAGGATATTAGGGAGAAAAAAATCAGCTAATTTTTCCGGAATCAGTTCTTCCGAGGGAAAATATTAGTGCATATTCTACTCCAGTTTCCTATGATTTCCAGGATAAAATAGCTGCATACTTTTGGCAGAATCTACATCATTTAATCCCTCGTTTAAAACAAAAAATAAATAAATCAGTCGAGTCCAGTGATCCGGAAAAAATATACAAAGTTTCAAAAGGGCATTAAATGTTTAAATTAGCAAACTTGGGGAAACGTGAAAAAATTAATTCAAAATAGAACGATTCTGATTGCTCAAATTTAAGCAGCAGTGCATGATGTGACAAATTATTTTCAGTTGGTAATAGACGAGTACAAGACTAACTAGATCAACCCACACTATCTCAACTTCAACTAATGCCAATGACCAGTTCTTTCTTCTTCTTCTTCTGGTCAGTTATTGACGGCAAAAACTTGATCCTTCAAGGTTTATGACTTAGATAGCTTCATTCATATAGAGCCAGCCACCCAACTTTAATTACCAAAGGAATGTATAAAATGTTTCGAAAATTCAAAAATGATAACTTAATTTTTTTTAAAGTTCATTTGATTTAGCAAGAATCATCGATGCCAAAGTAATTTAAGGCTTATCGCTAAGATGACTTTTGGTTTTCATTCGATATTACATCTAGTTGCGATTATATTACATTAGTGAACTTATCGCTTAGATCATGTTCTCTATCTTACGCATTCATCAATCTAAATTAATTTAATCTATTTCTTAAAGACTTTATATTATGAAAATGTTATTTATTTTCTACTGAATTCTTCATTCTTAAGGTCTACTATTCAGTATTCACCCTATGGCTTTATTTACGTTCCATCTTGTCTTATTCTTTTTATTATTATTTTTTTTTATCAAACCTTAATCGATACTAAAATTTAATGGCCCGGAAAAGGTAATAAAGAGTGTATAATATCGCAGAAAAAAAACAATCTTTGAAAATGGTAGGATAATCACATCGGTTCCACACGCCAGAAATTGCAGGACATGTGTTAGATTCTAGTAATCGCAGGGAAGGGGTGAATACAGATGAACTTAATATTTTTTAAGAACTACAGAGTTAGTCATTGAGGAATACTAGAGATGATAATCAGAGAGGTCGTTTTGAAATGAACTTGGTACGGATGTTGGCTATCAGCCACTTGTGATTTTATAAACAAGTGAACAATGCCCCTGGAGTTAGCCGCAGAAGAGGTATAAGAATTAATTGAAATACATAAATTTATTGGAAACATTTTTTGAAACAATTTTTCTATGCAAACCCGCCATGAAAGGTTGCAGATCTATTAGTGCATTCGAATGTCTAAATTAGTGCATTTGAATGTTTCGTGAATGTCTTAAAGACATTCACGAAATATCCAAGCCCATGGTGGAATTTGAATCCACAACTTCTTGTCTGGGGACGCTGTGCACAGATGATCAAGGAATTATGATTATTTAGGGGAAAAATAATCCAAGGTAAATGCACATTGCAATCGGTTCACGCTGGAGATTTCAGGGGAAAAAATATTTAGTAAAAACTCCAATACGTCTTTGCCATCTTTATGAAAGCTGAAGACATAATTTGAAGACATTTGTAGGGGTAGGCAGTGGTTTCATCTTGCCTTTGATTTGAGCACAGATTTAATCCAATAGCAGTGAGCACTTGTGAGAAGATCTTCAAAATACAGGTACGCGTAAACTGTGGTATAAAAGAAGCATTTCATGGGAAGGTCTGCATTGTTCAGTTGAAACAATGGAGGAGTTTGTTGCTACTTTATTCTCCTATAAGCTGTAAGTGAAGTGATAAATCCGTTGCAGAGATTTTTGCTTTAAATATGTCAATTTTAATAATTATCTTCCTTCCACCAAGAGAATTAAATTCACTAGGATGGCAACGGCATTTAAATTCCGGTTCGAATATTCAACCAATTTTTTTTTTATTTATTTATCAGTGTTTGTGTTCATCGCTTCCTCTCCTTTTTTGTGTGTGTGTCCGTGGGTGCGTGGAAAGTTACTAAATTTTTATCATGATGCTATGCAATTGCACCATCAACTAAAAAAGGAGACGAGCTGCTATGCCAAAATATCCTCGTTTATTTCATCCGTCATATCTGTGTGTGACATCGACGTCATATATATATCATGAAAAGCATGGAGTTACATCTGTTTAATTCGACAACAAACAAATGAAACTATTTTGTTATATATTTATTTTAATATCTGACTCATAGACGAAAGATTACAAGAACTATAGCATAAGTGCCGAGTGTGAGTAAGAGGGAAAAAAAAAAAAGAGAATTTGACATGTTTTTTTTTTTTTTTTTTTTTTGACTAGTTTAAGGTTGTGGTCTTTGGGGAAGAGAAAGGCTGTTGCAAAGAACAGGTGTAGATGGAATTAAAGAAGAGAAGGAGATCGATAAGTTTGGGAGTGGAGGCTAAACGGATGTTGACCACAGCTGCTAATGTCATTGTAGTTTAGTAAAAAAAAAAAAAAAGTGGAGGAATGACAGTGACCAATCCAGCAGAGCATTGATCATGAAAGTACCTGTAGAAGAAGCATAAGAAGAACCTGAAAGCCTGTGAGTATCAATTAATGCGATTGCCCTATTCTGAATATCACTAAGTAATGCTAATGTGCTTTGAATGTATTGCCCTGAAAGTGTGAAGCAGTATTCCATGTGTGGATGGATTTGGGAATTATATAGTGTTAATGATAGTAGTGTAGATGCAGGCTTTGGTACGAATATATTGTAAAAGGCAATTAACACAATATAAAGAATAATAAAATAAATAAAGTATAATTATAAAGAAAAAGACAAGCTAATGCTCTCAACGATCAGGACCAAGTTTACATATTTTGGCGTCCAGTGATTTGTTGGTGTGTCTTTTTTTCTCATTTACGGATGTTATTTATTTCGATACAACTCTACATGAAATTTATTATTTTGGCTTACATATTTAAAATTTTAAATTTATTATATTAAATCAATATGGCATTGAACATTTTAAAATTATAAACAATTTGAAATAAAATATATTCTTTGAGTCTCTTTGCTCAAACAATGGGGATCAGTAGACCAGCGCTTCCCAAACTGTGGGCCGTAGGTTTTGTTGAGGGGGGGCTGTGAAATAATGAAAACAAATTTAAAATGTTTTAAAACAGAGTAGTTTTTTTATTTTAAAAGAAACGTATTTCAATTTTATTTTTTTTTTTTTTGTTATTTTTTATATTTTAATGGAAAAATTCACACATTGGTGTTGGTTCACAAACTTTTCTTCCTGCGTATTTCGGCGCTTAATGAATATTAGTAAATATTGCTTATTCACATGTTTCATTTCAAAGCAGTGGTTAATTCTATTTACTTGGATACTCTCCAGGGAAGCTCCAAATCTTCCTGTCCCTTTCATCACCCATTCTTAATCTGGGACTGTTGATATTGACTTTATATACATATCAAAACTCGTTTTATATTATCTCTCATCCGAGCTAGTTTTCTGTTACCAATAAAAGTTTCGCATATACTTCACACATGAAAAAAAGCTTAAACAAGTTCATGTGGGGGAGATAGTAATTTGCTTGCAGTGGTAAACAACACGCCCCCCCCCCCTAACAGCCACTATACTGCAGAGGCAATAAAAACAAGTACTTTTATTATGCCAGTGAATAAGGTATGAGGAGTCTGTGTAATATATTTCTCAATAAATAGTGCAATTAGAGACAACTGGGATAAAAACACACTAATTAATGAATCACATGTCCCCTCATACAGAAACTATGCTGTCTAGACTGAAATAAAACCATATGTTGCATGGGCAAACACAGTATCTAACTAAAAACTATTGTTAGATATGTGTGAGTTCGATTTCCCAAGGCAGCAATAAAATTCAGCCGAACGTGTTAAAATTCGTAAAAGTGTTAAAACTAAGTAATAATATATATATATATAATGAAGGTTGAAGAGAGTTAGCATTTCAACTCAATTGTCAGCTATGCTTTTATCTTTCGGTTGCGCGATCTTTTGTTAATATCGCACCAATCATATGCACGTTTTAATAACCTGCCTTTGCTGTCTGTTTCGCGTTATGCTTAATTACCGTACAGGGAGAAAAGTCACAAAAGAGAAAAATGTTCCTGGTCCAGGGATTCCCTTATTCAGGTAATATTCACTAATTTCATGTTATCAGTCTGTGGTGTGCCAGTATCGGTAAGTGGTGATATTATTTGATCTATTCTACGTTAAAAAAATTTAATCCTGTGTTTATTTTTTTATCAGCCATTAAGTGGCTGATAAAAAATAAAAAAAAATCCCGCGAACAATCAGAAGAAGCAGAAACAGACTTAAAAAAAGACAGTATTTCATATTTAACCAGAAAGCCCGCATCGTCTTCAGAACCAAACGGTAAGAGGCAAAAAAATGTAATATTTGCATTTGATTTTTGCAATATTCGCTGTGTATGTTTTGTATTGAATATAAATACAATAATTATTATAATAATATCTCTCTATTACGATTTTTTTCGAGGGGGGGGCGTGAAATATTTTAATTTTTGCAAAGCGGGCCCTGACATCCAGAAGTTTGGGAAGCATGAAATTTATTATTTTGGCTTACATATTTAAAATTTTAAATTTATTATATTAAATCAATATGGCATTGAACATTTTAAAATTGCAAACAATTTGAAATAAAATATATTCTTTGAGTCTCTTTGCTCAAACAATGGGGATCAGTAGACAATTAGTTGTCTCTGTGAAAATACGAAACTGTTCTGAGATCTCTTACAGGGTTGAAAGTAAATCCATTTAATATTTTTATTATTCTAAATGATAATCGCTCAAAGACAAGATTCCAGGATGGCAAAAATATTATAATATTTAATTTCATTTAACTAGAAAGAAGTACGCTGATCCCGCAGTTCTATATTTCTCCTGCAATATAAATACAAAGCGGATTTGAATACAATCGACAGCCCTGTTGTCTGACTCAGAATTCATACACATGGTGCGTTGAATTTTGAACGTGTTCTATCCCAAATTTCATCAAAATGTGATTATTTTATGATACGAATAAATTAAAAATAAAAAAAAAAGACATCATCGCTTAACAAGGAAACGGTACCTCAGTAAGCTATTTCAACAATCCACTCGGTCCCATTATGTTCTGCCTTAAATTCATAACATCGAAAGATTTATGGCATGATGACAGACTCAAGTTGTATATTTGAAGTCTAAAAACGTCACTTTTTTCCTTTAACCTTGCAATCTTTCTCTATTGCCGATTTTTTTCCTCATGCCATCAACCTAAAAATTGCATTTACTAATGTTGATTTATCCTTGGATAATTCTTCGAAGTCCGCATGCAAATACGTTAAAATATTTTGGGTCATTGACAATGCATTTACAAAAATAAATAAAAACATAACACCATTAATTATTTTTTGTCTAGGAGAGTAGAGAAAAAAAAGGCCTCAGGCAAAACAAGAAACTAGTCGTACAAACTAGTTCTGAACATTTCAATCTATCTGTGTGTAGGAACGCTAGTGATCTCTCTCTTTGGGCAGTACTATCTGCTACTACTACCATGATTTCAGAAAGCCTGAGGAGGGCTTGAACAAGTTCCATGCTTTGTCTCTAGAGCATCGATTCCCAACCTGTACGCGTTTGTACTTTTAGTGTAGTAATTTTCCTTTCCCAATTCATTAAGATAGGCACTGTACAAAAGTGTCAGTGTTTAAAAACAGCTATTTTAAAAACATGGGGTACAATTTATAGAAATGGGTTTAAAAGGGGTACTCAAGTGGGAAAAAGTCGAGAACCACGGCTCTAGAGCAGGAGAATGGATTATTTAACCTTATTCCAACCTCACAGTACAACATGCTATAGGTTTACAACCTGTCGTGGGTGGGGCATTATTATTATTATAAAAAAATGACATACTCGTATCTCGCTAATAAAGAGGCCGAATACATATCAAATTTTAAAATACGATATGTATGCGGCCTCTTTAATGGCGAGATGTATCATTTTTTATAATAATGACAATGCCCCACCCATGACAAACACTAATATTAAAATGATAATTTGTGGCCACGGAAATGCATTTCGGTTTTCAAAGGGAGAGAGAAATCTGCGATTCCTGTGCTAAAAGGTACCGTCATGAACAAGGCTGAAATTTCACTTTGTATAAAAGAACACCTTTTCATTTTCTAGAGGAGTAGACCAGATTCTTTTATTTCCTTTTTTTTTTATCGGAAATCTGTATTCTGCTCGTCCATTTCTGCTTCACAGCAGCTGAGTACATTTTTGTGGCAAGTTAGATGAGAGGCAACGAGATTACGTACATAACTATCACTATCTTGTGCTGCTAATTTCCTAAACATTATTGTTATTATACGGGCACCTCCATGGAGTCCGAAGACTCATCGCGAGAGATCCAATCTATCCACGCAATCTATCTATCATACCTCTCCTTAAGCCTATTAATAGACAAAACACTCACAACTGAGTCTGGCAACCCATTCCACATATTCACCACTCTCCAAGCAAAAAACCTAGTCCTCGCACCTCTACTTACCACACCTTTATTCAACTTCCAGCGATGATCCCCTTGTTCTGGTCCCTCCAGTCAAGTGCTGAAAAATTCCCCTACATCTATCCTATAAAACCCTTTAAGAAACTTAATTGTTTCTACCATATCCCCTATTTTTCTCCTCTCAACCAACTTCGGTAATGGGAACATTTCGCAGGCCACTCGCCTCTGCGCTTACGAATCCATATTCCTATGGATTTACCATTTTTTTTTTTTTTTTAATCAGATATAAATCAGGGGGTATCCGGAGAGATCACCGAAAAACAATTCATCGATCAGCAGTTAATCGAAAACACAATTCATCGAAACGCAATTGATCGAAAAACAACAATTCATCGAAAAATCACAATTCGTAGAAAATACAGCTCACCGAAAAATGAATTAAAGGTATGTGGAGTAAAATTTGCTTGGTGTTTTTTTTTTTTTTTTTTTGAGAGAGAGAGAGAGATTTTTTCGGGACGATATAAACGATCGTTATCTAGCTATACTGGTTGCAGTGAATGATATCCACTGAGATGGATATAGTAGAGATGTTAAATGAACATTTCATAAAGGTATTTGATCCTCCTGAAAATAACATCCTGCAGAACTTGAGATCAGTGGGGAGGAAGTTTTAGCAATATCTATCTCTCCCTTCCATCTGCTACAAAACGGGTTGGATCTCCAAATCAGGGTTTCTAGCTCCAGGAAAAGCCTTAATGAACTATACCAAACTCAATAACCGGCTGAGAAATAAAGAAAAAAAAACTGTCTAATAAATGTTCGTAGTCAGTGACTAAGACCGAACTTATCAATTTTTTCTTCGGCCGATGATCTAACGTCATGAGCATTTACACGAAGTTACACAATCACCTCGTTTTTTAGATGAACATGCAAATTATCTTGAAACAACAGCCTTACTTGCATATTTTGAAGCTAACGTATATTAAAATATGAGAATGTTCATGGAATTAGAAATGAGGAAAACGAATAGCGACAGTGCAAGAGTTCATAAATACAGTATTAGCCTGAAGCATCCAATTCTTGGAAATGGAATGACAAAGGCTTTGAATCTCGTGTCAAAAAGAAACAACAACTGGAAGAATAAAAAAAAAAATGAATGAATGAATGAAATAAATCATATCGTTGCAATAACATCGTATTGTCTTGGAAATTCTTAGAAAGCAAAAGATAAATGATCCTGTAACGGACAACTATTTCTTATTTTTGTACAATTATATTGTTTTCTTCGATAAAAAAACTTTCCAAAATGAAATTTTAGCCATGTCTATGCATTTAAAATAGTCTTGGAAACATGAAAATCGTTCTTTTCATGCTTACTGACTGTTTCTTATTCAGATACCAAAAGCAGAGAAACATCGTAATGGTATACCAAACAATATGTATTCAGACTAGAAGTGATGCGGTTGGATCAACTCGGTTGTTAAGAGACAAAAGGCAGAAGCAAGTAGTCATGAGGTTCACATGTCATTTGTTCATAATGATTTATCTGTTTTGAGGAAGAAAGAGTTGATTTTTTTTTTTTTTTGGATAGGAAAGAGAAGTAAAAAGTGACGTGATAGAACACACACACACACACACACGAGAAGAAAAGAATAAATACAAAAATACCATTCTTTCTACATTATATACATAAACAATTTTTTCTCGGCGTCATCTCAGTTAACTGTTTTTCCATTGTTTTTAATGACACGATTCACCTTCTCCCATGACCAACTTTACTATAAGATTTTTTTTTCAAGCCCACGTAAACTAAGAGGAAATTTCTGTGTACCAATGTTATTTATTACATCAACGTTGAAAATAGCACTCATCATTTTTTTTTTTAAGATCGAATAAATTTATACGTTTATGCAAATTTGTCAAGTGAATCTACCTGAATAAAAAAATTAAAAATAAGGGGTTAAGCATTGAAGTTGGCAAGGACAAAAAACTAAAATTCTCCAGTATTAAAAATTATTTTATTAAAGTGTGATGAAATTTTACTTTCCTGATTATTTTTAATTCCAATCAGTTTTTATCTTGGAAGTTGTATTCAGTTTTAGATATGAACTTGCACACAGCAAATTCATTATCACTTGAAAATGCAAAATTATCGTCACCTATGAATACAGGCTATTGGCAAGAAAACTGATGAGCATCGTAAAAAGAGAAACCAATAAAACCTATGTTTACTGCACTTGAGCGTTTTTCTCCCTCAAATCTTCTAGAAAACTTAAGAACATCTCCTCAGCTTTTTGTGATCACAGGTTGAGAAACACCAGCCTATGCTGCTGTTTCATTTTTCTTGCATTAACACTCGCGAAAAGTTTATTTCTGTCTTCCCCAAAACAGACTCTACATTCAGAATATTGCTTCAGTCCACAGTTAATGACAGTGTGTGAAGTTCGAAACCAAATGAATTGCTTTTAAAAAACTAAACTTACTACTTGAATAATTGTTTTATTGTAGTTATAATTTTTAATATATATTCAGTTGTTCTTGTAATTCCCTTCCTTTTCATTTTTTTTTAAATTTCTGATTTGAAATTCTATTCTTTTCTTAGATTTGTTTTATGCTCGAAGATTTACGGTCCTCTACAAGGGGCCCCATTCTCATTATAAGATTTATAATTTTGAACATATCTTCGTGTTTTTTTTTTTTTTTAATGATCAGGTGACCTCTAAAGACTCATTTTCTCCATTTTGTAACACTCATTCTGTTCATTTGTGCATGCAAAAATTACTTAATATTTTCACCCCTTTCCGCATAAATTTATGAGTTAAAGTACTCGAAGTAGTCCAAAGTAATGTACTGCAACTCACTGTTTTGAGAAGATAAATAAAGAATAAAAATCGTCTATAACTCTTTTAGATATTTACAAAATAAGCAATTGAAAACACATATTGGAAACAACCCTGAATATAACAAAATAAAAACTAAAATAGAATAAGAATTCCTCTAAACGGAGAATTTTTACCAAAAGCTCCGATGACACTGCACACATCTGATCACTAAAAAGTTCAAAGTACGCACAGATCCTTTGAGGAATCACTGGCGTTCTACTTGGTGCTTAACCTTTAGTATATACATGCACATATATATAAACATTTGTCCAAACAAAGCCTTTTACTTTTGCACAAATGCTCAGAGTTCAAACATAATCCACTCACATCCAAATTTTGCAATAGTTTCTTGCAAAACTTTAATTTTCATTTTTTACTGTGTGCCAAAAAATGTATTTTGTTCATAGTTCGTTTCTAGTGTGAAATCTCGTTCGTGAGTGAGAACAAAGATTTGAAATCAAATGACTTAAATTTTGAAGTCAACAGATCAACAGGAAGTAACTAACCCTAAACAGTATATATCACCACAACAAAAGTGAATGGGGGGGGGGGTAATTGGAGCAACTGCTAGAAGGCATGTATCAAACAGCACATGAAGTAATTTCTGCTGTAAATGAGTTTTACGTGTAGCTTTAAGAATACCCTAGAAGAGCCACATACTGATTTCGAGGTTGCGTCAGAATTTACAATTTACAAACACAACAAAATTAACCTCCATATGTACTCTTGTAATCATAAATGTTTGAAAACGACCCAAACACACACACACACACACCACACACACACACACACAATGGATATTTTGTTTTAACCCGTTTCGACTACGTTCTCATCAAATTCGGATATTGAAATATTTTAATTTGATGAAAATTTTGATGGCTATTATATAGCCCACGTAGACACACGACAGAAAAATAAAATGATAAACAGTTGCTTACGCATTGCGGAAAACGCATCTAAAAAATAAACTAATTGTGAAGTACGGTTCAATCACTTGCGCACGTAGACAAAAGAAAGAACCAATGGATCCAGGCACGCTTCCTAGAAAATAGATCCATAAAAATAATATAAAACAAAACAGTATTATTATTATTATCGCCATTTATTCGGCATTTTCATAAACGATCTAATTTACCTACTTTTATAGCCACTAATTTACTATGTCAGTATGAGGGACATGGAATTTATAGCTATACATTAAAAAATAATAAACTAGTCTTGCATAGTTCACAGAGGATCTCTGACATAGAACTATCGATAAGCCATTTGGAAGCCATCTTAAACAGTTAAATAATAAAATTAATTCATTCATTATTATTATTATATCGCCATATTTATTCAGCATTTTCATAAACGATCTAACCTTCCTACTTACAGTTATACAGCTAATAATCTATAGTAGCAGTATGAGGACACGTCACTCATATCCAAGCATTAAAAATAATAGTAATTAATAGCCTTACATAATTTGCAGAGGGCTTTAACATAACTTCCGATTGGCTTATCGATAATTCTATCTAAAACAAGAAGAAAAAAAATCAGCCTTAGAAGCCCTCGGGTGATGAAAGATCTTACGCATATCACTTAAATGTCATTCCTCATACTGCCTCCAGCAATCATAAACATGCCCTTGTCGGACAATTCAGGAAGTACGGTAACTAACCCTATACCAACGGCTGTGCGTATTGCTTTTGAAGATAATCTTGTCTTACTAGCCCTATAAGATACCGCACAACGTATAAAAATTATCTACAAATCTCTAGGTGAGTATGTATTAAGGTTATTTAGCTACAGTTCTGCGCCGCAATATTTAATGAACGGACTGAGCACTTTGCAAAAATTATGCTGAAGAGTCTTCAAACAGAACGTGCCAATTAAACGCAATATCAAATTTGTGCTATTTCGCTATCATAATAAGACATCCCATTTCTCAGCTTCGGCACGAGTAGCATGCTATTTGGGGACTAACAAAAGGTGGTACACAATTCTGCAAACGAAAAACTAATGTCAAGGAACTCAACATATGAATAAATAGTAAATTTAAAAAATAAATAGAAGTAAATCAAACCTACAACTTAATTTACTTAATGTACAACTAAATAAATAAAAATAACAATATTGATATATCGTTTAGACTACAGCGGAAACATATCTGGAATACTCTGAAAAGCATATTTGTCTTAGTTCAAACAAAACAGGGCTCAACCCTTGCCACAAAGGGACCGGAGAAAAAAAAAGGGGATGGGAACCCCATACGAATAAATAAATAGTGTTCTTCTAGCCAGTTTTTTTTTTTTTTTTTGCTTTGCGGGATAAAAAAAAAAAAAAGGACGAGTTTACGGAAGGAAAATCCTCCACCTCCGTATAAGACGGGTTAACTCACCTAGAAATGAAACGTGAAAGTGAAATACTGGCTAGTTTGTAACGCAATTTATTGATGCTATGTATAACATCTCCGGCTACTTAGTATACACAATTAGGACCGATTGTTTACATAGAAACATGGACATTAATATTGCATCCACCTTAATCAAAAGTATATTATTATATTGAGGTAATAAATTCCATCTTACACCAATTAAATCAGTTTAAACGTGAAATTCAAATATTCAAATGTGTATTAATTGTAAAACAGAATTAAATATCCACTGTCATTCTTTGTGCCAATTAGCAAAATTACATTTGAAGTTTTATGGGGGGAAAAAATCCTTCACGAAATTTACTATATGGCATTAATAATAAAACACGCAAACTCCTTGTCCGAGAGTATGTATACAGCTAATAATTATAGGTGCTGTTGATACTCTGTCATCAATCGCGAAGTCTGGTCATTACTTTCTTTTCAATCGCCGTATCTCATTGCTTTTCATAGTGAAAAAATGTCAGTAATAAAATAACAAACAGCAACCAAATTTCTATATCAACCCTCTGGATATAAGTAATTGCTGAAGTATTCCTTCCTCCTCTTCAAAAAAAAAAAAAAAAAAAAATATATATATATATATATATATATATAATAAATAAAATAAATAATAAAAAATAATAAACAAACTGATTAATATAGTCCTCTAGTATTAATTGCTAGTTACAGTTACAAGATTTTAAAATAACAAAAAAATTAGTTATCTGTACCCATAATGATAAAGTTAAATTTTTACTTTCTTATAATACTCCTAGTTTGAAGGAGAAAGGGACATAACTAAAAAAAAAAGAAAAAAAAAAAGCAGATTATTTTATATAAAAAATAGCAGTATTCATAATACTATTTCAAAACTCTTATATTCAAGTGTATTTGGAATGCTACGCTTTAATTGTTTTAAACTCAGAAACAATTAAGACATTCTTAAATTATAATTTAAGATAATTATCTTAAAATACTAACCGCATGCGCAAAAAAAAATAAAAATCTTAGGGTCAGCACTTCTTCCCAAAAGCATAACGATAACAATTAATAAATAAATAAAAACCTGAATATGCGACTGCGCATCTCCTTGATTATCGTTTGTATCTTTCCTTGATTCTCTTCGAAGTGAAGCATGCCGGGTTTTTATTTATTTATTTATTTATTTTTTACAGAACTCGCAGCTGAATAATGCAAGGTATTTTAATTGCGTAGCTGATTGTAAAACTTCTGTCATCATTTTATTAGAAATTCGCCAATTTTGGAACACTTGTAGGATATGTCAGCTGATCATGTTAATTAATTAATTCAAGACACGACCGAATATATTATAAGCATGGTAGGTGGAGCCCTGTGTGGCGCAAGTAATTATTAGTGTTAATTAAGCTGTGTTCGTCTTTAGTAGGCTAAATATATCGCGACGTGAGTTCCTTGGTGCCAATTAGTGAGCTTAGCTAAAGGACAATTCAAAAGCCTGCTTGACGTACATCGGTGTCCTTCAGACAGAGAGACTAACAAAAAAAAGCATTAAAAAACTTAATTCACTTAGACGTTCGTCTGTTATTTTTTTTTTAATTATCAGGATAATGTTAAAGAAATTTTGGAAAGCCAGAGTCCATCTGTAAGTAATACTAGTATTTGCTGTAGTGCATGAGTTTATTTCTGACTTTGTTTTTAATTGCCATGTCCTTAAATTCTCTAATGCAAGGCTAGCTTAGAAATAAATCTTTGGGGAAAAAAAAAAAAAAAGAGATGAGAAAAAGTAGTTCTACGAATTTTTGCTAGATGGCGACACTTACCTTTTCCAAGAATAACAAAATGAAGGATAAATTACAAAATTAAATTGCATAAATTTTCAAAAAATATTTCGGCCAAAAATATACTACAAGTATGTCAACTTAAATCGAAATTCTATTTAAGAAAATCATGCGAAAAACTTTACATCGATAATCGCTGTTTTTTAGTTCAATTCATACCACTGAAATAGTAATCTCGTATCTATGATTTAAACCCCGTATCTAATAAATAAATTAGCAAGAATAAATAAAGAAATAATAAACAAATGAAAGAAAGAAAGAAAAAAAAACAAAATTACTCGATAGATAGTTTGAAACATGATGCAAATAACAATGCCAGCTTATATTTGCGACCTGTGTATCCCCGGATTAAAATGATGCTTGCTTCGCACTCAGGATTTAATCTTGGAGGGGGGGGGGGGGGGAGACTTGAGTAGACGATTTGAGAATACACACTAGGCATCGCATACGACCTATGACTGAACATCTGCAATGATTGCTAATTCATAAGTAGTATAGAAATAGAAGACAAGACACGACACAAATATATATATATATAGTATTTTTTTCCTTTTTCTTTGTATGGCCAGGGCCCCTTGTTCCGCCCTCTGGGTGCGCCACTGTGCTAGACTTTCTGGACTTTTCCACTTTTTTCCAAGTCCCACTGAAAACGACGCTGCATGTTGGTTCTGGTAATGTGGTGCTTGCATACTGTGGTCCTGGAAACCCATGTTGTGAGCCTCGATTACTAACCGAAGAAAAAGACTCAGACTGACTCTAGTTATCAACTAGAGGAACTGTTCTAGTCCTTTCTTCGATCGGTCTGGAATTAGTCGATCTTCGGAAACTCCGGTTTTCAATCCCTCAGGGCAAAAAATCCACTGTAGAGCTCAGTGTCTCATGAATAAATATATACCTGTCATAATGTATGGACACGAGATGACCGTATTTGCCATAATCACTATCTCTCCTGAAAGCTTTGATTCATTGATAGCTCGAGCTCACTATTAGTGAGTACTGAAAGAGGATGCCTAACTAATCTTCAGAATTTAAAGCAAAAAAGAGCTCTACCTACTTTTTTAGGAATGCATGGCGTTAGAGGATTTATACATTATATTTATATACTTTGTTTATAACTTATTCTACAACATTTTAAATAGCTTAAAATATTTCACAGAATCCCCAAAACAGCATATCTTTAAACTGGTCATGTTAAATTACACCATGACAAGAAATGAATTTTCAGGACAGTCAACTATCAGGCAATGAGTACCTTAATAAGTCTAATTTTGTATATTATTGACAAGCACTCTACCATTCAGTTAAAGCTGACTAAGATTCTGACGAAAGACACCAACTATTGTGTCATGAAAAATTAGGCGAAAGTAGAAGGACAAGACTTGGCAAAATATATTTGCTTCTGTAGTCAAATCGTGGAATAACATGGTATGAAATAGGTGTGATTTAGGAACTACTCACACACACACAAAAAAAAAAAACCAATAATAATAATAATAATAATAATAATAATAATAAGCACTATTTATTTAGCACCAAAGGATCTTTAGTAATTTATCTCTTCAAAAATAAATGAAATATAATCAAAGGAATATAAGCATTTAATCCACTATCTGAAGGACTTCAAAAACGATTACACTTAAATACAGTTGCAGGTGTCCTCTCGCGATGAGTCTTCGGACTCCTTGGAGGTGTCACGAATAATAATAATACTAAGTTCACACGTAGGCAAAGTTGGAAATTATTTATTCAAGATTGATTAAACTATAGATATTTCAATTTACGTACCGTGAACAATCATTAGTATATGACAGTATACTAATGGGAATTAAAAATTAAACATTGATGGCGCTTTGGTAAAAGAGATTCACTGGGCATCCACCACACCCGTCCATCTGCTCGGTAGAGGATGTAGCGTGATTTGTCGCTCCATAACACAACTTTCCAAGCTTCCAAGTCCAGAAAAGGAACATTCTGGACTTTTCCACTTTTTTCCAAGTCCCACGAAGTTGCATGTTGGTTCTGGTAATGTGGGGCTTGCATACTGTGGTCTTGGAAACCCATGTTGTGAGCCTCGATTCTGAATGTTTTTGTACAAATTTCATGTTCCATTCAATACCTAGAACTCTGGATTCAACGTGTTAACCAAGGAATGGAGGTTTTTACATATTATCCTAGGTAGACCTACGGTGATTGTGATGAGTCGTCCACTGTAGCACTCAGAATTGACTCCTTGCACTTCAATTTCAGTCTAGGATCACTGATTGTTGACCTGGGATGGCACAATTTTACAATTTGCTGAACAGATAGTCCTACAATATGGCATTCTATCACAACGCCTCTTTCGAACTCCGTCAGTTCCTTTCTCGTAGTCACTTCATCCGGACACAGTTGCACTGACCTGGAAGCATCATATTCCCCCAATTCATACAGATACAAACACGTGACTAGTACATTGCGCGACGCACCTTGCCTATGTGGGTGTTCATTGACTTCTTTCCCTGCAATGTATAACAACATGTGCAAACATTGTTGCATAGACAAACGCATTATACGTATACATGTGTATTATAATGAATCAACTAGTTCTGTTATACCATTTTTGTGATCGTTTTCCCAGAAAATCTTCCAATAAGCTTAACTGTTGTGGTTGACAGTTAACTTCAGAGAACAGATACATGATATAAAAAAAAAATCCCGAGATGTTTTTTCGTAAGCGTGGCCAGTATAAGAAAGGATGATTATGGAAGGATGACACTGATTGGTGTAAATGATAACCACTGCAGAGGATATAGTTGAGGGGTTTAATGAGCAATTTATAAAAAGGTATTTCATTCTTGTGAATATGACATCATCCAGAGCTCAAATGAGTGTGAAAGGAGGAGGAGGAACTGTTAGTAAGTAAGCAGGAGGTATGAGGAATTCAATAAACTTCATGTTAATGAGGCTGTATGAATTAATGATATTTCACTACATGTTTTGAGAACATTCCAGGGAGTTAACAACAGTTTTGACATATCTTTTTAAGACGAGTCTTGTACTGGCCCAAGTTCCAAAGGAGTTGAAAGAAGGCGAAATTATTTCCCCTTCATAAGGAAGCTGACAAGACTAAGGCTTCAAATTATAAGCCAATCTGTGTGTCTAGAGTTGTGTAAAGTATTAGAGAGGTTAGTTAGGACTAAGATTCAGAATTGAGTTGACAACAGAAAAATACTCTTTAACACTTAGCATGGGTTTTAGAAAATCTGTTTTAGCAGTCCATTATTGTAACAGAGTGATAAATGCATTGGATATGAGTGATACATACACAGTGATATATTTGTATTTTGAAAAGGACATTGATAAATTGCGACACGATAAGCTGTTAATTAAATTGGACGGATGAATCTAGACAGCAGATTATTGCGTTGAACTGGAGATTGGCTGTCTGAGAGGTATCAGCGAGTTATCTATGGAGGAGTGATATCCCAGAAGAGCAAAGTTACTAGTGGTATGCCCTAAAGGTCTGTGTTTGGATCCATTGCTGTTTATTTTGTATATAAATGATATTGAGAGAGGTCTAAATGGTGATATGCAGTTGTTTGCCAATGATGCAAATTCGGGAAGAACTATAAGCAGTAGAGCTGATACTGTGGCTTTGCAAGAGAACTTGAATGCACTGGCTGAATAAGCACATGAGTGGGGTTATCAGTTCAATGTTGCAAAGTGTAAAGTTTCGAAATTTGGGAAGCAAAGATGGGGTTGATAGCTTTTAATAAAATGGGCACTCATTTGCTGAACAATCTCTTCTGCATCTGTCACCTTCGCACCACCTGCATTCAGTAGTTAATCTTTCTTTTACTTGCAGCATAACCAAAAATTCTTTTAGGTTGTCCTTTAGCTTGCATAGTCAGTTTCTTTTCATACTCGGACTTAGCTGTCCGTACAACAGTTGTGACTCTTCTGTCCTGCTGCTTATAATTTTCATAATAAACATCATTCTTATTCACACGGTATTCCTTCGACATCATCCATTTTTTTTTTTTTTTTTTTTTGCGAATCTCTTGTTTGATAAGATTACACAACCATTTCCTCCTACTCTATTTATTATTTGATCTCTAGGGATATATTCTGATATTGCATCATTTAAGTATTTTTAAACACTGCCCAACCAACAAATGATGCCATGGCTCAGAATCCAGCATACTTCTCAGTTGGTCATCATTTCCTGCTTTGTAGTTCAGCATGTAGCCTTTCTTGGATGAAACATTTATAAACTTAGCCATCTCGAGTGAGTACCGCATGGTCATTGTCACAAATCGGAGGCAGAATAGTTACGTCTTTAACTGAATCCCCCTCTGACACTATAATCAGATCTAATACTCTTTGACCTCGAGTTTCCTTCTGTCACATGCTACTTGAGGAAGTTGTCTTGCAACAGCTCAATAAATTCAGTTCATTCTTCTCATGAAATTTCACAGCTACTCTACTAATGTTCGGATAATTAAAGTCCCCCATTATATTTACTCGTTTTTTTACCCATCATCTTTATTTGATAGTGCATTTCTTCGTCTCTAGCAACCGATCCACTTGGTCTGTAACAACCTCACACTATGTATTTGATCCTGTTAGACTCCACATAACACCAGATGGCTTAAAACTAAGTTACATGAAAAACTGTTACTAGTATTGTAATCATGGGTCTCAACTCTAACTAGATTCAAGTCATCTAATATCATTAGCAGCGAACGCCTTCTCTCTATCCTTCCCAAAAATACTGTACACTTTTTTTACACTCGATACGAGTGTAAATGTATATATTCCTGTGATAGCAAGGTCTCAATATTCTTATGAGGTCCTCACGTACTGACGAAGGTAACAGACTCTACCCCTTTGTTTCTGATACTTTTAGTATTCGTGTATAGACATGTTACCTGCATGCTTTTTTTTTTTGTATATTCTTGTCTGTGTGACACAGCTCGACAACTTGCAGATCTGTTTTTATCTATTGCCTAACTTATGCATACATCTTTGAGGTCTGAACAAGACGAACATAAAGTCGTTATCTCTTCATAACTATTTCCATAATAATACATATTCCCATCATTAACACAGTTGCATAACATTGTCGCTGTTATACACAGATTCTCACCATTCCTCCTATTATAATTCAGTTTCCCTGACTCTGTATTACATCTCATACCAATTAATACTTTTTCAAGACTCCTTATACCAAATGCATTCAAGTGTAGGCCATCTCTCTTATACAAATCCATTCTTCCTTCACACGCACTCAACGCATTCAAAAACTCGTATTCATTACTTTGCAGAGCATACGTATCAAACTGTTTGCCATCATCAATCATCACGTCTTTCCGTGCACATAAGGCTGCAATGCTGGTTTTCCATCTGCCCCTGTCCCTCGCAGCTGCTTTTGCTTCTGCCCAACTTGCCTATCTTGCCTCCTTCATTTGGGATTCCATCATTCTTTTCCAAGTTAATTTTGGACAACCTCTAGAGCATCTTCCTTCTGGAACCCAAATCAGTAATACTTGGGGAATTCTGTTTATCCCCCATGCGAAGAACATGTCCGGTCCATTTCCATCTTCTTAGGCGAATCTCTTCATCTATTGACTTGGAAAGGTTTTCTTTAAAAGTTCCTCATTAGTGATCGTATTTGGCCAGAAGATTTTTAAAATTCTTCTCAAACACTTGTTTTGGAAAATGTCCAATTTGTTACTTTGTGCCTTGGCAAGTTTCCAAGTTTCGAGAGCCATATAACAGTACTGCTCACACAATAGATTTATATACATTAGTTTTCACCTCAACTGTAATATTTGGTGCTTTCCATAATTTGTTTAATGCCCTGAATCAATTTTATGCTTTAGCAATTCTTTGTAAAATGTCTTCGTTGGTACCTCCTTGTTTATTTATTACTGATCCAAGGTTTGTAAAAGTATCAACATCTTCAATTGTTTCATTTTTTAACTTAATTTTTTTATTTGATTTTTCATTTATTCGCATGAGCTGGGTTTTCTTCTTGTTTATGTGAAGACCCACAGTTTCTGTGCAGCGAACAAAGTCATCAGTTTTTACCTGTAAAGCATTTAACTTGGAGGACAGGAGTACTTTGTCATCAGCAAAATCAAGGTCTTCCAGTGTGGATATAAAGTCCCAACGTATTTCTCTCCATTGATGATTAATTGAGTTTCTCATAATCCAATCAATTAAAATTATAAACAGTCTACCAGATAGAACAACCCTAGTTTCGATGTAAAGATGTCTGTAAGTTTTCCATGTACTTCCACGCAAGACTTGCTGCCATCAGAGCTGGCAGAAGTGGGCGTGCAGAGCATGCGGTGCATACGGGCGCCGCCGCTAGGGAACGGTTCATAAGTTAATTTTTAAGAAACAAAATTTTTATCATAAAAACAAAATAATTCTTAGAATGATCAATATCAAATGCCTCTTGGATCAGCCGGCTGTTTACAATTTTGCAGCTAGAGCAAATGCTTGCCTGCAGAATGTTGTGTCTACTGAAGTCTATCTAAAGTGAAACGGTGAACAGTTTTTATGCGCAGAAACGAATTTTCATACAAAACATTTGTTGCTAGTTAACCAGTCGTATGGTACGCATCTCAGTAGGCTACTGACAGTAGCGCAGTGCGGACTATTATTTCGTCTCTGTGTCGTATTGTGTAATAATTTCTTGTAGGTATAAAATAGAAATGGAATCAAAAATTTAAAAAAAAGTTATCCAGACTATTATTTCGTCTCTGTGTCGTATTGTGTAATAATTTCTTGTAGGTATAAAATAGAAATGGAATCAAAAATTTAAAAAAAAGTTATCCAGTGCACAAAATCATAAGCGTCATGCTGCGAAAGAAGCAGATATTAAGAAACAAACTGGAGCTCTTAATAAATTTTTAAAATATTTTGATGCAGATGGTAACCAACTCGATATATCAGAAATCAGAGTAGAAGAATCGTGCACATCATCCAGTTTGCATAAAAGCACTAATGCAACTATTGAACAAGATAAATGAACATGATTTATGTGAAAAATAGTTAGGATTTAGTCAACTACAACAAGATTTCGTTGTAGTTGACCACGAAACTAACACATTTTTAGTCTTTGTAAATTTAGAAGATCCAGGTGAACGGGGAAATATTGATGAAAAATTAAGAGTTGTTTTAATTGAAATGGAGCCTGTTCAAAATAAAAATATAATATATCCCAGAGATACATATGGTTGTAAATTTGGCGACACGTATTATAATAGAAAAATGGAAAACGGGAGCTCGTGCCAAGAACATGGCTCATTTATTCCGAAACTTGAAATTCTGTTTTTTGCTTTTGTTGCAAACTTGTCGCACCTACTGAATCAACTGAATCACCCACTGAGTCTTGTAGAAGGGTATAACGATTGAAGAAATGTAAGTACAACTTTACATAGACATGAGACTAGTTTAACTCACATGAAAAATTTCTTAAAATGGAAGGAACTTGATAAAAATTAAAAAAAAACAAAACTACTATTGATTTCCAGACTCAAACATGTATGAAATGGAAAAGAAACATTGGACGAGTGTTTTAGAACGCTTGATTGAAATTATAAAATTCGTTGGTAGCCGAAATTTAGCTTTTCGCGGATCATCTGATAAATTATATGAAAGAAATAATGGCAATTTTTTATAATTAGTCGAACTGTTTGGGAAGTTTGATCCCGTTATGGAAAATCATATTGAAAGGACCCTACAACGAAACAATAGAGTACACTGTTTGAGCAAAGACAGTCAAAATGAAATATTGGAAACTTTAAGTGACGCAATCAGGGATACAATTTTATTATCAATTCTAAAATTTAAATATTATTCCATAATTTTAGACTGCACACCTGATGCAAGTAAAACAGAACAAATGACCATTATTATTCGCTTTGTTTCCTGTGACAATGGAATTGTCAAGATCAGGGAAAACGTTTTAGGTTTTGCAGATATATCAGATTCCACAGGACATGGGTTTATGTGCAACAATAATGGAACAACTGGAAAAATGGAACATTCCCATTGAAGACATGCGAGGTCAAGGGTATGACAATGGGGAAAATATGGGCTGCAAAATTTGCTTTTGAACAAAAATCCTCTAGCTTTTTACATGCCATGTGCTACTCATACTCTAAATTTAATCATTAACGATGCAGCCAAAGTGAATGCAGATACAATTAATTTCTTTGCAATTATTCAAGAAAAATCATTCTCTTACAAACGTTGGGCAATCCTTTTAAAGTTCGTAAAAAAAAATAACATTGGAACAGCATCAGAAACGGCATGGGAAAGTAAAATTAATGCAATCCGTCCTCTACGATATCAGTTAGGAGAAATTTATGATGCACTTTTTGAAATTTTAAATAATCAAAATTTTAATAAAGAAACTCAGCATGTAGCACAAACATTATGTGCTAAAATAAAGGACTACAAATTTATTGGCTCTCTTATAACTTGGTATGATTTACTTAACAGAATAAACCCTGTGAGTAAAATGCTTCAAGACAAAAATATGAACATTACACTTGCTTTACAATCTATCGAAAACTTTAAAATATTCTTACAAGAGTATCGATCAGATACAAATTTTAAAGAAGTTCTAAAAACGGCAAAATAACTGAGCGAAGAGGTGGATGAAGAACAAGAATTTAAAACTGGTACGGAAGTTCGACGACGAAAGAAGATACGACAATTTGACTACGAGCATCATGACGAAACGCCACAATCGCCAGAAGATACATTTAGAGTGAATGTGTTTTATACACTTCTAGACGTTGCAATGTGTTCGTTAATAGAATGTTTTGAACAACTAAAATATATGATAATTTCAATTTCTTGTATAGATTGCTACAAATTAATAATGAAGATTTACGAAAAATTTGTGACGATTTAGAGATTCTCTTGAAGGACTGCGACAATAAAAACGTAAATGCAATAGAACTATATGACGAGTTATGTGCTTTCCGGGATATTTTTCGGAAGGATAATTTAAATATTCAAAAGCCCTTTCGATGTTCTTAATTTTATTGTGTCCAATAATTTATCTTTTCCTAACTTTTCAATTGCTTTAAGAATACTATTAACCTTAACTGTTAGTGTAGCGAGCGGTGAACGTTCCTTTTCCAAGTTGAAATTAATTAAAACCTACTTAAGAACAAGTATGTCACAAAAAAAGGCTTGTTAGTTTGGCGTTAATAGCTATTGAAAATGATATATGTGCGGAATAAGACGTCAATTTATTTTCTGTTATTTTATAAAGATATTATTTTTTGAATATTTATTAAATGTTCTAATTATTTCTGAATTCTTTTATTATTTTCTCATCTATCTTGAGTTTCTTTTAATTTCCTAAAAGATAGTAGCTTTTAATAATTTTTATAAGTGGAACTAAGAATTTAGTAACTTGTAAAATGCAAGAATTTTTTAAACTTTAGTTCAAATAAATTTTAACTTTAATTAAAATTAATTTTAATTTTGTTAGCGATTCGGGTCGGTGAGAAGGCTGTAATCCCTGTATCATTATATTCAACGATTAAAGTGAAGTGGCTTTATCAAAATTTGCTTTACCTTTTGAGAATTTTTTGAATATACGGGTTTTTAACGAGTATCCTGCCTAGTCAACACCCCCGGTTCGTTACATTTAGCGAATCAACGTGTGACTGTTCTGTCAAAATTTATTTAAGAAATTTCAAATAATTTAAATTTTTATTATCGTAAAAGAACCACACACTCCCGAATCGTTACAGGGGCGCTTAGATAGAAATTGCATGCGGGCGTCAAAGACCCTAGCGCCGGCTCTGGCTGCCATTATACATATTCTTAATAATGTTAAGAAATTTATAAGGTATTCCGTATTCTTCTAATACTTTCCAAGTTTCTCTCTATTTACTGAGTCGAATGCTTTACTGGAGTCGATGAACTCTATTTACTGACTTCAAGCTCCACTTTACCTAAAGTGGGGCTTGAAATTCTATACATTGTTCGATTATATTTCTAAGAGTGCATATCTGCGATGTTTCCGCAATCAGTTCGAAAACTTGTCTGTTCTTTTCTTAGTAAATTTTCGATTTTCTTTTTTAATCTATTAATTAAAATTCTGGGAATTGAAATTTGCGGGAATTAAAAGCAAACTTATTCCTCTCCAATTTTCACACTTGGTCAAATCTCCTTTTTTGGAGATTTTTACAATTACTGCTTCTTTCCATTGTTCAGGAATTTATAATCTTTGTAATTTGGCAGTAGCTGTGTTAAGATCAGCTTTTAACATTTCGGCATTAATATTATCATTCCCGCATGCTTTGTTAAATTTCAGTGCGTTCAAAGCATCTTTAATTTAGCTCAAGGAAATCTCGTCTTCTAAAATGTTCAAAGGGGGTATTATAGTAATTGTAATATTTTGTGCCTGTTCAGATCCTGTGTCTACCTTTGCATTCAAAGTTTCGTCAAAATATTCCCTCCATCTTGCTTCGATTTTGGAGTCAATAACTTTCCTTGTTTGTCTCTAATGGAGGAAGGGATTGCGTTTTTGTTACCATTCATTCGTTTTATAATCTGATAAAGCTGTCTGATTTGTCCATTTTCTGTAGCATGTTGCGCTTTTTTTTTTTCTTCTAATTCATCAATATATTTTCTCTTGTCGGCTCTTGCAGCTCTCTTTACGCTTTTATTTAGTTCCTTATAGCAATCGCTATGTACCTTATAATCGTTCTGAATTTGTATTGTTCATTAATGATTTAATTTTTTTTTCTCTCTTCAATGATCTATCGAGTTTCTGCAGTTAACCATTCTTTATTTTTATTTTTCTTCATTTAACAATTAATCTTCAGCAACTTCATTGTGTGTATTCCTGAACTTTTTCCAATATTCTTGTACTTTGTTTTCTACTGTTACATCTTGATTTTCCTCTATTTCTAATATGTTATTCTAATAATCTGTTCTTTATCTCCAAAGCAAACTTGTCTCTTGTTTCTTTAATTTTTAATTTTTCAATATCAAATGCAGTTATTCAACTTCTTTTCTTTATTAATACACTTTGAAGTTTTAATTTCAACTTCATCACTAACAAGAAGTAGTCAGAACCAACATCTGCATTATATTTGATTCTCACATCAAGCATGGATCTTACAAATTTACTATTGATAGCAACATGATCAATTTGATTTCTTGTATTGCCATCCAAGTTAATTTATGTATTTCTTTATGCTTGAATTTACTTCCTCCAATGACAAAGTTGTTCATTTTACAAAAGGATACAAACAACATGCAATTTTCATTTTGGTCTCCACAAGCCTCGAAACCTACGTATTTTTCTTCTACACATGATCTTTTACCCACTTTTGTATTAAAATCGCCGATGAGTATTATCATATCTTGTTTTGGAATAGAATTTATTACCTTTTGGAGTTGTTCATAAAAGCATTATTTTATTACTTCATCTGCATCATTAGTAGGTGCATAAACCTGCCTAATACACACTTTGATAAATTTGGAATAGAATCTGGCTTTTATAATTCTCTCATTTGCTGGTTCCCATTCCATCAGGCTTTTGGTTACTTTTGGATTCAATATTAGTGCAACTCCTTTTTCATGTTTATCCTCTGATTCAGAGTACAAAATTGTTTTGTTGTCTTTAGTTATAAGTCTACCAAAACCAGTCCATCTGAGTTCACTAATGCCTAAAATGTCTAACTTGTAATTGTCCATCTCATTTGTTACTTGCCTAGTTTTTCCTACCTGGTACAGTGTTCTCACATTCCATCATCCAATCTTTAAAATTTTTTGTGGCTTCATAAATGGCTCTTTCAACAAGGGTTCCGAAAGCTTTCCCCCTTGGTGTGTCATATATACGTTATCCACATCAGACCAGGCTAGATAACAGTCTTCTGGGGGTTTCGCAAGTCACGTCTGTTGCCAGGAGGATTCGTTCATTCAGATTTGCAGTTTCCGTAATCAGACAATTTTTACAGGGAGGGGTGATTAGCCCTTCGCCCAATCCCCGAAGGGTACCCGGCTATACTCCCCACCCCGGGGACTGGGTCTCCATTTATCGCCTCTTACGAAACGCAGGAGTGCGGTTAGGGTATTCTACTACCCACCCCAACACGGGGAGCCATCATAGCCTTTCTTTATAATTAATTTTCTATCATCCAAGCAATATACTTAGGATTTGCACTTTCTTTTTCTCAATGGCTCATCAATAGTACATTTTATTATAGTGTTGCATATCAAATAGCATTATTCTTTTTACAATCAACTTTACTTACTTGACTCTTTACTCTCGATTTCTTCCAACAACCTTTTCATACCCTCTCTTGTACTGAATTTATCACTATTTAAGTTGTTCGTACCTATTAGAATTGCGATCTCTTTTGCTTTGCTGCCTTTCAATTGCATGTGCTATATTATTAATTTTTCTCTGGGAAAACTTGAAGCTATAGCCTGCTCATCAATGGTACATTTTATTATAGTGTTGCATATCCAATAGCATTATTCTTTTTACAATCGACTTTACTTACTTGATTTTTGTAACGCACTAACTTACCCGATTCCTGCTTTATTGTTTTCCATTTTGCTGCTTATTTTCTAATCCTTCCTATATTCTTTTAAGGCCGCTTGACTTTCTGTGATTCCCTAGTCATCTCTCTAATAATCTGCTTTAACTCTATTTCGGAGGTTAAATTATTTTAAATATCCTCTTCAGTGTCGTTTTTATTTGATAATGCATAAAACACACAAGAAATCTTTCATTTCTTGTGTGTTTTTGATGCCATTTTATAGCTATATTTAATATATATTACAATATCGCAATTTTACATGAGCGCTACAGTTACACTATTCATTCCTTCTTTTATTGATTTCATTGCATTTTCTATATACAGGTTCAAAAATACGGGTGACAATCACAATCTTGTCTTACCCACCTTTCTGTATTTCTGCAGTTACTTTATTTTACTGTGTTCGTATCTTTATTTTCTGGATAGTATACAATTTCGTTTTCTATCTTTCCAGTCCAGTCCAATTTTTCATTATTCAAACAAGTTGATTGTTCCATTGTATATTAACGAATGCCTTTTCTCAAAAAATTAATAATAATAAATCCAATGGCACTGCAGAAGCTAATATCATTTTCAGACAATAGATGACGCCACCTTCGCATGCGAGTTTCGATGTTAATTGATAGCGTAATATACGTCATGAAAGCAATTTCTTTTAAACCCTCGACATATCATACCAACTTTATAAATTATATGATTCATTACTTATCTCTTGTGTGAAACTATTAAATTTCACTACTATTACTCAAAAGCATTAAAAACGTATTATAAGATGCTAAACTTGGAAATTGTCTACAGTCGTTAATATAAATGATTCAGCGTTAGCCATAATTAGTTTGTCATGTACTAGCGGCAGCTACCAGGAAATTCGATGCTTATTTTCCTGCAATATAGTGGCAAAAATGTACAAGAGAGGATAACTGAACAACATCTAAGAATGATGAGCAGAGCTATAGATAGATAAAAGGTTATATCACGGGCCAAATTGGGAAGATACTGTTTCAAAATCTATAATTAAAAGAGACATTCGATATTTTAATATAGTCATTATTAGAATTATTTCAGCGCGTTCGTCGGAAAATAAACATTGTTTGGAGCTTATTTAATTCTAGTTATGATGTAGTTTGTTATATTTTCCCCAAAAAATCTGTGGCCAGATCACGTGACCTCAAAATTAATAATACTGAAGTCTGACTTTTCCTGCTCCTACAGTAACCTGCTTTCTGCTGCCAAATGTACATGAGTTGCTAAACGGAGATAAATAAAACTGGGGGGGGGGGGGGACAGTGTCAAAAAATTTTGCACTCAGACACAAGGCAATCCCCCCCCCCTGGCAAAGCTCTCTTGTCTGATGATATTTATTTTTATCGTTTGAACTACTTCTGCATGAAATAGAAAAATCATTGGGATAATAGGAATTCAAAAGATTCTCTCTTTCAGCTATAGCATTACGCAAGTCAGTCAAATGTTGTTCGTTTTAGCATTTAATACACTAATTCGATGGGAATATTTAATAACATTTGTAAATCTCCTGTGCAATTTCATAAAGAAAAATAAAAATGAAAATTTGTTTTTCAGAAAACTAAGCGTCAAAAAAATAAATAAATAAGAAATGAAAGCAGAATTTGAGCACTGGAATTCCACGTTTTTATTGATGTGAGAAAATCTATTGAAGGCTAAACTGAGTTTCATTTGATAGACTTACGCGACAGTACCGATGCAATTTGTATTCGGTAATTTGAATTCTTAATATCACCATGATTTTTCCAATAAAATAAAATTCCATCACTAATAATACGATTAATAATTTGCAATGAAAACACTTCAAATGAAAATCGTTTACGTGACAAGGATGCGCGAGTGTGTATATTAATAAGAGGTGAAATGCGCATGTTCCATGAGGAAGATTTCTCTTTAATTTACGAAGAGCAGAGCCAATATTTCAAATGGGTTGGGCCACTTTGTGCGTGTATGTGTATGGTCGTTGAAATCAATTCTTGTACGAAAACAATGAATGTTCATTTCTTAATGATGAGTTATAAGAATAGAGCCTTTTTTTTTTCTTATGATGATGAAATCTCTCCATTGTACTCCACTCTAACATGACATCATTTACGATTAAATCTTTAGGTTCCAATTATTTAAACGGGCAATCTTTTTTTCTTATTTATTTAGGTAGTTTTTGCGAATGACTCATTAGCAAGGGGAAAAAAGCTAACGGACAAAAATACGAGAGAGAGAGCCGTCTGAATTCTTATCATAATGATTTTTTTTATCAAAAAATAAAATAAAATCGTTCGGTTTATATAGGATTTGCGCAGATTCTCCCATAATTTTCAGATTATGGGAGAATATGCAAATATGTGAGAACATAATTCTTCCATAATAATAATGGGGGGGGGGGGGGGAGAAGGACGCAACTTATCCACTTGTGTTGAGTTATACCCTTCCTCCGTCCTTGAGATCTCGCTCAAGTTGCTAGCTTGTTCTCTCTCTCGAAGATGCTAAATTACATTGGTGTTCGCGTCTACATTGCACGACTGTAGCAAGTGGTGCGGGAGGGAAGAGAGTTAAAAAAAGAAAAAAAGAAAAGAAAAGAAAGAAAAACTAATAATAAAGAAAAACCACTACTCCCGAGTATGGGTGAACGTCCTTAGAATTTCTGACACGTGCAGCTTACTGTGACGGAAATCCAAGTCTTAGAATGAGGATGTGCGACACTCTCCCCCTCCCCAGTGAAGTAAATAGGACAGATTTGCAATTAAAGCTATTACGTCATTCAGCCAAGATTATGAGGGTTGTTAAGGTGCTGAAATAATAAGAAAATACGTAAACAGATGCGGATTTCGTGCGAGTGTCACCTTGCTGCAAATACAAGGGGGGGGGGGTAAAACGCTGACGAATGGGTGGAGTAGAATGTCTAGTGCAGGCATCACGCAAATAGCTGAAAGCGAGTTGTTGACATTTTGATGTATACGAAGTTCATTTTCACTAAAGAAGAAGAAGACTACGACACAGGCCTTGGGTAATGGACTTAGAACTTTTCTCAAAATTTTAACACTGCATTCTATAAGGCCATTCATGACGATGAATCACTGACACTCTTCTCTATGAGTTTAAATTTTACTTTCTTTGAATATTGGATGACCTAATCTTCAGCTTGCTAATACGGAACTGCATCGAATGTTTTTTTCTTTCTTTCATTTTCCATCGCCTATTTTGCTATTGACGAAGTAAATGATATATGCGTCACTAAATATACTTTTACTGGAAACTAAATGTGTACTGTGTATGATTTTTGAAATATTCATTTCTATTTCAGGAGACATCTGATATCCTCTTGGAATTGTTCAACCCAAAGAAGAGACGAAAAATTGTTCGGATCCCTTCAGTATAAATATCACTACAGTCACGCACTTCCCTGAGGTGCTCAACGTGTTTAATATTGTACAAAACGCAATAGGTCAGAAACGAGTTGAAACATCTTAGATGACCTAATGGTCTCCATGATTTGATTATTGAAAGTCATTATGCTTCTTTTTTTTTTTTTCTTGGTGGCACAAACACATGATTTTCATCCCTTAAACTATACAAAAAAAAAAAAAAAAAAGCGAAAGAAAACAAAACTTCGTTCCTGTCTAAAATGACCCTGGACTTTTATATATATATTCCAAACCAGTATGTAGTGTTTTAAAACGCATGTCAGCGATGTTTACAGTTTCTTTTAACATTACACAAGAATCAGGAAGTAACATAAATAAACACTAGTCTCGTGACTTCTGTTTGGGATCTCATACACCTTTTAAATACTAATTAAAATGAACAAAAAACCTTAATAATCAGATTTTAGAAGGCTATTAATAAAACAATTACTACTAAACCAAGCTATGATTTCACCCTTTGCATACTTAAATTTGTTTGCTCCGTTGTGCTCCTCATTTCTAAGAGCAGCAGGCTTCTTCTTCCCCCCCCCCTTTTTTTTTTGTACTGCCTAAATATTTCTCTCAAGGATAATGCTAATCGATGTCCTTCTAACTTACATGCAGGCGCCCATTGAGCGCATAACTAATACTCAGCCTACAAGCAGAATAGCTTCTACTCTTCGCAACTGGTGTACGTTAGCAGCTGTTGGCGGGAGTGGGTTTACTTACCTCTTGTCTGTGTCTCTGACCTCTCCCTATGTATAGCGGCGTAACGTTCTCCGAAATGCTGTTTTTAAAACGTTGTAGAAAACCTGTGGGTAAAAAGGAACTTCCAGGCTCTAGAAGACACAGTTTGATATGCAGCTAAAAATAGAGGCTGATGAGGCCACACGTCGACTGCTCCTGTTGTATTTTCGAGTCTGAATCTCTCTCTCTCTCTCTCAATATTGTTCATTTACAATCTATCATACGTACCCCCACTACATACTTTAAAATTGCTCCACCCCTTTACATTTATCTAACACCAAAGTGTTATACAATGAAGAAAAAAAAAATGTTTTTGTGTGTGTTTACCATATTGTTGTTATGCGACTTTTTTTGTTGTTGTTTACGCAACGTGTCCTTTAGTACACTAGATTAACGATTACGTAAAAGTTGATACAACTCTAGCATATATATTACCTACTCACGTAGGCATTGCTAAATATGGATATACAAGAACAAGGTGATCAGAAACTTTCCTACACTTGCCACTAGATGACACTGCTGCTGTTAGTACAAGGCTCTGCTAAGTGTGGGTAGAATAAAATCTTGCAGGGTCATTGAGTTTAAGCCTGCTTGTGTATTGTGCCTTTGGGGGAATTTTTTCTTCAGATACATACAAGAACAAACATGCACATCAAGTTGTACTATAAACAGGGGGGAAAAAAAACAGCCTCGGAAACTTTCGAAATGTTAAAACATGCTTTCAGAAACGAAGCGATGAACAAAACATCTGACTATTTACCAATTTCGAAAGTGGAATGATTCCGATTTATTTAATGTTATGTTTATGGAACTATGCTTTATGAATTCATCTGTGAACCAATATTTCTGTTCTGTTTTACAGCCCTACAAGAAGCAGTACAGCGGAAACATTATTGTGATGTCAATCTCCACCACAACAATGCTTCCGGTTCACTTGGTTTGGGCTTTGCAGGAATCTATGATCCAATACGGCACGATAGCACGATTTTGAAAACAGCAGAGCTGACTGATTTCTTAAAAGATGAAAATATCCTGAGTATGTTTAATCAGTGGAAAAATAATCAACACTGCTTGTCTAAGAAGCGTAACTGTGCTCCTAAGATTCTCAGGAGAGATCGTCGTCTGGGACAAACAGAGCCTCTTGTGTGCACCAAATTGAACGAAGCATTTAATGAAGGCTGTTCCCGACTCATATTGAAGGGGATCGGTACTGGCAGTCTCATGCCTATATGGAAACCATTGATCTCTGCGAAGAACCGGAAAATTCGTCTGCAGTGGTATCAGGAACACCGTGACTGGATACAGGAAGACTGGGAAAAAAAAAAAGTCATGTGGTCCGATGAGTCACGGTACACCTTGTTTTGTACCGACGATAGGCAGAGAGGTTGACGGAAGTATCATGGAGGAATGAATTCAGTTTGCCTTGTAAACACAGTTCAAGGTTGTGGAGGTGATGTCATGGTTTCAGGCATGTTACGATAGCATGAAACGGATCTTCTGATATTACTGGAAAGTCGGGTGTCCTCTAAGGAATATCTGAACATTGTTGCCAATCAAGTCCATCCTGCAATGTTGAGTTTTTGTCCAGCAGGAGATGATTGTTTCATGGATGACAATGCTATTGTCCATCGTGCAAGAATTGTTTAGTAGTGATTCAGCAAGCATGAAGGCGACTTACACCATCTTCCTTGGCCACCACAATAGCCGGATTTAAATCTCATTGAGAATGTATGGGATATGTTAGAAAAACAGATTCAGGAGGAAAGGCCTCTTCTGTCAAATCTGAGCCAATTAAAGGACTCTCTGGGGGAACACCTAGTATGTTGTAGACGTAGATGCAATCCAACACCTTGTGGAATCCATAGCAAACCGCTATTTGGGCTAAAGGAAGTCCAATACGGTATTAAATAAAAGTTTCTAATTCAGTGGCTGACACGTGTAGTAGCATCCTGAGAAGGTCACACATCATCTGATGATGATCCTCATTACTCCTCCGATCTTGCATTTTTTAATATTTTTTTCTCCAAAACTCGAATTGATACTTAAAGGAGAAACATTTCATTATGTCATAATTATTATATAAAATGCAGCTGAACTATGAATCTAAATACCCAAGAGAAGAAACTACTCACTGTGTCAGAGAGACTTTATGCTGAGCAGGTTTGGGGAGAGGAGTAAAAGAACTTTTTGAAAGCAGCCCATGAAACCATTTAATCCTTGCTGATTTTATATTAGAAGAAATACGGATTAATACATATAACACACATTTAACAGAATAGAGATGTTGGGATTAGTCAAATTTTTTAAAGTGTTTTTTTTTTTTTTACATTCTGTCTCTTGGAAATTCCAGAAGATGCGCGATCTCAAATATTTGCGTATGGCACATAGCCAGTAAGTAAAAACTTTTCTAACTTTCCACATTATATTTAAGTACAACACTTCCCTTCTCATCGATAGATGGCAGTAGCGGTATCGTTTTGCATGTACTGTTTTGCAAATAAAAACGAAAGATGTGATGTATGCAGGAGCAATGAAACCCGTTTGTTAATTAAAAATCGGTAAACTAGCCGAGAAACGTTTTCCAAAAAATTGCAACTGATCATGAAGTTCTAATTTAAAAAAAAAATGGTCAAATAAAACTTTGAAAGAAAATTTAATAAGTCATTACCGTTGCGGTAGGTAATTTAAAAATAAAATATATGACGAAATGGATTTTCTCATTAGTTAAAAATTAGTGGTACTTATACTGAATTTAACTTCTTACTTTTCAGTCATTTTTAATGTTTTACACTCTCTCTCTCACTTTCCTTCCGAAAATTTTCAGGTACACTGATTTAGCGAATTAGGATTCTTGGGAGAACTCGCCATATTATGGCTCACGTGTTCGCTTAAAATAAGAAAAGAAATCACTTTTCAAGGAACTTCTCTTAAAATAAGATTTTAAGAGCAATTCCTTCTATTATTTCACTAAAAGGCACTCAAGTTTAAAATTTCAAGAACCATTCACGGAAATTGAAAATCGAGATTTTCCCCGTTTCCTTCATTCTTTAAAACATGATTAATTAAATATGCAAATAAATAATCGCATCGAGCTCTCTGAGATGGAAGAATTTCTTTCTGGTGTCCATTAAATTCAATCAAAACGTCGGATCAAGTAGTATTAATCTATCAAATTTGCGAAGATTGCCTCCTCCACCCCAAGGGGGGATCGGTAGCCGAGAACAAATGGGTGTTATAAACAATAAAAAGATCTCTACGTAGGAGGCCGTGTTTGAAAACAAGATAAGAGAGGGATGTTTATACGCTTTCCCATTATTCTGACATATTACAGTACTAATCATTGCTGCATTAAATCAATAATTATCAGCATCAAATCTATGGATGGTTGTGCGTGTGGTCAATCCAGTGACGCAGATTACTTTTATTAACACATTCTGTTCTTTTTTACTGCTGTGACAGATTCATTCGTGCAAGGATAGTGCATGAGCTAAATTGCATTTATCTGATTTCTTCAGGTCACCTTGCAGAGTATCTTCTTCGCTAGTTGCAAAAGCTGCAATAACGCGACCTTCCGTGGAAAATGAATGGAAATGTTGTTGTCCTCTATCCAACCTTGTGATAAGCTGCACGTGGATTACCATGCTGTTCGTAGCCGTTGTTCAGCATTTTGACACGTGAAAAGAGACGCTACATAAATGACGGAACATCGTGCCCACAGCTTCTCGAACAGACAGGTTAAACAGGTTAAGACTTGGATGGGAAACGTCACAACAACATAATGAAACCAAGACATCCATGTTTTCCTATGACTCAAGCGATACGGATTATTGGCAACAGATAATCACTCACAGATAACCAATCTTATAAATATGGTGCATGAAAAGTATTTGTGGGAGTTATACATCGTGTGACATAAAAACAGACTGATTTAATTAAACGATCCTAGCCTTCAAAACAACTCAGTTAGTAGTGCTTCCATTTGTGCACCAGTTTTATCTCTTCTGAGTTTTTCAACGCCTAGAATCATGTTCTAAGTATTCAACAAATTATTTCGGGTCTCTCTTTTTATTTATGTAAAAATGTTTTTCTCTATAGAACAGAACAGTAATAAAATACTTAAATCATGAGCCTCTTTACGATATCTATAATATTATCCTTTAATTTGTTTATTTTTTTCCTGATCTACAGATCCTAACCAAAGTTTTGATGATGCCAGTTCTGCACTTTTCTGTTTCCTTTGACTAACCTTGCGAAACATATGACGCTTGAATGTCTCCTATCAGCTTTTTTAAATGTCAGTCTTTGTTATCTTCAATGCCATTTAAAAGCTCAACAAGGTCTTACTTCCTGCGAAAACAAAACAAAAAAAACAAATGTTTGTCTCGCTTGTTTAAATAGCATCATGTCTTGTGGCTTTCTTAGCATCCAATAGGTTAGATGTTATTTCGTTCTGAAGAACTGTTAACTGAATGAAAATCCGAAATGTATAATGTTAAGCAAAATGCACCGATTCTTGCAATATCAACTTCATAAATTCATTTTTACAATTATTCTCTATAATTCCGCCATTTGCTTTTTCCCAAAGCCGTTAGAATGTGTCATCTAGCCATTATCCAACTACAGACTTACCAAACTAACCCGCTCGGTCAGTATATTTTGCATAATTTACTTCTCATAGTTATTCGCATCCAAGCCTCCGTCGGCATCGGTGATGATCATTGGTTAGAAAGATGTGTGTCCTAGATGATTCTGAACCCACCTTTGTAAGGATTCTGAAGAATCTTTGTAAGGGCATTTCAGTTGAAGGCCTCAGAAACAGGTGGGAAGTTCCCCCTTCCAGAAACTAGAGTTTTCATCTCTCAAAATATACTTACCAATCAGTAAAACGCACGCAATTTCCACTAATGGCCTTATAGACAGTTACTTCGACCGTAATTTCAAAAAGCAACCATAATTATTCTGATCCAGTAGAGTTGGGTTTGGGGGAAGGGGGGAGGAGCTCGGACCTTCAAAGATATCAAAAGACAGAAGAACCCATATTAATGCTACTACCATGAATATGCTACTACCATAATACAAGTTGATCAAAACGCAACCTGCAGGGTGCTTCTTCGAGATAAAGCAAACCAGATTATAACAATTTCAGTTCTACCCATCGTTGTGGTTGTCCCAGTAGTTAGCATATCTGCTTTTAAATCAAGAGGCAGCAGGTTTAAATACCGCTATAAGGCATGAATATCTGAATGTCTTTAAGTGAAAGATGAATTTCATTGCCCAATGTGAGACCACTTCTCCACTTAGTGGAGGCCTCAAGTGGCTTGAAACACACACACAAACATACAGAGAGAGAGAGAGAGAGAGAATCATTTAAAACGAAACTCTTAATTCACCTACAATATTAATGTACTACAGGTTTACAACCCTTCATGGGTGGGAGTCGCATAAATAATAATAATCACTTCCCTATTTACAAGGCGTGGTGGTTAAACCATGCATGAAGAATACGGCTGATGAGTACTCAATCTGCAATCACCCGTAGGATGACTAGAGGCAATAAAGGCCATAAGGTCAGAATATCATGTCTGTGAATTTCATATGTTCTTGACCAGTTTGATTTTTTTCGGGGGATGGACCCAGGTTCTCGGAAGAAAAACTATGTCCCACACATAGGAGACCGAGTAATTCACTTTCAGCTAAACAGTGGAAAAGCTCTCCACTAGTAATGTTTCACTTAGAAATGTTTCACACGTCCTATACAGGATTCGATTCCAGATTTTTCTCATTTTCAATCAAAGGATACATTCATTATCCCTTAAGAAGGCGCGAGAAGGAGAAGGCTTACCAATCTGTGCCGATAGCGAGATTCAAAAGAAAAACAGATTTTCCGATTCTTAAATATTCTCATCGTGGCTACAACACTTCAGAATTGATAACGAGGTTAAAACAACCGCAAAGTATTCTTACAAACGACATCGGTGAATATATTATACAAATTTCAAAACAATAATTCATTCAGTCTTGCACATGGCAACAGACGAGTTGCTATCTTTAAAATACTACACTTTATAAAAATTCCAAAAAGGTTTGACAGGAAAAAAAAACAGAACTTTAGAAATTGAATAGACAACGCTGTCAGCCTTTAGTGATTCATGGCGGAAGCGTCTAGCTTCACCACTTCTACCACACAGCTGCGTCCAGAGCATGCAGCCGATGTAAACATGAGCACGTGATAGTCACGCCGCTAACCTAGTCAAGGCTGTTGTCGGTGTTATCTTCCGCACGCAGTGACAGCGTGATCATTTTAGTCTGGTGTGCGTGTGTGTGCGCGCGCGCGATGCACTACGAGTGCTAATGCTGTCCTCTGTCTTACCACGGACAATATAGTACAGATAGGTGGACCAGTTTGATACACCAGCAAGGTTATTCAGCTATGTTAGGATAGTTACATCCTCAGTCAGTGCTAAGTGTAAAGGAATTAATTTAATAACAAACCATTTTCTACTTAACTGCAATCAATGTCGCATCTGATTGCCTTCAAAGAGCCGTTTATTTAACTGGCAGTCAAGTAGTTGAATGTTCAGCAATAGGAAACCCACAAGTGGTGGCGCCATAGTTGACAAAAAAAAAAAAAAAAAGTGGTCTCAGTTTAGGCTTATATATAATTCGTTGAATTTTGTTTAGGGTACGAAATTTCCACTACAGGGATTAAAATACCAAATTTCTGTTAGGATTTTGGATTAGTGCATTGTGTGATCGTTCCAATCTAGCTCAACGAAAGTGTGGGCAGCAATGCTTCTAAAGTGTGCGTTTTAATTTAATTATTCATGGATTTAGTTCCTGACATGTCCGTAGCTTATTCAGATGATAACAAAAACCATTTGTTTCATACTTAATCGCGAGCAATTTTCTAGGATTTTTCCCACAATACTGGGTTTGTTGGTCTCAGATAAAACAGATTAACTAAGCACACACAGTGCTCTCTTTTTTTTTTTTTTTAGACATAATCAAAAGTGAAAAAAATATTTTATAATATCACACTCAAAACGTAGATGATCGAAGGATAGCACACAAGTGGCGCCACGGGTGGTGAAGTAGAGAACTACGAACCTGAAGCGTGCTAGGATTGGAGATCAGTAGAGAATAAAAGAGTTTGCTCCCCCTCCACGCACACAATTTATTATTAATGACAAATATTTCCATGTCTTTAGCATAGTACAAATCATGCTCAGAGTGGTCTGTATTATATTAAAAGAACATTTACAAACCACATAATGTATGTGTTTAGTAAACATCGAAGCTAAGAATTACAATTTTTAGCTTCGATGCGTAGCCTTATGGGAAGGCGTTTGCATTAATAGCACTAGGGCCACTCGACGAATGATTTATAGCTCAAAATATATTTATTGATTTGCAATATAAAAATATGACTTTTTACAAACGATATATATTGGTCAGCCTCTTGGTACCAAACAAATGGCAGGCAAGTATCCGTATCATGCATAACTCGATTCTTTTTTTTTTTTTTTTATCGTATCTCGTATACCCCAGCATATAATCCCTGACAGACACACACATTTGCATTGGTTACAGCTCCGAGTATTATCAGGAGCCATTAAGAACATATAAGGAGATAGCGTTCGGACTCTTTTGTAGGTCGTCAGAGGAATATTATTCCTAAAGGTCCAAGAAAAAAGTCCATCTAAACCGATCCCTCTTAGATCTCTCCTGATGTTAAAAGTTACTCATATGGATAAGCTCCGATTGAAAATATTCGTGTTTTTGTTCGGATTAAAACATGAATAATTATCCTCCTTTTCCTCTCTCTCGGAAAATAGGCAAATTAACCTGTCTACTAGAAATTCAAGTTTCTGAAAATTACGGTAGCATATGGCGCTTTGCTCTACATTTTCACCAAGTAAAAAGCATGACCCAAATAGCTGAATTTTTTCATTTTATTCGCGCTATTTTTACGAACTCAAGTGCATTTCCTGTGGGCATTAAACCACTGTTTCAACTCCCTCATTACTCTTTAAAGACGTTGATTATTAAGCATCTGCATTGTACATCCTTTTGACGAATCGCCAAGAAGCCACTTAACCGAAGACACAAAGCGTTGGAGACGTGCGATTGACATGCGAAGCGAGCAACGGGCGGAGTCTCCTCTTCTCTTTGTGTGTACAAGACAGAGAAACCAGATTCAGTGAACAAAAGATGCAATATTATGCGGAGAAATATTTTATCTAGTTGCTAAGGGAACATTCAGCTCGTGCCCTACATCTCGTGCTGTATATTTCTGTTTCAGTCGTGGAAGAGCACTTTAAATGGGCAGGTTCACATAATGAGCTCGGTATAAAATAATACACCAAAATTGCTATCGACTTCGCTAGTAAAGAACCTCGAGACAAAAACAAGAATATGCAACCTACCAAGTAACGACCATTATGTCATAACAAGAGCAAAATCCAAACATCCAATCATTAACTGGTAAGAGAGAGGAGGATTTAAAAAAATAATAATAAAATAAAAGATAGCAACAACCGAAAAAAATAAATTTTGAAGGCAATTTGTTAGTTTTACTGAAGTACAAAGTAGATCAAATCCCTTTCATGCATGATGTAAGAGGAGACGTTCCACATAGCTGAGCGTCTTGTTTTAGTTTATTTCCTGGGAGTCTTAATCACACTTCAGGTCTCTGATAAATAAAAACTTGGCTGGGATTTCAGCTGTTGTCAAGGTTCGCAGACAATAGATTTAGCATGCTTAGCCTCACACTCAGAATGGAAGATTTGTGTCTGCTAGTAGGATTACTAGAAACACGGTAGTGTGTAGAATTAATTCGAAATTTTAACAGAAAAAGGGAAAAGTATTTCTGGGTAGATGATGAAAAATAAACAGCTGGTTTTATTTGGTACTGAGTGTAACTTCGCTCGAGGAAGTGAATCCGTTTTCAGTGCTTTAGTAACGTTATAAAAGGGTTTACACAAGAAATCAATGTATTTGTAAGCATCTGCAATGGAATGTCTGTTGTGTTTTATTCTTTTTTTTTTTTATTTCTCGTTATATTTTCTTTCCATCGCATTTTAGAATTTATATCAAGTACCTCTTCTAACCACTTCGCTAAAAAAATAAAAAAAAAATAAATAAGAATTTTCAAAACGCTAGCACAGACGTTTTTGTGGAAAATTACAACAGTGATTTTTGAATGGTTCAAGTGAGATATTTTAGAGAGAAAAATAAACAAATTAAATAAATCTTACTCCTACCAAATCGTATAGCTCAAGAACCTTCGCACTCTGCTCACAGTTTTTGAAATATTACTTTGAACTTTCTGTTTAAATTCATCAGAGTAACTTGTAAGTTTTTTTTTTTTTTTTTTTTTTTGTCTGGGCTTTCGTTAATACTATTTATTACTGTTACTTTAATTCCTAAATTTCTTAGGAATGATGTGTTTCTACAATCTGCCATATATTTAATAGCAGCCGCAACTGTATTTCTAATTTCTTCTCTCACTTTCAAGTGAAATGTCTACCGTTTGGATCGACGCTGTACTATGGAGCTCAAAGCTTTTTCTTTTTTTTTTTTTAATAGGACAAATAACTAGACTGTAAAAAAAAAAGTTTACCTATTTCACCCCTGGATCAGTATATGTTTTTTAAAAAAAATCCTTTAAAAGAACATCAAATTATAGATTTAAAAATTCATCCCACATTACGGCGATAGAAACTACTGTATGGTATTTGAATTCTTAAAAAAAAAAAAAAAAAAAAAAAAAAAAAAAAAAAAAAAAAAAAAAAGGGAAGTTATCTTAACAGATCGCTTTTTTAAAAAACAGATATCTCTTCAGAAGGTACATCTGGTCATGGAGAAAATTTTATTCTAAAAATCAAGTTCTTCCGACTAGCTAAATGTACCCTAGGGTGTATTAACTGAAACTTGAATGAAATAAAGAAACGAAAATGAGAAGGGGGGAAAAAAAGCTACGAAATACCTAACTTTGCACTAGTGACGTAGTAAACACATCGGGGAATCTCGGAAGTACGATGTCAGATATCTTCAGAGAAAACATAAATAATTTATAAACATTTCCACAGCGAAAAACTAGGAAGCCAGTACACTTCCTGTTAGTCCTTTATTTGCAGCCTCGATTTGCTTTCATGGAATACGAAGATGGGCGAAACATGCAAATATAGGAATGGAAACAAGTTTATTTCATCAATAGTTGCGCAATACTTTGTCACATGACCTCCAAATTTTGAAACACTCACTTTCCTAGCGACCTATCATCCACCATCCCATTAGATGTACTATGCATTTTGGTACCAAATTGGATAATCAGCAAGTAATCTTTAAAACGTCAGTATAATTAATACGTTTGGAAAGGTAAAGATTGGAAAGCCTTGAATTTGAATTAAGTTCTTTTAATTTTAGATACAACGGGTGAAGTCTCGTTTGATACGAATGTTTTAGATTTAAATTAGGGCCTGCTCTTTTTTTTTCTTAATTAATTCCAGGTGGGGATGTATGAAGGAACGGTCTTTCAGTCTACATCGAAGTAATGTTTATGCTGAAAATATGCTTTTTTTTTTTTTTTCGAAACAATCTTACTTTAGTGTTAATAATAGGTACTTATGTAAATGACTTTGTTAAGACATAGACACGTGACTTCAGTACACTTTTTCTGCATAGTCACTAAACTGTCCTATGGCGATAAGGAATGCATCCCTCAGTAGAAATCCGTCGAATCTCTTTAACCAGGGAATGATCGTTTAGCAGTTGGCTACTCCTTGACCGGTTCTAAAAAAAATAAATAAATAAAATAAAAATCCATGAATGCACGAGTAAACAAGAATCGCCAATGAGGTAACAGAACAAACCTATTTCATTGAGGTGACGTTTACTCCATTCTTTTCTACCAAATGATGATGAATATCTGCCGGTGCAGCATCTTTAACATGCAGAAATCACATTACACTGCGCACGTCTATATGACCGTCTCCAGTTATTCTGTTTATCTTACAACGTCCCGCCCATGTCATCCCATCTTGTGGGTGTAAGAAGAAACAGTCAATGTAAACGCTTTCTTCACCTGTTCCACTCTCAATGACCGTTGCGTTTTCTCATGGCATGTGCCGTTCTCCGACACTCACAATCTGGATTTCTGCTTTATAACAAAACCTCATGTTACAAAGGCAGAAATTACAGCATGTTAACATGCTTTAATTATATCTCATGTTATATATATATATATATATATATATATATATATATATAACATGAAAGATTGTATTCGTTTCATAAGGTGGTGCCGTACCTGCCTGGGACGTCATGGCTGTTGTATCATTACACGCTAAATAAATAAATAAATAAATCGCTAGAAAGAGGATTCCGCTCTTGTTTACGACCCAGTTCCCTTGCTCGATTATCAATGTTCAGATCATCACAGTGTGAAGTTATCACCTCCACCAAATGGTGTGGGGAAATTGCAATGAGAACAATACGGTTGTAACGACAATCAACAAGCTTCCGTTATCTTTATGATTAGTGAACTTCATATTTTACGGAAATGTCTTATCTACTATTTGTTTTAATTAGGATAACAAATCGGAAAACAATTACAACTTAAGCATAAGGAACAACAATAAACTGCGAGTTATCTGCGCTTGCGTCTAAAGTACATGGTCCAATTTTTCCAGTGACCCCTAAAAAAAAAAAAACTCCTACCTCCGTAGGAGTTTTTTTTTTTTTCATCTGCAATCTCAGGTTTTTCGTCCCCCACGTATCTAGAGACATAGGACACTCCAGGAATAAGGATTGACCGACCTATTCTGTGAGATTTCCAGTTTCGAATCGTAACTGGAAATATATATATATATATATATATATATATATATATATATATATATGTATGTGTGTGTGTGTGTGTGTGTGTGTGTGTGTGTGTGTGTGTGTGTGTGTGTGTGTGTGTGTGTGTGTGTGTGTATTAGGGGAGCTCTACCCCCTTTAAACCTGGTTTTTACTCCATTTCCCAAGTAAGCAAACAGACAAATTAGTCAAGTTTGTTTGCGCCTGCATGTATTGCAAATCTAACTGACCCGTAAAGTACAAGTCTAGGCAACTCGTGGTAAAGTTGGAATATGCTCTGATCACTATTCTTAATATTTACCCTTAATGCAAAGCCCATCTCCTTGAGGAGATGTATGATGCTATGCATTAAAGGCAAGGGGCCACTACCCAGACCGGTTTCGACCTTTATTGAGGTCTCATCAGTGGGAGCCAGGCTAAGAAATACTAAGAAATTTTACCAAAACAAGTTACCAAAAGGTGCTTTGACCTTATTAAATAAAAACCTCAGGATGAGAGATAGATGTAGAAATAAGGTCAAATAAGGTTTAATGCTAGACGTGATCAGTTGAAAAAAAAAAAAATGATGTGAAGAAATAACAGTCTTTCATCGCAACTCCCCAACCACCATTTCAAGTGAATCGGGAAGAAGCGCTTCCGATTCCCGTTAACTTCAAAAACGCCCTTGAAGAAGCACTTTTTTGAACTTAACATCGCGATGTGTATCAGACAAGATTGTTTATACGTAAGGTTAAAATAACAATACTGAATAGAAAAGCTAGAAAGGACATAATAACATTTTTAAAGTTAAATTGGTGCGATCGGATATCTGTGTTTTATCTCGGTTTTATGCAAATTCTACGTAAAATATATTTTTTTCCCACCTCTGGATTCAAAGAACACTTAGAACTAGATTATTACTATTACTACAACTGTTATGCTGGATAATTCCATAAAAATATGCAGAACATTAAAAAACTTAATTTTGGCAAATATTGACAAATGGGTTAAGTAAATAAACTCACTTGCTGTCAGGTATTCCAAATACTCAATTTATATCTTAACACAATCAGTCAGTGAGCTCCAATCCTGGATTTTTTTCGGGTGACGACTAGAAAACCTGTTGATGTATCAAACAAAAGTATATACACAAAATTATAATGACGCTATAACATACCATGTCGTGGCCTTAATAAGTTTTGCTTTAATATATGCAATATAGCTGATATCGATTGGTTATAAAAGTATTTACTTTTTAATTTCCAATTAGGAAAACACCATGAAATGACATTTATATCTCGTCGATTAATCTGATATCACTTGTATTCGTATCGCTAATTCAACTTGTTACAGCCTAAGTACTTGTAGCAAAAATGCTTTGTCTGGGGAGGAAAGGAGTGGAGAATGGTTGTGATAGGATGTCGTCGGGAGCATAGAACCTTACTGGAAGGAGCGGGGGGGGGGGGGAAGAGAAGAGAAAGTATTCTAGATATTTTTATTTGTGCGTTAAATGTTTTAATGTTTTCTGAACATTAAAAAATTATATGTTAATAAATATTGTAAATGCAAAAAATATTCTTGCTCTGTATTCGTACTAAATGTGAAGATTCCAGATTCCTGTTTCTTTGTTTTTTAATTATTTAGAACAGAGATAGTCAACCCAAGTTCCATCACGAAATTTGGAATGACTCATTTAATAAAGAGTGAAAGGGGTGGGTGGGAATCAAGACATGAAAAAATGCGAAATCATTTAAAATTGAGTCAAACTCCTACACACGAGAGGCCATAAGGACTACAGCAAATAAACTGTGTGTGGGCTGGAGTCAAGAGCAAAGTAATCTGTTGATATTTTTTATATCATTTAAAAATAAACATCACTGTCACGACAATAAAACACCCAACTTAAATAGAATAGTACTAATCGTTTTTGTTTTTTTTTAACACCCACTAGAGCGTGTCCCTTGGTCAGAAACATTATCGTGGCATCTCGCCTCTTATTTTCATTAAATTTTTACAATAAGTTTGGTATTTTCGATCATTATTTTGGACTAAGGTTTCATATAACGAAAATAAATAATTCTAATCCATAGAAAACCAATACATCGCTTGTGTGTTACACTTATAAGAAAAAATCAGATTTGGAATTTATTATGATTTTAAAAAATATGCAAATATTCAGTGTAATGGACAGGATTGTTTTCAGGCCTATATCAGTGGTCTAAATTAGTAAAATTTCCCATTCGTCTAAGCTCAACTTACGCCGCCTGCATTCAGGCACATCGATTCTGATAAACGTAAAAAAACAAATAATAATAATAATAATAATAATAATAATAATAATAATAATAATAATAATAATAATAATAATAATAAAGCAGATAAGTATAAATATTATTATAAACTCGATTGGTATATCAGCTAGTCTACAGGTGTTTTATTTGCGTTTTTATTTGTTGTTATTTTTAAAAACCGATTTAGGGTAATTTTAATTTTTATCTGTATTTTAATTTTAATTTTAATTTTTATAAAAACCGCGACCCCCCATGGGGGGTCGCGCGCCCCACAGTTTGAGAACCAATGGTTTACATGAACGACCCTGAGCTCCCTATTTGACAATGCAAAGTTCTGTCTACTTCAAATGTTTACTTCAGAAGCCAGCGTAGTCTCTTTGTTGCTGTTACTTTATCGGTGACAAACAGAAAGTCTATCTCTCTCTCTCTCTCTCTCTCTCTGGGAATCCAAAGTATATTAAGGACTGTTCATCTTTGATTCTAGCTACACTGGCAGTTTAGTTCGGGTCTGTATATAACTTTAGCAATTCTTGTGGCCTGTATTGTTTTTACTTTATTTTTTGTTTTAATTTCCATTTCCAACTTAATGGATTCCAATACAAAAACAATGGGAATTAGCCGATATTTCTACTGTCAAGTCGTTATCACAGAATATGTCAGTAGCAACACTTTCACTTTACTTTTTCTAGTAATGTACCCGTATTTACTTGTGAATTTTGATAGTAAACTTCTATCATTCATACTACTGAGACAAAGAAATTTGAAATATCCAATGAAGTTAACCTAACTTGATTGTTGTTTCCTGACCGAAAGAAGGACTTCAAAACTGTTAGGAAGCCAACGTGTGTGTAACTTCTTTCTCTTCTTGAATTATAATATATATTTTAGTGTTTGCCTTGGTGCTTAAAGCATTCTTTGCTGATTCATTTTCAACATTGTCCCCAACATTAGTGACGTAATTGCTGATAAAAACCGTGCCCGATATTCTCATTCCCTCTTTTACTTCATAAAATTGACTTTGGCCTTTGAACTTTGCTGTTGACCTTTGATTACTGATCTTGGGTGGCTCCTGTGAACATTACCCTCTTGGATTAGAACATTCTTTTTTTTTTTTTTTTTTATCTGAGTTAACTTTTGTATCTTTGTGTAATGCACGCCTTTATCAAAAGGGCTTAAACCTTTGTCAGGGTATGTGATAAGTTCAAAATCGAGGTCTCTCTTTTCGAATTTTTGTTTACTTAAAATCAGTACAAGTTTATTTGCTTAAACGCTTGACATTTCTTAGGACGGATTGAATAATATTTGTTTACATTAATGTTATGTTACCTTTTGTCTACAAACGTTGTTAAAGTATGATAGATCCAGAGTCGTCGTAACCCACTAACCAACTAAGGCAATGCCTAGGAGTAGCAAATTTGGAAGACGGCAAAAACCGTCAAAATTCTATCTCAACCATAAAACACCAGTTTTTTTTTTGTTTTTTTAATTACATATTTTCTTAAATTTAGGAACCGCAAAATAGTTCCTGTCTAGGAGAGAAATATATCCTAACAGCGGTCCTGACTACATCTGAAGATGATATTTATTCTTGTACTTTAAAATTAAATTATTGAAGTTATTTTCTATAATAATCCTGTTTGAGAAAGGATTGAAGGGATTGGAAGAAAGGATTGGAAACTCAAATTAATTTCACAATTCACTGCAACTATAGGAAATAACGATTCCCATAACACACATATCTGATTCTTCAACTGACTTCCCTACTTTTAATAACATTAATAGTGAATCTTGTCGTTAACTTTAAGGTCATTTTATGCACCTTTAGTTATCCCAAATCATGCAGTTGATTTATCCACAGACAAACCTTAACCATCAAAGACAAACCTTAAAACTTTTAAGACAAACCTTAAAACTTTTAAGACAAACCTTAAAACTTTTAAGACAAACCTTTAAACTTTAAGGTTTCTCTGTGGATAAACTGCATGATGGTGATAAACACCACCGTAAGAGGGTGCGAATCTCTGTAGCTCAGTCGATATAGACGAAGAAGCCCTTTAGTCGGAAACACCCGAGTTCAATTCCCGTCCGTGAAGTGAGGAACCTACCTTTATCTGGTCTCTTTCGACTAAAGGTGAGTTAACCGGTCTTATACGGAAGTAGGTGGGTTTTTGTCACCTGAAAACTCGGATTTTTCGCCTCCCAGAACAGGCAAACCGGATCCGTGAACACACGAGGATTTACAGTCAGGAATATTGCCCTTGGGGGATGCAGCAAGGAGTGACGAAAACAGGCTGTATTAAAATTAATCGGAAAGCGCGAATTTTAATGCAGCCTGTTCGTCACAAGGGGGAGGGAATTCTACCCGTCCTAAAAGGATGGACGAGATAAATCAATCAATAAGATGCGTATAACTGCGGACAGTAAACATAAGAGTGTGTTTACTAAAATAAAGAGCCAAAAGGCGATGCAAAACTATATAAATCAAGTGGATATTAAATCCAGCATTATTTCTAAGCCGAATGCAGATAGTTTCTAGTACATGAGAGTGCTTTTTTATCGAATTGTATTCATGTGATGTTTATGTGACAGAAATGTCTTCATAAAGCGACTTTATTGCGTTGTTTACGGAGATAGCATAAAAAACAGTAGTGTAGTCACAAAATGATGTGTACAGATTTTATAAAGTAATTTACCCTAACAGAAACATTCCTGTATCTCTGATAAACATAAAATAATGATTTAACCCACTGTAATATGTCATGAAGATGTCCTTCACTGCTAAGTAGATGTGAACTGAATCGATGTGAAATATTCCATGAAGTGATCACTTTTATTCCCAACTTAACTTTATAAGACTGGGAATTGCGTCATCATGCTCACTACGAAACAGTCACTTTTATCATTATTTTATTTTAATAGATTCCCATTTAACACAGCGAAGTAGTTTTTCATTTTAATAATTAAGAAATTAAGAATAACAATTTTGAGAACGCAGAGGCGAATGAAGACTTGATTTCAATATAGTTTCAACAGATACTTCCATCAGGGATTATTTTATTGCACAGGCCTCTATAATTGTACAATTTACACTTCAACTTCACACTACCTAACTGGCTTTCCTCCTCCTCCTCCTCTCTCATCTTTTCCTTCCACTGTTTCTTTTGTATGTCCGAACATCTAACTCACCGAGACAATACCCATGTTACCAGTGGCATAGCATTTTAAGTCCATAATAGTTAACAGAAGAAATCTCAATACAAAAATGATTATAACAGTGGGGTAGGCAGCTAATGACCTCTCGTTTCATATATCTGTATATAATACAAATAAAATAGGTTTGTTTGTATGATGAGAAGGCAATAGCTTCTGATTGCATTGTTACTTTGAAGAGTCTTCAGTAACCTAGTGCCCAATACTCGCTACTACATGTTCTACATTCGAATTTAACTTGCAAGCGTATACGCGGACAAAGCTTTCGACTGGTGCGAAAGTTATAAAAGTGACTAAAGAAAAATATAAACCTATAAGATTGCTGTGACTAGGGCTTGCGCGAGTAGTGGCTAAAATCCCCCTATACATATATATCACGCATGGGAAGATGAAAAACAGTACATTGTTGTAGGTGGAAAAAAGGTCAGGAAGAAGGAAGAAATCCATATTAGTGTTAGAAGTTTATTTTTCACTTGGTTAGACTATAATAAATTTAGTTTAATCCTTTATCCGTGTGTGCAAACAAAGTTTGCGCCTGAAGATACTTCAGGACTGAGGCAACTCGTAGCAAAGGTGGACCAAGATCTCATCACTCCTTGTCTTAGTATCTCCCTTAATGCAAAACGGATATGCATAATGCTATGCATTAAAGGAAGGATCACTACCCAGACCGGTTTCGATCTTTATTGAAGTCTCGTCAGTGGGAGCCAGACCCGAAGTGGTGATACTAAGGCAGAAGCAACGGAGAGCTTGGTCCACCTCCGCTACGAGTTGCCTCAGTCCTGAAGTATATTCAGGCGCAAACTTTGTTTGCATACACTTGGATGAAGGATTCAACTAAATTTATTATAGTCTAACCAAGTGAAAAATAAACTTCTAACATCTTTCTCTAAATCCAGAGTAATTTAATAATAAGATGGCACACCTTTTGGCAACTCATATAGGTAAATATGACCTCTCCATTGCTTCTGCCTTAGTATCACCACTTCGGGTCTGGCTGCCACTGACGAGACTTCAATAAAGGTCGAAACCGGTCTGGGTAGTGGCCCTTCCTTTAATGCATAGCATTATTATACATATCTGCAACGAGATGTGCTTTACATTAAGGGAGATACTAAGACAAGGAGCGATGAGAGCTTGGTCCACCTTTGCTACGAGTTGCCGCAGTTCTGAAGTATCTTCAGGCGCAAACTTTGTTTGAATACACTTGGATAAAGGATTAAACTAAATTTATTAAAATCCATTATTCTTTTTTTTTGAACAGCTGGAAGTTGTAATCCTTCGGATACACTACATGAAGAAGGTGTTATCCAGAGGACAAAGAAAGAAATGAAAAAAGGAAGTGCAGAAGTTAGTTCAGTGGGTTTGCAGTCAAAATATGAGTGAATGAATGAGCATGAGAAGATGAAAAATAGTTTGTTATTGTACGTGGAAAAAAGGTCAGGAAGAAGGAAGAAATCTATTATTGTTTTTCTTGAACAACTGGAAGTTGTATGAAGAAGAAACAGAACTTTTATGAGGAAGTGGTTGGAGAATAAGACTGTGTGTGTGAGAGAGAGAGAGAGAATCTGAAAATTCCTTGCTCGGGCCGATTACCCTTGAAAATTGTTCAAACGTAATGTGTGTGTTTTTTTTTTTTTTTGGGGGGGGGGGGTAAACAGTCACCAGCGGAGTTTCTTCAAATTATCTGCTCACTCTGAAAATAAAATACACAAACAAATAAAAGCATGTTACACATTGGTGTTTCGACTGTATATTTAATGAATAGTAACTGCTGCGTTCTTTCTTTTCTTTTTTCTTTCTTTTTTTTTTTTTTTTTTGAACAAACCAAATCGACACTAAAGAAGAAAATTTTTTTAAAAAAGTATATTTGTCAGAAGATTATTGCTTTGATATGAATGTCAAAACAGTTGTTAAGGAAGAAAGAGTGCTCGCCACAAAGAACTCCGGAAACCGCCATTATTTTCTTCTAAGGATTAAGGAAATCCGGTGCCGTTTACATGCTCTACTTTCGTTTCTTCTAAGCGCATGCTGAAGGACAAACTTTATTGATTATCAAGATGTTGATAAATTTAAAGTAAAATGGAAATTTCATTTTTAGAAGGAAGAACGATTTGTAGATATGCAAAACAGGTTCATGACTCAGTGTTAATCTCTCTCTCTCTCTCTCTCTCTTGTGAGCTTGTGTGTGTTTGTGAGCGCGCGCGGTTTTTAGATGGAAACATGTTCTGTCTTTGTTATTTCTAATCTACATCTGAAAGTAATTAATCCAACATTGAAAACAAGTTTAGCGGTTGTTACTGATACTGAAAATAAAGAAACATAATTATGTTTTTTCCGGATTCCTGGAAATGATTCTTTTTTAACCGGGAACACACTTTCATCATTCAGGATTAACAAAAACTCATTCAATTAGTTAGCAGAATAACGAAAACACACGCATACACGCACAAGAAAAGTTAATTAAATAAAAAAATAGTGGTTCTCTTAGCGGCTGGTCAACAGAACTGTGTTGTTCAGAATACAGAGAAAAGGTACCACTTATTTTCTCTCTTTACAAGAGAAATAGCAAGATTAGTCATATTTTCTTTGTAAAAACTTGGGTTCAAATCCACTATTGTGGATTGGAACCCGTGAATGTGCCTTGTTTCCTGCTCCTGTCCGCTGTGTTCATTGATTCAGTACCATTTTATATCTCTACTGCCTTATTGGTCTATGCGGTATTTATCTGTATCTGTAAATAATTTTTTTCGTCTTTTGAGCAAGATGTCTGGCAAGAGAAAGACATGGAAACTAAGAGTGAAAAGAAAAATGTGTCAAGTGAAGAAAAGGCCTAGGAAATCCTATTCTTCACAGGTGAATCTGTAAGTTCTGAATCGGTTTGATAGAGGAGAATACAGCATAGACATTAAAAGAGCCACGAGACTGAGTAATTCTACAGTGAGAATGGCATATCGCAAGAGCGATCAATCGTCCACGAATCTCAGCTTGACTAGAGTAACGCAAGTTTGATGTCATGCAATTGAGAAAATGGAAAGAATGCTGGCTATATGGATCCACCATCAGAACATGCCTTTGTCTGGGGCGGTCTTATGAGAGAAGGCGAAAGATTTGTATGATCCGACGAAAAATGAAAAGCAGATCACGGTGCCACTGAAAAATATAATGAATTTATCTTCAAAGTAAAGATGTAGAAGGAGGAAGTTACACATCGAGAGGTTACAATCAGAAGGTGAAAACTGCAAGTCAGATTTCAAATGAGAGATTGAAAAGTAGCATTCAGCATGCTAGGAGTTTATCTTTAACGTGTCAGCTAAAGAAGGGCGATTAAGATGTGGTTACGATGTATTAATTGAAAATAAAGAAAATAAAATAAACTACTTTAATGGTTATTTGTTTTATACATACCCGATATTTGATTTACTACTGTTATGCTATAATGTGAATGAAAAATAGGTGCATTTTTGATTAAATTAATCTTGGAAAATCGGGATCTTGCTCGTTTGGGAAGGCAACCTCTGTCATCCAATGTATAAGCCTCCCGTTTTACGCGTTTTCAATATACGCAGCGATTTTCGAGAACGCAATCCACGCGTATAATGAGAGTTGCCTGTAGTTTCTTACTATTATTTGACACCTCCAGGATGTTCTAATACTCATCGAAGGAGGGCACCTACTCTACAACTCTCCGTCTCCACCACTCAACCTCATCCACAAACCGCCTCATCTACACCAACGCCATCTACTGTCCACCATCACCACTATTATTTTCACAGATAATCACAGACATCCATGCCCACGGCCGGGATTCGAACCCGCAGCCTTTTTGGCTGGAGAGCAGATACGCTAACCACTCGGCCAACCAGGCCGGCAATACTATTTATATAAATATATATATATATATATTTTTTCCTAAAATATATATATATATATATATATATATATATATATATATATATATACACACGATTTCAAAAATAATTCATTTTGAAACATGTTTATTGGTGAAGCTAGGAAGGATGCAGAGAGGATTCGAAGAAATCAGCAGGTTTCCTTTAACTCCCTCTCCATCAGTAATCCTAATGAATGATGAGAAATAAATATTTCGATGACGAATGATGATGTAATTGAAGCTTGTGAAGTTACAAGTGGGTCAAAAATGTGGACTAGTTTTCGCTATTCTACAAAAATGAAGATAAGATAATAAGTGTCTTACTGCACGTCAGCACTTTTAAAAATATTTCTTTCTTTTTTTCCCAGTTGGTCAAAATATTTTTCTTTTCATAAAATATAGTTCAAAAAATCTGAACTTGCGAAATATTAGCTTAAACGTTATTTAAATTATTATTAACACATCTTATTTTAATCAAAAGTCTGTTATGAAATATTAATAAAAGTCTTGTTGCGATGGACTTGTTATGATGGGAATTCACTTCCAATAACGAAGTAGTTGCAACTGTGGAAGTTTGTCATCGTTTTTTATGTCACTAAAAAGTATTTTGAACACTTTTTTTACCTGCTGCATAAATCCTATCACAAGTCAACTATTGGTCTCCGGAGACCAATCTTTCGTTGGAAGTAGCCAAAATAAGAACGCGGATCCATGCTGACATGTTTCTAGAGAAAAACAGAAAATAAAGTTATTTTTAGCCGAATGCAAACTCCACTGTTTTCTTTACAGGGCAATGCGTGCAAAATACAGATTTTGTGTTTCATTTCTTGGTGTAATATTATTTTCTGATGTTCTGGAACTCGGAAAATAAAATCGTTTTTTTTTTATTTTCTTTCTTAAGGAATCCCCTGATAATATTGCGAAAAGCATACAAAATTATCTTAATTTAAAAAAAATTAAAAATCAAGTAACTATTAAAATAATATCGTATAAAAATTTAGACCTTGTATATTAACTCTATCGTGGAAGTTGTGTTGCAATGGGACAAACTTCGATACTGATCAGTGCACAAAATACATCACTTTACAACCTTCCTAGAGAATATTTTCGCCTCTTTCTCAGTAATATCCACACTCTGATAACTAGTTGTTTGTACCTCTATAACTGGTTCATTGTATCCTCAAGATGTGATTATATCAGGACGCATTGTAGAGGTCGTGTATACGTGCCTGGATACGCATCGCTAAGTCGGTATACGTGACGATGGCACAGTAAACACCTGTAAAATGTTCTGTGGTTTCGGTTTTTTAGTTTAGGGCTAAAAATGTTATAACTTAAAAAATCTTGTTATAGAAATGCAGTAGAATTCGCATATTCCATACTTCACCCATTTCGATGATTTTTTTTAAAGTTTTGTAGGAAAAATTCGTTAAATCCTCTCTCTCTCTCTCTCTCTCTACCTTTCGCCCTTATCCTGCAGAAGACTTCTGCAACAGTCACAGTGGACTTTCTATGGATATGCGGAATACCTTCTAGGTAGTATTTTCAGAAAATTTAATTTTACCCTATTTGGATTCTTTTATTCCTTAAATCCACTCTTAGTCTATTCTGCTCACTAGTTTTGTGTTCATTGTGGTTTATTGTATTGTGTATAGTGATTGCCAACTTACGAATAGGCCAGAGCAGTTTATTATTATTATTCAGAGTATGAATCAACATGCAATTATAAGATTTCAAAATAGAAAATTGAAACTTATTTATCACACAATTGTTTCCTTTTTTGTAGCATATCAACTCGGTTACCAACCAATAATAAGTTTTCAGTACGAAAAAAAAATATACAAATTCACAAATCTAAATTTTCAGAGGGTTGAGATCGAGTGCTGAATCTTGCTCGTCACTTGGCTATTATATACCTACCATTCACGATTTTTTTTCTCACTAGGAATGAGTCCTTTTAATATTGCATATATATCAAGGTGCTACTTTCATTTCACTAAGAAGACCTAGGGAAGTTTACTACTTAGGAATAAGGACGGTATTACCAAACATTTCAATGGATGTTCGTTGATTGACAACGAAAAAACTGCTTGTTATCTCTTAGATGAGATCTTGATATGATGCGCTAAATCCTAAAAAAATATTAACAGTGTTTGCCATGTTACTTGAGCAACTGTGGACAAAAATTGGGGATTGGTGTATTTGTTTCTATACTACAGGGATCAGCAATCTTTTCTCACATCTAGTTGCGATACGTCGAGCTTGCTCTTGTACAAAATAGTATGTCACTCCATCAGAAACAATGCAAAATAGTAAGGCGTATCCTCTGTTACGAAACAAATCGATAACAAGCTTACAATTTAGGAAAGTCCTCGTAAAGAAAAGTTTCAAATGTGGGAAAACATGTTGCAGTAAATGCTGCTCAAATGTCACTGCAATGGAGTTGTTTTCCATTACTGCAGTCTCTGAAAGAAATAAAAAGAAGGATGAATCATCATCGTCATCAGCGCTTTTCTGTCTACTGCTGGACGAAGGTCTCCCTCAAAGTCCTGCATTCAGTTCATCTTGAGCTTTTCTATGCCACTGAATTCCAACTAGTGGTGTAGCTAGAGCTTTTGCCACCCGGGGCGGTCCCTGACTTTGCCTCTCCTCTCAGTATACACCAAAAATACTACAAAAAAGTCAAAATGACGTCTAGGGAAATAAATTAAAACTCTGTTTACTTTTGAAGTAAAACTTTAATTTCAACATTCTAAAATTTTTTTTTTTTTTTTGTTGCTTTTCTGTTAACAAAATCGTCGATGACATTGACGAAGTATATTTCATAGTAATGTAGGTAATTCTTAACCGATTTTAATTTAGAAAAACTCCTCTCACAACTAGGAGCACTTACAGCAATTGTGAGGAAAATTCGCTGTCGTATTACAATATTTGGAAATGAGTTCTCCAGACTGTATTCCAACCATCTCTTTAATCTCGTCCTCATACCGTCTCTTTAGTCTTCCTGTACAAAAAGATACCATTTAGATATCAATTTGTCCATTTATGAGTGTCACTTGTTGCAACATGACCTGAGCTCTGATCAGACTAGGGCAGTGATGGCGAACTTAAGACACGCGTGTCAGCACTGACACACTTGAGGGTTTCAGGTGACACACCTTGGATGTTGAAAAATATTGGTATTCTGATGAAAAAACTGCGATAAATCGTGTAAGATCGCTCTGTTAAGGCGAAGGTAGGTTTGTTCAATGAAAGAACTTTCTACCAGTAGTCAGCAACAGAAAAGTCATTAAATGTAATGTAAGTTTGTAATTTCAGTTTATTAAATTAATTGTATAATATGAATTCATAGATTTTATATCAATGTCCTATTAAATAAATAGCCTAATATGATATGTATAAGTCATCATCCATGATTATGTAGTTATATTTATAATGCATGTATGCAAGTGGCACATCAACAACGTCAATATTTAAAAATAAAAAAAAAATAAAAATTAAAAAAAAAAGTTTTGCCATCATTGGGCCAGGGTCTTTCCATTTTCCTCTGAGTAATCCTCAACTTGTTGGTCAATTTTTTCGCCAACGCCCACGTTTTACTTCCGTATGTCATGACCGAAAGTATACAACTGTCGAATATTTTTCTTTTAAGACAGATTGGGGGTTTTCTTTGAGTGCTTCACGGTATTTTCTATAGGCTATTCAACCAAGTTGAAATCTGCGTATAATTTCTTCTTCACAGGCTCCCTCTGCTGCAATGTTTTGTCCCAGGATGGTTAGGAAGTTACTATATCAATTTCCTGGTTCCATTTGAATTGGCTTATTGGTGATGTATTTATTATACGTTATTTTTGTTTTGTTTATATTTAATCATTTCTTTTTACTTTTTACATTCAATTCATTAATCATTTGTTGAAATTCTTCTGCAGAGTTTCCTAAAGGAACAATGCCATCAGCCAATCGTAGATGATTTCACTCTTTCCCATAATTCTTCTATTTTTCCAATCCAGGTTTTTAAAAAGTTTCTTCTAGGGATGTTGTAAATAATTTATAAAGCATTTAGGCTGCCTTATATTTGTACGTATAATAAAGGACTATTCGATTTCTTTAAGTTTAATTTTTTTCTTTAATTTTTGGCTACATACAATAAAAGTATAATTATTTGGTATACAGCTGCACGAGTATGGTGAATATTTTGTGCGCATAACCTAGAAAATAAAGTTATAAACCGCCTTGATCGTGAAAAATTACTGAAAAAAAAAAGGGGGGAATATATATATATATATATATATATATATATATATATATACGTGTTTTTATTTGAAATAATTGTTACTATCTTATTCCAGTTTTCTGCCTTATAAGCTCTTATTTGTGTGTGTGTGTTACTTGTGTTATTTAAAAGCTAAAACTCCTTCCACCTGTTTACATTTAATTTATGTATTACGTTAGGAAATGGTTTATAGCTCAGTCCCAACAGCTGAAGTATAAATTGCAGGTTAGTCAGTACTTAAAAAGTCATCATATTAGAAGTCAATCATGGACAAATATGCTCTGAATCCATTACTAAATTACCGAAAATAAAGACAAAATAAATACGTGTAGATCTTTCGTCAATTTGTTGGTAGCGTCGATCACATGATATCCGAGGGACATTGACCGCGCTCGAGTGGTATGACACACACACGCCCCCTAATAACCGATAACAGTGTTGTCCAGTCTAGGTACATAACAGTCTAACATCAAAGGGAAGTTTTACTTAGCAAATCAACACTATTACATTTTTCTTGTTCAGATTGGATGACATATCGATAATGCTGTAGAATTCACAAACTACGATAGAATGCTAGTTAATGAAAGTTTTTGGAATTCGTTATCGGTCATCCTGATTCGAAAACAAGTCAGATAGTAAGTGTGCTTGTCAAGTGACGGCACTCTCACCTTTGAAATGGCTTCATGCACTCTAAGCCATGGAATCCATACCCAGTGCTCTTTCATGAATATAAGAAAATTTTAGAAACGTCTGATTTTGTAATGAAGGGAAACAATAAATAATTGGGAAGTATTTTTTTAACTTCTTAAGACATATTCATGGCTTTGGTTATATTATTGTTAAACATAGCTAACAAAATCAATATAAAAAAGGTAGTCAATCAAAAACAGATTGACTAAAATCATTCTAACAATCAAGTTTCTATCCCTTTTTCAGTTATTAAAGCAGTTATTATTATTTTGTTTTCATCCTTTCGATCGAAAGCGTAACCCTGATTGCTTAAAAGAAGGTTCCCGAAAGCTCAACGAAACCAATGAAAAATGTACTCAGACTCACACAAAGCCTCAAGTGAAGAAGCTCGTAAGAAGAAAAAATAATAATAAAATAAAAATGTGTAAAAATGGGGGAGATAGAGAAGCTAAACTATGAGTGCGAGTATAAGCCAATTTATCATATATGTATAGTGGTAAATCAGGAATCATGCATATTGATTTGATCACAATGGTGATTACTCAATGTATGTAGTTCTTACTCCCTAAGGGGAATTAAGTCTCCTGAGGAACGGCATATAATAAATAACTCACCACATACCGAATATTACAGCCGGTCTTATTCCTTAACAGTGAAACAACCCCAGTCGGATTATACTTTATTTCTCTTTGTTAATGCATTTTTTATCATTTAGATGAAAAGGTATCGACGGCATCGAAGTAAGGATAGCCCATTTTTGAGTTTCTTTGTCATCAGTGATCTATTGGAATTTTATCAAGAAATTAAAAACCCAAATCCTTGTCTTGTATGTAATTTTTGTTTTAAAAAAATCTATCTAATCGAAAATAACTAGTATTGTGATTAGATTCTATTTACCTCGGTGTTCAGTTTTTAATTCCACGTTAGCTAACATACATATCCGATGACCTGTTTATTTTAAATGTGATCAATGATAGCCAACGTAGACTTTCAGGCATGAAAGAGTTAATTTCTGTATAATCACAGTGAAAGTTGGTGCAACTTTAATTTCTTTGAACAGTTTGTTAAAAGCAATGACATGTGTCTGATGAAATTCTGCTAGATTATTCTTTTATGAATGTACTTTTTTTTTTTTTGTAACTCTCACGTTTGTCCTTTGGAACAAACAACTTTTAAGCCTTTTGGACTTTTAATCCTTCCTATTAACCTTGTCATCTTGATTTCTTTCGAACTTTTGGCCAAGTAGTTCGGGTGGTGTCGGAGCAAACCAGTGCAGCACGTTTACCAGATGATAGCTAACCTAAACAGTCAGCATGTGGCTGACGCGATCGCGTTTTTATCAAAGTCCACTAAACAGTTATCTTCTTATCAGAGCTCTTAGACTAAAGGTGAAGATATGATTTTTTTTTTTTAATTTGGTTAGTTTGTTTTATTATTAAAATAAATTAGGATTTAAATATTGTTTACCGAATCGATTAAATGTGCAGTAGACAGATATCAAAGGAGTCTTCGTAACCAGTCGGTATTGGCGAGGTCCTTTGGTTGAAAAGATCTGGGTTCGAATCCGGTTTAGGGAGCAAAGAATCTTATATGAGTGTAAGATAGAGATTTTCTCCCAAAAACTCAGATTTTTCATGCTACGAACAGAGAAAAAACCGGCCAGAAGAACATACGCAATAATTCACATACAAACATGTTATGAAATTAAGGTAAGGAATGCTAAGAATACTGGGCTTGTCTTGAGCCACAAAGGTTTGTAAGTATTAGCAAGTGTGTGTGTATATACACACACTTGTTAGGACCTCTTACACATTTGTGCAGCACCTTTCTGTTGTGTTACTAAATTAACGTTTTTTTTTTTTTTTTTTTTTTAGGTATCACAAAGATTAAATTACAAAACATTTGTTTACGACGCAAAACAGCAACGCCACTGATAAATTATCAGAACATATTTCAAAACTCTGTTTCCACAATAATGATAATAATGGATAAAACCCTAAAAAGATGGCACTGCCCATTGTTCTTATCCTTCATTTATTTATAGCTAATTCGAGAATATTTATAACTTAATGCAAGCAGTCCGATTAGTGTTTCATGTGTTACTTCGAATGCGCTTGAACTAATTAAACAGGCGAGGATTCATGTAAGATAAGATTTTTCATTCGACAAACAAACAAAAAAAACCTATAATAACTATAGTAATTAATGCTGGTATTACACATCTGTATAAATCCAGTAGCTTTCGTAAATGTTATCAGTCATTGTCATGTACTTCGGTACGAAGCAAGTCAATGTTATCAGTTTTGTAAAGTGCGAGGTTAAGTTTGAATCCTGTTGAGAAACACGACGCTGCGTTTTATTTCCTAGAAATAAACTTAATAGTAATTCTAATACATTTATCGTAATTGCCTTTTTGCACCTTCGTTCCCAGTGAGTACAAACTCCATTTATGAGAGAAGTAAATTAAATAGGGGATTATTAAAACACTTTTCTCTTGCGTTAACTGTGAAACTTGATTCTAGAGGTAATAAATTTAAAAGAAAACGAGCTGCAGTTTTACATAGTCACTAAATTTCTCTTTGAAATTTTTCTATTGGAAGTGTGTGGCTTCCAATATGGCTTCAGTGTGCGGCTTCAAACATGCTCAGGGTGAAGAAATGGCTTCCACATAAGTGAGAAAGAATCCTCATCATACAGAATTACTGGCTATGAAACAAGACCGAACGAAGCAGACAAGACCGTGGGTTAGCATGCTACGTACACTGTGGTTGTAATTCAAATAATATAAGTAGTTTTTGTTTTCAAGTATGTCGATTCTAAGAAGTATTATTCCTGTTCATTTATCCTTGCAGGATTTCAGGAGAAAAATGTATGAAAAAAAAAAAAATGAGCAGCACGATGATTCCTTCCAATGATGAGCAACATTTGAAAAGGAAAACTACAAGAGATACGTTTCTTCCTCCAAGAATGACCTTGGAAACAAGGTCGTGGGCTTCTGTATTCTTAAAGACTCATCATTCATCGGTAGTAATTGGAATAAAAGTATAGAGGTCACTTGAAACTGTTAGGTCAGTATTCAAAGTCCGCTCTGAATTTTTCCTACCCTCGATAAGCGGTCTACATAAACATGTAGTCTGACAATCGTAGCGAAGACTGATCAGCGACAACGTAGAAATGTCCGAAAGAGATGGATGATACAAGCAGCAATCCACATGGCAGCCGATTGATATGTGTGACCCCAAAGGTCAAGTAAGCACTTCCACATTGCAAGCACTGCATATCGTTCTATACGGAGCATTAAAAAAATCATCAAAAACAACTTTAGCAGAAAACCAATTTTAATTGGTGTCAAGTATTGTAGCCTGTATAAGGAAATTCGCGATAAACGTCGAGAAGGCCAGCAAATAGGTCTCACCTCTTTGTTCTTTATTAGCAGTAAATACAATCCTAGATGACAGCTTTTTTGTAAAAAACTATTCGCTGAAGCTGCTGTACTTGATGCTGTTACAGACGACTTCGGCAACCTAACAATCTATAATCCACCAGAAAGGTTCCTTATGATATGCACAGTAAAATTAAATATCTAGTTATTGTAATTCTTTGGTTTCTTCTGTAATTCTGTGACTATTGTAATTCCTAATAACTAAGTATACAAATCTCAGATGCATGCTCTTCATCAAAATCAGTCTCTTAACTTTATACTGAAGTCCCTAAATTAAAATTCAAGCGACACCAAATGTAATGTCTGGATTATCATTTAACATTGCAATTCCTGCAACATATTGCTACTCTTAGGCCTACTTCTGATCAGGTAATCTAATAGAATTTATGTTATCGCATATCGTTCTACCATTAAATTCAACGCTGCAAACCATTTTCACTATTTTTACTATGTCAGTGTTAATGTAAAAAAAACTGAATTGTCGGGATGCTGAACACACAATGTTTCACACGTATATCAGTACAATGTATAAAATATTAAGGAAAATATCTCAATGAGAGAGAGAGAAGGAAATAACCGAACTCGGATAGGAGATTCTCGATTGTAGGTAATTAATCTAAAACCAAGGATTAATAGCTATTCAAGATAGCGGCTTCAAATGATGACCGGAGGCATCAAAGGAACGTTATTATTATTATTACGTGACACCTCCAAGGAGTCCAAAGACTCATCGAGGGAGGGCACTACTCTACAACTCTCCGTCTCCACCACTTAATCCACCAACTATAGCGAACCGCAACTACCATCATCATCTACACCAACGCCATCTACTGCCCACCACCACTACTAGTATTTTTGTATGTAAATTGCGCGTTTTCTCAAGGCAAATTTGCCTGCATGCGGGATGAAAAAATCTTGTTACCTCCATATGAGATCAGCTAACTCACTTTCAATTGAAAAATTCTCGTATAAAGATTCCTCTCGTCACGACGAGAATCGAACTTAGGCCTATTCCAATCGAAGGGCGCAACGTGCCGTCGTTCTTCCAAGTACGCTACGGTGGAGGTCCCTTTGCAGTCCCTTTGGTTGTGGTCCGAATATTTGATGCTTATTAGATGTAAAACAAAGTAATGGATTGAATTCTTATTATCTAAACCAAAGAGAACAGTACAACTGTGAATGAAGCTATGAGGAAGATGAAAAGCTTATGATAGAAATGACATAGAAGGAATGTGGGAATGCAGGAAGAATAAAACTTAATGAAATCATGTGTAGAAACTGCGTAAAAGAAAATAAATAAATCCGCGATTGTAACTTAGACCAAAAGTAAAACGAATCAAACTAAGTCCAAGTATAACCAAATTAATTTCAAATCTATGCTGTCCATCAAAATCAATCCCGTAACTTTGCGTTTTAGTTCCTGAAGCATAGCGAGGATTTTTTTTTTTATGCTTTACTATGATTCGATTTAGATTAGATTTTAATTAAGTAAGCTAAAACTCGAATGCAAATGTTCTTCTATGTTATCGGTTTACTTAGGGAAACTATTCTCAACAACCTACTATGAGTTTTATTTAATTTCATTTAAACCGCGAAATATAAAGAACCAAGTAAGGAATACGAAATACGTAAATACTTCATTCAGGAGGGAAAATGACTAGATAATTTCTTTATCCATAGGTTGAGTCCATAATAACGCTTTCTTAGTAAATTTATAATTGCAAAATTGTAAACTAACTATAACCTCAGGTTAGGCTCAGGAAATCATATACAGTGCTCAGCTTTGTCATTAATTACAGTTGTCATTTATTTCTCCTTGCAGTGCAAGAGATAAATATGGAGTAAGCTATTTTTTGGTCATTAGGGTAGTATTAATGACCTAAACTATTTAAAATCTAAATACGGTGATTAATAAGCGGATGTAGACTAAATGATTGTGTAATGTTATATCAAGTCTTTCCAAAATATATATATAAATATTAAAAAAATAAATGCAAAGGACACAAAGAAATGGTGCGACTGTGAAGTTGAAACAGGAATTGCCAAATTCCTGAAGCGAAGAAGCGGGGGGGGGGATAAACGACAAAGCAACAAAACAATGAAGCCAGTATATTGTCTGTTCCTTTGTGTGTGTGTGTGTGTGTGTGTGTGTGTGTGTGATCTCTATAGTCAGTTTGCGAGATCAAAAACAAACAACCCTGTTATCTTCGTATGAGAAAAGTCAAACATAATGAACGGGAAATCCCTTTAAAAGGGTTCCAGTTCTAGTAGACGGGAAAAGAACATCTTTCCAGTGGACGGGAAAATGTTTAAACTGTTCTTTTCGGTTGCGCTGTGTTGAGAAAGGGAAAAGAAGAAAAAGAAAACGGCACTGTTCTAGAACGAACAATACGCTATAAATATATCCTTCCTGATTGCCCTTATGTGGGCAAATGCAAATAAAAATTACATAATACGAAGTGGAGTTCCTTAATTCATCGATTTTCGTTCGTTCTGGTTTTGGATTCATTTTTTTTTTTTTTTGTCTAAAATTAAAACGAAGAAATTAAAAGGGTTGGAATTCCCAACATCAACACGTCAAGTTTACTGATACGATGTTGTCCTTGCTACGCATTTAGCACCGACGCTGTTAGGGGTACTTAAGTAAATGTTTTTCAAAAAAAAAAAAAAGCTTATCTTGTGTTGATAAATCCTACCTTGATAAGCAGACCTTCTCCTTTGACATTTCTGCATATACATGTGAACCTAAGGGGGGAAAATGAATTATAAGAAACAGGAACAAACAATGCAAAATTAGAAAGAGTATACCAACAAAGAAGAGTAGAAGCTTTAAATAATAAGGCTTGATTGTACAATATCGTATCACATTTTTAAAACTTAAAATAAAACAGAAATGCGTCTTGTCTACATGTAAAATAAGCCTAGTTTGGGAACACGTGTAGTTATCGTGACTACTAAAATAATATAAACAAATCGCTCTTTTAAAATCTCCATCTGAAGTGGATGGAATGTGCACACCATAGTAACGCGTCACGTGCAAAGTGCATGTCTCTGCCATAATAAACAGCGTGGTTTTCCCGCCCTTTCAGTAGGTCACCTACCAGGAAGGGCGAGAGAGCACGCGGAGGATCACGTGCGCAGTTATTTTTTTTTGGAAGCGCTGATTAAACAAACATTCTCCGATAAGCAAAAGAGGGAATGACCTTGAGCACAAAACAACTGAGTTGACGTGCAGCGAACGAGGGTTCCTACACGTTCGACAACCCAGTAAGCTACTCGGTCATCCTCTTACAATACTTAAGGGACTAGTCTTGAAAATCACGAAAATCGTACAAAATAGGAAAACATCTCTATGTGCGTGTATGTATTATTGTTATCATTACACTGCACCTTCATGGAATCTCATATTCGTTACGTGATCTTCACATTCACGTATCTCGAAAATATATTTTCTTTATACATCGTGGAGAAAAAAAGAGTCCCAAGAAGTCCAGCCAAGAGATGGTTTGAAACTGTAAGAGGTCGCTAATACTACTCCTGGACGGGATAATGATGATAAACTGTGTGTATGTGTACTTTGGCTGGAGGGTAAAACCTAAATTTTCAAAAGGAAAATCTTAATTTCCTTTTCTAACTCACCTTCGGTTGAAAAGCGCTTGTAAAGATTTTTCACGTCCTAGAAGAGATTCGAACTCAGGTATTTCCAACTCAAAGGACAACCTCCTGGTTTATAACAAATTTTCATTTATAACAGATTTCTGCCATGTTCTGTCATTATCAGATTTCGTTTCCAATACGAAGTTGTGTCGCTCTGAATCGTCTGTACCGACTTCATATTTATTCATATGAAGAAATATATTTATATACATATTTCTTTTCTATTTATTATTTCTTCAGCAGTGATCAAAGTTTCAATATCTACAGAACTTTTCATCACGTGAGCTTCTTCTAACTTCCTTTAGTAGTGATTAGTTTTTTTCTTCTGCAAACTTCCTTATTAGATATTTTCTCTATCCATTTGACCTCGAGTATTCTTCTGTAACATAATATACCAAGCGCATAATTCCTTTTTCCATTTCTTTAGCGATCGTCCATCAGTGCCGGCCCTAGGAACTTTGCCGCCCCTTTCCCCTAAAAAAACTCTTTTAATGACGTCTTAAAAGCCACGATATTAAGCTAGGCTTCAACATGTCTGATCATAAATTCTAAATAGTAACATTAGCTAATGAAAATTCTTAAGTTAATGAAAAATTATCATAAACTATATTTCTTTACAGAAAGAGCGAGATAATTAACCCTTTAACGGTGAAATTTTGTTCTGAAAATGTGCATCTGCATGGATAATTAAAATCCGTTGCTACTAATATCGACATTACTGGGATGAGAAGTACTTGCCATGAGCTCAGAATTTTTGATTTCGGTCCTTTCGCTTATTTTCTCTTGTACTACTTGAGCTGTTTCAGCTTTGTTTTTAGATATTTATGCCAAGCCCGGCTTTGTTTCTGAATATCGCGTTCTTTTTCCGATTTTCGTTTGCGATATTCTGCGCCTGATAGGTTTTTTTTTTTTTTTAAATCAAAGGATCTCTTCAGTATGAATTTAAAAAATTTATACTGAATTTTAAAATTATTTTCAAAGTCAAATCCTAATAACTGTATCGAAAAGTATTATTAACGATCCCTGCACAACTGTATTATCAAAATACATAAATACAGTCTGTATTTATGTGTTTTGATTCTATTTCTTTAAACTGGTTTACTCTTAACCAATTATCTCCTTATGATCGTTTGGTCTCATTAGTTAAATGAGATTTACCTTCAGTCAAGGTCAACTCACGGCTAACAATGGAATCGGAAATAAATGCAAAATAGGGGTTCTGCTATAGTCACGTCGTCTGATATTAATACCGACAGTGCGATATTAAACGCAACATAATACTACATTATTATGATTATGATTTTTTTAAAAAAAATATGCAGTACAATGAAGTTTTATTATATAAAAATTTAACTAACAACTTCCTGAAGTCTTGTTTCAACAGAGAAGGAATAAATGATTTTTTTAGGATTTATTTTTCGTATACTTTAGGCCGATTTTGCCGCTCCCCAAAACTTGACGCCCTGTGCAAATGCACGTGTTGCACGGTCGGCCCTGTCGTCCATAATTCCCATCTAACCAATTATCCCAGAAAGCTGGTTTTGTGTTGTATCTTTGCTTCAACGTGTTCCTTAGTTTTGTAGCATGTTTCACTCTTGTAGCTAAGTTCTTTAAATATTTAACTTTTACTGTTTCATTTCCATTAATAATCACCATTAATAACCATAATTATTTTGCCTTCTTTTATCCTTATTTGTGACTACTGTTTTTGTCCTTTTCAGTTGCATTTTATGGAAAATTTTTTCCATTTGTTTTTTATCTCTGAAAATATAAACCATAAATATTAAAATCGAAAATCTAGATACTGAATGTTCTACTATCTCATTCTTTCAATATGCCATCCGGGAACCTTTCATTATAAACACAGAAGAAAGTTGTTAACCACAGACAACCTTGTCTTCTTCCAGTTCCTGTATTCATTCACTTAATATTTTCAAAAGCTCTCCTAAACGCAACTCTGTTTCTTACATAGATTCTTTATTATCCTTAATCTTTCATTAATGTTTAATTCTTTCAGGGTTTCCAGGCGTCATCCCGGAATCTTTATCACCTGTCCTCTCACTATCTGGAAAACAGAATTTTTTTTTAAATCGTCTGCTGCTATTTTATTAATATATTTGATAAATGTTGCTTAATTGAAATATTACATCTCGTGGTTCTTGTCCTTGAACGTATCTTACTTCGATTTTATTTTTAAATGTAATTTCACCGAATATGATGGACTTTCCTTAAATCATATTTCTTAAGGACCTTTCTACTGCATTATCCTCATTTAATTTAAAGTTAAATTAAATTAACAGATTATACTCTGCTATGAGGATAACACAGCTTTTTTTTCCCGCTTTGGACACCATCAAATACAGGATGGACAGGAAAATATGTCCTTTGATAAGGACTTGGAATGAACTCGCTTCGAAGACTCAAGAAATATCTTCTTCACGGAATCTCAGACAGAGAGAGAAATTTCTTACCCCTTCCAAGAAATTTTGGTTTCAACTTCCACCAAGCAGCCGGTGCATGCATACAGCAGGAAGAATCTTGCACGCGTGAGGTCGTGAGCAAAACAGACGGCCCAGACTTAAACAAAGAAATTTTTTATTATTATTATTATTAGCGTGCCTTTAACAAGAGACAGCAGGGTTTATTCCTGTTGTAAAAGGAGGATCCCTTCAATCCCTGGACCCAAAGTGTACATTTCTTGCGAAATCCATAACTAAGTGCACATGCAGCTGAACAGACACGCTACCCTTGACTCATGGTTTTACCTCCCTCGGTGATAATTCTAGACAACTGGGCCCACTGTTTTTCTCCGTAAAATTAGCTCACAGGCGGTACCGAAAAGTGTGGAGCGCCCAAGGTTGTCCACTTCCGGTATGTATGGTGTGTCCCACCTTCATTCACACAAAAGAATTCATTTCACACAGCGTCCTTTGTCCTCCCCATCGGTGGATAAAGACCCAAAATAATAATAATAATAAAACAAGGTAAAAGTCGCCGATTTCCTATAATTGGAAGTTCTCATTGGAGCAACACGTGCCACTTATCCATTCGTATTCCAAAACAAATTATTATATTCACTAAAATATTTTAAGTAGAAAAAAAATATATATTCGTTTTCTTCTGTTAATGATGCTTGTTAATATCTACCAATGATGCCAAGTTTTAGAATTATAATTTTCAGGTGGTGAACAAAATACTCAAACTCTGCCAACGGTATTACCATCTCAGTCATGTTTTAAGTTCCATCATTCGAATATTTATATCTTGTATTTCAGATATTTATAAAAATACAGAGATCAGTAATTAGTGAACAGATGCAGAGAATAAGAGAGAGAAATGAACACACACACACAGTCACTTTTGTGTAACTTCGATTATTTTACAGTTACTGGAATCAGTTTTATTTTTTTTTTTTAATCGAATTCATGTCTCCCTTACATCAGCTTTTCATTTATTTATTTTAATCCTGCTGGCCTGCGGTTTCCTCATTTCCAGGAGCCCCGATTATCATTTGATTCCTTTCACTTAATTGTGATTTATGTATTCTTGTCAGTTGCCAAAGCATTCACTATTTTCCTTTTGCCATCATCAAGTTACACTTAGGACACTCTTGAAACCACAGCATTCTTTCCTCGTGAACAGTATTCAATACAGATGACTCAGCTGCCTCTGCAGGATCTCTCTTTGTGTAAATTAAGATCTATACCTATCGTCAGAAAGAATTTATGCTGCAATTTTCTGGTTGTTCTTTGGAGTTGTAGTTTAGTAATGTAGGTATGATGTATTTCGCAAACTTTTTAGCCTATTATAAGATAAAACCACATTGATTCCTTCTTTAGGAAAATATCGTGTTGAACGTTTATAGAAAGATATACTCTCGCTAGATTGGAAAACAGAGGTATATTTATTCAGACAAAAATAGTGGAATATGTACTCTAATTTAAAATGTATACTTTTTTTTTTTAAATTTTATCGATCACCTCCGATTATAAATGTAAACTCCTTCAGTGATTAATATGGAATATACGTCTTAGAAAAATACGAAAAGAGTATTCTAAACTTAAGTAATTTTCTTAAAATGAAGTAATACCACTCACTTTCTTCAAATATTAATGATTGTTTGGAACTTTTTTTGACTTCATTTCGTATGCTGAAATCAGGAAATTTACAATCAGCTCCATTCCTATGATATCGAATTATCAGACTACTCGATCTTGACGTTCGGTTTGTTTTATTTAGTTGCGTAGATAATATTTTTATTTGCACATCTGAGAGTTTACATTCTGAACAAACAAAGACATTATTTCCTCTTTTGAGAAAAACCTGGTTTTTATTTATTTTTCCTCAGCGTAAATATTTACGGGGGGAAAATGCTGATAATGAACAATAAAGCAAAATTAAAAATGCGAGTTTGTCGTGTGATTTTTGATAAAATATTAATTACTCTCAGGGTCATTTTACGGACTGACTGCATTGTTAACTGATTATTATCCAAGTATGCTACCTTTCTAAAAATGAACTTGCGAACTTGTTAGCTGAGTTCGAAGCATGACTAACGTCACGTATACAAGAGAGTTCCCCGCTGAAACTATTCGTGAGTAGAACTCGTGTTGGGGATCACGTCGCCACCCCAAATTCGTCTATTGTATTTCTACAAAACTGTGTCAGCGTGGCTGTGTGAGCATCGTCACGTAAGCAATGTTACTTCCCCTCCTCCTCAGTCTAAGACAGAGAACTCACCAATTTTCTAAGCGGAACGATTAAATGTTACCAACTATTTGATGCAAGGCAAGACAGGATTTTACTTTTCATGTAATGTATAATAAGTTCTCATTAAAATAAATCGAAACCAAGTTTGTACATAATGTAAGAGGATTTTTCGGATTTTAGACCTCCCCTCTCGCAGATAATCGGCTCCCCTTAAAAATTACGTAACCAATAAGCTCTCTCCGCTGACAACTACAAGATGAAATGCAATATTATTTTAGTATTTTAAATAATTATTAATATTTTAATAACTTAATAATTTCATATTTATAATTCTTATATGAAGTAAACTTTCAACACATATTTAAACATTCAAATAAGTGACAGAGGTCGAAAATACGATCGACAGTCGTCTGTTTTATAGCCGATGATGTAATTTATTTGTTTAATTGACGTAGAAATGTACTGTATGTTTCGAGGAAGAAATGACGCCACATCAGTCTTCTTTAGCCTCTTTTCATACACTGCTTGATATATAGGTTCTCGCTTAACTTTCCAATTCTGTCTGCATTTAGCCAATGTCCACCATCTCATGTGAAACCTTTGTAGATCATTCCTCCATCTTGTTCTTTGGTGATCTTTCCTTCTCTTGATATTCACTCAGTGCTTAATTTTGTCCACCTTCAGTCTGGCAGTTTACTAATGTGGCCAGCCTGTCTTCATTTTTGCAACAGCAATATCATTTCTCTCCAAGGCTCTTTGGGCCACACGTAACCTGTCTTCCAGTTTTTTTAGTCGGTGCCCATGTCTCACTTCCATAGGTAAACACTGGAATAATGCATGCATTAACGAACTTTCGTTGCAGGCAAATAGATAAATCTCGTAACATAAAATGCTTTGTTTACCTGTCTGATTCTTCTTCTTTGTTTTAACTTAAAACTAACTAACTGACCAAGGTAAATATAGTCCTCCACCATTTCTATACGATCATCTGTATTAGATTTGATCTGAATTTGCCATCAGTTTGACTTTAGTTATTTTAATCTTCAAACATTTTCCCCTGCTTTCTCTGTCCAGGTCGTTTAGCATTTTCTGAGCTTTAGTTTTTGCAGACAAATTGAGATTTTATCCCAAATCATTCCTTTTCCCATTAATGTACAAATTCAAAGTAACGGCCTGTCTTAGTCGACAACAAACAAACGGAACTATTTTATTGTTCATTAATTTATAATAATTTTTTATATCTTCAATAATAATTATTTTAATAGCGTCAATAATCATTCTTTTATTTTAATATCTTCGTTTTTGTAACACTTTCCCGAGTTATTCATGGAATGCTAAATGATCTGATGTGTATAATTTGATCGCATAATTCATTAAAGCTGTCGATGTTATCCTGATGACATCATCCTGCATCGTTCTTTTCCTCTTGAGCAATAATTATCATCCTACCGTTACGACTTCTGAAGAGATAAAGGAAGTGTGTCTCTGCAGGAGTAATAAAGTTTATAGCTTAATTTATTAATACTCTCAAGTTTATCCCGATGACGTCATCATTCATCGTCATTTTCCTCTTGAGAATTAATTATTAATACCTTAACTTAACTGTTCTTACAGAGATACTTTCTACACACTTTTTATAAATTTTTTTTCAAAATTTATAAAAAGTGTGTAGAAAGAATTTGTATTCGATTATAGGTGATAAGAAAATTACACGGAAACCTCTGCTTATATGAAAGCCTATTTTTGTTTTAAAATTCATCATTGGAATCTTTGGATTTAAAAAGGCCCAATAGTTTATGATAACAAATTCTAGTGAAGGTATCATGTGAACGAAATGCTTACACCGTACACTGTGATGTTATCTGGATTTTGAGTACGTATTTGACAGAATATCACACAGAACTCTGTTATGTAAGTTAGAGCCAATGGGGAACATGAAGCTGGTAGCATAATCAACAAAGTAGCTGATGCTCAGACATCAATTATCCTTAAAATTATCCTCTGGATTATCCTTAAAAATTGTCAAATTAAAAAGCAGGATTGTGATTAAAAAATAACAACAAAATTTGAATTTGTTAGAACTGTAACGAATATGATGAAGAAAAATTCAGCCATGAGCCATCTAGTGGTTAGCAATGATACCAAGCAAAAATGCATCAACATTTCTCGTTTTCCCAATGCTTGTGAAAGGACAATAGCACTTTATTCAAAGAGTCTAAGCAGGAAATACTAGTTCTGAACTCAATCGACAGTGGCTTTAGCTTTTGTGGGTTCATAGTCTCGATAATTAGCACGAGGTTCTTTTATGCACGGTGAAGGCGGTTAGTCACACTTGTTGTTGAAAGCTAAAATCATGTGGATAGGCGGTGTATACAAATATTAACAAAAAATGCGTTTTAAAAAGTAGCCAATTATAGAAGGAAAGGCAAACGTTTCCGGAAGTCTCATGACAAGAAAAGTGCATGGATTATATAGATATTCTTTCATGGAAGAGATGAATCCTTATGAAATGGATAGAAATAATACAATGGTAAATAATGAATCTAGTCCTGACTCCGAGAAGGTAATCTAATTTAAAAAAAAAAAAAAGTTCAAGTCTCGCTGCATTTTTTTTTTTTAAATGCCAATGCATCCTTACGTTCATTTTGTCTTGTATAATATAATCGAAGTAATTTCTTTGCTGTTTTCTCAACAACAATGAGGAAGAATGTCAACAAAAAAACTTATTACTGTACAGTATTTATTTATTGCTTATTGATCGTGATGCTTATTTGAAATAGGAAATTAGATGGGTAATGACTAAGAATAATAAAAAAACGAGTTGTGAATGTGGACTGGCTATCATCATTCATTTACTTACCCAAACCTATCTTCTTCTATCTGCTGGTCTGACACCAGAGGTGAGAAGTTGGGGAATATGCCAAGCGCTAGTTGCTAACATTTAGTGGCCATAAAAAAAAACCCATTTAATAATAAATTACAGGAAACAGTGATTGATAAAATATCTCTACCAAATGACGATAATTTTTATTACTTATTTAACTAAATAAATAAGTATTAACTAAATATTAGTTTATGAAAATGTATTTTTAAATGCCCAGTGATGAAATCTTTAGCAGGAAATAGACGTTGATCTACAAAAATGCATTTAAAATGTCACTTAAAATTTTTAATATTTTATTTAAATCCTCCAGAACTGATCTTCCTTTTCAGTTGTTTCCGACCGTAGGTGACTTTCTGGTGAGATTTTTACAGGGTAGTTCAATATTGCTTCTCCCCCCCCCCCCCATTTTATCCTAACTCGGGACCAGCATATGACCGGGACGTATTCATGACTGTAATCCATGTGTGTTCACGGGGCCGGTTTGCCTGTTCTGGGGGACGAAACCCCTATCTCCGTCTGAAACCGGCTAACTCATTTCGTCGAAATAGATAAACCCAGATAAAGGTTTCTAACGTCACTGACGGGAATAGAACCCAGGTGTTTCCGACCAAAGGGCTTCGTCTATACTGACTGAGCTACGGAGGCTCTCCTCCAGAATAACTGTCTAGAAATCGCACGTTTTGCGATTTCTGAAGAATTGTGTGGCCTGATCACCATTAAGTCTTTCCTGAGAAACTTTCCACGTTGTTCCTGGCGGTACATACATGGAATGAGTTCCCTCTGTTCACAGCTTGCTGTCAAAGTTCGTTTAAGAAATTACTTTATCCTTAACCATCTCAAGTGTTCAGCTTGGTTCTTGTGTGTGAAAGCTTGAACAATATGAATTTTGATAGGAAGATCATCTCTAAGGCATACACAAAAACAGACAGCAGAGAAACTGAAACAGAATGGATTATTAGACAGAGTTATACGCGGGTGGTCTGAAAAGTTCTCGGCCTAACACTGAAAAAACGAATTTGTAATTTAAAAATTACATTTTTAATTAAATTTTAATTTTTATTTTTCAACATATTCTCCCTTAAGACTAATACATTTATTCCAGCGATGCTCCAGCGCCATTATCCCGCCCCTGTAGTGGTTCTCATTAAGATCTGCAAAAACCCCTCTACAGGTGCAATCGCCTCTTGATTCGAAGAAAAACGCTGACCAGCGAGGAAGAGATAGAAGTCAGAGAGAGCCAAATCTGGGGAATAGTGTGGATGTTCCAACAATTCATAGTGCAGATCCCTTAATTTTCCCATTGCCGAAACACGTTTGTTGGCAGGTGCATATCCTGATGAAAGATGCTTTTTTTATTCTGCAAACCGGGCTTTTCTCACAAATTTTTTTCATCTAGTCTGGTTAACAGATCGGAATAATATTCCCCGGTTATCGTTTCACCCTTTTCAAGATAATTAATAAACAAAATGCCTTTAGCATTGCAAAACACCAATGCATGACCTTTCCTGCTGATGGAACAGACTTTGTCTTCTTTGGCGCTGAACAACCGGCCTTCTGTCCACTGCTTTGACTGCTGTTTGGATTCTGGTGTGTAATGGTGAATCCAAGTCTCGTCCATAGTAATAAATCGACGCACAAAATCAGTTTTGTTATTGTTAAAACCTCCAAGCACTGTTCAGAGATTTTCATGCGATTGCGTTTTTGATCTGTGCTGCACCCATCTTGCGGAAAGCCTTTTTGATTTGCACTTCTTCTTGCAAAATGTATCCTACACGTTCTTTTGAAATGTCTGTATTCTCAGAATTTCACGCACTTTGACTCGCCGGTCATCCAATACCATATCTTGCATCGTCACATGATTTCTGGTGTTGTTACACTTTTTGGACGTCCTTCACGTGGATCATCTTCAAGGCTGGTATGGCCAAGTTTAAACTCGACAGCAATAGCGCCCATAAACTTCGAATGAGTTTCTTTTGGCGTTAAACCTTCTTTTAGAAAGAATTTTTAACCGCACGATACTCAATTTTATCCATTTCAAGGGATGACAACACTTTTGCTTCAGACAGCTGTAAAAAACTAACTACTTGATAGTATGACTTGCAATTTCACAGGCATGCTTATGGCAGATGTATCAACTTAAAAAAATAAAAATCTTACCGATAGTATTGCCATCTATGGTCAAGGCCGAGAAGTTTTCAGATCACCCTCGTACAGTACAAATATTTTGTGTTTAAAAATATGAAAGATTTAGTTTCACAAAAATAAAATTCATTCGTAGGCTGCAGTTCGGGAAACTATAATCACCTATTGATTAATGCATACACTTGAAATGAAAATAATTCTTGTCTGGGATTTTTAAATATCTACGATTCTCTGGGATTAGCTTGTTAATTATTTTCTATAAAAATAAAAACATGTTAAGTAAATTACAGTCAATTATTTTTAGTAATTTCCTGGTTTACAAAAGAGTCTCAGAAATCGACCTTACAAGTTCGATTTCTGAGACTTTTTTGCGAAATCTAAGTTGACTGGCGTTTTGTGCGCTAGCGGAGTTTTTGACTGAATGATAATAATAAAAAAATTAAATATTAAAGAAGACATTTTAGATTTTCATTTCTAGATATACCAGTAGCATAAAAACATGACAAAACACAAATGGGACTTTTTATAAAAATCAAAATTGATCTTTGAACTTGTTTCTTTTCATTATTGCACATGACTTATACATAACAGGTTGAATGAAAGAAATGGAAACACGTGAACTTTTGAAACGGGGACTGTTACATACTCAAGAAAATACAAAGACGCTGTTTACTATTTTGCAGACATGAAAAGCAAGCCTATAAAGCAACTTCCTATTGTTAAATTCGTAACCTCGATGTTGACCATTTACCTGAAGCTTAACTTCTGTTTTCTCCTTAATAAAATAGTTTTCCTTTGTTATTTGTAAGTTTAAGAATTCTTTTATGGGCCTTTTTTCTTTTATTTGTTTTACCAGCTACATAAGGTTTACTTGAACATTCTTGCAACGTTCATATGACAGAGCAATAAATTTTTGAATGTACGGTCGATGGAACGGAAACGACTTGTAGACTGAATTCTCCAAACACTTCGACAAGATGGCTGGTGAAGCGATATATATATATATATATATATATATTAAACTTGAAAAATATACATTGGAAGATAGACGACAAAAAGGACTACTTACATATTATAAGAATGTATATTACAGAGAAAAAAAAAAGGATTTTCTTTTTAGATATGCATTAGAAATGAGAGAAAAAGATACATTAGTGGTAAACAGGATTTGTCTTTTCAGTAAGAGTCAATATTACAGTTCAGTATCACTTTTAGTTATTTTTCAGCTGAAGTACATCTTCGTCGGCAATCCAGAACAGGATACCAGTTGGATTCTACTCCTCTATGAATTTTGCGACAGTCCTGATTCTTTGTAATAATCAAATTCCAGTGAAAGTCTGTTTTGTAGTTTCCGATTCAGCGATGGATGGGTGCTGGTTATTTCTTGTGTGTTATAGGTAGAAACTGTAAATGACGGCCTTGGCGCAGATGAAGAGGAAATTGAATATTCTGTGTTTGTTCTCTTCTGTATGGACTAAATTCCAGTAGTCTTCTTGCCTGTGTGCGTAGTTACAGGTGCTAGATGCTGTATTCAGGGCGTAGGTGATCATCGCTTTGTTTGCAGAATAGGTTAGATATGTATGTTCCAAGGTACCTTGAAACCTCGCAGAATAGACACTGATCCGATTCTCTTAGCTGAAATTTGTGGAACTTAGTAGGGGTTGGTAAGATGTTATGCCATAGTCTCCACTGTATGTCGGAATCTGGTTTGGTACACTTCGATGTATATGGAGGATCCCCAAAACTGGGTGGCATGTGCAGCTTAGTAGATGAGAGGATTAAGGATGAATATACGAAGAGCGAAGTTGGAGGCACTGATATGAGGAAGTGATATTTCTTGTAGTTGAAGGGAAGAATTGGAAGTTGGGTTTCAGATGATGCAAGGTGAAAGGTAGGCTCGCCGCAGTTTCTAGAAGGAATACGGATTACCTGAAGCGTAGCGATATCTGGATAGGCTTTTATAATAGCAGCTTGCATCTGTTGATATTGCTTTTCAATTTTTAGATTTTTCAATGGTAGGCATGTGAGTGTTTTCTATTTTAGCGTCTGGGTCAGGTTGGGGAAGCGATAGATAGAGAGAGAGAGAGAGAGAGAGAGAGAGAGAATTTAGATAAAAATTTGTATTTACCTATTTATTCTAAACACTTAAAGGAAAATAATTTTCCCAACAAATATTAATTAGAAATAATACGCACTCCCTTTTCCCTCACTTCATTTCCCTTTTCCCCTTACTTATTTTACAGCAATTCTACACATAACCTTACATCTGTATTATCCTAATACCGTGGATGGGTAGTGGGATGCAAAAAACGTCATTAACTAATGGATTTGAATATATGTAAGCCGCATTTTTTTAAAAAAATAAATGTGAAAGATAGTTGTTTGGCCAATGGTAAGTTTCCTAGCACACGAAAAATATAAATAGAGCTCATACTTTTGTTTGTTTGCAATTATTTTCAAATATTTTGAGTGCTATTTCCCCTTTTTAATTTGTTTCCTAGAGAAAAATTGCTCCGCATCAGCAATCTTGTCTCCATCTATTGGAAAGAATGAAAATAGTGAAGAATGAACGTGAACAGGAAAGTCAGTGTGGCGATTTTTTTTTTTTAATCTCTTGAATTGAACAATACTGTTACCTCTCTGTAGCGCAGTCGGAAGCAAAGACGACTTTTGTTTGGAACAATCTGAGTTAGAGTCACTTGAAACAGGAAAAAAACTTACACGGGCTTTTCAGCTAAAGCCCGTACAATTTTTTCCCCGTTTCCTGTTTTTCCAGTAGGATTTATACGAGAAAAGTTCCTCCTCCAAGAATATCGCGTTTTGGATCTCACTAAAGTAGCCACAGAACCCTTGCCTCTTAGCCTTAGTTATTTGGTGCTCGAAAAAGTAATGGAATTCGTCATTTAATTTCTTATGGTAACAATAATTATATATGTTTTTTTAATTCTTTACGTAGTATTTATTTTTAATATAGGAATAAGTTTGGGGTAGGTGTATGACCATCAAACCCAAGTGTGGAGATGTATAGACTAAAAACGATAAGAATTTTAACTTCGAATTGCTTCTTTCATGTTTCCTTGAAAATCAAAGTTTTTATAAAGAAGAAAATCAGAACTTGAATGAGGAATAAAGGTTTTCATTTCAAAATTATTTTGGGGAAGCGATCAAGGCAAGCATTAAAATTATATGACTGAGAACATTAGTTCAAAATGAAAAGGATTGCTGTGATCATTTCAATAGCTGTTATTATACCTCTAAACAACAGGAAGCTGAGAATGACAAAGGATAAATCAATACCAAATTCTGTTTATTTTAAAGGATTACTTGGGGGGGGGGGAAGCGTTCCTTTTTGCTGAATTTGGGAACACCATTCTTGAGGAATATATAGTGTTAGAATATGGTAATATTGAAAACATTCATTTGCTACGAGACTTTGCACTTTTAGTGAACATGAAATATTTTTGTTTTAATAGACTTGTGTGGTTATTTTTTGCTTTTTTATGATAACCCTACCCCCCCCCCCCACATAACAGGTTGTAAACGCCAAACAGATTGCATCGTGTTTGACAACCATCATCAAATTCCTGATAATACGTAACTATTAAGGGATGTACAGGATACTCTGATCTGCAGTATGCCTGTAGCGCCCTTAGCAAACTCGTAACTAAGCGCCTTTTATAGTGTAACAATTTCGATAATTGGTAAAATATCTTAAGATATTCTAAGGCCATTAGAACGCATGTAGTTAATAAAAATAATTCACTGGATTCATTGCCTAACTTGTTTCAGTCGTTCAGGATCATTTCAATCATTTATCTAATATAGAAGTAAGGTTTAAAACAATTATTTATTAACACAGCATACGTGTTTAACATTTTCAGCATTTTTTTCGCATTAATGATAATAAACTATTTCAAATTTTCTTAAATCATCCTAATTTCTCTTGTGCTTTGCCTCACCATCTCTTATTTCTTTTGTGCAGAAACATATTATTGTTGTCAAGTGTAAAAGGAAGCTACTATCTTATCGCAAAAAATAGCCCAAAGCTGCCAACTTCCTGCCATGTTTTACCGGACGTCAAGAAATCTTAGAAACCTTACTGACATACAAACAAATCCAGATTATATTTATTGTTTTATGATATTTAATGACTTTATTGTTTTAAGGATATAAAGCTGTACAATATGCTTTTTGAAATCATTAATTACGAAAACTATTAAGTACTGGAAGGACATGTCTGGTTAGAGGCGTGCAGCGGATATATGAATACGATCTCCAATTGATTTGAACCTGCTTTTTTTTTTTTTACACTGAACATAGGCAACCCCCCCCCCCCCCCCAAAAAAAAAAATTGTTTCGTTCAACAGTATTCAATAAGGAAACTGGTTTAGTGACTGCTGGGCAATCATCCATGGCAACAAAATCTGAAGTTTAATTCTGAATATTCAATCTACAAGATGACATTTCTGGCATGGTTAGTGGAATCATTCCTGTGCTGAAAAATGATGATACTACTTAATTGCTCATCCGTGGGACAATCAGAAGAATGGCAGCTGCCTGTGGTAGGAATGGCATGGGTTCGAATACGATAAGACAAAAGAAACATTTCTTAAGACTTTTAAATTGAAGGTTCGCTAGTTGGTCTCATACGGAGGTGAACAGAGAAACGATGGTTTTTCAACCAGCAAAGGATACAAACCAATCCGTAAATATACATCACTGACAGACATAGGAGACTATGTAGATAGGATTAACCATTACATCATGGCATTAACTAGGTTTCCATAAAACCAATTATATCACTCTGGTAGACTCGGCTGAAATTACACGGAAACAACTAAGGCTGTGAAGGCCAGCGTATAATTTCTTTTTCTTTGATCTTCAGGCTGATTTGGCAGATGAAAAATCCGAGTTTCCAGGAGAAAATGGGACACTAAGCCTAATCTATCAAGAGAAAGGAATGACGTTGCTGTTCTGTATCAAGAGCAGTGAAGTTTTCCTCCATAAGGCGCTAAATTAACTAGATGCAGTTTTATGTAATCCTGTTGGCTTTTGGACTCGTGTTTTGTATTGTGGTATAACCTCTCTTTGGGAGTTAATGATTCCTATCCATAATTTTTTACCAACAAATTGTAATTTTTAATTGTTTATTCATATATGCTTTTTAGTTTGACATCTACTGATTTCATCAGCCATTCTTTCATTTTCCGAAACGATATCCTAAGATAACAGCGTTTACTTGGTATTATGTATTTTCCAAATTCCCTCGAAATAGTTCTTTTGCAACTTCATAGTGAGAGAGAGAGCTCAATGCTCGCAGCATTGTTGAAAACATTAGAAATTCCCAGGAGTTGATAATGTTATTAACCAAAACAAGGATTCTCCGTAGCTAGGTCGCAATCGATATCCTTCGGTCAGAGATTCCTGGGTGTGAATCTCATCTAAGACGCAAAGAATTTTTATGAGGCGTTTCCAACTGAAAATGAGTTAGCCAATCTCGTATTCAGGTATCAGGGTTTTTCATCTCTCAGAACAAGAAAACCAACTAGAAGAACGCGCAATTATCAGTCATAATATGCTGGCCTCATAGGCTAAGCTGCTTCGGTTATAATTCAAAACAACAGCAGGTAAACAGAAAGTGAAGGAGAATTCTGGTAGTGGAGAAAACAGTTTCTCAATGCAACTTGTCAGACCATTTTCTGTACATTTTCTCTAAGTTATTATTATTATTGTTATTACTGTGATTCCTGCCTACGAATATTTCTAAATTTATTTTATTATCTTTGAACGAAATCAGTACTATATACTGCCAAAAGACATGTCGCAAGAATATCCTGATCCTGTAGAAAGGTTTGTGTTAGTCGTACATGACTAATTTTGATGGTAATATATCAGAACACAGAAAGATAAGTAAATAATTATTTATTGCCTTATTGCTGATATTTCGCTAGTGTTATAACCAGCATCTTCAGAGCACAAAACACAGTTCATAGAACGCGAGACTACAACAACATGGTATAATAATGGGAATGGGACTCTTTTGAAAAATTGTAGCAGATTTAGTCACAAAGACTAAAGTCCTGATTAGGCGCCCTCTACGTTAAAAAAAACTTCCTGGATACACTAATCAGACGTTTTCCAGATGGTTCCGTATTATTCTCAGTTTTTAGAATCTCCCCCCCCCCCCCACACACACACAGGGAGATATTTACACAAACAATCGCACTATCACCCTTCTCAGCAGTGTGGTATCTTAAAAACGGTAACCCACAGAGCGAGAGCAATCTGTTCCAATGACAATGCTCTTGCTGCTGAACTGGCTCACTTGCGCCACACCTTCTTCACCAATGGCTATAATCCTCATAAGATAGACCAAATACTAAATGCTTCCCAAGAAACCCCTCCCACTATCCACCACGGAGAACTACAACAAAACAGTCACCATCCCATACATTAAAGGCACATCGAAAAAGATATCTAGAGTTCTCAATAAACATCAACTACACACTGTATTCAGACCCTGTGTCAAATTAGCAACTCTCATCCGTTCATCCAAGGACAGCATCTCTCGTTTATCACATCCAGAAGTCTACAAAGTACCCTGCTCGTGTGATCAAGCAAACAGGAAGAACTGTGGACATCCGCATCAGTGAATATAAAAGATACATCCGGCACTATCGCTATGGCAAGTCAAGCCTAGCAGACCATGCTTTGGATACACCTGCACACAGGATCAACTGGAAGAAAACAAAAGTACTGCACAGAAGCTTTTACAAGTCGGAGAGATTGTTCTTAGCAGCAACAGAAGCCTTGAAACATACTCCAAATCTTAACAAACATGCTGTATAAATTTGCTACGATTTGGGAGACAGTCATTTTAGGACATAACTAGTATACCTGCTTTCTCTGTTTGTTTTTTTTAACATAGAGGGAGCCTAATTAGGACTTTAGTTTTTATGACTAAATCTGCAACACTTTTTCAAAATAGTCCCATTATTATACCATGTTGTTGTAGTCTCGCGTTCTATGACAAACTGCTTTTTGTGCTCTAAAGATGCTGGTTTTAACACCAGCGAAATATCAGCAATAAGTCAATAAATAATTATTTACTTGTCTTTCTGTGTTCTAATATATTACCATCAAAATTAGTCAACAAATATCCTGATCCAATTCAGACTTGGGAGCAGTTAAGTCATTCTCTGATACGTTCGCTACACATCTAGTGCATCCCGCAAAGCGGGATGAAATAGTTACTGAGAGTCCAAACTTAGTGTTAGTTTTGGACTCTCGGGGATGAAAGCAACTTACAAGTCCAGAGAGTAAATTTTGGTATGATATGGTGTTCTTTTTTGAAGTAGATGCACTAAATCTCGGCTTTCAGCATAGCAGGCAATTTTCTCACGATAGAGGATAATGAGTTTTCAACCAGTGCCCCACAACCTGACTTGGATGATAACTAACTCCTCTCTTTGCTGTAGTACATTAGTATTAGTACTGTGGAAAAGACACGTCAGACGTACCCACAGGTGGCATTCGAATCCATCACTATTTGGTCGGGGAGCGGATATATTCTCCACGTGCATCTAGGCCGGCAACCTGAACGTTGCATTGCAATCTGAAGTTGGATTTGCAATGTCCAAATCAATAATTATTATCGATAAAAACAGAGTATATACTTCAGATCAGGAGGCGAACATTCTTTGGGGCAGAGAATGAGTCCTTTCACAGAAATCAACATTTATCATTTGCATGTTTTTGTATCGGGATTTTTTTATGTGAATCAGTTCCAAAACGGTTAGTGACCAAAAACACTTATAGCACTGTGGGCAAGTAAACGTTAAATAAGTCTGGGAGCACTCCACTCTAGATCAAACATAGAACCTTTTTTTAAGCCGCTATAAGGCAGAGTGTGGTTTCACACTAGAATTTGAAAAAAAAAAAAAAATGATGCACCATCTAATGACATTCACAAACACATATCATGTCACAATTAGTTAAGAATAGTTCAGAGATACTATCGACTCAGCTAAACAGGACTTCCAGCACGTTTTTGCTTTTATTTTTTTAACTTCATGAAGCAGAAATAGTAATCGAACATTCAGTAGCACTGCAAGGTATTACTTTTCCAAAATCTAAGTTCAAAGTAACGCCAAAGGGCCCCGGAATATTCTACTCCATCTGCATTTTAATAAAGAAGCTTAGATCTTTTGAACTGATTTCAGAATAATTTTAAGAGCAGTTGTTTCTAACAGTAAGCCTACAACAGAAAAATGGATTGGTTCCATCAAATTTGCATGTGGTGCTTCGTATTCTTAAATTAATTGAAAAGAAAACTACATTCACGATACCTTAATAAGAATCGTATTTAAATCATTAAATCCGTCCAAAAGTCTCGGTTAAATGCATACGTATCGAATTCTATTACGTGTTGCGAAACAGAACTGTTCACCTTTTCATGAGTACAAGGTCGTGAATATTTACGACATTTTCTGAAGTAAATATTTGTAGTGCCTTGTAGAATCTTAAAAGAGTAGCAGATTTCTGATATGCGAAGGTCAAATTTTGTCCTGATAGGAGAGTTGGTGGACGGGGGAGGAGGAAGGTGCTCTTGAATATACGCAATATTGTGCAACAGTTACCTTTATGGCCTTCAATAAAAACATTACTATTCTCCAACTTATCTACAGTTATCATTTATTACTCTCTCTTCTCCTAAAAACACTCAAAATATAGAAAAAAATCTGTGGCACAGATGTTTTTAATTAAATGTTATAAAAAGAGCAAATAATTACATAGCAAGTAAAACTACCAACCTAAATGTAGTCAACTTCTCCATTCCCGCACGATATTTAATTTTTTAAAACAGTCTCTGGGATTCGTATCAACGTTGTCCTTTCTTGTAACTAAAAGAAGCCTGAAATATGTTGTGTTACAAAATGGCAGTATTTAACTTTCATCTCGATTATTCATCGTATTCACTTAAAATATACTGAATTAAAAAACTTAAAAGTCTGGATAAATTGAAATATAAAGAACACGGAAGGTTAACGTGTTGCTAATGCAACACGTTAACTTTTTACACGCTAATTCATTACATGCTCTTATTTCCCTAAAAAAGTTTAATGGATCTAAATAAAATTCTCTTACCACTGCTTTATATAAATTTAGGATTCACAAAGCTGTAGGAAATAAATGATCAATTTTTTAAGTATCATTAGTGCGAACATGTATTTTCATGGAAAGAACCGGAAAAAAAAAAAAGTCTTAATTTTGTATAACCGTGAATTAGGCTTAGTTAACACACAACAGTTAACTGATGTTTAACTTGATATAACTTATGTTATATCAAGCTAATATGTATTTTTTTTTCTTTTTAATAAAAACACCTTCTACCTGTAATACACGAATAATTTTTGTCCCACAGCTTGGTCTATTCATAAGGAACTATGACTTCAAATACTAACCTCTGAACATGTTTTATCTCTCGTTCACCAAAAGAACTTTCCCTCGTTACCTTTGTTATGCAATCTGAACACTTAACTGGGCATTGTTTTTTTGCTCATGATAACGGTATACACTCCACTCCTTAAACACAACATTATCACAAAGCTCTTGTTTTTGTCCTATCGGTCGGTCATATGATTTTTTCGATGAAACTCTGTTCCCCTTTTGAGGGAACTCAGGTAGTACGACGGGCGATTAATTTTTAGATATACAGGGTGTTCGGGATAAATTTGACAGTTTCGTAAGGAAAAAGAAAATCTTCTTTGTATCTATTAAATTTAATGAATTGACAAAAAAACATTACAGGCAGAGTTAATTACAATACTATCAACAAGATTTACTCAAAATAACCACCATTAGCATCGATCACAGCTTCAATTCTGCTTCGGAACCTCGAACAAGCTGATGCTACAGTCTCCCTGGGAAGGGCCGCAAAAACTGTTTTAATTTTATCCATTAACTGGGCTTTTGTATTACTGGAAGTGCGATTGGTGTCTTTTTCAACTGCGCCCCATACAAAATAATCCATGGGGTTAAGGTCTGGGGAGTTTGGAGGCCAAACATTTGGACTGGTGAAGTCGTAGAAATTTTCAGACAACCATTTTTGACTTTTCCCAGAGGTGTGGCAAGGGGCCGAATCCTGCTGCCATACATACGGCCTACCATTGCCTACCCTTGTTATCCAGGGCTTGACTACAGTTAGCAACTCCACGAACAAAGCCCGAATTCCAATGCCAGGGTTCTTCAACACCTGTTCCTGCAGATTTGCGAGGAATTCTGCTGTACGAACGCAATCAGATCGTCTGCTAGGGATCTTTCTTCTTGCTACATCCTCGTAGTCACCATTGCAAGTCTCTAGTTCATGCCTGATTGTTTTTACTGTATTCAGGGAGCATTGGGCAGCAGTCGTAATATCCTTATTTTGATGGCGGGCACGAATCATCATGATACAAGTTATTCTCTTCCATGATTCAGGTGGGTTCCAGCTATCCATCCTTTCTGACATCTTGTATGTGAATGAAGAAGGGTCCAAACTTTTAAATGAAGAGAAGTGTGTGTTAATACATGTAACTTACGGAAAAATATAATTAATTATAAATATGTCAAATTTATCCCGAACACCCTGTATATAAATATGAAATATGCTAATTTGTCGGATGACCTTGACGTAAGATTTTATAAGTTCTCTCTACGTCGTAGAGATAATAATAAAGAATAAAATTAAATCACCGCAAAATATCGTGTATGTAGTGATCTCGATATATATATATATATTTTAAACAGAGAAAGAGTAAGTTTAAAAATAAAAACAATTTTTTCTCCCACTAATTGGTTATGTGTTATCCCTTTCTCGTGGTGGTGCCGCTTGCATGACCAACTAACCACGAGAGTTGTCGAGGTAGTGTGATTTGTCTCTCCTTACTCAGTCGAACAGTAGAATAAAATAATACAGGCATAGATTCAGATTGGGGAGGGGGTGGGGAGAAGTTGTTGAACTTGTCAGCTTTATATTTACTTAAAATAATAATAATAATAAGTTATAAGAAATACAGAACTTCGAAAGTGGCAATCCCACTATTTACTAAACGCGCTCAGCTGAGAATCTGAACTTATTTTCTAGATTGGACGAATTTCTTAAAAGAATGAATTTGAAAAAAAAAAAAAATCTATGAGGAAGAGGTCATATTAAAGAGAAATACTGGTCGGATGATAGCAGAATTAGCAAAAAACGGTAAAAGTTTCATATAGGGCAGTATCCCTAGAAATAAATTTCAATATTTGTCAGGAAACAATATGTAAGAAAGGAGGAGAAAGAATTCAGTGAACTACAGATAATGAAATAAATAAATAAAAATGCTATCGCACTTATTATTGTGCGAATTATCTTTCCAAAATCGAAGGTCTCCAAAGAATCGTCTATGCTCATAAACCAATATCACGGAATTTTTTTTTTATGATATATACACCACTATATCGAAACAACTTGTAAAGAAACTATTGCTGCATACAGCAAACACACATACGCACTCCAAAAGTTCACTGTACATCCTACAATATTGTTGATTTTATGGAGAATTTACGAGCTTTTGAAAGAGCGCTGTTACGGAATATCATATCTATAGACAATGCGTTCGTTGGTAAATGAATCTCTCCAAAATCTACTGTAGGCAAGATTATCATCGAATGAAAATACCCAGGAAACTAAACTAATGATTCAAAGAAGTCTCGAAAGGGTGGTACGGAAATCTCGGCAACTAGAACATAATAATTTCTATTATTTTGTTATGATTACCACTGATGAAAAGTTGTGAACCTATGATGCATTAGTACGGTTGGTGGGGGGGGGGGGCAAGGTTTTTTCTTTAATCTATTTATTTATTTTTTTGTATAATTCAGAAACCCTACTCTAGAACTACAATTTTTTCAAGCCAACTCAAGGCCTCCAATAAATGTGACGGGGGTCTCTCTCTCACACTCCGGTGATGCAGTTCACCTTTCACCTAAGGAAATTCACAATCCTCTATGCCAATTCGGGATCCGAACCGCAGTCTGTTTGTTGGGGAGTCGGTTAGCTATTGACTCTGCTCACTAGAAACACATAAACCTACAGTTAACCATGATGGCTGATTTATGATTGGTGTAAAGATTTGGTTTCATTGGATTCTGTACACCTGTCGTGGGTGGAAGTACCGTTAGTGGCCTAAGGATTTTATTTATATTTTTATTCGTTTTTTTAACCTGCTCCGGAACTCCTGTTCAAGAGACCAAATATAAAACTTTTTTAAACATTCAAGCTTCTAATAAGCGGTGCGTTGGTCTTATACCGGGTGATTAAATTCATCCATCCAAAGACAATCACTTACATCCATGCCCACTGTGGGATTAGAACCTACAGTCTGTTGGTCACATAACGGATATGTTAACTACTTGCCAACCAGAGCGGCAAATTGTGATGGAAGCAATTAAGGCTTTGACGCCACTGGTAAGACCATTACGACTAAATCAATAGAAAGTTGGAAATCTGATATAAAGCGGAATCACTCTATATATCCTTTTCCGATGGAATGGCCTACTATGTATGTGATAGACACTCGAGTGCACATTGATCATGAATGAAGTTTGGTAGTAACGATGTAGTAATTCATAGATGTTTCTACTGATATGGTATATCTTTAGTTGTGCTTGAAATGATGAATTCCGATGGAGACGCAACACCTCTGGAAAATGTGATGCTGCCTATATATATACAACATACCAATGTCTCCTTCGACAGGATAATGTAACATCCCATACTTCAGGTGCTATCGTGACATTTCAAGAATATTATGTGAAAAAACGAGATGCTCGCATAAAAAGTAACCGAATAAATGCGTTTAAGTTGCTTTGAAATTTCTTTTTGGACGTTAGGTGCAGACAGACTAGATCAATGCATCCAACAATCGTATAGAGATGATAATCATTCTGAAGGAAGAATGATCCAAATAAATATTACATTACATTATACCCGATTACATTACCCATACTTTGAAAATACTCGTGTTTTCAAAGTATGGATAATGTAATCGGGGTCAAAGGAGGAGAAAACATGCTTTCTATCGAGGTGTACAATTTAGGTTTCTCTGAAATACAGGTGCTGTTCCAATTGGATTAGAAGTTTTTTAGCTAGTCTCATACGACAGTAGTAGGGTTCATTTCAATTAACACAAGTTATTGCTTGCTGACATCTCCCGTGTGTGTGTGTGTGTGTGTGTGTGTGTATATATATATATACTGCTTGGAAAGAAGTCAACGGACACCATAGAGTGGGGAACAGATAGCCAGTTTTTTTCACGCTGAAATTCGGGTTCTTCGCCCCCCCCCCCACTAGAACAGGCAAACCAGCCCTAAATCAGGAGATAGATAATGAATGTCCTTTGTTGGGGGAAAAAAAAAAAAAAATCAGTTGTGCTATCATATAACTATTGGATAGTACTTCAGATATGCTTGCCATGTGCATAATTATAACGCACTACAGAACACCTCCACCCCAATATAAGACTTCAAAGATTTCTCATCAGCTTCAACTGTTAAGGCATCTTAATCGAATCTTCGTACATAGGTAAATTATCAGACATTGATTTGTAGGAACCATTATATATATATATATATATATATATATATATATATAACCTACTGAGAATTTGTGAAGAAAGATTTAATTTAATGGCAAAAATTATGGAAGTTTTGTAAAATCAGGAAAAAATTCTTCAGGTTCTTTTTATTTTGGTAAAAGTACAATCAATTAAATTTTAATATTACTTAATAGGCACATTCCCAACACCTAATTATCTTAAATTAGGAGCCCCGCCAAAATAAATCCCAATCTTGTCCAGCAGTTGCTATAGCTGAGGATGTCAGTCTTAATATGCTGTTGACTTAACATTCGCTCGTGTGGTGGATCTGTCAAAAAAAAAAAAAAGACAATTCAGAACCACTAATAAAATTCTTTATCGATTGTTGTAGTCTATTTATTGAGGCAAATAACTTCAACAGTTCCAATCTTATTTATCTTTTGGTCAGAATTTTTCTTACTGTATGAAAATCAGAAAACAATTATCAGAATATCATGCAACACTTTAATACTGCTCATGAAGTGCAATATAAGAAGTACCATTGTCAACTTCTCCCTTCAAGATGTGAATTGGTCATAATATTGGCGGATTGCCTCAATGAAGAATGATATGCAAATTATCCAACTAAACCATACTGAACTGCTTTAATTGATCCAGGCAATCAAGAGAAGTATGGTCATTTAATAAGTATTCTGCGATTAGGTGTTCATCAAGTTTTAAGTTTTTAAGAAAGGTTTACCAAACAGAACCTAAACACAGAAACTCCGACTATGAGATCAGTGTATATCACCTCATTTCTTACGTTTCGGCTGGTGCGCGTTTTCAGGACAACCGTCTACCTCTGAATTGAAACCGGCTTCCTCATCTCTAGTTGACAAGCCCTTATCTCTAGTTGACAAGCCCTTATATATAATAAAAAAAAGTTGTCCCAGATTGGATTTGAATCCAACTGCATTAATAGGAAATGCGTCGTCCCAGCGACTGCGATAAATAAGGCGAGTTATGGCTTCTGGAAATCTGCATGATCGCAACATAGTTGCAGATGTTTATAGAATTCTACCAAATTATATATTATATATATCCTCTGGGTAGTGCCACACCACGGCAACTCGTTGCAAAGGTGGAGCAAGATCCCTCACTGTTCTTGAAACGTTCAGTATATATCCTCTCATTTTAAGTACAGTTCAAGTATTGGCATTAAAAAGAAATTTCGGCTAGTTCTGTTCAAAATTTAGAGATACCTAGCAAGATACTAGAACAATTGAAAACATACTGAAGGATAATGAATTCACATTAACTGGGAACATATCCATCTTATTAGGACCTAATGCGTCTGCTCAACTTCCAGCTCACTTGTAACAATAGCAATTTTAGATGATCAAATTGGTTTGATATAGGGATTAGGAGAAAAAAAAATTATAACCGTAATTGAGCAGGGATAACATTCAATAGCAATAGAGAAAGGCGACATTATGTCGGTAAAAGTATAGAAATTGTAGAATTTTAATCTGAAGACATTCAAGAGTGAAATAAGGTCAACATCGTTAGCCCACCTACGATACTCAACCTTTCATAAATGGGAATCTGTTGAGCTCTTCGAAATATCCACGAGGATAAGTTCTGAAGTTTATTCGCTAATCGACTGAAGAGTCCAGCGACATTGTCACTGTGGTAACTAATATCGTCTAAAATGGTACTTCATATTTATATGCTGAATTTTCTTTATAATAATGTTAAGCATGGTGAATGCTTAACATTATTATAAAGAAAATTATTATAAAGAAAATCTTATATAGCATAGCACGCAAGCAACTAATGGAAAGCCATAATTAACCTACTGTTGCTATAGCGACGAGTATCATGAAATTCTTCTGCTAAGGAGACGCTTGATATTTTGTTATGCACTGTTTAAGCTGTGAAATTCCAGTTTATATATCTTTAAATTTACTCTGATTTATACTTTGTTAGTCAGCTGGAAATGTGCCCTGAAGCAGTAAGATTGGAGAATATGCTGTAAAAATCAATTTAATTGCATTTTCCCCAATCCTCTCTTTCAACTTGCATTTAACTTCAAATTATTGTAGCCGTAATACAAATATCACTATTTCAAACATATGCACTCTTCAAACTTGTCTCAGTGTAATGCAATCTACATGCGATTTTTTTTTTAAATTAAACACTTATAGGTGTATTTTTCAATTTATATTTTACAAATATATTAAGCTTAAATGAACAAATTTCATAATAAAAAAAAAAAAAATCAGCTAACGCCTATTTGTTCCCGTATAGGGAGTAGGTAGGGCCGTTTACCCTATCTAACTACATAAATTTCATAAACAGATAAGTAATTTAAAAACAGACTTCTCAATTCAATATTATAACAAAATAAAACAGCCAAAAGATATTGAAAATAAATGGTTTATTACAATGGCTTCAAAAATACACAATATGTACAGATTTGCATTTATACATATAGCAATGCCATAAATATTCTTACGAACATGCTCAGAATGAATTAACGATCTTCAGCTGTACAATTCAATAAAACGAATCAAAATGACAGTTCTAAATGTTGCATTTCCTCTAATCTATCACCTTATGCTACCACTATGTACAAAACGGATCCATCTCCTATGCTACAAAATTAAGGAAACAAGATTTCTTGCAAACCCGAAAATGCGAGGTATATTTACGCAAATACTTCTCAGAAGTCCACAGCATCATGCAACTTGTTAAAATGATACCCCGGGAAACATCTTCGGTTTTACGGCAGACAACCATCACCGACAACCAGCATTGTGCAGGAACATGAAATTATCACTTTAAATTGTCATTTTTTTTTTTTTACTTCAAAAGTCGGAAACTCTGCCTTTCCTTTCCCAGTCTCCATATCTTGTTGGTTCAGGTCCAGTAGGGCCTCCAATTTCTCCGGTAACTGGATTGATGTTATTTGGGAATGGAGCAAAAGGGTCCAGCTTTCCTGCAGCAGAAGCAGGAAGAGAATCTTGTGCAAACTTCCCAGTTGGTATTGTTGGAGATCTCAGTACCTTTCCATGCATGTTTGGTGGTGGTGACTTATCACTGACCTTCCTGACAGCAGCCGATGTAGCTTGTGGCTCTGCAAAAGGGAGAAAAACACTATTAAAAATACAAATTCAAATGAATTTGATATGAATTTATACATAAATCTCTTCTCCATTACCAATGCATCTGATTAATGATAAAAGTATGACACTCTGAACCAAATTGTGTAATGCACTAACATTGTGAAAAGGTAAAGTAGCTTCGTTATGCACATAAAGATAGTTTTAACTATATGTGCACAGCTTTGAGATCTTTCAACAGTATGTAAAAGATCTAATTTAAGGATGATACTTGATAAGTTTTAAGCACTTTTATTTTAAATTTCTCGTCACTCAAGTTTTTGCCAATACATCTCTGGTGCCATTTTTAATGCCATTAAGAACAGTGAGAAAATGGTTATGCACTTGAGGGCAATCCCTACATTCCATCAGATTATCGCCACCTCACAAAAAATAAGTTTTTACAACCGATTACTCCATGTGGCGCTACCATCCTGCTTAATGAGGGATCTATTTAGCCTCTAGAACAGAATTCTGTTCTAGAGGCTAAATAATAATCCTCATCCCAATCCAAAAGAGGTTTCCAAACTTTCACAAGGAGTTCCATATTATGAAGTCAGATGTGGTCTGAAATATTTGCTGAACCTGTGATTTAAGATCATGCACATTTTAAATATAGTATGGAAAACAGTACTGAACTTCGACAAGGTACTAACGTTGTGGTTATTCAGTACTTTTATTTTATTTTTTGCGTCAATTTTCATTTAATCTTTCAAATTATACATGTTAAAACAACTTATTTGATTATTATGTAGCAAAAAAATAAATTTTATTTATAAATGTGGAAAGCAGTTCACCACAAAAAATCATGGAATAATATACAAACGTTCAAGTTTTGATTTTCCTCCGAAATCCGTTTTAATAACTTGCTATCTGGTTACTAATTTTTTTGGGTACTAACCAGGCACTAAATTCTGACCAAGTTTCTTAATGACACACGTCTCTTCTCCCCCCCCCCTTTTAAATCAAACAAACGCTTCCAACTTCGAGCCAAACGCACTTTTTTTTTACATCATTACATTTTTTTATTATTTTTATATATATATATACACACACACACATACATACATATATACATATATATATATATATATATATATACATACATATATACACACACACACACAAGCCAACCAATCTAGTTTTACCATGGTTACCAACAGCAATGTATTCATAGTCAATGCTCTGTTTCTTGAGGCACTTCTACTCACAGTATATAAGCTGTGCAAACATATCAGTCATATATTAAGCTGATGTGGCATGTATTTTAAAGCTTAAAGTCAACGTATACCCCGCAGGTGAAGAAAAGCAGGATCTACTGTACTGGAGTCAGAAAGATTCGTGATCTTAGCGACTATTTAAATGATTTAATAAAACTGAGTAAAATACCGATATTTCAAGTTTGAATAAGGTCCTTAAAAGCACCGGATTCTATAAGGTTATTGTGTTACGGCTTGCATATTGCAAAGTAGCAAGAGGTATACCGAAGCAGTGCGGTGCTAACGGGCAAGCGTCGCAGATCTTGCCCATATTAACGAGTCACGGCAGCGACTCAAGCAAAGTGCTGCAGATAGTTATTGTAAAAAAAAAAAAAAACTCTTGTAAAAAGAATCATTATGGCCCAACTGGAAAAGTCATAGCATTCCAAATGTGATAGCATTAAATTCAATTAATGGATGAAGTATATCACTTTGAAAATAAGCATGCAACCGACCCCCTTTATCCTACCTCTGCCATCATTAAACCGATTTTGACCAAAATCTGAAAGAGTTGTTTCTTACCTTAAAAGTTCACGACGAACTTGAAAGAAAAAAAAAAAAAAAAGCAAAAATGTCGCAGACAAATTACGCTGCATCATTCAACTGATTTCGACCAGTTATTCGTTCGATGGTTTGCATGAACAAGTGAATCGATTACTGAGAAAATAGGATGACTGAAATTTGAAAGCAACTGATTGCAGTAATTAGAAGTTCCGAAGAGTATTTACATTATCAGCAATTTACAACGTCAGTCAGATCATTATCAAAAGCTTTATTCACTGGACGAATTTTCTGCCATGTGTGTGTGTGTGCGTGCGCGCGCGTAGTTATTTACAGCTAACCTACCTGCTTAGCATTCTGGAATTTTTGAGAAAATAAGATCATGCTGTGAAAAAAATACGAAAATCGGGATTCACTTTTAGTCAATCCATTATAAAGTGTTAACGGGTTTGCAGCTTTTCATGATAGAATTTGCATAAAAATTTTGAATGTCTTTAAAATAAATATCCTTTAGAAATATCGCTGAATAGTTTAATAAATACCGACCGTTTATGAATCGGAACATTGCTCGTAGTAGTCAGTTTAAATTTTTCGCCCAGACCGTTTTTTATTCAAAGTTATTTAAGTATATGGAAACAAGTTTCCGTCGAACAAAGTTGGGGATGAATCGAGCAATTTATTCGATCTGTTTTCATCTAAGTATATTTAAAAGTAATGTGTTGTAATTGGATTCTGTACTTGCACCACCATAAACAAAATAAATTTAACTTGCATGCTGGAAAATGATATCGGAGAAATTTAAGAGCGCCTTTCTGCAAGGAGAGAATGAATGGTCCGAAAGATCCAGGGAAATAAGTTCATACAATCTAAACGCATTCAACTGATATTTTGGTTAAATGCATTAAGTCACAGCAGCTTGCACTTCATAGAAAATTACTGTAATGTGATTCGATGCATTTGATATTTGTCAAATAGCTCACTTATTTGGCCCTTAACTTAAAATAAAAGAAAGTTGAGCAAACAACACAAATGCGGGAGTAATTCAAACTTCTTAAGAATGACAGCAACCAGATCAAAAATAAATGAGATTTATTGAGCAATGAAAATGCAGCAGAATGCAAAAAGTACAAGCAACAATAGGGCTTTTCCAATAACTGGTCTTACGGAATCTCTGTACACGAGAAAAAAAGAGGGTGGAAAACCTAGCATCTGACCCATGTTAGCCGATGTCAGGATCATGGAAATCATTCATTAAGCGAACTTTTAGGCTTGCACTCGAATTTAGCCAAGACCGTGGCCAATTTGTAAGTTGGTCTCGAAATAATTAAATAACTATTCGCTAAACAAGTAAAGAACTAGCTAGCTATTATCACAAAAAAATTAATGTGTTTAGTGTTCGCAACCTTTTGTGAGTAGGAAAAAAAAACTCAAGTTTTGTATCCTTTCACCTATTATTTTTTCCCCCTTCACTCATAGTACTTCAAATTGCAACTAGACTTGAGATGACTGAAATTTTATTCATTATTCCCTATAGCAAGGGTGGGGTTGATATGTGATTGAAGAGAAGCTTGTGCATTTTGCAAAATACAAAATGAAAACAGATTCCCAAGCCTTTCGTGGTAATGATTACGAGAGAAAAAAAGTTAAGTAACCATTAACCAAATGGAAAATAAAATAAAGACATCCAATTGCACAATGTAAAGTTAGGGAGGATATGTATTTAAAACTGGTTTTAAAACATTCAATTAATTGTTAAGAAGGAATTTAAAGAAAATAGGTTTAAGTTGTACCATTTATTCTGTAATCAGCCAATACGGTTGGCTGACAGAAGTCTCTCTCTAACCTAGGTTTTGGATTCGAATCCACAAAGTAACAAGATGATTTATCGCTTGGTGAGAAATCAGCAGCCTGCTTATTGGAGACTTGAAAAAGTTCTGCGTATCGTTTAATACAGGATACTAGAATTAGCTAACCTCTTCTCCACCCGTGATTAAAATGCTACAAGTTTAAAAATTGCGTTCAGTGTAATCTTTTCTATCAAACGAATCACCATTCAAATAATTTGAGAATAGTTCTATAACGACAGTGTTCGAATTTCACCACGACTATAAAAATATCAGTTTCATCAATGCTTATTTCACCGACTTACAATAAATAAAAGAAAAGTTAAGTAACTCTAGTACGACCGAAAGCGTAGGATATATTCTGGAGCAGCACAGAGTTCTCGGTTCACTGTGAGGCAACGAAATCAACTTTCCTAATTTACGTCAGTGAATGTCGGACAGATGGCTAATATCGAGGTAAACGTTGACTATGACCAATTAACAAAGTACGCTGTGCCACTGCCGTGGAACACCGAACTAACAAAGCTAAGATAACATTTTATGAGCAGCTGAGATGCCAAATTAAAAAGACTTCACTTCAGAAGAAGCGATCGACTACAACAATAATTGGAAGTAATTGGTTACAATTCACAGATGAGTACTGTCAAACAGCAACGAGAGTAGTAGTATTATATAGCAAATGTATTTTTGTCTTGCCCTCCCACCATCTACGACTAACATCGCAATCTTGGGAAAATTAAATAATTTAGAATTATTTCAAAAGAAATGCGTGATCAGAATAAATCTAATCGAGAAACAAAAACTATAACTTGTAGTGAAATAACGCTCCGTATATTAAACCAAGTTTAGATACAATGCTACAACCTTAGAGGGATTTGGATGTTTAAGAATAGCACGAGCCCAACAACAACGCCTTGTTAATTATACAAACTCCGTACGATCTAAAAGAATCAGTCGGTTGGTGCAAAATGATATTATAAAAAAGCAAACTAGAACCATGGGTTGAAAACTCGACGTTTCACCGTAAGGTAGTCGTAATAGCCGGGTTAGTATAACTAGAAAGATGGCAGATGGAGTTGTGGGCAAAGTCGCCGAGGACAAGAAAAGTTAAACGTCAAGAAATCAAGTACTTCGGATTGAGAGTGAAGTATTTCGTTTATGGATTGAGAGTGATGAACACGTACACTGTATTCTGGGTTACTGAACGTTTTCAGTCCAGAACATAGTTGCAATGTAGAAATAATGTGTATAATAAAACTAACCGCATTACAGTTTGTTTTATATTGATAGAATGTTGGTAATATTAAGTAGTAAATCGTCAAACGTTACTTCCTCCTCCCCCCCCCCCCGACATTCAGTAGTATTATTCCTTGGGAGGATCGATTACATGCCAGAAAAAAACTATTCATTCAAAATGATTAAGTGCCGAGTTAGAATCTGGATAAGTATGTAAAAAATTATATAAATACATATATATTAAAAATTTCTCCCTAATTATCGACCAGAAATGGCATATACAATATTTGTGAAAGTGTGTGTACAAGTTCAAACTTTTATTTTACAAAACGTAAAAAGAATTTGCTAGGTGTATGCACCAGAGACGTTCAGCTAACACAGAAGAGTAGACTGCCATCGAGAAAAATAATAAAGCAAGCTGTCAAGCGAAAGATAGCGACCGTTTTACCATTAAAATTATATTCATGAAATAGATTTCTGGAAAAGGACCATTACTAAAATGATGGATTAGACAATACATACACACAAAAGGTGAGGTAAGAAGTTGTGGCAAAATTCATACTGAGAAGCAAATCAGAGCGAAACTTCAAGTTATTATATACGTTTCAACTACAGAAAGATATTCCGGGCGTAAGAACTTTGGGTGCTCCCACTGCACTGTCTTGTCATTGCAGAAAACAAAACTTAAAAAATAAAAATATTACTATGCAAACTAGGCTCACTCCCCCTATTCCTGGTTACTATTTCTCCAAACATTACTCTTGAATATGCACTTATAATGTACAACATAAATTACAGAATACACCAGTTCTGAAAGAAAATTTATTTTCAAAAACTGCGAAAACACATCAGTGTAGACCAGACTGAAATATAAAAACAGATGTTATTGAAAACAAAGCTACAAGAATAATAGGTTTATCCATGGGGATGTTCAAGAAAAAGATCAAAGTAAACTACTGCACGTTAAAATTATAATAAAGTATACACTAAATATTTTTTACTTACCGCTATATACTGCGTAACGACCAAATACAGCCATCATCTCCTGCATGCTCACACGAACTTTGTTTACGATTGCAGCCATGTTTCAAGCGTTTTGAATTCATCTATATACTACACGCGCTAGCTGTCGCATTATATAGGCTGGCAGAATCCGCTAGAGGCGCTGCTGTACTAGCTTAAGATTTCAAGAGCGTGAGATTCAGCATCTAGTATTTTATCAGTGATACGATGTCCAATAATTATATGATGATAATTTCCTTAAAAAAGGATTTTCTTCTTCTCTATCGATAAGATATGTCAATCTCTTAACGCAGCTTATCACAGAATTTGGACTTTTAACTATGTGAGTCCAGTAATTATTTTTTGTAAGGAATTTCGGTATTTCATAAAATTTATCATAATACAATAAACAATTATACATATCATACTTGTATAGTCTGCTATACAATATTTACAGGTTTTTTTTTAAAAACATTGTACTTTTTTAACACAAAATTCAGCCATGTTTCATAAATTATTTAATGGACTACGGTCTTTAACTGAGTGGATGTGCATACAGGAAAAAATTTTTTAATTTTTTAAATTGAACAAGTGTATTTTAAAAGCACAGAAACGTGACTCACGTAGGTTTCATCAATAATATCCTGTATGCATAACTTTTGATAAAATATGATAATTCAGCCATAATTTCCTGGTTTGCCTTAAATACTACTAAGAAATAATATTTGCCACTTATCTCAGAAATGAGTCCTCTAGAAGTATGTATTCCAGCAAACTAATATTACTTATCTGGGAAAATAAAATCTAGGATACTATAACCGTTATGACTAAATAAAAATACATAAATCTATGTTATTATTCGGATTAAAAATGACTCAAAAGAAATAATGTGAACTTTAAAGTCTTTTTTTTTTTTTATTAGTCTCGAAGGAAAATTTCTAACCCAACAATTGAATATACCTACTGAAATTATACCTAAAAAAAAAAAAAAACTATGTACGTAAGGTTCGTTTTTAAAAGTCCGTGACATTGATTTTCAGAATTTTATCCCCCCCCCCCAAAAAAACCCATTCCCCTTTGTCACCAAGGGCTACAGAATTCAGTCCTCGACAATCTTGCAGCAAGCGTACCGCCACTCGGGAAGCGTTTGTGTATCTGTATGGGGGAGAATAAAACTCGAACAGCGGTGATATTTTCAAACTTCGTTTCGGCTTAGTGTATAACACTCGAAACGAAAAAAAAAAAAATGTAACGTTGTTAGTGATTTGATTTATCACAAACAACGTTGAATTTTTTCGTTTCGCTTGAAAAGCATGACCTGCTATTTATTATTATATGCGCAATATTTTATTGGGCAAAATATTTTTTGTGCAATATTTTACATTGCACAAAATAAACTTGCAATAATTTTATGCAAACACCAAATTAATGTTTTTAATATGAGAATACCACATTTGAAACAACTAGATGAGAGAGTAACAGGACCAACTGAAATTCTGGTCAAGTTATTTACTTACCATACCGCTACTGTATATGTGATTTATTTATTTTATACATCATGACGTAACTAAGACTAAAGCAAACAACGCGATTTCTAAAGCTGCACAAATTGCAATTAGGGATTGGAAGAGAGGGTTTCGTACCGTTGCATGTTAAATTTATTGCTATATTTTAACATGCTAGTATAATTTTTAAACTCATCCTCCGCTGTTCACGCAGCATAAAGCGCAGTTTATTTGTATATTCAAAATTACAAAAATTCTAAGAATAAATTATACATTGAGGACATAGTTATTTGATGATGCTGACAATACCAACACGTGTAGATACAGCGGTGTAATGAATACAAGTCAGTGCGACTTAAAAATTAAGTCATAGCATTGTGGCGACATCTATCGGTATTGTTCGATACTTTCCACAATATTTGTTAAAGAACAAACAAGGCAAGTTTTGGGGTTGCATATTCAAAAATCAGAGTTGAAAAAAAAAAAAAAAAGAGTACTTTTAAGCACTTTTCTCATTTTATTAACTATTTTATTAACACTAAAATAGACATTATTCTCCTCTACAAAGAAAACAAATGCATTTACATCCCCAGCTTATAATTATTCATAAAAGTATAAAGAAAATATGATTTCAAATCTTCATCTTTAAATTGTAAAGTGTTATGTTTTACATTTCCCTGAGAATCTTATCGGTTTTCAAACTGAAAGTTAGATGCCATTTAGTCCAAAATTTTATGTGCTTGACAAATTTTTATGGGAATAACCAGTAACTTCATTTTAAAAGACACACAGAAAGACTTGCTGTTTTATTATTATTTCGTGACACCTACTCTACAACTCCGTCTCTACCAAACTTCTACTATCCCATCTACTGCCCGCAACCTCCACCACTAGTATTTTTCGTCTGTAAATGGCGTGTTCTTAAGGGCCGATTTGTATGTAAGCGGCATGTGTTATTTTAAATACATAATTAAAATTATTATTACTGGGGATCACCTCCAAGGATTCATTGCAGGAGGGCACTCCACTCCATACAACCTACACTGTCTTTGCCTACTTAATCCTCCGTCTACACATAATGTTGCTGTGTCTCCCTGCACTTAAACTTTAACTGCAGGGAAAAACTCATGTTAAACGTTTAATGGAGAGAAACAGCACTAGAAAAGGATTAAAAATAGTGTTTAATTCTTCCAATATTTCGTACAGTTACATAGACATTGTCAGGGAATGCATTGAGACTTGTAAGGAGCGTGCGCACACACACGCACACAGAGGTAGCACGAAACTCAGTGAAACACCAGGACGAAAGAAGAGTCCTAACTATCTGGATAATTTATAGCAGGTTCCAGGGAAGGCTCGTGCTTAGGAACTGCACCCCCCCCCAATTTTTCTCGATATATAAATACATTTATTAATTTATTTATATTTGCTTGTAATATTTAATTTTATCAACAACAATCCTATACAATTCTCTTATTTTGTATAAAAAATAATAAAAATCCACCTTGTAGCACAGTGTCATATTGCTACGTGTGCAAGCATATGCATGCCATAGCGAGATGCGAGCTATTAGCGTAATGCGGCACTGTCCATCACGCAGTTCCACTATTGTTTGTATATGCAGTTTGCACCAGTAGTAGTGTTTGTAGTGCTTATCGTGTTTACTCCATCTCTTTAAATATTTGGACATTACAATTAAAGAATTTAATTGGAAAGTTAAACAATTGTTTTATTTTTAAATAATTTTGAATTATACTAAACTGTACAATTTTATTGATAATAAACAATATTTTTTCATGAAACAAAACAAGAAGAATATATTTTATTTTTAAGTAATTTTGAATTATACCAAACTGTATAATTTTATCAATAATAAACAATATTTTTTCATGTTTAATTTTTTAAAAATATTTTTTACCATAATTTTGATATTTTATCCAAACCGTATACACTGTACTTACAGTGTATATGTATATTTCGAAAATTGCAGCACCCCCACGATTTCAAGCCAAGAGCCGCCGGTGGTAGGTTCTCCCTGCTATAAATTATCCAAACAGCGAAATCTCTTGCCCCTTACTGGTCATACCACATCATACATAAAAAACAACAACAAACTCTTCCTATTTTAAAAGTTCTATTGAAAATCTAATTGTTAATGATACTGATATCCCAGTGAGCTTTGACATCACCTCATTATTCACTAATATTTGCTTAAATGACAACTTATTGCTTTAAAAAAAAGTTTTTCCTCTTAATATCATAGACCTTTTTTCCTTTGCTATCAATTCCAGACCTCTCAGAAGAACCAAAAATTTATAACCAAATAGAGGGGTACCTCTATGAGGGGGAGGGGACCTCCCCTCTCATCCTCCCTTACCAATCCAATTTTTTTATGGAAGATTTTGAAAAACAAGCTCTTGACTCAGCCCCCCCCCCCCTCCTCAAACCTATTTGGTCTCGTGGCCCAGACATATCAGGCACTTTTCTCTGTCACCTAAATAGTCTTCATCCTAGAATCCAATTTACAATGGAGAAAGGAAACTAATAATAGTCTAGCCTTTCTAGACACCTCAGTTGCTTACCTAATGGTAACCCATCCTTTTCATTATACAGGAAATCCACTCACACAGCCAGATAGATACATTCACAAACTTTTCCATCCCCCTCAGCAATATGGTGTCATAAAAACACTAAACCATTCAGCCTATAACCTTTGTTCCAATGAGACCCCTCATGCAGTATACCACACTTTATCTAATGGTTACAGTTCCCACTGTATGTATATATATATATATAAAAAAAAAATCCTTCCCCCAATCCATGACCATCTCTTCAGAAAGATTTTAGTAATGCTATCACCACCCCTATGTATGAGGCCCATCAGAAAAAATAGCCAGAATCTTAAAAAATACAATCTTTGTACCACTTTCAAGCTACACTTAAAACTTGCTACCCTTTTCTGCTCCACTAAAGGCAAACTCTCTCTTCTCTCAGTTCCAGGTGTATATAGTTGCTTGTTCCTGCAAGTTGGCCTACTATGGATAGACAGGAAGATCAGCTACCACCTGCATGGAAGAGCATAAAAAACACACCTGCAGACCAGGCTTTGGATACAGCTCACAGAATCAATTGGAAAAAGACCATCATGCTCCATCCCAGTAAATTTAGAAGAGAAAGACTGTTTATAGAATCTCCTGCTGATCTTAAAAATCAGCCTAATTTGAATAAATATGGGTGCATGAAACTTCCCCAAATATGGGAAATACTAATACTTCGAGATCCCAGTTTACATGCTAGGCTACTGACAGGTGTCCATAGAGGGCACCCCACTTAGGACACTAGTGTTTCATCCATATGTTTCACTGAGTTCTGTGTTGCCTTTGTGTGTGTCTTCAAGTGGACAATGTTTCTGTAACTAAGATGGCAAAATATTGGAAGAATTAAATACCATTTTTAATCCTTTCCTAGTGCTGGTTTACTCCACTAAACTTTCAACATGTAGCTATCTTCCATGTACACATGTCATTTACCATTGAGTGTTCTCTGGCCAATTTATCTCTATGAAGGCTGAAAAGCCCTGCTACCTCTGTATCAGATTGGCTAACTCACCTAAAAGATTCCTCTCATCATGAGAATCAAACTGAGGTCTTTTCCAGTCAAAAGGCACATGTTGTTCTTCTAACAGACATTCACTTTAAATGTTGTAAAAAAATATTCAGACACTCCAAATTTTCTCAAATACTGTACACTAGAAAGCAAACTCTGTTTGCTTTCTAGTGTACAGAGCATAAAGACAAAGAAATACATGCTAAATACTGAAAATATGACATAATTTAGTCACTCACTACCAGCGAGATGTTGTCACATCACTATCAGTTATCAGTTCGAGTAGTTGTAGCAGAAACATTAGAGCATCCAAAATCAAACTGAACCTGATTTCATTAAACGGTGGAAGGAAGTGTAATGGTGAAAAGAAATCCAAGAAAGTCAGGAAGATAAACTAAGAAAAAGAGTTAATTGAGTGCCAAATGGATTGTGTTCGTTCCTCTTGTCATACATTAGTAGATTCTGTAAGCCAGGAGGAGTTCAGAACACTTGCAGTATAAAAGTTTGCTCCAGAATTAATGAACTCCGTTTTCATTGAAGAGCTGCTAGATATGGGCCAAGCATCATTCCAAACAATATCAGAGTCTGACGTTATATTCAAGAGCTTGCTGTATTGGACAGTAAACAAAGCTGTAGTGTGTGAAGTGACAGATCACAATACATACTCTTTGGATCAGGTAGATATGTTTGACAGCTAATAGGAGAACATTATTTTGTTTATCAGACTGCTTCATTCTATCTGGTAATGTAGTGTCATGACAAGGAGATATGTTTGCTTTGGACTTTAACCCATTGTCAGAGTGGCTTGAAATATGAACCTAAAAGTCATTGACATTCTGGACTATTCCATATTGTTTGTGTGTTCAAAGCAAAACTTTGCTTTGAACTCATTCACAGTAAAGGCACCCACAACAGACTCTAGCAACCTATTCCACTCATTGACCACTCTCCAAGCGAAAAATCTAGTCCTCACATCCCCCCTCTAACTGCACTCTTGCTCAATTTCCAAAGATGATCCATAGTTCTCCCTCCCACCACCAGACCTGTTCAGAAAAAATTCTCTGTTGTAATTTGTATGTCTCAATCACATCACCCTTTTCCCACCTGTTAACCAATTTCGGTGATCCACAAATCTTCAACTTATCCTCACAAGGTGCATTCCATAGACCTGCTACTATCTTGGTCACTCTCCTCTGGATCTTCTCCACATCCTCAAGAAACCCAGGTACAGTAGTCGAGATTGGGGAGGGGGGAATGGCTTGCGAAGGCCCTATGAAGCTGTATAATAACCTGCTTATCTCTGCTTGTCAGTGTGTTCTTCAGTAACCAAATCATCCAATGAGCTGTTTTAGCCACTTATAAAATATGCTTTCTAAACTTTAATTCCCTCTCCACTAACAACCCCAAATATCTGGCTGCATTGATTAAAACTTTCTATAATACCAGGACTTATGTATGAAAGCATAGTATCATAATCATCATTCTTTCAGGGATTTAGGTCCAGTGGCCTGTTTTGGTCTCATTCATATTTTCTTTGGTTGTCGATGACTTCTATATCTTCCAATCTTCCAACTGGATGATACGGGAGTATTTTTTTTGGTTAGTCTTGAACTGTCCATTCTTTCGATATGCTCAATCCACTTCTTTCAGTATTTGTATACTTTGTCAAATACTGAGTCTATTTTTAGTTCTTTATATATTCTTGTATGCGTTTGAACTTGGTTAGGTTTGAAAATATTATTGATCATTCCTGTTATCATTAGGAAGTTTGAAATTTTGATATCAATGTCAGCTTCTTTTGTGTATGATATAGCACATCCAGGTACAGGTATCCCTTGCTTAACGCAGTTTTGCTTAACACGTATTTGATTAACACTGTGAAATTAATTGCGACAACCCTTGATATATGCGGCAAGAGTTTTGATTAACATACCTTTAACCATGCGAAGCTCGCAGCTGTGCATTCATATGTTACGAGTGATATTCCGCACGGTTTTTTTACTGTCAGTTTGGTTTAACACATATTAGGTAAAGGTTTATGATATTTGACAGTAAATTTTATCTGAGAGATACTGCGACCTCTGATGTCAGTATAGTATGGTTTATTTTTTTATTTTTTTTAAATTCTTTGTTCAATAATTTTTAGATTGTAACTGAAAATAAACCATCATGTATTACTGAAATAGAGAACCAAAGGCTTATTTATCATACATGTCCTCTAGGAGATTTGCTTTACATTATGGAAAATACAAAGGAAAGTGATCTGGAGCTTATTCCACCTTTACTACGAGTTGCCCATAAGGTGGCTTCTGCTTGCATCTGCCGAAACTTTTGGTTTCTATATATTCGGCTATGAAATAATGTTGGATTCAATATCCACTTAATTTGTACCATCATGTATTATATTTGCAGTGTTTTTTTTCTTTATGTTTTATTGCTTGTTTGCCGAGGTCTGGAGAGTCATTTTGCTTGTTATTGTAGAATCTATGCCGATAAGAAAAAAACTAAAACTGTTCAAACGACTCTTGATAAAAAAAATTGCAGTAAATAATGTAAGTACAAGTATTTATTAAACATTTACTTTGCATTCATTTTTTATCTTTCCAAAGAGAGTACCATATAAAATGAATTATTAATACAGTAATCGATCATGGACGAATTGTAATTTTTACCATTGATTGTTAGATTTGATTAACACAATTTTGATATATGCAGTAATATCATGGGATTAATTAACTGCGTTAATCGAGGGATAACTATTTGAAGCAGTTAATTTGTTCTAAAATTTTATTTTCAATCATGATTTTCTTCTTACTGGAGATGGTCCTTTAAATGCCATAATTTTTGTTTTATCTGTTGTATTTGCATTCCAAATATTTTGGTAAATATGTTTAAGCAGTATATTGATCTTTGGAGTTCATCCTCACTTCTTGCTATTGTTATCTGGTCATTCGCAAACAAAAGGGTATTAAGTATAGTTCCACGATCCAGTTTAAATGCTGGTTTTATATTTTTCTTCCACGTCTTTAATATTTTATCTATATAGATATTAAATAAGAGTGATGACAATGGACATCCTTGAGAAAGCAGCTGATTTGGAATGCTTAGTACAAAAAAAAAAAAAAAGCATAGTACAAAGAAATTTCCAAACAAGCTGATAAGAACAAGTGAGATAATGATGAAAACTACAAGAAAATAAGAAAATTTTAATTTTATTGTAATTATATTTATTCATTTGTAAACTTTTGTATATATTTTTATGCAACTCCTACCTATGAAAGGTATCATGAATAGATTTAGGATTTTTCCCCTCCATTTTTATTAATTTTCATATTTTTTAGCTTTTTTTTTCATTTTTTATTTTTGCATAATCCAGAAACACTGTTTTAGAGACCAAGCCACTTCAGGCCTCCAATAAATGGGATGGTGGTTTTACATTCATCTCCCACTTAAACATAATCACAAACAACCATGTCAAAGATGGTATCAAATCCACTGCCTTTGGTTGAAGAGCAGACACTAATCACTCAGTGAACCAGGTTGGTATACTTTTGTATAAAATATAGTTTATGTTCATTATTTAATTAAATATTTTGGTAGTCTGTAAAATTCATTTCTCACTTAAACATAATCACAAACATCCATGTAAGATTGCAATTCAAAAATCCACAGTCTTTGGTTGGAGACACTAACCACTCAGCCAACCAGGTGGCATACTTTTGTATAAAATAGTTTCAGTATTTAATAAAATATTTTGGTATTCTGTATAATACTTTTATCTGCACAAATTTTAAATTTAAATGATGCAAGGCAACCCTGCATCTCAAGAAAAATTAACCACGGAACAGGGTCATACACTTTTCCTTAGGTACTAGAGTGCTACAGGGCCTCCTTCCTCATTATTTGGGGATCTTAAATTGGCCCTAATTTTTTCAGGGCCAATTTAATGTCCCCAGCTTCGTGAACCTGTGTATAAGTATTTGCTGTTTTAAGGATACTTGTGACATAAGACTGAATGATATATGCACGTATACACAAGAAAGATATTTAATTAACCAAATATTTCAGTCTGGAAATAGCAGACCATCCTCAGTGGTATTACAAGAACAGTTTTAAAAAATACAAGCTAGAATACTAACAATAGATCGTTAAAATTAGAACACGCCGCATGATGTTATATCACTAAGTATGAAACGGAATATTTTGAAGTAGAGACATGATTGAAAAATAAATAAATAAATAAAATAACGAGTAATCTTGATTAGACTTTCCCAGATTTTTGATATAGATATACAGTCATTATAATTCAGGTTGGGACGATGGAGCAAGGCCTCTACGCTTTCCTTGAATAAACGTTGAAATCTATAACGGGATCTATGCAAGAGGCAAGTCCTGGACCAAAAGATGCTGTGGTCAGTTTCAATCCCATGTTGAGCCAATCCAGAGTTTTCAGGTTTGTTGTGAAGAATGGAGGATTGATGTTCTTGGATTCTTTTTTCAAGAGAACGTCCAGCCTGTCCAAAATAGGAGAGATCACAGTTGCAAGGAATTTGATAAACTCCAGGAAGAGATAAAGTTGAGCATTTGTCTTTCTTTAGGAGAAGGAAAATGAGAAGACAATTTGTTAATAGGTGAATACGTAGCTGTTAAATCATATTTCTTTAAAATTCTTGCGATAGGTTCTGAAACACTGGATATAAGAAAGAACTTTCTACTATCCAACAACACATGAAACTCAATGGCTTTTCTGAAAAAAGTACTCGACATCTTCTCAATTCTTATAATCCTCCACAAAACAACAAACTGTCAATACATCGAGTGCCTATTCCTTATATCTCCGGTATTTCAGAACCTATCACAAGAATTTTAAAGAAATATGATTTAACAGCTACGTATTCACCTATTAACAAATTGTCTTCTCATTTTCCTTCTCCTAAAGACAAACGCTCAACTTTATCTCTTCCTGGAGTTCAAATTCCTTGCAACTGTGATCTCTCCTATTTTGGACAGACTGGACGTTCTCTTGAAAAAAGAATCCAAGAACATCAATCCTCCATTCTTCACAACAAACCTGAAAAGTCTGGATTGGCTCAACACGGGATTGAAACTGACCACAGCTATATGGATCATATCATGAAGGAAAGTGGCATTAAACTTGATATCAAAATTGGATATTTAATCTCAGCTCTTTTACATTATGCAGATGATGTTATACTTCTAAATAAATCCAGTACAAGCCTGTAGGATTCCCTGATACAAATTTCATAACTGCTGTAATAAATTTGGTATGAAAATCAGCAATAAAAAAAGACAAAAAAAAAATGGAATTAGGAAGAAACAGTGAAAACATCAACTGCATTCTGAATGGCGAATCTATAGAACAAGTAACCATTTCAACTATTTAAGCACAATTTTCAGGAAAACACCAGCTTTACTTTACAACCAATATGTTTGTTTGGATCCTGTCCTTGAGTTTATAAGGCTTACTTTAAAAAGACTCAGAGAAAGCCCAAGATCTAGGTGAATTGATACAGTAAGTGCCTTAAAAGTCCAAAATATAAGATCTAATAATATTGGAGTCTTGATAGACAACAGATTGATTTGAGGATAACTGTGGACAGAGAATTAGTAATGATGTAACCTTTTCATGTAGTACTATCATAATATCTTATACTTCCTCTAAGGGTACATATCAGTACAGTAAAACCCCTAAGTTACGCAGTAGGTGGGACCAACAACAAGCGCATACGTCGAATTCGCGTAACTTGGGGTATAATTTTGCATGTAATTTATATATACAAACATACAATTGGGACCAAAGGTTTACAAAAACACCTATATTTTTTAAGAAATATAATCATAATTGTAGTCTTTCGTACATAAAAAAAAGAAAGTTATTGCGATGTCGATGGTTTCATAAAATCTAATAGATTCGTCTGACGGCTTAATGTCTTTTTCTTGTCACGCAAAATCTGTAAACCTTTCTTTTATGATTGTTCTTACTGTGGATTCCTGTAGATCGAATTTCTTTGCTAGCTCACAAATTTTCATTCCGCCTTCAAAATCCTTAATAATGTTGAGTTTTGTTTCCAAAGTCAGTGTTTTTCTTTTCTTGCTAGCAGTAGAAGAATCGTACTTGCTTATTTTGGACGACATTATTATTTTTTATGTGATAAAATTTTTTATCAAGAACATAACATTAAACAATCGCAAGGTTTGTAGACTATAAAAATCGTGTATGAATGGAAACCATGCGAAACACATCAGTGCTTGTTCACAGCATGTGCAACACTAGTGAATGCGGCCGGTGCCTGAAAGATACGACTAGTGGTGAGGCGTGAAGCGAGACGGGAATACATACATATAAGAAACCACGTAACTCTGGATTCGCGTAAGTCGGGGTATGACTCTAGTTTGTTTCCACAGGCTGCCTGATCACTTTTTTCAAATAGGATGTAGAGATGATACCATAATCCCATTAACCCTAATGCCATGACCAAACCCAAAACTTAGGATTTCTTATTTCTTTACTACATGCCATATGAGAAATGTTGCCCAAGGATTCTATGAATTCACCTCCCTTATTACAAGATTTCAAGTTCTCTTTCTAATCTGTGTTACCATAGTTTGAAATCTTCCATGATAATTACAGTAAAACCCCCTTTTTTTTTTTTACACTTTTCAGGGGACTGATGGAAAAAAGTGTAAATAGCAGGAAATGTAAAATTTTTTTTTTTAAAGGCTAAAAGATGACTTACTGTTAGTATGCGAGTCTACATACTAGACTTTAATAAATCTATTTTCAGTTATTAAAAAAATTTAATAACTGAAAATAGATGAATTTACAATTCCTTACATTTATCTATTTTAAAAAATCTTTAATTGTTGATTGTTTTTGCTTTTCGTTTTTTTTTTTTTTTTTTTTTTTTTTTGACATAGCGCCAGATTCCTTTGCATTGAGTTCAATGCTTGACTTGTTTTTTACTATCGTGTTCAAAATAGACACGGAGAGTCCAAGATCTTTTGCTAAATGCACACGTGTTCCGGCATGCCAATCTACACATCACAGAATTGTCATCTTTTCTTCTACCGAAATACATTTTGTCTTTTTTCTCCATGTTACTAACATTGATAATCCACCACCGCAACTTGAAAGAAACTTTCACACGCTCAATTATGTAGCAGAAATTCTGCGATATCAATTCGTACTGTGATTGAAAAATCACTGTTTCGCTCATCACGACATTACTGCTGCAAGCCTGCAAGTCACCGTGATGGCGGAAATGAAACTACAGCCGAAAGCAATGCCATCTGGGAACAGAAATGCGCAGATTTCCGCAGAAATCGATTCGAAAATCAGTATTGCCACCCGAGAAAAAAATGCAAATCACTTGAAATAACGTCAACATCAAGTTGTTAATGGCAGGAAAACAATACATCGCAAGAATAGGCCTTAAGACGAAACCAACGGAAAATGACGTAAATGGCAGGAAAACGTAAATTGTAGGAACGTAAAAACAGGGTTTTACTGTACATGCTTTTTTTACTGACTAATGTAATCTGTGAAAGCATCTCATGTTTGTCTCCCACTAAGCTCCCATCAACACCTCACAAAACATTCTGTATTACTCATTTCTGCTTCACACCATTCTCAAAGCCACAGGCATTATATTCTTCTTAGTTGCTGGTCTGGTTGGCAGAGTGGTTAGCATACCTGCTCTCCAACCAACCGGCAGGCTCAAATCCCATCATAGCATAGATGGGATTTGAACCTGATGTTCAGAGATGTTTGTGATTGTCTTTAGGTGGGAGATGAATTTCATCGCCTGGTGTGAGAACACCGACTTGCTTTTTTTTAAGGCCTGAAAAGGTTCCATGTTTAGAACTTTTTCAAGCTACTTTTTTTCCTTCTCTAAACATCATTATGAATAATAAGCAATATTTAAGCATTCAGTACCAAATCCATCAGGTGTAAAGAGTAATAAGCAAGCAATAAGCAATGAAATCCATAACAGTCTTTCTTCTAACAATATAGCATTATGGTCAGAGTGCTTAAGGGTCAAAGCTATACGAGAGGAGACCTCCACATAGCCTTTAAAGGAATGCAGAGAACCGATCAGGGTTTCTGACCTAATGTCCAATCCTCACCTTCTCATGGTGAACCCTGTTAGGTATCTACCTAGATACTGAACAAACAAGGATGAGCTAGCAAATTTGGGATTTAGCCGACAAAATTGTTTTCTTATTGGCTTAAACCAAAATATAACATGAAGGTACAACATGACAGAATTTCATGCCGGCTGGGGCATCACCCAGTTAAACAAGGCCTGTTGTTTTCGCCAGGGAACCAGGGCAAACAGCGAAAAGTCAACTACTGGAACAAATCCTAAAATCTACCCCAACTCAACATCAGAGTTCAAGATCAGTACTATCAACATAAGAAGTCTGAATGGTAAAGAAATGGAGCTAGCTGAGGAATCAGATAAGTACCAGATCGACATAATAGGGGATGACTGAAACAAAAAAGACAAAAACTAGTGAGATCTTTCTGAGCAATAAATATAAAATGTTACATTCAGGCAATGATAATGAAGGAAAAGAAGGAGTAGCCATAGTATTCAACACTAAGTATGAGGCTAATATTCTTGAATGGGAGGCAGTCTCAAGAAGAGTAACGTGGACAAATATGAGAATGGGGAATTAGACAATGAGACTTATTTCTGCCTATGGTCCCACAGAAGGTTCTACTAAGGTAGAAGTGGAGGAATATTTTCAGGCTTTAGGGAAAGCAACTGACACAATGAAAAAGGAAAAGTTGGTCCTTGTTGGGGATCTAAATAGCAGAGTAGGAAATGATTGTCAGACATACAAAAATATATTGGGAAAATTTGGAGAAAAGAGCAAACCTAATAATAAAGGCAAATACCTGTTGAATTTCTGCTCAGGATGTGGACCGGTTATTACTAACACAATGTTCCAACATAAAAATGTGCACAAATTCACATGGAGAGAATAGGCAAGAAATAAGAAAGTCTCATTGACTATGTTATTGTTGATAGTGATGTTTTCTCCCTGGTGCATGACACAAGAGTGTACAGAGGATTTGAAATTGGAAGTGATCACCATTTAGTCTTGAGCAGGATAAAAGTGAATTTCATATTGAAAAGAAGAGCATGTAAGAAAGTAAGAAAGTTTTAAAGCGAATAAAAGTCTAGCAGTTCTCAGATGTGAACTGTAGACTAAAATACACAATACGGGAAGACTTTGGTAAGAACATAGAAAATAAATATCAAGAAGGTGGCAAGATATTCCGAAGGTTATTGGAAAAGCTCAGAAATGGAGGAAAGAGTGCTATAAAAGAAATTAGAGATGATAAAGGTGACATGAAAACTGAAGAAAATGATATCCTAGAAGTATGGAGTAATTACTACGAAAAATTGCTAAATGAAACAAGCAGTGACAGCACAATGATAAAAAACACTGACCAAGCATGAGTTAGGAATACACATCCATACTTGAAGTAGAAAAAGCCATCAAAAGCCTGAAATGTGGAAAGGCAGCAGAGTAGATGATATTCGACCAGAAATGCTCAAGTATGGAGGTATAAAAGTCTTACAGTGGCTGTACTGCATAGTCCAGAAGGACTGAACGGAGGGATGAATTCCAGATGATTAGCATAGAGCTCTCACAGTACCCATATATAAAAAAAGAAATAAAACTTAATGTGAGAATTACAGAGGTATTTCTCTACTGAATGTTCCTGGTAAGATATATGCAAGTATACTTTAGAAACAGTTGAGAAGGATTGTGGAAGAGAAGCTTGGTGAAGAACAAGCTGGATTCAGGCCAAATAGATGCTGTCAGGATCAGATTTTCACTTTACGACAGATAATTGAGAAATCATGGGAATATAACAAAAATCTGTATTTAAGTTTTGCAGATCTGGAAAAGGCATATGACAAGGTGCCAACAGAGAAGCTATTTGAAATGCTACAGTTATATGGTGTCAATGTGGCTTTATTATTAATACGGCCAACTTCAAGGAGTCCTTAGACTCATCGAGGGAGGCCCTAAACATCATGTCAAGAACAACTATTTAACATCCACACAGTATCTATCATACTTTGCCTTGAACTCATTCACAGTCATGGCACCCACAACAGACTCTGGCAGCTTATTCCACTCATTCAGCCCTCTCCCAGTAAAAAACCTAGTTCTAACACCCTTGCTAACCACACTCTTGTCCAGTTTCCATGGATGGCCCCTAGTCCTCCCACCACCAGTCCTGTTCTGAAAAATATCCTCTGAATTAATCGTATAGAAACCCTTCAGTAATTTGAATGTCTCAATCATATCACCCCTTTTCCGCTTATCAACCAATTTCTGCAACCCACAAATCTTCAACCTGCTCTCATAAGGTTTATCCAGAGAACTGCTATCATCTTGGTCACTCACTTCTGGATCCTCTCCACCTCCTCCCCATCAAGAAGAAACCCTGGTGCCCAGATCTGGGGACAGTAGTGAAGATGGGGTTTTATCAAGGCTCGATACAGATGAACAATAACTTGCTTGTCTCTGCTCGTCAAAGTATTCTTCAGTAACTGAGTGATTTGATGAGCTGATTTAGCCACTTTTGCAGTGTGCCCCCTAAACTTCAATGCCCTATCCACCAACACTCCCAAATCCCTGGCCTTGTCAATCTCCTGGAGTATAGTTCCACCAATGTGGTATACTGCTGCTAATCTTTTCACCCCAGAATGCATAACCTTACACTTTGCCACATTAAATTGACATCCATTCTCCTTAGCCCAGTCCTCCAATCTATCCAAATCATCCTGCAAAATTTTGACATCATGTGCATTCACTATTGCTCTACCCAACTTTGCATCATCAGCAAACAAATGAACAGTTCCTCTCAGATCCTTCCTTATATCATTAATGAACAAATTAAATAGTAGTGGTCCAGTGTGGCACAGCACTAGTCACAGACTGTCTTTTGGACTCTACTCCTGATTAAACTACTCTCTGATATCTTTCCATCAACCACCCTCCTATCCATCTCACTAACCCTATATCCATCCCCATATGCTGCAGTTTACTGATTAGAATTCCATGTGGTATCTTGTCAAAGGCCTTAGCAAAGTCCAGCAGTATCACTGTAAAACCATTACCCTTATCCAGTTGAGCCGTCATTGTGTTATAAAAGGTGAGTAAGTTAGTGAGGCATGAGCTACCTTTCACAAAACGATGCTGTCCCCCCATACAGTATCCCATTTTCATCTATCCATTCCTGTATTTTATCATTATATCAAGTAATATATGTATTATATCAAGCAATACTTAGTCTTTATTTGAGTTGTAAGTTAGCAGTTAGAATTGAAAGAAATACAGGAAGGTGGTTTAATGTTAAATCTGGTGTCAGACAAGGATGTACATTATCCCCTCTGTTATTCATTATTTATATGGATCACATTATGAAGGAAAGTGGTATTAAACCTGATATCAAAATTGTTCAAATTGTTCCAGGTTGGCAGGAAAAAGACCCAGAGGAAGACCAAGATACAAGTGGATTGATACAGTAAAATGTATCTTAGAAGACAGAAATATAAGATAAGATATAATGTTGGAGTCTTGGCAGGTAACAGACTGATTTGGAGGAAAATTGTAGATAGGAAGTTAATAATGATATAATTTTTCATGTAGTACTATCATATTCTGTACACCCCTTGGGGGTATATATAAGATAAGATATAATCTTGAAGTCTTGGCAGGTAACAGAACTGAATGGAAAAATGGCGGCTCGCATGATGGTTGTTGTTGTTGCGAAGAATGTTTTTTGATTTAAGTGGTGATTAGTGAGTTTTAGATATTGTGAATCTGCTTTGTCTGCGGAATACAAGGCAAGACTTTGACTTTTGATACAATTTTCTGGCCCTAGCCTGTTCTCTTCGCCATTGTAAATATTTTATACCTATTCAAGAATGGAAAATATAAACGATATCAAAGACACCATTCAACAGTTAAACAAAAATATGTCACTTGACATTCTCAAATTCCTCCTAAAGAAATTTGAAACAGATTATCCTGGTTGCTTGAATCTCTTCACTCAAGTAAATGACACTGAAGATGATGATTTGGACATTGAAGAGGACAATACACCTGTTCCACCTTCAAAGACTCCCCGACAGTTCGATTGTTCTCATGAAGAACATTCTAATAAAAGACGCGGAACATCGGAAGGTGAATTTCGAGATAAAGACAAATGGACCTCAGTCTCAAGATCCCTAGGAGAACAAAATATCAATTTTTCCTGGGCAAGAAATACTGAAGAGGGTGTAAAGATTCACCCTACCACTGTCACTGATTATCGCTTGATGACGAAAATGCTTGACAACTCTAAATTGTCCTTCCACACATTTGCGCTAGCTAGCGAGAAGAACTTAAAAGTAGTTCTAAGAGGAGTGGCTGAGGGTATCACAACTGATGAGATCACAGCTGACCTCATCAATCAAGGATTGACTCCAACCAAAGTGAGTAGAATGTTGAGGTCAGATAAAACACTAATGCCACTGGTGTTGGTCGAAATCTCCAACACACAGAAAAGCATCTATGAAGTTACGGACATTTGTAAGCTTAAAATTACAACCGAACCTCTAAGGAAGAAGGCATCGGCAGGGCAGTGCCACAGATGCCAGAGGTTCGGGCATGCCCAAAAACTGTGCAGAGCTGCATATAGATGCCTAAAATGCGGTGAGGGTCACCAAACTAGCTCCTGCACCAAACCCAGATCCACACCTGCTTGTTGTGCCAACTGTAGAGGACCACATCCCTCTAATTACAAGGGTTGCCTTTTCCATCCAAAAAACTGTGGATCAACAAGAACTAACCACGTTCCTACAAGCAATGACACAACACACAACCAAGCAGTTCGCCCTCCAGATCATAATACCTCACATTTGACAACACAGGAAGGCACTCGACCCTCATCCATGTTCAAATCATATGCGGAAGCGATAAGAAACCCAGACTTTTTCATCACAAGAGTGAACAAGCTCTAATCTCACATCAGCTTTAACCTCGTCACTTGCAACAATGCTGCATGAATTCAGCAAAGCAAGCACCTCACCATCCTCCAGAAAAAGATTCTACCTAGAAACCCAATCCATATTAACAGCTCTCTATAATGTTTAAAAAATTTAAACCAAATTCTCTCATGATAACAGCATGGAATGCCAATGGCTTAACAAATAAAATTCTTGAGCTGCAAGGATTTGCAAAAAGATTCAATCCAGACATAATCTTGATCAGTGAATCCCACCTCAGACCATCAAACAATCCAAAACTAAGAGGCTATATTTTATACAGGACAGACAGACTTAACTCTAGCGGAGGAGGCACAGCTATTTTTATCAAAAATTATTTAAGCCACAATGCACTGACTAACCCCCAAACTCTAAACCTTGAGGTGACGGGTGTGGAGGTGCACACTAATAACGCAGGCAAACTCAAAATCTATGCAGCGTACAACCCTCCCAGTATTCCACTATTGACAGCAGACTCAGACTCCATCCTCGGCTCCACGGATTCCATAATTATAGCAGGAGACCTAAACTCCAAACACACGGCCTGGTTCAGTTTGTCAATCAACTCCAAAGGCCATACCTTATTCAACTATACATTACTCAACTCATCAATAGCAGCTGGACCAACTGAGTCCACACACTACAGCCCATCAGGAAGTTCTGATGTATTAGACATAGTTATCCTCAGAAACATCAAATATCAATACCAGCTGGAGACAGTAGAAGAGCTTAACTCAGATCATAATCCCATCCTACTCAGGTTAGGACTTCAAGATCAGCTCTCTCCCCATTATTCTTTCATACCATGGGACAAGCTCTCTAAGGTTCTCCCGGTCCACATCGGTCTGCCCCCTGTCATTCGTAAAAAAGAAGAAATAGATCAAGCTGTAAACAATTTAACTAGGCAAATCAACTCAGCAATAGCATCAGTCACTCAAACCACTGTCTTCCATGCTCCTAACTGGATCCCGGAAGAGATAATGGACCTGATCAGGGCCAAAAATAAGGCCAGAAAGCGATATCACAATACTAGAGCCCTGCAGGACAAAGCAACCTTAAACACTTTGAACAGACAGCTTCGAGAAGCCCTCCAGATCCACAGGAACTCCAAATGGGAAACCAAACTCAAAGAAATCAACCCAGAAGATAACTCCATGTGGAAGTTTGCAAAATCTCTTTGTACCAAAAGACAACCACTTCCCCCTTTAAAGACCAATCTTGGAATTGTACACACAGATGAAGAAAAAGTAGAAGCCCTAATTGACAATCTGGAAAATCAATGCAGCCCATCTTACGCTAATTTAAATGTCAATCTTATTCACAAAGTTCATCGTAAAGTTAGAAATGCACTAAGTCAGCCTAAGGAAGATTCAGAAACCATCACCCCCACATCACCAACAGAAATAATAAATATCATTTCCCATCTGAAGAATAAAAAGGCTCCCAGCCCTGACGGCATTACCAATAGAATAATAAAGCTACTCCCATGGAAAGCCATAATTCATCTAGTTAATATTACCAATTCCATTTTAAGATTCCAGTACTTTCCCACAGATTGGAAAATCGCGGACATTATACCTCTGAAAAAGCCTGGCAATAACCCACAACTTCCCCAAAGCTACAGGCCAATCAGTCTTCTTTCCTGTCTTGGCAAAGTAACAGAAAAGGTCATCCTATCAAGACTACAATCAGCAGTGGACCAACAGAAAATAATCCCAAATGAGCAATTTGGGTTTCGCAAAGCTCACAACACGGTGCAACAAATTCACCGACTAACAGAACATATCACTCATGGTTTTAACTGGCACCTTCACACTGCTGCTGTGTTTTTGGATGTTGCCAAGGCCTTTGATAAGGTCTGGCATCAAGGCCTTATCTTCAAACTAATTGAAAACAATATCCCAATTAAACTAGTGAAACTCATATATTCATATATCAATGAAAGATACATGCAAGTAAAACTTAACGGAATTGTTTCTTCAAGGCGCAAAATTCTGGCAGGAGTACCTCAATGTTCTCTTCTGGCCCCAATACTTTTCACAACTTACATGGCAGATATTCCTCTCAATCCAAGAACAACTACTACAGCCCTTTATGCCGACGACACCGCTATTCTAGCTAGATCACTGAGTCCTCGCCTAGCAATCACTAGACTCCAAGGAAGTATCAATGAGCTAGCAAACTGGTTCACCAACTGGAGGATTCAAGTGAACCCCCCTCAAAAGCTCAGCCATAATGTTTTCAAGAAGAAAAATCTGCAACAAAGAAGACATCCTGCTCTCTGGTCAAAAGATCCCATGGCAATCAGAGACCAAATATCTTGGGGTATGATTGGATAAGAAACTCCTTTTCAACAAACACATCAATCTCATTTGCTCCAAATCTTCCAAAGTCATAGCTCAGCTCTACCCATTGATCAACCATAAGAGCAAATTGAACCTACATAATAAATTGCTTCTTTACCGGACAGTAATACGTCTAGTCATTACCTATGTCTCACCAGCATGGAGTCACACTTCAAGATTAAACATTTTTCAAATTACAGAGAATCCAAAATAAATGCCTTAGGATGATCCTGGATGCACCGTGGTTCGTCAGAAATTCACAGATTCACCAAGAAACCGGCACTCCATACATCTCCTCCCTTCTTCGTGATCTTGCAGAAAAATTCTTCGCGAAGTCAAGTTCACATTCAAACCCACTAATAGTACAAGCTGTCAATTACGAGACTGATTACTACAAACACAAAAGACCGAAGGCTATTCTTCTCTCAACTGATCATAGCTAACACAACTGCCCTCAGAGGGAGAGGTTAATTGCTCACAAATCTTCCACTCCCAAACAACTCTCATTACAGATAAAGAGGAATATGAAAAGCACTACTGCTTCACCCATCCTGTCAGTAATGTTATTGGTAGGTAACAGACTGATTTGGAGGAAAATTGTAGATAGGAAGTTAATAATGATATAATTTTTCATGTAGTACTACCATATTCTGTGCACCCCTTGGGGGTATATATCAGGAATTGTACGATGATGATGATCACGGAAGCATGACTACAGCTAGATAATAAGAGCGAGCAAACAACAAAACAGAAAAGAAAAAAGACTTTAAAATATTTGATGGTAATGGCAAATAAAATGCGACTCAATCTGCAGATATTAAAGCCAAGTAAAAGCTTTGCAAATTATATTCAGAAATTATATTCTTGTTTAATCCATAAAGGATTAAACAATACAATTCCCTGTTAAATATAATTTACTTCCTAACCAAGTGAAAAAATCTTTTAATAAGGAAAAGTTGTATTATTGGTTAATATGTTTAGAAATATAATATACTTCACAACTTTCTTAGTATACACAGTGCTTTCAAAAGAACATAACTTGATATTAAAAGCATCAGATTAATATTTTGGTGAAAATGAAAAAAAAAAAAACAAAAAAGGATCACTGACTGTTTTTATGATAATTCAAAACTTAAAAGATTTTTAAATATCTAGTATGGTATGAAACAGTTAACATTGGATGCAGACGACTGAATATACAGTTTATATTCATTATTGCTGTCTTATTTTACATCTCTACTCATAGGAAATTACTTATTTTCTTTGCTGCACTAACCTAGTGTAAAATGAGTTGTAACCAGATAATTTCTCCTTCCACTTTTAATATTTTTTCCACAGTACAAAAATATTTGTTAATTTATAATTTTTTACAGTCAATGTAAGGCATTTTGCAGAAATTCTATTTGGTACTGCATTCTTATATCCCAACTTTACAACAAAGTAAAACATCATTTCTAAATTGTAATGGGAGACATTTATGCCAGAATTGGTATACAATAGATGAAAAACAGAAAAATTTTGGATATAGCATGAGAGATGATAGAGGAACAAGACTAACAGAAAATTTGCACAAAAAGAAAACAGTACATCATGAATTATTTTTTTCAAGGAAAAAACCCATAGGAAGTGGACATGGGAAAAGTCCAAATGGAAAAACTAATGAAATTTACTTTATCCTGAGGAACAAGAAAAACATTTTCAGACTGCCAAAAAAGAAAGAAGAAAAATGCTTCGAAGATGGAAGCAAAACATAGATATGCACAAACTTAACATTAAAAAAGAACTAAATAATAGATTTAAACATCTTGAACATGAACTAAATAATAGATTTAAACATCTTGAACATGAACTAAACAACAGATTTAAAAATCTTATTACAGATGACAATATTATCCAAAACCTTTTGCAATACTCACTTGTAATAGCCAGTACTACAGAAAAGAAACAAGATAAAATTTCTGAAGAAACAAAACAGCTTATGAAGAAATGAAGAGAAATAAAACAAACAAGATAACTCATAGAATAAAACTGAATACACTGAATTGTGCAAAACAATCAGAAAATGTATCAAGGAAGAAATAAGAAAATTCAGTTATAAATTCATACAACAAACAATTGAAGATGACCATAGTCTCAAAAAGGGCAAACAACTGTTGATGGACAGCAGTAAGCAGATGGTTGTAGTCAAACTATGAGATGAACAATAACCAGAGATAGATATGCTATGGCAAAAAGAACTGAAGAATTTTACTCAATATTACATCAGGATGACAAATCAAATGAAGAAGAAGACAACTATGCAATAACTGCAACACCACAGATTCCACCGAAGGAAGTTATGTAGATTATCCAAAGCTTGCACAAAATGGAAAAGCTGAAAGTAAGGATGGAGTTGTAGCTGAACTTCTAAAAGCAAGTGAGGAAATGATTTACAAAATCTTAGCACAACTCTTTATCCTATATCTAAAGAAAAATGATGTACCAAGAACATGGAAAAAGGCCATCGTAATTCTGATGCACAAAAAAGGTTAAATAGAAGATATGACAAACTACTGAACCATCAGTCTACTATTGGTGGTTTGCTAAGGTCTCGGCTCATAGGCTTTGTGTGACTCTAGACCTAGTACAACCAAAAGAACAGGCACACTTTAGCACAATGGACCATATTCAAGTTGTACAACAGATTACTGAACAGTGTAATGAATATCAACTACCACTATGTCTTGGTTTTATTGATAATGAGAAAGCCTTTGATTCAGTAAAAACTAGTGCAATAGCTAAAGCATTAAAAACCAGAAAGTAGAGGAGCTATATGTCAGGACCAGGACTGTGCCTATGCAGGTTGTGCTCTGTACAAAGGTGCCTGATCAGAAGGGGTGCCATATCATTTAAAATTTCATTTTAATTTCCAATTCTATTTTATGAGGGCACTGAAATATAACTTTGAGAAAAGGTTCCTCTTACCCACAGGGTGGCACTGGTTAGGACCATCAAATCAACATATACTAATGCAACAGCAGTAATTCATTTCAATGGAAGCATCACTACAATGGAAATACAGAGAGGGGTTAAGACAAGGTGACAATATCTTCAAAACTATTCACACATGCCTAGAAGAAATATTCAAACTTCTTGATTGGGAAAAAAAAGGCCTAAAGATAAATAAACCATTTATGCTTTGCAGATGACAGTTATTTTTACTTCAACTGTGCATGAATTGAATTACAGATTCATATCTATGAAGTCCAAATTGTTAGCAAAACAGCTGGCCTAAAGATAAACCTAAAAAAGACTGACAGTCTCTGACATCATAGGTATAATGAAATATCTGAAATGGCAATAAGATGGGCATATTGCTTGAAGACAAGATCAATGATGGACAAAAGAAGTACTGGATTGATAGGAGGAAAAATGACACCCACACCAATCCAAATTACAGTGGACTGATGATAATGTCAGATTTGCAGGAGTGACATGGGGGAGGAAAGCTATTGACAGGCAATTTTGGAGTAATCTTGGAAAGGCCTTCATCCAGCACTGGCTTAACAATGGCTGAAGATGACTGCATTCAGAAGACATGAAATCGTGACTATGTCGTTGTGTCTCAAACTGGTTTCCCTTTAAGTTTAAATTAACTTGTTTAATTTTAATGTATATTCACAGAATGCGCAATAAATACACATCGAAAGCACGATAGAAAATAAAATAATGTCATAGTTTATTTCCGCATGCTGCTATTTTATACCATTCTCTATTGATCATGTAGGTTGAATGTATTCTTGATATACACCAGGTTTTGATAACATATGCAACTGTTATCAGTTGCTTGCACATTAATAGTGCAAGCGATCTCAAATTTACAATAACCGAAATAAACATAAGAAAGGGCTGTGAAGCGCTAACTTTTTTGGAGTCAATAAACCAGCAAAGTGTCTATTATAATGAACTTTGAAGTTACACTCCATGCACCCCAAACACTCCGGCTATGCATATATATATATAAAGGAAAATTAAATTAAAGCAATAAAATACCAAATATTACAATCGACAAATAATACTGCAAGAAAAATAAATACATAATGCATTTTGAAACTTATATACCAGGAGTAAGAACTTAGCTAATTTAACCAAAATTTGTTAAGAACAGTAATTTTTATAACTTATGATGTTTGGCCACTTACTATAACACAACACACGAAATACATTATCTAATACCGGCATAGCGATACGCATACTTTATGGCCTGCTAAAAGCAAAACATAAGAAACAACTCAAACATTGTTTAAATATTTTCTTCATTTGGACCAGAGTAGAAGGATGTGAAAATAGATAGTGAATTTAAAATTTCAGATTTAGATTTAAATTTAAAAATCTTTTAAATTAAAAAAATGAATGGTAATGACCGTAATTAAAAAAAAATGAAATTATTAGTAAACTTACATCTGAAGATTAGCAGTACTACTTACTATTTATTCACACTACTTCAAAAAGGGATAAATAATATTATTTCTTTGTCAGATAAAATATACTCAAGACAAACTTGACGTCTTTAAAGCATTAATTCTACTAAAAAGATGACTATCACAAAATATAATACAGTACTTAAATTTTTTTTTAAAATTATTTGAACTTTGTGCGGATTAAATTCCAAACCAAAGTAAATTTATCTCCCTCTCCAATCTAGAAAATCCTATTTACATTCTGATTAGCTAAAATGTAACAGATAGTTTTCTCATAATCTTTCTCAACTAGGTATACCTCGTATGATTCTTCCTTCCTTTGTTATTATTATTATTATTATTATTATTATTATTATTATTATTATTATTATTATTATAAACTCCATGGAGTCAAAGACTCATCACGGGAGGTCCACTGTTATGTACACAGTTTATCATACCGCGCCTTAAATATATTTACTGTCTCTGCGCTCACCACACTCTGGGGCAATGCATTCCAATCACTCACCAGTCTCCATACAAAAAACCTGCTCCTGACCCCCTTGCTCACATCCTCCTTATACACCTTACAAGGATGACCTCTTGTTCTCCTCCTATCTTCGCCCATGCTGCGCAAAACCTCCCCGGCATTAATCTGGTAATAACCTCTTAACAGCTTACATGTCTCCATCATATCACCTCTCCTCCTTCTATCCAACAATTTCTGCAAATTGCATTTTTAGAAATCTGCATGTTATGGTTCCTTTGCAGAAGGCTTTGATCAAGCAACATATGAACTTTTTCCAACACATCTTTATCTTTTTGAAAACCAGGTGACCAAATCTGTGCATAGTAATCCATATGTTGCCTGATCAAAGCCTTCTGCAAAGGAACCATAACATTCTTGCTTCTACAAGTCAGTGCCCTCCGCATCATTCCCATTATCTACTGTGTTGTCCTCACAATTTTAGTAACATCTCCCGAAATTTTAGGTCCTTGTCTACAATCACTCCCAAATCTCTCATCTCCTCTACCACTTCTAAGATATTTCCACTGATTGTTTACTTTACATCCCACCTCTTTTTCCCAAATTTCAAAACCTTACACTTTGCAACACTGAATTGACACCCCCTACTCATTTACCCATTCAGCCAATGTATTCAAGTCTTCTTGCAAAGCTACAGCATCTGCTCTACTCCTGATAGCTCTTCCCAGCTACAAACAACTGCATATCACCATTCAGACCTCTCCAAATATCATGTACATACAAATCAAACAGCAATGGACCCAAAACAGGCCTTTGGGTACACCACTAACAACTTCCCTTTTCTGGGATATCACTCCTCCACAGACAACTTGCAGATACTCATCAGACAGCCAATCTCCAATCCAGCGAAATAATCTACTGTTTAGCCCTATTCGTTCCAATTTAATTACCAGCTTGTCATGTGGCAATTTATCAAACGCCTTTGCAAAATCTAAATATACCACTGTATACGCAACACCCTTATACAACTCATTTGTTACGTTATTATAAAAAGTAAGCAGATTGTTAAAGTACGATCTTCCTTTAGTAAATCCATGCTGTCCGCCAAAAAGAGTATTTTTCAGTTGTCAATCCAATTCTGAATTTTAGCTGTAACTTCTCTAATACCTTAACCACAACTCCAGACACAAAGACTGGTCTCTGATTCAAATTCCTACGCTTATCATCTCCCTTATTAATTGGAACCATCTCTCAAAATACGTGGTGAAATTGCATCAAGTCCCACAGCCTTATTTACATCAAGTCTATTCAATTCCTGATAGCCAAGTTAGCCGGTCTTGGTCGCCGGCAGTAGGTTTTTTTCGGCCAGTTTATCTGGCGTTTTTCATCCCGCAAGCAGGCAAACCGGCCCTGTGAATACACACGGATCTACAGCCATAAATACTTAACTCCCCATGAGGGGGCTCAACTCGCCCCAATAGGGACGGGGGAGAAAAGGGAGGAAACTCCATACGAATAAATAAAATAAATAAAATTCTTTTATACCTCCTGTTCACTTACTAACAGTTTCTCCTCCTTCTCCTTGTTCTTTCCCACTGCTTTCAAGTTTTGCATGATGTCACGTTCATAAGAATGAAATATTTATAAATTGCTCATTAAATATATCAACTATATCCTCCGCAGCGGTTATCATTCCTTCGTTTTCACCAGTCAATCCCATCCTACCATAATCATTCTTTCTTCTACTGGCCACATATCGAAAAAATAGATTTTTTTTTTTTTTTTTGGCTGCTTTAGCTAACTGCTGCTGCTCATACCGCACCTTTGCTACCCTTATCAAATCCTTAACCCACGCATGCACTAATGTACTCCAGGTTTACAACAACCTTTCGTGGATTTTTTTTGATATAAATCACATGAATTGTGATGAGCCTGTGTATCTCAGTGGATGTGGCTTTTGCACAGCACGAAGGAAGACTTCTTGGTTTCGAATGTGGTCGGCGACTAGAAGAAATTTTTCTAAGCCTTTTTTTCGACCGGTTCCCGAGTTAGTCGATCTCTGGCACGGAAAAGTGGGTTTTTCGTCCTGTAAACTCAAGAAAACCGGCCGTAGACCCCACATTATTTTAGACATTAAATACGATTGTTAGAGTTAGGGACTAAGAGATGGCGGCACTTGTTGAGCCGTCTCTCTTCACTGCGTGCCGCTTAATTAGTGATAGCCTTGGGCCAGTAATCTCTGATTGGGCACCAGTGGAGATTGAACTTCCCACTCAGTCTCCAAAAGTTAGATAGGGCTAAAACGGCCTGGCCTAGTCCCTATATACGGGAATAAAAAGGCGTTAGCTGATTTTTTTATTTATACATGAATTGTGTGATGTGAATGATATGAATATGTGAGTACTGGTGTCATGGTAGGCAAATTCACATTACATTGTCATGTTAGGCTATGAGTTAGATACTTCATATCCCTGCTTTAGAGACCAAACATGGCAATTTTTCAAGCTACTTCAGACCTCTAATCAGCTACTTAGTGGTCTCATTCCAGCTAACGAAAATCGAGAGCCAAATACATGGATATCTTCAAGAAAGATATCCATGTATACCGCCTCTGGCATATTACGTCAGAGATTACTAATATCGTAAACAACTAGTTTTGATTTACTCAAGCTAAAATCTTATTCGTTAACTGCATCGTCTTCAACTTGAGAAACCATTCAGATGTTTTGACTTAACTTTCTTCAAATTTTGATCTCTCACCTACGGTTGTGCTATTAGCTGGCCTGATTTGCGAGCTATTAGGATGAGTGAATAGGGCCTCTTCTCTCCATCCAACGAGGCATGGATTCGATATCTGATGTAGGCATAAATTCTGATGAATGCCTGTGAATATTTCATCGACCAGCGTGAATCCATCATGCTGACTATTGGATAAAAGATGCAGTTGAAACAATTTCTACGTTTTTAGATCAGGGTCTCGGATCACCAAATCCTTAACCCACCCACAAAATGTACCCCACCTTTACAACCTTTCGTGGATTTTTTTTTATATGAATCACATGAATTGTGTGATGTGAATGATATGAATATGTGAGTACTAGTATCATGGTAGGCGAATTCACATTACATTGTCATGGTAGGCTATGAGTTAGATACTTCGGATTCCTGCTTTAGAGATCAAACGTGGCAATTTTTCAAGCTACTTCAGACCTCTAATCAGCTGGTTAGTGGTCTCATACCAGCTAACGAAAATCGCTAGCTAAGTAAAGCCTTCACAAACAACCGTGTCACCATGGGATCGAATGGTCATAGAGAGAACGTGCTCTCCATTTGGGCAACGAGTCATGCATATAGGGACATATATAGTTTACTTGTAAATGCCATCCCCATGTCAACATGGGATTTGCAGAGAAAATTAACAAATTTGTTATTTGTTCTTATTAGTCTTTGGCAAAACAGCTAAGTGACGTTAATGTATACCCCTCAGTTTCTCTATCTATACATACTTTTTTTCGAAGAAAGATGTCCAAACACTCTTTTTAGCAGCAAAAATAATCTTACCTAGATAGAGCAGAGAACATTCTAAATCTGAATAAAAATGCTCATGTTCAATAAAATTCTTTGGACTATCTGTTTAGTAAAGTTCTAAATCATCAGACTCTCAGATAGTAGTATGCGACTTTTATTGACCTTTGAAAACAACGTCCCCGATTATTGGACACATGAAGTGGGTTGAAAAAAAATCCATGTTTGATCATTTAACACTAGAATATGGCCAATGAAATAGTCTTAATATAATAAAGTCAAGCTATTACTTTCAGTCCACCTATACCAATACTTGCTTTGTCTAAGCAGAAATTATTCTTGTGAGTGCAAAACATTTCTTCCTCATTCAGCTGTGACTTTTTGTCCCATTCAAGATTTTTCTCCATAAAGTGTGCAAACATTCAAAGTATACCATAAGTGGTCAAGACAGTCTATTTAAACGATATGATATTCGCATAATGCAACTCCTCTCTAATGGGAAAAATATAATAAAAGAAGCCAAATCTTATTTTAAGGCAAAGAAACATGACAATACCAAAAAGGAGTATAATAAAGAAGTACATCATTTGTACTTTAAAATAAAGAAAAAAAAAAGATACAAATGAAAACTTACATTTTTTCTAGGGGAGGGGAGTTTCGTGTTGGTTTTTGCTAGAAGGTAACTAAAAATTATGCAGAATTCAGAAGAGAGTTTTCCAGTTCCCTTATGGTTCTCTAACACCAATAGGAAAATATATGACAGACCTCGTGGCATCATATTTTTTAAAAACTCTTACATTAGTCAGTAAAGAAACTTTCTACCTTCATCTATGCAATACACTCACGAGACAAAATATCATGACTATGCCGCCTGTTTCAGGCCAAAGCGACTGCATGGCTGGCTAGGAAAAGGCCGTGGAGTCTAGTAGGAAGAATTGTGCTCATAGACATCACACAGTGACCACCCCCCCCTTATCTACACTAAAGACATTTCAACTGTTAATACCTGGAGTTGTTTCGGACCAGATACTGCTCTAGATGGTGACTGTGTGGCCAAATGGATCTGGACCTCTTCTTGCAATATGCATGCATAGTCTGAAAAGCATATATAAGCATTCCGTGTCCTCTCCTGGCAGCTGAATTCTCCTAAATTGAATCTCATCGAACCTTTGTAGGATCATGTAAATCCATTACCCTTATCCAGTTCAGCCGTCACTGTGTTATACAACTTGAGCAAGTTACTGAGGCATGATCTACCATTCACAAAGCCATACTGTCCCCCGTAGAGTATCTCATTTTAATCAATCCATTCCTGTATTTTTCCCTTGACAACTTTCTCCAAGACTCCTGATATGCTGATCGGTCGGTAATTTGCAACAGTAGTCTTGGATGCTCCTTTATGCAGTGGAACAATATTCCCCTCTTTCCACACCTTCGGGACTAAAACCAGACCCGAGACTCAGATTAAACAATATGGTCAAGGGCACTGATAATTCTTTAGCCGCTTCACGTAAGACACGTGCCGGTATACGTATACCATCCAATCCCACAGATGTATTCACATTAAGGTTCTGTGATAGACTATTCATCTCCACTTTATTTATCACAATTCCCGTATAAACTAATGGTTCCTTCATTTTTTCAATGTCACCACCTTGATGACATACTCTTGCAAAGTGCTCGCTCAGTAATTCCACTATATCGACTGATTCAGTGACTTCCTTACCATCGTCATTCTTAAAATCATTCTGCCGTGTACAGTTTTTTCCTTGCTTGTAGCATATTGAAAGAACTGTTTGGGATTCTCTTTAGCTTGCATAGCTAGTTTCCTTTCATAATCCGTTTTTGCTTTTTTTATCCTTCTGGCCTGCACTTTATACCGTTCGTGTGCCTGAAGGTCACTTTTCTCTTTAAATTCCCTCCACAGTTGTTTCATTTTTTGCAGCTCAAGCTTAATGGTGTTATTCATCCATTTAACCCCTACTTGTTTTACTATTCGGACCCTAGGTATATAATCAGGCATAATGTAAATGCTCCTTGACCAATTCCCATGCTCTATCGACATCCAGCCCTAGCAGTTTTACATGCCATGGCACTGAACCAAGCAATCTCCTAAGCTTATCATATTTGCTAGCAGAGAAATTCCACATATACCCTGTATTAAGCGAAAATTCCACACCTTTAGCCACCTCCCAGGTCAAGCTTATGATCAACCTTATGATCACTCTCACCAATAGGTGGCAACATGGTCATATTCATTACAGTTAAATTCTCAGATGCTATTACCAGGCATCTCTCAAATCCCCTAGTATTTTCAATTACATGCTCTCTCAGATAGTTATCCCTTAATAATTGAATAAAACCCGGGTCCTTCCTCACATGTGTCCTCTCCTACTCCTTCCAATCAATGTTACCATAGTTGAAATCCCCCATAATAATTACCCTCCTTCCACTCATTTCATCAATTTGCTTATGCATACTATCTCCACCATCTATTCCATCATCTGGTCTATAGCAGATCCCAACTGTATATTTTGTTTTGCCAGCCTCAATCTCACACCAATACTAAGCTAACGCTAGTATCCGCCGATACTTTTATGGTTTACTATATTCGGAAAGAAACTCTTTGATTTCCATCTTTGAGTTTCTTATTCGGTTTTGAAATAATGGTACATCGCCGAAATGAAGCCTATTGGCTCTTTATTTAAGTAATATAAGAAATCTTTCTCATGGGCAACTACTGTGCGACAACGGATGGCATACCCGACTACACTTCTGCGCATGATAGAAGAAGGCGAATCCATTCCAATAATAGGGTAATCAATGCGTTTTGTGGGATTAATGTTTATTACTATATGTCAGAAGATTAGTTTTTCTTTTATGAAAATTCTAATTTTTAAAGTTCTAACTATTTTGATGCTCCAACAGTTGGGAACTTTTACGTATAAATCACGTGATTTCATGGTTGATAATGCATTGGTACATCGCCCCATTTCTTTCTCCCCTTCAACATGAATTGACTATATTTGGCATGCTGCCAGCCGAGGATATCTGATTTCTGGTCGAAAATTATGACCATTTTTGATGTATTGAAGTATTTAAACAACAATTTGACTGGTGATACAGAACAATTCAGATTCTTCCCAAGAATCTAAGAATAGTCTCTCAGGTAGCGTCGTAATATTTGGACTGTTCCAACTGATGCTGTTTTTTGTAGGTCATATTAGGTCACTTCGTTGATGTGTAATTGCAGTAAATAGTTGGATAACTTCTTTGAAATTGCGTCAAGTGCGCCGATAACTATTGGAATAACTTTAGTGTGTTTAAGCCACAGCCTGCCAACTTCGATTGCCAGATCTCGATATTTAGTAATTTTTTCCAGTTCTTTGTTGTTAATGTTATCAGTGGATACTGCGATATCGATATTCCAAACCTGTCGGTGTTCGATAATTTTGATGTCAGGTCTATTGTGTGTTCGAAATGCGGGTAAGTTTGTATTCGAAAATCCCAGATAATTTTTGCTGTTTCGTTTTCCAATGCTGTCTCTATTTTATGCTGCCAACCAGTTATCAGATGTAGGAACACCATTTTTTTCTTTCTTTCTTTCTTTTTTTTTTTTGCATCCATGCCAATGAATTATTTTGGCCACTTGATCATGGCTGTATTTATAGTCAGTTTGAGCTATCTTGCTGCAGGCACTGATTAGATGTTCTACAGTCTCATCTTTCTGATCGCGTAATCTGAATTTGCTGTTATTATTGATGTTCAAAATGTTTGCTTTCACATGAATTAGTTTGTAATGCTGTAGAATTTGTAAAATTGTAGGAGGGTGAAGTAAAGTTTTACATGTTTCTTTATAAAGCCATTCCACGAGGAACTGACTTTTGTGAAGAACTCTTGTCTTGTTCCAATGAGCTCTATGTCTACTGTTGATGGCACGCTCTGCAAGTCCAGACTGTTCAGGTGTTCAAGGAATTCAATATAGGACTTGTGTTCTTCTAGACGAATAACAGCAGATCTTCCTGTTTATCCAAAATAAGATAAGAACAAGGAATCTGGTAGACACCTGGATGTTTGCGATGTGGAAGCTTGTCCTTGGGAGAAGTGAGAAAGGTGGAGATTTTTCTGATTGGGTGAAAGGCAACAAAAACATTTAGTGGTTTTAAAACTTTTGCTATGCTTTCACTAATGCCTTACACATAAGGAATAGGAATACTATTTTTTTATTCTCTATTTGAAGAGGTAGAGATAGTAAAACTGCTAAAGGCTTTTTTGATGAACGAATTCTTATAACTATTAGATACAAAAATTGAAAAAAATATGTTGCAATTCTT